>NW_028142891.1:4157171-4902757 GCF_977018435.1 Lepisma saccharinum
TGATATTTAGTGGAGGTACATAGTGTTTCGAATTTTATTATTATTTAGTTTTATACACAGAAAAGATATTAAACATAAAATTAAATAAAATATATCTAATTATGTTTGTTTTTTTTTTTTTTTTTTTTTTTTTTTTTTTGGGGTGTAAGGGGTGACCTTCCACGTAGTACACCCAAATGTCAACCTCACTTCCACGTTAGTACACCCTGGACTGAAGACTAACGAGGCTCTGGCGACTGGCCCCATGGCCAGTATAATTTTGTTTGTGTTGTCCTGTGTTTGGTCCGTATTTGTGCTGAGTGTTCTTTGCAACCTCGGCTTTTAACGAAAGTCAGAACATTTTAATATTTTATGATTTTATTTTGAGCAACGTTAGAGTTGTTATGTGTAATGGTAAGGGCTGGACCCCGTATAGTGTGAAGGGTGCAAAATAGCCTTAGTGCTGACGCACCCAAAATTTTAAAATCAAAATCAAAATCAAATTATGTTTTTTTTTATCACAACAAGCATTCACAAAAAAATAGCAATAATATGGTTTAAAGTTTTTTAACGTAATTGCTACGTAAACAAAATGGCCGACTTGCAATGAGTGTGTCAAAGTTTTTTTAAGCCTAATTGCTACGTAAACAAATTGGCCGACTTGCAATGACTGTGTCAAATATGAATAGATTGAGAGATGGAAAGAGAAGTTAAATATGCTTAAATAAAGTGCTCCTCTGTGCATAGCACCATACCATAAAAGCATATAGGAAGACTGCCATGTTTATGCATGAAACTTAAATATACATATAAAATTAAAATATTTGGTGCTGACCACATCACACATTGCTGATTTTACATTGTACTTTCCTATATTCACATATGTACAGTAAGGCTTATCGGGACTAGGCCTACAGTTTTTTAAAGTAGGATCCGAACCACTATGTATTTTTATCGGGTTCGAACCTAGGACCTCTTGATTACAAGGCAACAACACAACCACAGCACTTTCGAGCCCTAGTGAATATGTAGGAAAAAACAACGGTATATACATAATCCAAAGTTGCGTGGTTCTAGCCCCCATAGGAGACAAGAAAATTAATGTCTTGGAAAAACATCTTAAGATATTTGTCTTAATCTTTAAGAAAGTCGACTTCCGGTCTGTCAAGATGTTACTTCCGGTCTGTCAAGAAAATTTTCTTAAGATATTTGTCTTAAGATGTTTTCCAAGACATTGATTTTCTTGTCTCCTAATTGACCTAGGATGATGATTTTAGGTTTGTTGGATAGGATTTGACGAAAACTATACGACTAGCAAATAAAATCGATTCCACCCCCTCAAGTTTCGAAAATATAGACAATTTTTTTATTTTTTGAGAAACTTGATTTGTTGGCTTAGTTTTTACCCTATTTCGAAAATTTTAATAACATTTGATAAAAAATTGAATGTACTCTACAACCTATTGGAAACATAATGATTAGTGCTTACTGTTTTCGAGTTATTTTAAATTTAAATTTCAAGATGTAATTTCTAAGTTGTTTTGTAACTCGTAAACTATGGGTCGTAGAAAACCCATTCTTGTTTTATCTGCTATTGCCCGACAAATACTATAAACACAAATAATGTTTATTGTTTGATTTAAAAAAAAAAGATCGAAAATAACTTTGTTTTCTGAAAATAAAAAAATGTGTGTATGGAAAAAAAATACGATTGTGTAATTTTTTATGATGTATGTTTGCATGTAAAAATAAGTATACCTGAAAGTTTTAGAATTTCAAAATAGCTATATATATATATATTTGCTATTATATCAGCCAAAACAATAGAATATATATAAACAAGTACATTTTGATAGTTTCATACCTCTACTAGATTGGTAGAAAAATATACTAATGGGCAATAAAATCTGAAGAAGATTCGTGTCTAGCAAAAATAAGCTAAATAGAATTACACATGCATACAATATTTATTGTGCTTTTTTCTATCTACAATCATATTTTTCTTATATATTTTTTTAAATTTTTTTTACAGGGTTGATTAAAGCACATATTTGAGGAAAACAACACCACCCATATATAAATAAACCCCTCAAACTAACACTAATTAGAATTAGCCTACAAAATTTTTCTCATAAGGCATTTTTTTGTAAACACTCTACCACCAACAGATCACATATAAATAAACATACCCCCCAAAAAAAATGCGCTCCATGAAAAGTTGCCCTGTGTGCAAGAGAACCATATCAAGCAAACATTTTGCAAGACATTGTCGTACCTGTGTGCCAGGCAAGCATTTGGCTGCCACTGAACTATGTTCCGGATGCAATAAACACATCACAATTGCGTATGCCAAGAAGCATAAGCTTACTTGTCTAAGCAAAAGTACATCTGGGGCCCAGCCTTCGACCTCCACCAAGAGGAAGGCAGAAGCAGCCTCCATCAATGCACCACCCACGAAACGCGTCAAGCCTGCGATGAAAGCAGACCGGTCTGTTTTCGAGCGTTTGTTAGAGGACTTTGTCCTCACTTCGGAGGGCTCATGCGACGTGCGTAGCTTTTTGGAGAACGTGCAAGCCAAAATTATTTCCATCCTCGGTGATGCGCTTGCAACGCACTCCACCAAATTCTACGCATCGCTACGTTGCCAGTACAAGAAGCCGTCTGATGAAATTTACAGCTTCTGCCACAACACCAAGGCGAAGACGTTGCATCTGGCGGATGTCGATAACCTCGAGGTCATCTACAACCAGTTTGCCGAGGAGCTGGTGGCAAAACAAGAAGAACATAAAGCTAAGGGCTCGGGGGGTTCGCTGTGTGGGGAGCCTCACGAACTGTGCGTCAAACTTTGCAAGTTCGTGCCTCTCTCCGCCTCCAGCTATGCCCCCTTACCACCTACCATTGCGGCAAAAAAGGCCGTCCTGAACATTCAGAACAGTGACGCCAAGTGCTTCGTATGGTGTGTGCTTGCAGCTTTGCACCCGGTCGAGCCAAAAAATAATCCAAAACGCGTTACCCACTACATGCAGTACGAGTTGGAACTGGAAGATGCCATGGCTGGGATCGACTACCCGGTGGAGGTCCCGGACATTCGCAAGTTCGAGGCCCGTACACACAACCCTCGGTTGGCCATCAACGTTTATGGCCTCACTGACAAAAATGTGGTGTACCCTATCCGGGTGAGCGGCGTAGACGACGATGGTGCTCGAGAAATTCACCTTCTGCTCATCAAGGACGAAACCCATCACCACTACACCCTTATCCGTTCCCTCTCTCGGCTTGTTTCGAGCCAACGGAGCAGTTATAGTCACCACGTCGAGGTGTGTCGCAGGTGCTTGTCAATGTTCGACGGACGGGATCAACACAATTACCAACATGTTCGAGGCTCCAACATCGCTGTCGAGAAGCTCGCTCGCCACAAACTTTATTGCAATGCCAACGAACCGGCTGTGGCAGTCTTGCCCAAACCTGGCACCGTGGAGCGTTTCCACATGCACGGTGCCATGGTAGAGCACCCCGCTATCATCATCGCGGATTTCGAGGCCTTCCTCAAACCCCTGTCCATTTGCGATCCCGATCCCGAAGTTTCCTCCACCACCCCTTACCAACTCCACGAGGCATCCAGTTTCGCATACGTTGTGGTGCGGCGAGACCGACATGTTGACCCCGAGCCCTACGTGTTTCGCGGTCCCGACGCAGTTAAACATTTTCTAGACAGGATGGTTGTGGAAGCCAACGAGATAGGGAAGTTCCTGTTGACCCCCAAGCCTATGGAATCGCTGTCTTCTGACGACAAAATCAAGCATGAGGAGGCTACTACCTGTCCTGTGTGCACCTGTGAGTTTAGCACCAACAACCGTAAAGTCCAACACCACGATCACTTTAACGGTAGGTATGTTGGTCCATGGTGCAACGGATGCAACCTCATGGCCCGGGACCCGCGCTTCATCCCTGTTTTTTCACAATGGCTCGGGATACGACTTCCACCATCTGGTGCCTCACTTTGGGTACGACGACATGCGAATCAACGTCCTGGCGCAGAACGAGGAGCGTTACATTAGCTTGAGCAAGTGGGTTCGAATCCCAGGATCACGCTCTACCGTCGAGCTTCGCTCCCTCGATGCTCTCGCAGGGAAGCTTAGCGACGAGCAAATGCTCATTACCTCCGGAAACTTTCCGAACTTGGACGCCGTCCTCTTCAAGCGTAAGGGGGTCTATCCCTACGAATACATCACAGACCCTTCCAAGTTCGCGGAGACGTCGCTACCTCCCCAGGCGAAGTTCTACAGTCAGCTACGAGGCTCGAACATCACCGACGAAGAATATCACCATGCCCAGTCCATGTGGCGCGAGCTGGGCTGTCGAACTCTCGGGGACTACCACGACGCCTACCTCAGACTTGATGTGACGCTCCTCGCCGACGTGTTCCAGACGTTCCATGCGACCGCAATGAAGATCTACCAGCTGGACCCCGCCTACTTCTATAGTCTCCCCGGACTGGCGTGGTCAGCCATGTTTCTGGTGACGAAGATCGAGCTGGAGCTTCTTTCCGATTATGACATGGTGCTGTTTGTGGAACGCGCTATCCGGGGTGGCATGGTCCAGGTGTCGCAGCGACACTCGCGCGCCAACAATCACCACATGGCCACCGGCTACGACCCCTCACAACCGTCCAGCTACATCATGTACACGGACGTCAATAACCTCTACGGACACTCCATGATGCAGCCACTCCCCTTTAGAGGCTTCGAGTGGGCTGACCCCTCCAACTTTGACGTTGAAGGTTTCGACGATTCAGAACATGGGTTCTTCGCCGAGGTTGATCTGCAATTCTCCGAGAAGCTGCAGGATTTGTTCTGCGATCTTCCCCCTGCACCCGAGTTCAAGTGTCCACCCGATTCCAACCAGACGAAGCTCGTCATGGATTTCGAACCCAAGAAAAATTACGTCCTGCACTACCAGAATCTCCGTTGGTTGATGCAGCGAGGGGTCGCGGTCCACGCAGTTCACCGCATCCTCAAGTTCGAGCATTCTCCGTGGTTGCGTCCATATATTGAAGTCAACACCAAACACCGCACCGCAGCCACGTCCGAGCTTGATAAGGATTTCTTCAAGCTCATGAACAATGCGGTGTTCGGGAAAACCATGGAGAATGTACGGAATCGTGTAGATGTGAGGCTAATATCAAACAAAGCACAATGTCGCAGGCTCGTAGCAAACCCGTTATTCAAATCGAGGACCATTTATAATGAACAGCTTGCTCTGGTGCATATGAGGAAGAGCGAGGTGATGCTCAACAAGCCAATTTATGTTGGCGCCTCAGTATTAGACCTGAGCAAGCTGCACATGTTTCAAATATATTATGGGAAACTACGCCAGCACTATAACGACAATATCAGCCTACTCTACACGGACACGGACAGCTTGGTGTACCACGTTCGCACGGACGACGCGTACGGGGATATAGCCACAGTTCCATCTTTGATTAACCTCTTCGACACCTCGGGCTATCCCCAGCAAAACAAGTACGGTATCCTGGCCCGCAACAAGAAGGTGCCTGGCAAACTCAAAGACGAGAAGGACGGTGATGTAATTCTCGAGTTTGCAGGTCTTCGCGCCAAGGCCTATGCCATCAAAGCCGAGGGCAGCGTTACCAAGAAGGCCAAGGGTGTCGGCAGACAGGTGGTTCGGGAGCATCTTACATTCGAGGACTTTGTCGATTGCCTCAAGACCAGGTCGTCGGTTCTAAGAGCAGAACAGCGCATCCAGAGCGTCGACCATATCATCACCACAAACAAAGTTAGAAAAATTGCGCTGGATCCCGATGACGATAAGAGGTGCGTCCTCGAGTGTGGTATTCACACATTGCCTTGGGGGCATCGTCGTTTAGAAATAAATAAGAATTGCGCACAGTGCAAATAATTAGCACTCACCACCACACACAACAATTTTCACTAACTCAAAAAAAACATTTTGTTACTCAGTAAAAAAAACACTTTGTCATTACAAAAAAAAACTTTGACCGTATTCTTAAATAACCAGCATGCCTATGAATTTGTTCGGTTTCAAAAAACAGATCATTATGGAAACCATACCAGATCATGAAGTCTTACCTTCCGTGTTACCTAAACTCAAAATAATTTCTCTGAACTTCAAACCATCGTGAACGATATAGACGCAGAACGCTTGCATGTCGTCGTTTCCAAATTACAAGAAGAATTCACCGGCACGTTGGAAGAAATTAAATCCAAGTTGCAGACTTTGGAAGATACAATGACGAACCTACCATCGTCGGACGAACTGCAGGTCATCGGTAAAAGCGTCGCGAACATAAAAATTCAATTGGAGGCCTATCAAGATTTCGAACACATTCAAACCACCATCGCTACGCTTCAGGCGTCTCTGGAATTGATCAACGAAGAAATTAAAAATATTCACGCTGAAGCGAGAGCGTTGACGAGCATACAAGACACGTTAAGCACGGTTCAGCAGAAGATCGAATATTTAGAAAATTTGAACGTCGAATCCAATCTCGCTCATTTTCATCACGTACTTGACAACATACAGGCTGACTTGGAATCGTTACGGACGAGCGTGCCTTCGAGCGAAGATTTGGAAAAATTGAAAACGGCGGTGACGGCACTATCCGATTCGAGCGACGTCAAAAGTTCGTTGAGCGATCTCGAGAGTAGGGTGGCCAATCTCCCCACCTCCAAAGAATTACACGCTTTGAAAAGAAACATATCTCGAATGCTGAAACGACTAGAAACGGAAACGGCGAACGTGGAACAGATTCCAGACGAAATTAGTTCGCTGGTGTCGACGCTGCCCACTTCGCAGAGCGTCGCCGACCTTCACGCGCAGTTTACAGAGATGCGAAGCATCGTGAACGATCTTACCGAGAAGAGCTCGAAATTGAATCAAGTCGAGAACCTTCAGAACATTGTCGTCAACGTCAGAGATCAAGTTGGAGTGCTGGAATCCACGCAGGAATCGACGCTGGCCTCTTTCGGTGCCAAGTTGCAAGAACTCAACGAAAACTACAAGCAGTTGAACGTGGAAGTGAAAATCAAACCGTCGTTTTCTACCGTAACGGATACCATAATCGAGCATTTGCTGCCCATCGAAAATAAACTCGGACAAGTTCACAGTAATCTGCTCGGCGTCGACACTAAATTCGCCAAATTGTTCACCTTGCAAGCCATCGAAATCAACAGCGTTCCCAATCAACAGAGAATCTCCACGTTCGTCGAAGGTAACAAACTGTACATGTTGCATCCTTATCATCCGTACTACAAGTTTCTCCTCGATGGCACGATTCAGATAAACGAATTTTCGTACTGGTCTCACGGCAGAAAAGCTAGCGTTCCCACCATGACCTTAATATCGAATCGTGGTGTTCAGAAAGCGGGAAACATTCCTCTGGCACGTTGGAACGAAACGCGCAACATATATGAAATACACGAAGACGAAGATCTCACCGTTTTCGACGTGAGTGTCGGCGATAAGCTGATCATTCAAAACACGAGCGAGGTGCCACCCTCTTTGAATCCCATCACGCTGGTGCTTCTCTTCAAACGTAATCTCTAAAAAAAATGTCTAGGCAAGCCATCGTCGAAGAATTGCATAAACCTGCACGCCGCAACTACGAACGTTTGGCTGTGGTAACCAAGGGCATCGACGACCTCTGGCAAAGCGATCTCGTGGAGATGAGTAGCGGCAATTTGAAAAACGTACATAAATGGAACAAGGGCAACAAGTACCTCCTCACCGTCATAGACACATTTTCGAAATTCGCATGGGCTCTACCTTTGAAGGCGAAAACGGGATCGTGCGTCGCGGAAGCATTCAAATTAATTTTTCGCGAAAGCGGCGGCAGACGACCTCGATTTCTGCACACGGACAACGGTAAAGAATTTTACAACGCCGTATTCCAAAAGTTTATTCAAAAACATGACATTCGACATTATTCGACCTTCAGTCACATCAAAGCATCGTGGAAAGATTTAATCGAACCTTGAAAACACATGTGGAAACGATTCACGCTTCGGGGAAATTACAAATGGGTCGACATCCTGCCGGAACTCGTCGACACCTATAATGATACGGTACACAGAACGATAGGCATGAAGCCAGTTGACGTTACCAAGTCTGACGAGCAGCGTTTAATTTCTACAGTTTACTGTCCAAAGTACACACCCACGACAAAAAAAGCTAAATACAAAATTGGAGACCGGGTGAGGATCAGCAAATTCAAACGCACCTTCGAGAAGGGATTCACAAAAAATTGGAGCACGGAACTCTTTACGGTGGTTCGAGTTTTACCCGGAAACCGACACACGTATATAATAAAAGATAGTAGCGGCGAGATTTTGAAAGGAAGATTTTACGAAGAGGAACTCTCTAAAACAAAACACCCCGACACGTACCTCATCGAGAAAGTATTGCGTAGGAAAGGTGACAAACTGTCAAATGGCTGGGACTTCCGGAAAAGAGTTGGATCGACGCGAACGAAGTGATCTTGTGAGTACGTGGAACGTGGTGAAGCGTCTACCGGAAAGTCAAACGAGAAAAAAAAAGAACGGTGAGTTGCTTCCCGACAGCATCCGCTGTCTGATCGTAGGTCCTTCGGGGTGTGGGAAAACGACACTGCTCGTGGACAATTTTCTCCTCGCACCGAATTGGTTAGATTGGAAGAACAGGCACCTGTACGTGTTCTCGAAAAGTTTGGAGCAATCCAAATACCAGCAACTGATGAAACTGTACGATGGTCTGGACATTGCAACGTTCGCCTCGGAAATAAAACCACTCGACGATTGTCGTGAAAATTCAGTCGTTGTGTTCGACGACGCCATCCTGGAAAATCAAAATGAAATTCGCAACTTTTTCACGCAAGGTCGTCACAAAGGAATGGATTGCTTCTACCTAGCTCAAACGTTTTCCAAAATTCCAAAACAGTTAGTACGCGACAACGCTAATTTCATATGTTTGTTTCGTCAAGATCACACCAACCTCAAGCACGCGTACGATGACTACGTAGGCGGAGACATGAACTACAATCAATTTTCATAACGCTGCTGCTCTACTTGCTGGAACGGTGACGATTTCGGATTCGCGACGATCGACATGACGAGGAAACCCAACGATGGAAAATACAGAAACAAAATCAACGACTTTCTAAACGTTGCAACGTTGTGAGAAACGACGTATATAAATAAACGTTATGACGAAACGAAAAATCGAAGACGAAAATCTCAAGCTTCGCGATTACCTCGCGAAACGCTTCAAAGTTTGGAAATCCGAGAATCGCGGATTCTACGAAGAGAAGAAACGTCAGGATCAACCTGTGATCGATGCCATCAGCGGTCTAGGTAAAGAAATTAAAAGTGTCACGGAACAAAATAAAAATTTGATCAACGAACTCGTACCGCTCGCAGCTAAAAGTTACGCCGTACCCACGCCCATTTCGAGCATTCCTTCGACGCCGTTCGAACTGAAGGATGCACCGGCACGACGTCGAGCTATAGGTAGCACGTCGTCGTCTTCGGATAAAATCGAGTTGGGACCTTTGGCACGAGACTACCTGAGTACGGGGAAATTCGACAAGGATGAAGTGTTCGGATTGTATCCCAGCATGGAAACCAACGAAGGCGGTGGTGTGGTGTGGAAGATTGGGAAATCGAAGGTGACCTTCGAAGGCAACGACATTAAAGTTAATTTAGGCGAGAAGGATAGTTGGACCAGATATCCGGGTACGGTGGGACTGTGGGAACTCGTTGCCAAAAAGCAGCCGAAAGATTACACCGACGAAGATTACCAGAGTTACAAGGAAATTTTGATCATGACGGATGCCTTGTACCAAAACAACGATGCCTCGCAGAATAGGGTGAAATCGAGCAGCGGCGAGAAGTACAGGAATCTCATCAAACCGATTTGGAACCAGGTCAAAACAGGCAGCGGCGTCAAACGCTACAACACGTTACCCAAAGAATTCGTTTGGGTGGACGACGTGAGGAAGCTCGTGGACCGATTGTTGGTGATAGCCGGCGAAGAGAATGCAGGCAACCGTAATTTCTACAACGAGAAGGTTGGCATCGTGGACATGATCAGCACGAAACTTTCCAACTTCATCGTGAACGACGACAAGGGCATAGGTTACCTGATTAAAATCATCAACACGCTGCCTCCGAGATTCTGGAACGTGGCCGAAGGAAAAGGACTCGTGAACGACATCATCAACAAGTTACCTTTCGAGATGCATTTACCTGGCTACCAGTACTGCGGACCGGGTACCAAACTCGAGAAAAGATTGGAGAGAGGAGACAAGGGTGTGAATCCGTTGGACGCGGCATGCAAAGATCACGACATCGCCTACAACACCATGCAGACGGATCTGGACGCACGTCACAAAGCAGACAGAAAGTTAGAGCACGCAGCTTTCGAAAGGTTCGTGAGCAGAGACGCATCGCTGGGTGAACGGGTCGCCGCACTGGGTACCACCATCGCCATGAACACAAAACAAAAATTGGAGTGGGGTATATAAATAACATAGAGTAAAAAAATAATAATAATAACAACATGTCTCGTATAACTGATTTGCCGCCCGAGCTACTATGTAAAATATTTAAACACGCAGTAAACGGAGATTGTGAGGATGTAGGGAAACTTGTAATCATAGCAAGAACGACGCCGGAATTTCGCATCCCTTGTGAAATGGTTCTCAAGAACCATCTTCGGGAGATCAGCGGCCTGAGGTGCGGTGATCTCAACATTCTGCTTTCGGCTGCAGGGGAAAAATTAAACAATAGGTTAGATGAATTGCACGAGGCAAGGCAGGGAAGAAGACGGTACACAGTAGATTGGCGCAAATCTAAGCAGGAGACGGAAGATATCATTACGCACATCATCGCGTTTTCCGAAGCACGGACTTTCTTCCTCTGTTAAAAAAATAATAATATATATACGTGTCAAAAAAAAAAACAACTTGATATATAAATAACACACATCGTGAAAAAAAATAATCTTCGGTATATATAAATAACACACATCGTGAAAAAAAAAAACAATTAAATTTCTCTCTAACACTCTGAAATTTCTCTCTAACACTGAAATTTTTCTTTGATATGACGACTGAAAAAATGAGTGATCTCCAAGCATTAAAACAAATGCTAAATTTGTCAGTCGAGTATGTAAAAATTCAGGAATTGGAAGTCGACAAACCTTACACGATAACTTCCGGTTCAATCGTTTCTACCCAGTATGGTCCCAAGGTACGCCTGTTGCTCAACGCACAATACAGTCTATCTTTACCAGATCGATACGCTAACATGTTATCCGACGAGAAGCTATCTATTTTAATCGAGAACAAAACTCGAATCGTGTACAAGGGGACAAAGGAACTTCTTGGCAAGAAAACGAAGCACGTAATAGAATTTGTGTAACGACTGCGAGGCCTTGAAAAAAAAATCTTAGAACATTTATATATAAATAACATACCGTAAAAAAAACTACACGAGAAAAAATCTCAGAACATTTATATATAAATAACATACCGTGAAAATAACACATAGAACATCAACATGAAGCCCAAGGGTGTCGTGTACCAGATACCATACTCCAATCTTAAAAATCTAGGTGCCCTCGATGGGTTACTCACCAAGAAACAACGCGAGAAGAAACGTTCTTGCTTGGGCAAAGGACACGGAATGAAATTACTTCTCAGCACACCTCAATTGAGACGCTTGCAGCATTCGCGGAAACAGCAAAAGATCGGAGGTTTCATATTCAGCATCCCGGCCATCCTGGCAGCATTGGGGGCCGTTGGAAGTTTGGCTGGCGGAAGTGCCGCCATCGCGAAAACCGTCATCGACTCGAAGAAGAACAAGGCGGAATTGGAAGAACAGAAACGTCACAACCTGGCCATGGAGAAGAAAGGGGGGAAGGGCGTGATGAAGAACTTTAAAAAAAAGAAACAACAGCACTCACCAACCGAGACATTGAATCTCTGATCGAACCGTTACAAATCAAACACTTCAGAGGAGTTTTCATGTCCGACTCGTTACCTTCAAGCGTTAAAAAAAGAGAATGCGGAGTAGTCAACTTGGACGGCCAAGAAAATCCAGGCACGCATTGGATATGTTACCACAAAAATGATGATAAAGCATTCGTTTTCGATTCTTTCGGAGGTGTTCCACCTACAAATTTAATTTATTATCTGAAAACGAACAAAACCTCTATATACTACAACGACGAACGCATTCAAAATTTCGGAGACGTGAACTGCGGTCATCTCTGCCCCTCCGTGCTTGCGTTTCTCTCTAAAATAAATAACCCTACGATCGAGGATTTCCAGAAAGCATTGTGGAACCTCAAACAGCATCACTAGGATGGGCGTGTTCCATCTCATGAGCGAATCATCGATCTTGAAACTCACGCTGCACGACGACATCGTCTATCCTAAATCCGTGGCTCTGCGTGCATTCTACAGCATGTACCTCATACCTAACGTCACGCAGCACAACAACAAAATTAGCGTCGGAAGCGAACACATCGTCGTCACGCCAGGCCAATACAATCTTTCCACTTTGCAAGCTCAATTACCCAAAGGCACATACCTTTCTCAAAATTCGGTCACGCACAGAGTGGAAATCCTATCCGCGACGGAGACCGTGGACCTGGGCACCATGGGAGAACTTTTAGGTTTCGAGAACAACCACCCAAAACTCGAAGCTGGCATCAAGCACGTAGCAACCAACATTCCTAAATTCTTGGCCATCGAGACTGAACGTACACTGCAACGTGGCCGAAGGCATGATCACGAAATCTTCGGACGGATTAGGAAGTCACAAGCAGACGGGAATCATAGCCACTTTCAAACCAAGTTCCGAGTTCATGGAACCGATCATCTACACGCCCTCTTCACCGATCTATTTTCCAGTATGTCGCAACCGCATAGACGACATAGAGTTGGTGGTGACGAACGAGAAAGAAGAGGTGGTGGATTTCGCAGGTGCAACGACGACGGCCATCGTGGAGATCAACGTATAATAAATAACACGCATAGTGAAAATGGAGCAAATCGAAAGTTACGAATTTGCAATCTTTCCCTCCCAACCGTCGCACGTTCGCCAATCTCAACGAAGCGAACAGGGAGATCGAATACGACGTGGACGTAGGCGACGGGTTTATTCATCCTCACAGAGCGGACCTCTACCTTCAATTCGACGTGGTGAAGAAAGAAAGCGGAGACGCGTTTCCGCCCAATGCAAATTTGATACTCGTGGACAACTTCGTGCCTCACCTGTTCTCGCAGGTGGAGGTGAGAAAACACAACACCGTCATAGACAGAATAGACTATCCAGGCATCACGTCGACGGCAGTGGGAACATTGAAATTATCCAAAACGGACGCAGCGTACTATCAGGCGGGAGGATTCGAAGCGGGAACCAAAATATCGACGAGAAGTCACACGGCGCTCTTTCCCATGCGTCTGCTTCCGGGATTCTTCTCCGACTACAAGGAGATCATGTGGAAGGGAGGACTGAGGGTCACGTTTCGAAGAGCGGCCAACGACAACGACGCACTGATGCGATACACCAACTTGAACGCCGACGGCACGCCGATAGCCAACACTTTACCCGAAGCGGCGAAATGCGTCATCCGGAGCATGGAATTGAGAATGCCTGTGGTGGAATACGAAACGAACTACGCCCTCAAGTACAAAGCGGAGATCTTGAAAAGTCCGCAGGTGGCGATTCACTTTCACGGTTACCAGTGCGTACAGAAGGTGGCGTCGGGAAGTCACATGGAATTCGACGTGACGACGCAGTTCAACAACATACAGTTCGACATGCCAGATTTCGTCGTAGTGCTCTTTCAGACCGGGCGCGATAAGAATCAGGAAAAAAATTCCAGCAAATTCGACGACTGCAAAATCAAGAACGTTTATCTCAAGAATGGACGCAACGAAGTGTTCCCGCGCGAGAATTACAACCTCGACATGACAAAAAACGATTACCTCAAACTTTACGAAGCTTACACCTCTTTCAAACGCGTGACCGAGGGAAGCGTGGACATGTACTACACGCCCAGCGAATTCAAAATCCACAGGCCGATGTTCGTCATCAACGCCACAAAAAAAAAGAAGGTTGTGGTCAACGATCGCACCAACATCAAGATCGTCTGCGAGTTCCACGACGCGCTGCCTGCCGATACTCTATGCAGCGTCATCCTGATTGCAGAGAAGTCCTTCGTCCACGACGTGAAGAACGAGAGGGTGACGGAACAGTTTTAACATGTTTAACATCTTTTCTTGCACAAATAAGAAATTTTTTGTACTAGCACAATCAGTTACAATGGCACAATACGAATTTCACTAGTTCAGATCAGTTACAAATGTCAATTTCATTAGTTATCAGTTACAATATCTTTTTTTTTTGCACTATAGCACGAGAGACAAATCAGAAAATTTGCACAAAAAATTTGTTGTTGTTTTTACACAAGAAAATTAACAATAAAATTCTTTCTTTTTTTATCGTTTCAGATGCTGTCGAAACATCAAAAACACATACACACACACTAGAAAAAAAAGCATGCAACCTTATTTGTAACACACACACATACATTCTCCATCTTCATCAAGAAAATATTATAATAAACATAATTATTTTTATCTATATCTCACAATAAAACTCTATATCCAAAAATATTACAACATCAAAATAACACTAGAGTCGTTAGTACACGTTGCATGCATTACGGAGGTCCTCTGTAGAGTTTCATGGAAGTTTGAGAGAAAAAAAAAACACGTGAAACTCTACAGAGGTGTGGTTATCTAGAACCGCAGCCGTTAGAAAACCTTTTACTTTTTTTTTTTGGTTGGGCACCACGCACCCTGGCGAGGTTATAGGGGCCAGGAATCCTAAAAAACAACAATTATTATTTGTTTGTTTGCGTCACAATACGGAAATAATAAAAGGCACGCGCGTGCGCGTGTGTGGCACATCGTTCCCCCGAGAGAGGTTTACAAAAGTCACGATATATATAAACATTGGCCTCTCTCTTTTTTTTTCTTTTTTTTGAGACTTGGAAAAAATTTACAGTAAGGTGCATTCGCTCACCACTGTTGCCAGCCATAGGTCTCTCTCTCTCTTCATCTTACAGCAACGTTGGCATCTCTATTTTTTTTTTAGTTGTAAGTGGGTTGCCAACACACTCTAGTTAATAATGCTACATATTATACACACACACGCACACACATACTGTGTTGCCATCCACCCATCTCTCTCTCTTTTACGGCAGTGCGTGTTTGTTGCCGGCTCTCCTTGCCCAGTGTGTGTATGTTACGCCAGTATATAAATTGGCTAAGCCTAAAAAAAAAATAGTAGCTTTTGCTAAGTAGGAAGAAAAAAAAAGCTGTAGGTAGGTGTTGGCAGCACTGTCGGTTGTTTAATTCCCCCTCTCTCTCTCCTCTCTCTTTTTTGTAAAAGGCTATGGCAAAAGTACCAGTAGGTTGGCAAAAATTGCTTTATGCACTGTAAGGCAAGCCTCAAGCAAGGTTGCCAGCTCCTTGCTTTAGGTTAGACCAAGAAAAAAAGCTGTAGGTAGGTGTTGGCAGCGCTGTCGGTTGTTTAACTCTTCCCCCTCTCTCTCTCTCCTCTCTCTTTTTTGTAAAAGGCTATGGCAAAAATACCAGTAGGTTGGCAAAAATTGCTTTATGCACTGTAAGGCAAGCCTCAAGCATAGTTGCCAGCTCCTTGTTTTAGGCTAGGTTAGACCAAAAAAAAAACCTTGGTGATTTTTTCGAGTAAGGTGTTGGCAACACTGCGAGAAAATGGGGCTTATGCCTTACAAGAGCAAACCATTAAGGCGAGCCCCACCGAGCCCCACTTTCGCACTTTGAACCGGGCTTCTACCACTACTTAGGTACATTGTCCTCCTTCAATTGTTGGAAGGGGTACAGCGTTTGTTCTCTAGTAAATAACCTAATTCCATCAGCAAATGGTTGGAAAATACCACAAAACAAATCCACGGACTGCGAACCACCAAATTAACCCTCAACCAATAACCCACCAGAAATTAGCGGCATATTTTTACCTGTCTTTAATATATACATGTAGCAATTCAAATTGTATACCCCCAGATAATCTGACGGATTAAATATATTTATGTTCAAAGAAACTCGTTTGTAATTGGTAGATATAAACATTTCTTTTGGCTACAAACATTATGTTCCGTAAAACTGTTGAACTATATTTTTTTTTACTCATTACTTTACTTGATCTGCACTATTGGGAAAATTTTGAAGTGCAAATTTTTGATATGCGTAAAACGATTGTGAGGGTCGACATGCAACCCACTCCTTGTCTGTGAAGTATTTCTCTAAATTCATTATAAATAATAGTTTAGTTTTCTGGTATCGCTGGAAATAAACACAAGCCTACAAAACCTCATCTTCTTTCCAAAACATCAGGTTTCTCCTCTAACAAATGTCAAGTCTGCCAGTCACAGAATGGCTAGGGATTAATAAATAGGTCAATCTACTGTAAACCAAAGAATTTTCGTCAAAAAAGAAAATAAATTGTCCCTATAGTACTTTTGGCAGACAATATATCTCTCTATCTAAATTCACAATGTACACAAGACATCCTGTAACACTTTCCCTGCTGAGCTGAGCACACACACACACTCTCACTATCTCTCTCTCTCTCTCTCTCTCTCTCTCTCTCTCTCTCTCTCCATTCCACACACACTTACACAGACACCGCCCCATACACATGATTGCAGCACATGCTGTGCCATCCCTAGACAAAAATTCTGGATCCGACTATGGCTTCATCTGTTCCGGAATTCGTATCTGTTTTTTACGATTATTAAAAATCTATACGTATTCCAAATAAATACAAAATTCTAAAAAAATAACAATTATTTGTGAACAATGATTTTAATTGCAAAATATAGGGTTTTGCAAGGTTACCATTAAAAGATAGGAAAACTTGTGTTGGGAGAGGGTTAGACTTTGTAACCCAAAAATAAAAATAGTAAATACGAGTACTTTCCTGCCCCACTGGAGTGTGTAGGTAGAATAATTATAAATTCCGTTGCATCAATATTGAAATAGATATCTATTTACCCTAAATTTATGAACATGGTAAATGTAATATGTAATCGAACCTTTTTCGTTACAGGCGTGTAACAAATAATGATGGAAGTGGCGGAAGTAATGAAAACCTGGATCGATTTACACCACCTGCAACTTCTACGCCCGAAAAAGTCTCAAATCCAGATCCCGATTCATTATATTCAGTGCAGAATGAAGAAATGCCATCAAGATTTCAATATCCCTCATCAAATGTTGTCGGAAAGGGAAGTAATTCTGATGCATCATATGTGGTCACCGGGCGACGAGTGATTGATATTTCTCATTTCTTCACTCAACTAAAAGAAATAAGTGATCATGGACCTTTCGGTTGCACCTTAAAAAATATGGATATCACGGGAGAAGTTCGAAAGGGGCAAAATTCTATGTTCACTCTTACGTGCAACATGTGTAAATCAAAGCATCACATCAGTACGGATGATCCTGAGCGTACAACAGGCATGGACATCAATACGGCAGTCGTGTCCGGAGTAATGTGTGCTGGTGCAGGGTATAGGCAATTGGAAGAATTAACTGCGGCTATGGACATGCCTGTAATGTCTGTAAATACATACGCCAAATACCACGACATCGTGTGTGACGGCTGGGAAAAGACGGCGCTGCAAGAAATGGAGACTTCCGCTGCGGAAGAGGCTGCTATTGCAGTTGCCAGAGGAGAAGTTGATAAAAATGGGATTCCCATTTTGACTGTAATTGCAGATGGCGCTTATGCAAAGCGCTCTTATAAGAATAGCAATTACAGTTCTCTCTCTGGAGTGGCTGCAATCGTTGGATTC
This sequence comes from Lepisma saccharinum, assembly GCF_977018435.1. Classification (NCBI taxonomy): domain Eukaryota; kingdom Metazoa; phylum Arthropoda; class Insecta; order Zygentoma; family Lepismatidae; genus Lepisma; species Lepisma saccharinum. The sequence goes on from NW_028142891.1 coordinate 4,175,082, forward strand.
CATACAAGAAAAGTTCTTTTCATAGGTGTGCGAAATAGGTATTGCACTATTTGTGCGCGTGCGGAGAGACAAGGTAAGGAAGCAGGTGAGCATATATGCTACAAAAACTGGTCCGGGAGTGCATGCAGCATGGAGGCAGATATCATTGCGGAAGGATTTAAGTCAAGTCTGGATATGTATGGTGTAAAATATGGGACGCTCATTGCAGACGGAGACTGTAGTGTTTACACCAAACTAGTACAAGCCAGGCCTTATGTCGATTTGAGTATCGATAAAATAGAATGCCGGAATCATATCATGCGAAACTACGGCAACAAATTGAAAGACATTGCCACCAACAGCAAACTGCGAAACGTAAATTTACGTAAGATTTTAGGATCAAGTATCAAGAGGATGCGTGTTGCTGTTGTTTCAGCTGCTCGCCACTGGGCAAAGCAGAGCACTGTAAACGAACATGAAAAAATTTCAAATTTTCGTAAGGATGTATCTAACGTGCCGAGGCATATTTTTGGCGATCATGGAACCTGTGCATCCTATTTTTGTAAAGGTTCGAAAGAAGGAGAGAAAAATTTGGTTCCAGAGTTAGAAACTGCAGGTATCCTCCCTCTGATAAACGAAATACACATACATACAATTCAGAGAAACGCCCGAAGTCTTTTGAAAGATCTTGATAGCAACGCCGTTGAACAGTTCAACAATGTCATTGCTAAATTTGTAGGGGGGAAAAGAGTAAATTTTGCGTTAAAGAGGAGCTACAGAGCTAGGAGCTATGCCGCCGTTGTTTCATTCAACAGTAAGAAACCTTTCTACAAGCTCAACAAGGCTATGAACCAGACGAGTCCAGGCCAGTATACAAAAATTGTGGAGAGCAGACGTCGTCAACGTGCAATGAGGGAGAAAACTTTGATAAAGAAACGCTCCATCCGAAGTGTGAAGAATGTGACACCCATGGAAATTAGTTATGGACCAAATGTACCATCACCAGACATGACACCTTTGGAATACGATATTACGAAAAAAGAACTATTGGCGTCTTTGCCTTCTACAAATGAGGAAAGACAAGATCTGGAAAGCCGAACTCTGCTACAAAGAAATAGCCGACATTGGAAGGAAATTCGTAGGAAGCTGTTGACAGCCTCCAATTTTGGTGCTGTGTGTAGGCGTAAGCCTTACACCTCATGTGAGAAATTAGTGGCATCTCTCCTCTATATGGATTTTGATACCGACGCCATGATATGGGGTAGAAGTCATGAGAAGACTGCCATCCAATGCCTGGAAGAAAAAATGGGTGTGAAGGTTGAAGAGTGTGGACTCTTCGTGGATCCCCTCAAAGCATTCCTAGGAGCAACTCCTGATGGAGTAATAGGCAAAGATGGTTTGGTCGAGGTAAAGTGTCCATCATCAGGTGCGTTGATATCGCCGGAAGACCTGATTCTACAAAGGAAATGTTCATTCTGGAACGTGAGCAAAGACAAACGTTCAATCGGTGACGTGAATAAGAATCACCATTTCTATTATCAAGTACAAGGCCAATTGCATGTGACCAGAAGGCAATATTGCATGTTTGGTTTGTGGACACCGCAGGGATTACGGATTGAAATTATTCACCGGGATGATGACTTCTGGTCACAGAAGATGGAGACACCATTAACTAACTTCTATATGGACTGCCTACTTCCTGAACTAGTTGATCCTAGACGGAGAAGGTCAATGCCCATCAGAAACCCACAGTATATAGTTGACGAAATGGAAAAATTCACCCATAAGAGACACCAGGAAAAAATCAAAATGAGAACTTTACAAATGCCAAGAAACAAACCCGCCGGAAGCTGCCACTGAAATAAGTGAACTCTGACTTTTAGGTTTCTAAAATAGGTTCTACAATCCAAAAATGTTCAAGTAGGTTCTAAAAATCTTTAATTAGGCTAAAAAATCCTCAGGTACATTAAAAAAAACTTGAAATAGTTAAAAATTTCCTGAAAAATACTAATTAGGCACAATCATTAAAAACAAAATTTGAAAACAACCATAAGAAATTTTAGTAGGTGTGTAAAATTTGTTAACCAAATTATCATTCGTATACATCACTTTCAAAATTATCCATAAATTACTGTAATACTATACTTTTGGTATCAGCCAAGGTGGATTGATTTAAATCCAGATTTCAATCAGATGATTTTTTGGGAAGAAATCACTGCTTCAAATCACTTTACAGAAATAACTTATAGAATGAAGTACATAAGGATTTTGTAGATATCAGAATCACTTTCCGTGAAATTACATTAACCTCGTAATCCTTTAATACTTTTTATTAGACTCTACTAATGTGGTGAAGCTCATAACAAGAAAGGAAATGTAGTAATATGTAAACTATAAACTCACTTGTACATTGATTTAAAATTCAATAATGTTTATAGGCAAAGATAGCAAATCCACCCTAATGTTAGCAAATGTTGTTGATGTGAATAATGAATTATGTATGTATAATTTGCTGCACAATACCAGGGATTGTAGTTAGCAGTTATTAATAAATGCCATTGCTTTCATAAATTTTAGTTGTACTGTAAATTTGTGTATGTGTTCCAGTGTCTGATAAAGAATTGAGAATATTTCTCAACGTAATGCAAGAATTCTGTTTGGGGAATAGAAGACGCAGTAGCGTAATAAATACACAAAAGTGCTAACTTTATCCTTGAGAGTTAATTGTAAATTATAATTATAAAAAATCATTATTTAATTAATAAGGGAATAATCTCGAGTGTTGTACTTTAGTTTGTCTAGGAAGGAAACATTGCAACAAAGAAATTAAACTTTTTTGGATGTGTAAATTTTCGTGGACAATATTACTTACAGCACGATATGTCCGTGTGACCGTAATATAAGATGACCTTTGTGTAGATACACTGGCTGAAATGATGAAGACTGTACGAGGTTAATTTTTATTTCCAAAGCACAAGTTGTAAATGAAAAAGAAATAAATGTGTGCCGATGTTTTTTCAGATATGCTCTTTCTTTTTTTTATTATACATATAAGTAGTGAAGACCTGTTTGTGTGGGTGTGTGTGTGTGTGTGTGTGTGTGATGCAGTTATTTGGAAGGTTCATATTCATATTCCTTTAATAAATTCTAAGAGGACTTTTGAACTTCGGGAATGGCGCTAAAGGGGGTAGTGAGGGTTGGAGTCCGTCCGTCAAAATAGTTCTTAGCCCTCAGATTTGTATTGTACAGTAGAAGCATTTCGACCGAAACAAGATATTTTTTTTTTCATTATAAAACTAAAACTTTCATAAAAGGTCATTACAATACTCAAGTACATTTCCTACTTCAGGAAGATGTTACCTTATTACCATGTGTTCTAAAATCGTGGAAGGGCAGGGCAACATCTTATCTGCCTGGATCAACAATGGCCACTGATCATTTGATACTAAGAAATTGTTAAATCATGAGTCGCCAAACTTGTCACGAAATTGACATGATATTCTGCTGCCTACCTGGTAAGTGGATTTATTCAGTAGCTGTGAGATTGTTATTTGGTTCTATAGGTTATACATAGAGTTAAATGTGTAAAATTATTATCCTCTACAAATGGTGTTTCCAATTTCCGGAATAGGTGTGAAAAATGATTTTTTGAAAGTTGGAGGACGTTCAACATCTCAAGAACCGTCAAGTTTATTTTCTGTTTGTAGTGATTGATTGATTTAGTTTACTTTACATGGCTTTTCCGTCACTTTTGGCTAATTGCGAATATGGGGGATGAGTGATGATATGATGAAATTGATGAATGGACACCCATACCCAAGCTGGGATTCGAACCCAGGACCTCTGGCGTCGAAGCGCGATGTGCTAATCACTCCGCCACGGGGGGCAGCTTTTTTGATTGTAGTTTATCATTCGAGTATTTGCAATGAACATAATTGTCAGCGATGTTTTCTCAATCCTTTCATCGTTACATCTATTTTTGTTATTGAAAACATCCGAGAGGCAAAAATTTTTAAGGAATTAAAAGACTAAAGAAACTAACTAACTCTTAAATGTTAATAATTAGAAAGATTATGAGTGAACCTTCCCGCCTCGGTTAGCGGTAATAATGATGCTTTGTAATGGACGGGTCACGAGTTCGATCCACGGTTAGGCACATTTAATTAAGTGGCCCGGATTCCACTATAGGCTGTAGGTTTTGTCCCGATTAGCCTTTGTGCAACTAAACATTGCAATTTAGTGCAAAAATCAGCAAGCTTGGGCAGTTTTATTCCTTGTAAGCCTAGGTCTACATGTTAATAAATTATTATTTATGACGTTGGAAAATAATTTATGCCGAGTGGCCAATTTCTATTTCATGGAGAAGAATCAGATGTGAAACACACATAAAACTATTGGTAGTTATTTTCACTACTAATCACATCTGCCCAGTGCGAGAGCTGCAACTGTATCCATTGATTTATGTCAATGATATTGATAGTCAATGCTTTTGTCTCCTAGTGTAGGTGAATTTGCACTGAAAATATGTTTGTTCTCTCAGTGTTACCTTCACAATACAATTGGTAACATCCTCCAAGTTATAAAAATTAATTTTTAACACTCGTTCCAAAAATAGTGACATGATTTACATAGGATAATAATTGTTATCATTTAGCTTCGTAGGCATCGTATTATCATCGTTTGACCCTCCAACAACCAAACAGCAATCCCACAGCCACTGAACACATCCACCTACCAGATAGGCAGCAGAGTATCTGTAAATCTTTTTTGGCAATTTTGGAGACTTGTGATTTAACAATTACTTAGTACGTATTAAATAATCAATGTCCGTTGTTGATCCATGCAGATCTGCAGCTGCCACCTCCAACCACGATTTTACGTACAACACGTTGTAATAATCTTGCGATCTTATAAAAGCAGGAAATGTACTTGAACATTGCAATGGCCTTGCCCTAAGGGAAGTTTTATAATGGAAAATATTACGTAAGATAGCTTCTACTTCTTTAATTTTCGATCGAAAGGCGTCTACCGTACTATAAAAATCTGGGGGCTACAGGGAGCTTAGATATGTTGTTGGGGTTTCATCCCCCCTAACCTCCTTGTAGCTCCGTCCCTGGCTGTATGTATTTCGTCCAATGAGTACAAGCTAGCAAAACTGTGAATTTCAACAAGTTTGTAGATAATTCTGCAGCTGTTCATAAAAACAGACGTATTTTATTAGTTTCTTGCTGTGGTTCATTTTCCCATTTCAGCAAAAACGTATTCACACTGTTTGCATACGGTGAGTAAATGGGGGGAAGGGAGAAGTTGCCCCTTAATAGCCTCACTTAGAAATTTAGTGCAGAGGAATCTAATAACCGTTCTTAAACAACATTATGCTTTTATAGAAATAAAAGTAAATACTATTTTCAGACCTACGAAAGTTCCAAGTAACTACGCAAGGAAAGGGTAGTGTATTACTTCCTATGTAATTGGACTCTCCCACTAGCAAATTTCTTATTAACACATCCACATATTTTATTCTTTAGTTGTATTATCTGTATGTGTCTGCAGAATAAATTGCCCATATATTGCACATGAATAAATCATGTGTAGTTCTTTTGAATTTGCGGTACTAAACCACGTTTATACGTACAATAGTCTTTGAACGGCAGAGATGGAAAATAATGCGCCAGCAGAGAACAATGGTGCGACTGAAGTTGAAATTCATCTAATAAAGTGATTTTAGGTGCATCGGAACACACACGACCCTGTTTTGTTCCCATCAATGTAATAAAAACAGTGAGATGGAATGAGGGCTTTATTTCGTCAGCTGAACTCTTATCAAGGCCCTTGCTCCCCATAATCGGAGGATCTGTCGTATATCCAGAAAGTTGATTGATTTGCTTTATTTTACTTCGCTTTTTGTGCGAAGATGGGGATGAGTGATGATATGATGAAATTGATGAATGGACACTCACAAACATCCGCGGCCAAGCCGGAATTCGAACCCGGGACCCCTGGTGTCGTAGCGCGATGTGCTAACCACTCCCCCACGGTGGCCGGCCCCAGAAAGTTGAAGTGAATGAAATTTTTATGGTGTGGGTTGTATGGTCATTATCAATAGTAAGTCTGTCATATTATTCCACTAAATAATGTCTTTGGGAAAGAAAAAACAACATATAATTAATGTATTTTATTTTACATAAGACCTATGCCTAAAAGTATTTTTGTATATGATGACACAGAACTATCTTATGTTGTGACTTCTTTGGGTCTGACTGTAATATATATATATATATATATATATATATATATATATATATATATATGTAATTGGTGATAAAATAACGCAGTAAAGTATTAAGTAAATATATTTTATCCCCCTACTTACAAATCATGAAGAGAGTCAAATTCGAAATTAAATTGAACGGACGTTCAAAATTTTTAAAAAAAGCACTATTTCCATAACAGGTCATCAAGTATTTTTTACCATTGACCCTCAGGAATATCTCAAACTTACAATGAACGTTCATTGAACTTATTTATGATCGACAGCTAAAAAGTCATTCATTTGCATGACTGGATGATAATCCACCACCAGATAGAATTTACACAATATTTACCTAAAAACTTTGGGTAAAGTCACCTTCACCCTAAAAAAAAATCCCTTGGTAATGGACTTTCGTGTTCTCACAACAAAAAAAAGTTATAATTTGGCACAATTTTTCTTTCGCGGGCAAACCTTTTGTAAAGGTATACTTCAGTCTGTGCAATCAGCCCTTCCCATTTGTGAACAATATACTGGGGAAATCCACCGTCCTTCACTGTTGTCATTGCACTACAACCCCATCGTGATTTAGTATGAGGATATCGCGTAGTGAAGAACTGTTTACAAGCATCGCCCAAACCATTGATTCTCCCCCCAAAACCTTTCCCTGCATTCTTTTTTTCTTTTCTTAGCTCTCAGCATGCGGTTTTCTTGGAAGACTGGCCGATTGTGAAAGAAAAAAGGAACGGGAGAGGAGGGGGGTTCATGAGGGGCGCGAGCGGTACAGAGGGGGAAACGGCTAGCGCGACCAGCTTCGAAAAGTCAAAGTTAAAATTTACATACATTGCTCTGTACGTCGAAAAACTACAGACATTCTAAAGAAAATTATGTAAGATCAGTTTCATTTCTTTGCTGTAGAAGAACAGTAGAAGCTTTCTTGTTGTTTAAAATGTTGATTTAAGTTATTACATATAATTGGCGAGCAAGTGAATTTTACGAAATTGAGATAAGGAAAACTACGTAATAAATAATGTATTTAAAAAAAGGCTTAACGACATAACAAATTTCATATTTGATCTTTAACTCTGTAAAATTTAAATGCCACACACTTGACTATTCGAGCACAGAAGGTCGACGCAAGAACCTATTTTTTAGGTATCGTCACCAGCGCTGATACGGGCTCTTAATGTTCATCTATTACACTAACATTTACCAAATAGAATTGAAAATTTTGCCTCCCTCCTCAAGTACAAATGTAGAAACATGGAACATCAGAACATCAGGGGTGTAAGGGGTGCTGCTTCCACGTAGTGCACCCAATAGTCAACCTCACTTCCACATAGTACACCCAGGACTGCAGACTAACGAGGCTCTGGCGACTGGCCCCATGGCCAGTATATTTTTTGTTTGTGTTGTCCTGTGTTTTGTCCTTATTTGTGCTGAGTGCTCGTTTACAGCCTCAGCTTTTAACGAAAGTCAGAAGATTTTAATTTTATGATTTTAGTTATGCAACGTTAGAGTTGTTATGTGTAACGATAAGGGGCTGGACCCCGTATAATGTGACGGGTGTAAAATGGCTTTAGTGCTGACGCACCCAAGATTTTAAAATCAAATCAGAACATCAGAAAGGAACTCCACGAAGGGGGGGGGGGGATTCCTTTGCTTCTCCTTTAAAAGTGCCACCTCTGACAAATAGAAAATGATACCTTTAACCTCTTTCAGGATTGGATTTATTTTTAGCAGCATGTTATTTAATGACTGTGAAGCATGTAAGTGTGGAAAAAAGTTTAGTCAGATTTTTAGAAGGTTATCATTGTTGTCAACTTCCTTTTGACATTTACTTGAAATCTGATGTAAACCCAATGTTCTGCATTGTAACCACAATGGCAACTTACTGAAGAAATGCTAATAAAGCTTGATCTGCATGTTTTACCTTAAAATAGATTTGCTGAGCCATAACAACTTCAATTACATGATTTAGGTGAATGGGATAATTGGGCAAATTACGTGCACAATTCTGAAAATATTAAATGTTATTTCTGTGTAAAATTGTCTTCTTCTTGGCTTAGTATAAATGAACGTTTGACTAGACATCTACCTAAAGGTAAATTAGTGAGAGTAGTTAATTTTTTTTATAAAAAAACCTCATGACCATTGAGATTCTTATCCATATACATGTGCAGAGAATAGTAGAAAGTTCCTCTGAACTTTTCCATGCTAGGTGCTGACTCCCCCCTCCGCCTCGATCCTAATTTCCAATTCCTATTTCCACAAATACACTTAGAGCTACATAAATTATGTTTGTGATGAATTGCTATAGAATAAAGAAAAAGGGAGAAAGCATTTGGAATATGTGGAAGGGTTTCATGAATGCCTTGTACGCGTACTGAATGTGAATTACATTCTTAGGTTCTCACTGGCAAAATAACCGTTCTTGTGTAATTGCTTGAAATCATATTCCACATATTTTTAACGACAATTTGTAAGTAAGCACAAAAAAGTGCACCAACTAAATTGCATCCTATATAATAACAAGAATAACTAACTAACTCTCTAGCCTTCTTAAACCCGAAGGTTCATGGCTGCAACACAGGCCTTCCATCTTTCCCTATCTTCAGCAAGTTCTATATACTCTTTTCCATCCCTACCGATTTCCCTTAGGTCCATCGCAACGTTGTCCCTCCATCTTCGTCTTGGCCTTCCTACAGGTCTCTTACCATCAGGTTTCCCAACAAGAATCCTGTAAACTCCTCCTTCCTCTTCCATTCGTGCCACATGACCTGCCCACCTAATTCTTCTTGATTTAATTACTCTAATAATATATGAACATGAATACAAATTATGTAGTTCTAAATTATGTAACCTTCTCCACTCACCTGTCTCCTCATCCCTTTTAGGTCCAAAGATTTTCCTAACGATCTTATTTTCAAATACTCTCAATTTATGTTCCTCTTTCAATGTAAGGGACCAAGTTTCACATCCATATAATACTACAGGCAAAATTACTGTTTTGTATATTTTAACTTTTAGTTACTTAGATATTAAACGAGAAGACAAAAGTTTAAGAAGAGAGAAGTAACATGCATTTCCTGAATTAAGCCTACTTTTTATTTCCTCTTTAATATAATTTTCATTTGTTAATATTACTCCTAAGTATTTGAATTCGGAAACTGGTTCAAACTGTTATCAATAATTAGATTTTGATTATTACCTAACACTTGGTTTCGGCCTGTAAGCATATATTTAGTTTTCTCTTTGTTAACTTCCAAACCTATCTCTTTAGCAGTTTTGAAAAATAAATATTTTAGCATTATTCTTGATTTTATTCACATCATCCCCCAGTAAGTCTACATCATCTGCATATGCTAACAACTGAGTCACACCATTTAATTTTAGTCCTTCTTTAGTTTCTTTTACCTTTCTAACAGCATATTCTAAGGTAAAATTAAAGAGCAATGGAGATAATGCATCTCCTTGTTTTAACCCATCATGAATTGTAAATTTGTCAGACATATTAATACCCACACGAATTTTACTTTCTGTTTCACTGGTGCATATTTTTATCATACTAACAAGCTTCTTAGGTATTGCAAATTCTCCTAATATATTATATTAGTTACCTCTTTTGACCGAATCATATGCTTTTTTGAAATCAATGAATAGCTGATGGACATTTTGATTATATTCCCACTTTTTTTCAAGTGTCTGTCTGATGTGAAAAATTTGATCTTCTACATTTAAATCCACATTGATAATCACCTATAATTTCATTAGCATATGGGGTTAGTCTAAAAGAATGTTAGACAATATTTTGTATGTTGTTGAGAGTAGAGAAATTCCACGGTAATTATTGCAATTCATTTTATCACCTCTTTTAAACACAGGAACAATTATGGATTCTTTCCACTGTTGAGGGATTTCTTCTTTATTCCATATTAAACAAATTAATTTATGAATTTGACATATTAATGAATTTCCACCATATTTAATTAACTCAGCTGGTATTAAATCAATGCCAGGTGCTTTGTTATTCTTTAGCCTTTTAATAGTATCTTTAACTTCAGTCAAGTTAGGTTCTGGAACTAAAGGTTCTGCTGTGTGTACTTCATTTACTTCTGATTTATCTCTAACATGGACATTTAAAAGGTCATTAAAGTAGTTCTTCCATCTATTTAGAATATCGCTTGAGTCAACTAGAAAATCACCGTCTTTATCTTTTATCAAGTTTACTTTAGGTTGCCACCCCTTTCTAAACTCATTTACACCTTTATATAAATCTCTGATATTTTTATTTTTGCTGTTTGTTTCAATTTCGTTAATTTTGCTTTTCAAGTAATATCTTTTTTTACTTCTAAACGTGCAGTTAACTTCTCCCTTTATTCTATTATAATTGTTTAGATTTGTATCAGAGTTATTGAACCACCTAAGTTTAGCCTGATTTCTTATTTCTATTAGATTATGACATTCATTATCAAACCATGGCTTACTTTTTCTCGGTTTATGGTATCCTATACTTTCTTTAGCTGCTGATTCTATTGCATTACGTATGTGCTCCCAATTCTTATTTACGTCTGTTTCATTTATATTTTCATCATTTAAATCCTGCAAAACATCAAATCTATTTGACTGTTTAATTTGGTAATCTTTCTTAATTCTTTCATCAGTAAACTTTCCTGTATCAAATTTTAGAACCTTTAGATTTTGTTGCTTATGATTTATCACAGAGTCTTTCTCTTAATTTAGCAATTACTAAATAATGGTCACTGGCACAGTCAGCACCTCTATGTGTACGAACGTCAATTATACTAGTATGCCTTCTCTTATCAATGAGAATATGATCTATCTGATTATGAGTTTTACCATCTGGAGAAGACCAAGTATATTTATGGATATCTTTATGTTTAAAAGTGGTACTTTTCACAATTAAATTCTTTGAGGTTGCAAAAGTAATCAATCTTATACCATTATCATTACTTAATTCATGAAGACTTTCTTTACCAATCGTGGGTTTAAATGTCTCTTCTTTGCCAATCTGTGCATTACAGTCACCTAACAGAATTTTCATATCATACTGAGAATATTTATCAAAGACCTGTTCTAACTCTGTATAAAAATCATCTTTAGTATTATCATCTTTATCTTCCGTTGGTGCATGTATGTTTATTAAAATAATTTTACACCTACCCTGTAAAACTGCATATGATATCCTATCATTAATAAATTCTACTGTTTTAAGAGCCGAGATAATTGTATTACTTATGAAAAAGCCTGTTCCAAAATTATGATTTTCAGTACCACCATAGAAAAAAGTATAATTTTTAGTTTTACAATTCCCTTCTCCTGGCCACCTAACTTCCTGGACAGCTACTACATCTAATTTATACTTAACTATCTCATTAACTGTACACTGAAATGCCCCAGGCCGGTAAAGGCTCAGAACATTCCAGGTGCCTAATTTAATATCCTTATTCCTAACGTAGATCTTATCCTTAGTCCAGGGACCTCCCAAAGTAGTCCCCACCCGGAGATCCGAACGGGGGACTATTTTACCTCCGGAATATTTTACCTTGGGAACATCCATGGCCTTATATTGCTGTTTCTTGAGATTTTTTTCTTTTACAGTGCAGAGTTGTCAGCTCTACGCCTAACCCCCAATATGAATGGAGGAACTAGTACACAAGACAAACACAAACACATTAGACAGCACAATTACTACACAGGACGAACACAAACTCATTAGACAGCACAACTACTACGCAAGAAAAACAAACATACTAGACAGCACAACTACTACTAGACAGCACAACTACAATACAAGACACATAAGTGTTGAGGACTTCCAACAATACTGTGGCTTAAACAAGTATATGAAAGAAAGTTCAATTTTCAAATATTTTGTCCCGGAGTTGTTGAAGAAAATAGTGAAGAACGAAAATAAGTTTGTAAACAAATTGTCAACCACAATTTTAGAGTTTTTATTGTAAATCCTCAGAGTTTCTAGTGACAAGGATGTCCCTGCATAGGCTGATAGTTTCTTGATGTCGGGTTGTGCACCTGAATCTTTCAAGCAAGGATTCGGCTCCAAATTTAGTATATTATAGATTTCGAACGAGTATATTATTTCAAAACATATGAAATAAAGATAAGAGTTTCAGTCACAAAATCAGCCTTATTTTCCTGTTGATTTTTAAAGCTATTAAGTCTCAAACAATGAAATCTGCTCTACACACCTGCAGTAAATCTATTTGATTAACATATATAAAAATAGCTGTGCCTGTAAACTCATTCCCAACACCAGCACACTGTCCGCGTCCAATCTGCGGACATTTGCCAATGCGGGACCAAAAAAATTGTTCATAGCAATGATGGTAGTAGCTCCAATGCCAAAGTTGTTGTTAGCACATGCAGAAATTATTCCCAAGATCATCATGTTTGCAAAGACAATTTCCTCACTATATGTATTGGGTCTCGTGTATTGCTTAAAAAAGGCGGAGATCCCACAGATGGAAAGGGCAAGAATATAAACTTCTGAAAGATATCTCATGTAAGCCATCTGGCAAATGACTAATAGAACTCCAAGGCCATCACATGGCCACAACATAAACCTCTCAATATGTCTGTATGAGTCAGTGCCGAAACCTGTGAAAAAATAAAACAATTGTTCATTTCTTCTCATATAGCACGGTATTGAAGAATTTTTTAATGTTTTTAAGCAAATAACCTCCTTGTGGATGTCCCTTCATCAATTTAATCGTACCATCACGCATCCTCATCTTCCCGATTAGCCAAAATGTGGACGTTCGTAGGATTTTCTCCAGGAAGGGGGAGGCAAGCACTGCAATTCCCCAACACTGCTTCAGTTTGAAGCCATGAACATCCTTCAACGATCTTGTTTTTATTTAAATTAATTTACACAAATTCCTGTGTGATATGCGTGAAATGCCTAATTTTTACGCTGAAATTAATTTTTCAAGGTGACTTCCGATCTTGACCCCCTCATCCGAACGCCGGGCAGGTTCGGCGTAAAGGACTCTATATTCCTTGCTGCCTTTCTGGAGGGAAAGCTTGGATCTCTACAGCACGCGAGCAAATGCTCTCTAGTACGCCAGCGTACGGAGCAGAGGGCCACGATGATTGGTTCATGTGACCCTTCCTGCCTTCTGAAACAGACGACAGCGGTAGAAATATAAATATAATAAGTATAATAACAAGATTGCTCAACTAATTTCATTACTCATTCAAATGATCACAATTAACACAAAAAATGTAAATCCATTAATTTACACCAATAACACACATAAGCATGTGATTATTCTTTGCAAATATGTTCACTCAAATGTTCTAAAGACAAAAATATAAATCATTTACCTCAGAAACCAGAAAAGGTCTAGTTTCCTTCTCCCTAAAATATGCCTGGGTAAGGAGAATGACACAGACCATATCTGGTTCATTGCCTTCACTCTCCTTGTAACCATCCATTGCCCTAAGACAATTTTGAATGTCACAGTATTTTGGGTCCTTGGCAATATTCCTCATGAAGAAAATTATTGTTCTGGAACTTTTTTTTTTTACCAAGTGATTCAAGCATGGTCTTCCTTATTGAAATTACCATCAGCTGTTCAAACTGATTCCACATGCTATCCATTTTAAATAGGAATGGCGAATCTTCCATCATTTCACTTATTAGCTTACCATAATTGATGTCCTTAGTTTGTGTTGCATATGTTTTCCTCATTAAAAGTGTGATCATTTCATAATTTACATCATCTGGTTCAATTGATGACAAGTCATTCAATTCATGCTTTTTTTTTTTCTATTTGAGGTTTTTCACTCCCTTCGAAAAGCAAATCCGGCTGCCACTGGAGACAACCATATATGTCAGTTGCTTCCCTCTATTTATCATTTTCTTCTACTGACCCCGTTCTTTTCATTCATGAATCTGGGGTTTCCCGTTTATATTTTCCACTTTGTTCACTAATGGTAAAATTATGAAGTCATAGCCTTCCTGTCCCAACAACTTCTCCATCAATAACATACTTAAGATAATTCTTACCATCGTTTGTGGGGCTCCGTTCGTGTACAGAGCCCCACGGTCAAATTGTAGATCAATTCCGTGAGGTGTCAGGTTTAACGTTGCTGAATGATGGGACTCCCACATATTTCAGTCCTTCCTCAGGTACACACTCTGCATTGGACTTGTCTTTCTGCAGTCTCAACCTTCCTCCTACCACATCTTGGATCCTTCACACTGATCTTTGTGGGAGTGACCACTTCCCACTCTTTCTTACTTTCGAACATGTTCAGCACTCACATGAACAACATCCTCACTGGCATCTCAGTCGGGCCGTCTGGGGTGCGTTTGAGCGTGCAGTGGACCTTGAAGTCGTCGACTTTGCCAGCAATGGACGCCTTAGATATGCTTGTCACGAGTGCATGATGCTGCACTCTCCTCCATTCCACATCCCAGTGGACCTGCGAGGCGACGCCCAGTCCCCTGGTGGACTATGACACAACGTGGCGCTTTAGCATCATAAAGCATATGCGAAGTCTAGATTGGCGGGCTGAAGAATACACAACACATCCATAATAAAGCTTCGACCTGATGATGCACCCCCCTGGATGCGACGTACTTTGGTACAAACGGTTTTCGACGAAGCCTGCTTCGTCAGAGAAGACACGTATTGGACCCAGCACGCCTTCTTACTGGCTCGAATGAGCCGACGGGCATGGGCACGTTTAATGCAGAACTGCTCGAGGTTTGTGGCAGTGTGGTTCCTCTTGAATCGATCTAGGGCATGATGGCAGCACCTCGTTGCCTCGCAGGTCCACTGGGATGTGGGATGGAGGTTTGTGCAGCATCATGCACTTGTGACACAAATATATCTAAGGCGTCGATGGCTGGCAAAGTCGACGCAAGAAGGGACTTCAAGGTCCACTGCACGCTCGATGGCACCCAGAAGATTGTTGGTCTGGCGATCTGTGGTGGTCTGGATCAGTAGACTCCCGTTTCGCAGCTTTTTTATTTCTGGTACATCTGAACCAGCGGCGTAGTCTAGCTGTTTCTTGATAAGAAATGGTGACAAGTCCTTCAATGTAGCAGCTCCATGTTTCTTCGTTGATGTTCCAGATTCATTGTCGGTCTTCTGAATAATACTAATTACAAGAGGGGTGTAAGGGGTGGCCTTCCACGTAGTACACCCAAATGTCAACCTCACTTCCACGTTAGTACACCCTGGACTGAAGACTAACGAGGCTCTGGCGACTGGCCCCATGGCCAGTATAATTTTGTTTGTGTTGTCCTGTGTTTTGTCCTTATTTGTGCCGAGTGTTCTTTGCAGCCTCGGCTTTTAACGAAAGTCAGAACATTTTAATATTTTATGATTTAATTAAGCAACGTTAGAGTTGGTTATGTGAAACGGTAAGGGGCTGGACCCCGTATAGTGTGACGGGTGCAAAATAGCCTTAGTGCTGACGCACCCAAAATTTTAAAATCAATCAATCAACTAATTACAAGATAACGTGGAACATTACCTGTGTTTTCCACCAATTGAAGCGGGCTCGAAGGCCGCCCTCGTTTTGGGGGTTTCCCCCCGTTTGAGTTGTTTTTTGTACCCATATACAAATTTTTATTATTGTAAAGTGTCCATAAATTGTCGCCTCGACATGCCCTCTATACCGAGGAAGGCTTACCCCCAAAAATGGAGGCTACTCGAGCACCAAACCGAAATCCCCGAAGCCACTTCGTGCGAAACACCCCAATTTTAATGTGTTTTACACGGATGGGTTCCAGTTACTCGCTACATCCTGCCTGTTCCATCTATACGGCAGAGTTGTGCGCCATTCTAAAGGCACTGGACTTTGCAGACGTGAATGGTCTGAAGAAAGTCCTTGTGTGCTGTGATTCGACCAGAGTAGGGGTAAAAAGAGAGTTCTGCACCAGAAAGTTATGCATCTTTTGCAGCCTTAACGGAAAATATCGTAAGGCAAACGCGAAAGTGATCCGCTCGTGTACTTTTCTTAGTTTAACTTAACCTAAAGCAAAAAGCAGGTAACCTTGCTTTAGGCTTGCCTTATGTATTTCCAGTGCATAAAGCAATGTTGTCAACCTACTGGGCTCTTGCCATAGCCTTTTACGATGGGGGTTTCTAGAAATAAAAATTGGGAGTTGGCCCACCCACTTAGGACCACCTAACTTGGTATAAATCGACAAAGGTAGCAATATCTTTTACTATTTTTTATTTATCTCTAACCGTTCTCGAGATATGGTCCACAGACGAAATTTCGGGGGTGGGCCATATTAATCGTAGCGCGTTCAAACTTGGTATGGGTATTCTCTTCTATCATAAAATGCTTCTTGGAAGTCAAAATTGAAGTTTGTTTTGCTCTATCTCTTACCGTTTTCGAGATATGGTCCATTAAAGTTAAATTTTGGGGGTGGGCCAACATGGTTCCCAGACAACAACTATTGAAAACATCATACACAGGTAGCTTATACCATGACGTAATGTGATGACTCATATCTAACGTGGTCTCTTCAGATTGGTGGAAAAATACGTCATACTTAACGTGGTCTCTTCTGATTAGAGGAAAAATACGTCATAAATAAACCGAGGTTATATAAGGGGGGCCAGAGCAGTCAGTCACAGTCTGCGAGAGCAGCTTGAAGAGTACGGACCTCTTGTCGCAGTGTTCCTCGTAGATTTGCCTTACATGGTGAGAGTAGCAATTATTTCCGTTTGATTTTTTAAAAATTGTATACACAGTGCAGTGTAGTTGAGTTTTTGTGAGACTGATTGAAGAGTAGTTATTTTTTCTTGTAGTGCTTTTTTTGGGGTATCTATTTGTGCAACACTCAGTACCTAATTGTACAATACTCTGTACCTTTTGATTTTTTGAATTTAAAATTTTGGGAGCGTCAGCACTTGGGCTATTTTTCTCCCGTCACATTATACGGGGGCCAGCCCCTTATCATTACAAATAACAACTCTAGCGTTGCATAACTAAAAATGTTAAAATGTTCTGACTTCTGTTAAAAGCTGAGGCCGTAAACGGGCACTCAGCACACACAAGGACAACAAACAGGACAACACACACAAAATTATACTGGCCATAGTGCCAGTCGCCAGAGCCTCGTTAGTCTTTAGTCCAGGGTGCACTACGTGGAAGTGAGGTTGACTCTTGGGCGCCTACGTGGAAGGTCACCCCTTACACCCCAATACTCTGTACCTAATTGTACTGCACTTTATACCTAATTGTACAACATTTTGTACCTAATTGTACAACAGTACGTGTGGATTCGACATCTAAAAAAATTATACATCAGCATATCTACATATATAAATAAACACCCCCCAAAAAATATGCGTCCTACGAAGATTTGTATTACATGTAAAAAAAATATTTCCAGTGCTAATTATGCACGACATAGTCGTACCTGTGTGCCTAGAAAGCATTTAACAACAACCGAATTGTGTCCTAAGTGTAACAAACACTTTACAATTGCACATGTCAAAAAGCATATGCCTATTTGCAAGGATACTGGAGACCCTGTGCTGCAACCATCGACCTAAAGGAATGCTGAAGCAGATTTTTTTAACATATTACCATCTGCCAAATGCGTCAAGTCGGCAACAAAAGCAAGCCGGTTTGCTTTTGATCATATATTACAGGATTTTGATTTTACCTCAGATAGCCTATGCGATGTACGTAGCTTCCTAGAGAGTGTGCGACCCAAGATAATTTCTATCTTAAGTGATGTACTGGCTTTAAACTCTACTAAATTTTATGCGTCGCTGGGATGCCAATACAAAAAACCATCTGATGAGAAATACAGCTTTCACCATAATACCAAGGCAAAAATATTGCACTTGGCAGATGTTGGCAACCTCGACAAATTCTTGGAGGAGCTGGTTGCCAAACAGCAAGAACATCAGGCTGAAGGCTCGGGTGGTTCGTTGTGTGGTACTCCGCATAAACTTAAATTGAGCCTTAACAAGTTTGTTCCACTGTCTGGGTCTAGTTATGTTCCACTGCCGGCAATAATTGCAGTCAAGAAGGCTGTTCTAAACATCCAGAATAGCGATTCAAAATGTTTTGTTTGGTCGGTGCTGGCAGAGCTGCATCGTATCCACCGGAAATATCATCCGCATCGTGTTACCCACTACATACCCTACGAATCAAAATTAGAAAATGCGATGGCTGGGATTACCTACCCAGTTCAGTTGTCGGACATAAACAAATTCGAGACCCGTGCACACAACTTACTAAACCTGCAACTAGCTATCAATGTTTACGGCCTTACTAAGAACACAAATATTGTATACCCTATTCGAGTGAGCAACATGGAAGGTGAAGCTGTACAAGAAATCAATTTGTTACTTATCAAGAACGAGACTTGCCATCATTACACGCTTAGTCAGTCTCTCTCCCGGTTAGTTTCAGGTAATAAAAACAAGCATAATGGTTGCATAGAAGTCTGTCGCAGGTGCTTGTCGACGTTCGATAATCAAAAACCACAATATTACCAACATATTCAAGGTCCCGACATTGCTGCCCAGAAGCGTGCGCACCACATGCGCTATTGTAACAACAACAGGCCTGGGGTTGCAGTCTTACCCGAGCCTGGTACTGTGGAGCAATTTCGGGCGCATAGTGCTATGGGAGAGCACCCTGCTATTATCATTGCAGATTTAGAGGCCTTCCTTGGACCGGTGTCCACCTGTAAACCCAACCCAGAAATATCTTCTACCACTCCTTGTCAAATTCACAAGGTCTCCAGTTTTGCCTATGTTGTGGTGCGACGATATCAAATAATTGCCCCTGAGCCATATGTATATCGCGGCCCCGATGCAGCCAAACATTTTCTGGAGAGGATGATTGTAGAAGTGAACGAGATACGAGAAGTATTGTTAGATCCTGTAGCTATGCGAGACTTAACTCCCGAAGAAAACCGTAAACACGAAGAGGCTACACACTGTCCACTTTGTAGCGAAAAATTTATTGATAGTAGGAAAAAAAAGAAAGTTCGACACCACGATCACTTCACCGAAAGCTATATTGATTCTTGGTGTAACGGGTGCAACCTGAAGGCTAAGGACCCGCGCTTCGTCCCCGTATTCTTCCATAACGGCTCCGGGTACGATTTTCACCATCTTAGCAGGCATCTCGGATACGACGATGCGCGCATTAATATTGTTGCACAAAATGAGGAGCGCTACATTGCCATCTCTAAATGGGTGCAAGGCATAGAACTTCGGTTTCTCGATTCTCTGAGGTTTCTCCAGGCAGGCCTCGATACTCTTGCTGGGATTCTCAACAACAATCAACTAATTATTACCTCAGCCAATTTCCCGAACTTGGATGCTAGTCTCTTCAGGTGTAAGGGGGTCTACCCCTACGAGTATGTCAGCGACCCTTCCAAGTTCGAGGAGGAGTCGCTGCCTCCCCAGGCTAAGTTTCACAACCGGCTGCGAGGTTCGGGCATCAGCGATGAAGAATATCAGCATGCCCAGTCCATGTGTCTCAAGCTGGGTTGTCGAAATTTTGGAGAATACCACGATGCCTACTTAAAACTTGATGTAACACTCCTCGCAGACGTCTTTCAAGCGTTTCGTGCAAATGCAATGCAAATCTACAAGCTGGACCCTGCATACTTCTACGGTCTCCCCGGGCTGGCATGGTCGGCCATGCTCCTTCTAACAAAAATCAAGCTCGAGCTTATTTCCAATGTGGACATGATACTTTTTGTGGAAAAGCTTGTTCGGGGTGGCATGGTCCAGGTGTCACAACGGTACGCTCGCGCCAACAACCAACACATGTCGACCGGTTACGACCCTTCTCAACCATCCAGCTACATCATGTACACGGATGCTAATAATCTTTACGGGCACTCCATGGTGCAAAAACTTCCATTTGGAGGATTTGAGTGGGCTGATCCTTCCAAATTCGACGTAGAAGGTTTCGACGACTCGGAACGAGGCTTCTTTGTCGAGGTGGACCTCGAGTTTTCCAAGAAGCTGCAGGATGTGTTCTGCGACCTCCCACCAGCATCGGAATTCATGTGTCCACCTGCGTCGAAGCAGAAAAAACTCATCATGGATTTCGAACCCAAAAAGCGTTATTGGTTGCACTACCGAAATCTTCGGCGGTTGATGCAACGAGGAGTCACGATTACAGCAATTCACCGAGTGCTCACTTTCAACCATTCAAATTGGTTGAAGCCATACATCGACCTCAATACTAAACATCGTACTGCTGCTACCTCGGAACTTGGTCGCAAATTTTTTAAGGATATGAATAATATAATATTTGGTAAAACCATGGAAAACACGCGAAATCGTGAAGACATAAGGTTGCTTACTAGCGTCGACCGTTGTCGCAAACTTGTTGCAAGCCCACTGTTTAAATCTCGAACAATCTACAACGAACAGCTTGCTTTGGTACACATGAATCGTAGTGAGGTAAAGCTCAACAAACCAGTCTATGTTGGTGCCCCAGTGTTAGAGTTAAGCAAGCTGCAAATGTTCGAGATATATTATGATATACTACGCTTGCACTATGGTACCAACATCAACCTTCTCTACACAGATACGGACAGTCTGGTATATCACGCCCACACTGCTAACGCATATAAAGATATCACCACGATTCCAGCCCTTGTTAACTTGTTTGACACGTCGAGCTATCCCCAACCTAATCGATATGAAATCCTGGCTCGAAACAAAAAAGTGCCTGGCAAACTAAAGGATGAAAAAGATGGGGATATTATTACGTGTGCTCTGGTGCTTTTCGGACCAGCCCTATCGCCAGTTTGTACGTAGAGGCATCTGAGCCGTCGCTGTCTCTGCGAAGACAGCGGCTGGTAGTGAACTACTTCCTCCATCTTCGCTCGATGCCTTCACATCCCTCATTTCACACCATCTCAGACATGAATAGGCTGGAAAGGTATCGGCTCCATCCTAGTGCCACTAGACCATTTGGTGTTCGTGCAGACGAGATCCTGTCAGCACTTGGTGTTGACAGTGATCTTCCTGGCGTCTCTCCACTCATTCCGCCTCTCCCTACTTGGGAGTTTCCTGCACCTTCCATCGATTTTTCTCTAACTGCTCTTCCAAAAGCAGAAACACCAATGGTTGTATACCAGCAACGGTTTTTAGAACTTCGTGCGAAGCACCACAATTGTAATGTGTTTTACACGGATGGGTCCAAGACAGTCGAATCAGTTGGTTGCGCCTTCGTCCTAGACTCTCAAAGTTCCAGTTACTCGCTTCATCTTGTGTGTTCCATCTTTACGGCAGAGTTATACGCCATTCTAAAGGCACTGGACTTTGCAGACGTCAATGGTCTGAAGAAAGTCCTTGTGTGCAGTGATTCGACCAGCGTGTTGCAGACCCTGGATTCGCCGTATTCCCGGCATCCGGTAGCGCAACGCATATTCAGACGGCTTGTGTCCTTATCAGCCAGTGCGGATGTACACTTCTGTTGGGTCCCTAGCCACGTGGGCATTCAGGGGAACGAAGCAGCTGATGCTGCCGCCAAGTCTGCTGATGCAGATGGCGATGTTCTCGTCCACCTTTTGCCTGCTAGCGACCTGCAGAACGTGTTCCGTTGTCGCCTTCTTGACACTTGGCAGGCCGAGTGGGATACGGAAACGGGGAACAAGCTTCACGCTATTAAGCCCACCATAGGTGCTTGGCGTTCCTCATCCCGTCCCTCTCGGCGAGAAGAAGTTATTCTTACCCGCATGCGTATAGGACACAGCCGTCTAACGCATGGTCACCTGCTCCAAGGGCTGGACCCTCCGTTGTGTCGTGCTTGTAATGTTATTTTAAGCATCCGACACATTCTCGTTGAATGTGTCGATCTTGCTTACCTCCGGCAGACTTTTAACCTTTCCGGCTGTTTGTCATCCATCTTGGGTGATGACAGCAGTATTTTATCCCATGTTTTTAGGTTTTTGCGAAGAGCTGGACTCTTCCACCGTCTGTAAGGAGGTTTTTAGTTTGTTTTTTCTGACTTTTTAATGTGTCGTGTTTGTCTCGTGCAGGTCTTTTTACAACCTTGCACTTTTAGTTTTTTCCAAGGGGCTATCTACACCCCTTTTTTAAATTTTAAGTCAGAATTTTAGATAAGGGGCATTTCCCCGTATACATAGAAGGGTGCGAAATGGCCTTAAGTGACGACGCACCCACAAATTTTAATTCAAACAATCAATCAATGATACAGGACGAAGCCGCGGATGAAGAATTTATCAAGGTGACAGGGCCTAGAAATAAAGTACGCCTTAAAAGGTAACAACCATACCTCCAGCTATGGCTTATTGTCTCCAATTGAACCTTAACGGTTTCCGTACACATCTCGAGGAACTGCAAATTCTAATATCTGAATTTGACCCTGCCATTATATGTCTCCAAGAGACACATTTTCGTCCAAATGAATCAGTGATTCTAAACGGATACACACTTTACCGCACCGACAAGCTTCCTGAGGGTCGTCGTGCACAAGGTGGTGTTGCAATGGGTGTTCGAGATAACATCCACTCAACACCAATCTTTCTCACCACCCCCCTCCAAGCTGTCGCCGTGCGGGTCCATCTACCACAGCCAATATCCGTTTGCAGTGTCTACATCACAAGGGAGGAGCGATTCTCTCTTGAGGACCTCCTTTCTATATTCGAGCAACTTCCGTCTCCTGTAGTTCATATTGGGGGTTAGGCGTAGAGCTGACAACTCTGCACTGTAAAAAGCCATGTCAAGAATCAGCAATATAAGGCCATGGATGTTCCCAAGGTAAAATATTCCGGAGGTAAAATAGTCCCCCGTTCGGATCTCCGGGTGGGGACTACTTTGGGAGGTCCCTGGACTAAGGATAGGAATAAGGATATTAAATTAGGCACCTGGAATGTTCTGAGCCTTTACCGGCCTGGGGCATTTCAGTGTACAGTTAATGAGATAGTTAAGTATAAATTAGATGTAGTAGCTGTCCAGGAAGTTAGGTGGCCAGGAGATGGGAATTGTAAAACTAAAAATTATACTTTTTTCTATGGTGCTACTGAAAATCATAATTTTGGAACAGGATTTTTTATAAATAATAGAATTATCTCGGCTCTTAAAACAGTAGAATTTATTAATGATAGGATATCATATGCAGTTTTACAGGGTAGGCGGTGTAAAATTATTTTAATAAACATACATGCACCAACGGAAGATAAAGATGATAATACTAAAGATGATTTTTATACAGAGTTAGAACAGGTCTTTGATAAATTTTCTCAGTATGATATGAAAATTCTGTTAGGTGACTGTAATGCACAGATTGGCAAAGAAGATACATTTAAACCCACGATTGGTAAAGAAAGTCTTCATGAATTAAGTAATGATAATGGTATAAGATTGATTACTTTTGCAACCTCAAAGAATTTAATTGTGAAAAGTACCACTTTTAAACATAAAGATATCCATAAATATACCTGGTCTTCTCCAGATGGTAAAACTCATAATCAGATAGATCATATTCTCATTGATAAGAGAAGACATACTAGTATAATTGACGTTCGTACACATAGAGGTGCTGACTGTGCCAGTGACCATTATTTAGTAATTGCTAAATTAAGAGAAAGACTCTCAGTGTTAAATCATAATCAACAAAATCTAAAAGTTATAAAATTTGATACAGGAAAGTTTACTGATGAAAGAATTAAGAAAGATTACCAAATTAAACTGTCAAATAGATTTGATATTTTGCAGGATTTAAATGATGATGAAAATATAAATGAAACAGACGTAAATAAGAATTGGGAGCACATACGTAATGCAATAGAATCAGCAGCTAAAGAAAGTATAGGATACCATAAACCAAGAAAAAGTAAGCCATGGTTTGATAATGAATGTCATAATCTAATAGAAATAAGAAATCAGGCTAGACTTAGGTGGTTAAATAACTCAGATGATACAAATCTAAGCAATTATAATAGAATAAAGCGAGAAGTTAACCGCACGTTTAGAAGTAAAAAAAGATATTACTTGAAAAGCAAAATTAACGAAATTGAAACAAACAGCAAAAATAAAAATATCAGAGATTTATATAAAGGTGTAAATGAGTTTAGAAAGGGGTGGCAACCTAAAGTAAACTTGATAAAAGATAAAGATGGTGATTTTCTAGCTGACCCAAGCGATATTCTAAATAGATGGAAGAACTACTTTAATGACCTTTTAAATGTCCATGTAGGAGATAAATCAGAAGTGAATGAAGTCCACACAGCAGAACCTTTAGTTCCAGAACCTAACTTGACTGAAGTTAAAGATGCTATTAAAAGGCTAAAGAATAACAAAGCACCTGGCATTGATTTAATACCAGCTGAGTTAATTAAATATGGTGGAAATTCATTAATATGTCAAATTCATAAATTAATTTGTTTAATATGGAATAAAGAAGAAATCCCTCAACAGTGGAAAGAATCCATAATTGTTCCTGTGTTTAAAAAAGGTGATAAAATGAACTGCAATAATTACCGTGGAATTTCTCTCCTCTCAACAACATATAAAATATTATCTAACATTATTTTAACAAGACTAACCCCATATGCTAATGAAATTATAGGTGATTATCAATGTGGATTTACACGTAACAGATCAACTTCAGATCAAATTTTTCACATCAGACAGACACTTGAAAAAAAGTGGGAATATAATCAAAATGTCCATCAACTATTCATTGATTTCAAAAAAGCATATGATTCGGTCAAAAGAGAGAAATTATATAATATATTAGTAGAGTTTGGAATACCTAAGAAGCTTGTTAGTATGATAAAAATATGCACCAGTGAAACAGAAAGTAAAATTCGTGTGGGTATTAATATGTCTGACAAATTTACAATTCATGATGGGTTAAAACAAGGAGATGCATTATCTCCATTGCTCTTTAATTTTGCCTTAGAATATGCTGTTAGGAAGGTAAAAGAAACTAACGAAGGACTAAAATTAAATGGTGTGACTCAGATGTTAGCATATGCAGATGATGTAGACTTACTGGGGGATGATGTGAATACAATTAAGAATCATGCTAAAATATTTTTCAAAACTGCTAAAGAGATAGGTTTGGAAGTTAACAAAGAGAAAACTAAATATATGCTTACAGGCCGAAACCAAGTGTTAGGTAATAATCAAAATCTAATTATTGATAACAACTCGTTTGAACAAGTTTCCAAATTCAAATACTTAGGAGTAATATTAACAAATGAAAATTATATTAAAGAGGAAATAAAAAGTAGGCTTAATTCAGGAAATGCATGTTACTTCTCTCTTCATAAACTTTTGTCTTCTCGTTTAATATCTAAGAAACTAAAAGTTAAAATATACAAAACAGTAATTTTGCCTGTAGTATTATATGGATGTGAAACTTGGTCCCTTACATTGAAAGAGGAACATAAATTGAGAGTATTTGAAAATAAGATCCTTAGGAAAATCTTTGGACCTAAAAGGGATGAGGAGACAGGTGAGTGGAGAAGGTTACACAATTTAGAACTACATAATTTGTATTCATGTCCAGATATTATTAGAATAATGAAATCAAGAAGACTTAGGTGGGCAGGCCATGTGGCACGAATGGGAGAGGAAAGAGGAGTTTACAGGATTCTTGTTGGGAAACCTGATGGTAAGAGACCTGTAGGAAGGCCAAGACGAAGATGGAGGGACAACGTTGAGATGGACCTAAGGGAAATCGGTAGGGATGCAAAAGAGTATATAGATCTTGCTCAAGATAGGGAAAGATGGAAGGCCTGTGTTGCTGCAGCCATGAACCTTCGGGTTTAAGAAGGCTAGAGAGTTAGTTAGTTAGTAGTTCTTTTGGGCGATTTTAATTCCTACCATCGTTTGTGGGGCTCCGTTCGTACAGAGCCCCGGGGTCAAATTATAGATCAATTCCGTGAGACGTCAGGTTTAACGTTGCTGAATGATGGGACTCCCACATATTTCAGTCCTTCCTCAGGCACACACTCTGCGTTGGACTTGTCCTTCTGCAGTCCCAGCCTTGCTCCTACCACATCTTGGAGCGTTCACCCTGATCTCTGTGGGAGTGATCACATCCCACTGCTTCTAACTTTCGAACATCTTCAGCACTCACGTGAACAACACCCTCACTGGCATCTCAGTCGGGCCGACTGGGGTGCCTTCGAGCGTGCCGTGGACATTGAAGTCGATCTAGCGTCGACTTTGCCAGCCATCGACGCCTTAGATATATTTGTGTCAAGAGTGCATGATGCTGTACGCACCTCCATTCCACATCCCAGTGGACCAGCGAGGCGACGCCCAGTCCCCTGGTGGACTGCGGAGATCAGTGCAGCCATCAAGGACCGCAATCATGCCCTAGATCGATTTAATAGAAACCACACTGCCGCCAACCTCGAGCAGTTCCGCATTAAGCGTGCCAGTCGGCTTATTCGAGCCAGTAAGAAGGCGTGCTGGGTCCAATACGTGTCTTCTCTGACGAAGCAGGCTTCGTCGAAAGCCGTTTGGACCAAAGTACGTCGCATCCAGGGGGGTGCATCTACTCCTCTGAGCGCTCTGGAGCACGATGGGACGTTGTACACTGATTCCGGAGACATAGCTAATATCTTGGCCACGCAGTTTTCTGATGCGTCTAGCTCTGAAAATTATGAACCACGTTTCCGCCGTGAGAAGGACCGTCAGGAATGACGCCCTCTAATTTTTCGAAGTCATAACACCGAGCCATACAACTCTCCATTCACTGAACGGGAGTTCGATCAGGCGCTTCGAGATTCTAAGAATACAGCTCCTGGAGTGGACAAGATCCACTATGAGATGCTTCGTCATCTGTCCATTGGAGCCAAACATTTCCTTTTGGAGGTATTCAACAGGCTTTGGTTGGAGGACTCTTTCCCCACTTCCTGGAAAGAAGCTATTATTGTTCCCATCCTGAAACCAGGTAAACAACGCACCGCAGCCTCGAGTTATAGGCCTATTGCCTTAACTAGCTGTGTGTGCAAGTTGATGGAACGCATGATCAACAAGCGTCTCACCTGGTTTTTGGAGGAAAACTCATTGATAAGTAATTTTCAATGTGGTTTTCGCTCCAACCGTTCCACACTGGACCATCTGGAAACACATATTCAGGATGCATTCCTCAACAAGGAACATTTAGTTGCAGTTTTCTTTGACCTTCAAAAGGCATTTGACACAACGTGGCGCTTTGGCATCCTAAAGCAGCTCCATTCTTGGGGCGTGCGTGGCCATATGGCGTACTTTATTGAAAATTTTTTATCAGTTCGCTTTTTCAGCGTATGTGTTGGGAACTCCTTTTCGGATCTTCACGAACAAGAGAACGGTGTCCCGCAGAGCAGCGTACTTAGTGTGACTCTGTTTGCCATAGCAGTAAACAGTGTTATGGCAAACATTCTTTCCCCTGTACATGGTCTTCTGTATGTAGACGACCTCACGATCTTTTGTCGCTCACGGAATCTCGCGTCAGCTTCTCGTCAACTCCAACTGACGATAAACCGTTTGGTTGAGTGGTCCTCCCAAACAGGTTTCACCTTCTCATCCGAGATATCCGTGTGTCTTCACTTTTGTCGTCAGCGTACATGTCATTTAGATCCTGACCTGTACTTGGGGAAGTCTCCCCTGTGCTTCGTGAATGAGGTCCGCTTCCTGGGCCTCATTTTCGATAAGAAATTAACATGGCTACCTCACCTTCGCCAGTTAAAGTTCTCTTGTCTTCGGGTTCTCAACCTTTTACGCGTTTTATCTCATACTTCTTGGGGTGCTGATAGGACGTTATTGCTTCGCCTATACCGTGCACTCATCAGGTCGAAGCTAGATTATGGATGTGTTGTGTATTCTTCTGCTCGCCCATCTAGACTTCGCATCCTAGACACTGTCCACCATGCTGGTATACGTGTGTGCATTGGTGCCTTTCGGACCAGTCCAGTCGCCAGTTTGTATGTAGAGGCATCTGAGCCGTCGCTGTCTCTGCGAAGACAGCAGCTGGTAGTTAACTACTTCCTCCATCTTCGCTCGATGCCTTCACATCCTTCATTCCACACCATCTCAGACGAGGGTAGGCTGGCAAGGTATCGGCTCCACCCTAGTGTCACTAGACCATTTGGTGTTCGTGCAGACGAGATCCTGTCAGCACTTGGTGTTGACAGTGATGTTCCTGGCGTCTCTCCACTCATTTCGCCTCTCCCTACCTGGGAGTTTCCTGCACCTTCTATCGATTTTTCTCTGACTGCTCTTCCAAAGTCAGAGACACCAATGGTTGTATACCAGCAACGGTTTTGAGAACTTCGTGCGAAGCACCCCAATTTTAATGTGTTTTACACGGATGGGTCCAAGACATTCGAATCAGTTGGTTGCGCTTTCGTCCTAGACTCTCAAAGCTCCAGTTACTTGCTACATCCTGCCTGTTCCATCTATACGGCAGAGTTGTACGCCATTCTAAAGGCACTGGACTTTGCAGACGTCAATGGTCTGAAGAAAGTCCTTGTGTGCTGTGATTCGACCAGCGTGTTGCAGTCTCTGGATTCGCCGTATTCCCGGCATCCAATAGCGCAACGCATATTCAGACGGCTTGTGTCCTTATCTGCCAGCACACATGTACACTTCTGTTGGGTCCCTAGCCACGTGGGCATCCAGGGGAACGAAGCAGCTGATGCTGCCGCCAAGTCTGCTGATGCAGATGGCGACGTTCTCGTCCACCTTTTGCCAGCTAGCGACCTGAAGAATGTGTTCCGTTGTCGCCTTCTTGACAGTTGGCAGACCGAGTGGGATGTGGAAACGGGGAACAAGCTTCACGCTGTTAAGCCCACCATAGGTGTTTGGCGTTCCTCGTGTCGTCCCTCTCGGCGAGAAGACGTTATTCTTACCCGCCTGCGTATAGGACACAGCCGTCTCACGCATGGTCACCTGCTCCAAGGGCTGGACCCTCCGTTGTGTCGTACCTGTAATGTTATTTTAAGCATCCGACACATTCTCGTTGAATGTGTCGATCTTGCTTACCTCCGGCAGACTTTTAACCTTTCCGGCTGTTTGTCATCCCTCTTGGGTGATGACAGCAGTATTTTATCCCATGTTTTTAGTTTTTTGCGAAGAGCTGGACTCTTCCACCGTCTGTAAGGAGGTTTTTAGTTTATTCTGACTTTTTAATGTGTTGTGTTTGTCTCGTGCAGGTCTTTTTACAACCTTGCACTTTTAGTTTTTCCCAAGGGGCTATCTACACCCCTTTTTTAAAATTAAGTCAGAATTTTAGATAAGGGGACATTTCCCCGTATACATAGAAGGGTGCGAAATGGCCTTAAGTGCCGACGCACCCAGAAATTTTAACTCAATTCAATTCAATTCATTTCAATTAACAGGGAAGTCGCCCAAAGATCTTAGCTTTAGAAGATTGTTGGTCTGGCGATCTGTGCTGGTCTGGATAAGTAGACTCCCGTTTCGCATCTTTTTTATTTCTGGTACATCTGAACCAGCGGCGTAGTCTAGCTGTTTCTTGATAAGAAATGGTGACAAGTCCTTCAATGTAGCAGCTCCATGTTTCTTCGATGTTGTTCCAGATTCATCGTCGGTCTTCTCAACAATACTGATAACAAGGTAAGGTGGAACGTTACTTGTCTTTTCCACTAATTGAAGCGGGCTCGAAGGCCGCGCTCGTTTTGGGGGTTTCCCCCGTTTGAGTTGTTTTTTGTACCCATATACAAAATTGTTTTATTGTGGAGGGTCCATAAATTGTCGCCTCGACATGCACTCTATGCCGAGGAGGTCCTACCCCCAAAAATGGAGGCTACTCGAGGACCAAATCGACATCCCCGAGGCCACGTTCGCGACTGCACCTACCCCTGCAGCCAACACTGTCCCATCGGCACGTGCAACTCACACCTTGGGATAGGTTTTTTTTTTTATCGAGGTTGTCTCCTCTAGCAGGACCCTGAGTTATAGGGAGGTCAAAGATATGGAGATGAATGACGTGATGGAATGGTGAAAGCGTGAGATATGGATGTGAAGAATGAGTGAAATGATGAGATGAAAATGACCTCCCTACCTTACTTAATAGGGAGGTCAAAGATATGGAGATGAATGACGTGATGGAATGGTGAAAAACGTGAAGTATGGATGTGAAGAATGAGTGAAATGATGTGATGAAAATGGCCTCCCTACTAAGCCCCCTCGCCCCGTCAAGGCAGTCCTACATGGAGGGGGGAGCATGGCTATAATTAAGGCTAGTTGGGAGTCTCCACTACCACTGGGGGGATGACATATGGCCGGCTGGCCGTTCTAGTGACTTTGACCTTGTATCCATTGTAGTGAATCTGCTACCCCTGAGTCTCATAATCTCGTAAGAGGGGATGGTTTTGGTGCTTGTTTATATTATGTTGGTTTGAGTTTGGTTAAAGTTTGGTTTAAAGGTTAACTTTAAATATATAATATATCAAGAACAGCAAAAACAACCACGCTTTACGCGGACACACGCAGACCCTATTCCACGTGTGGTGTTCCGTATAGTAACCCCTGAGATATCTGTTAAGCAACAGACGAACTTTAGCCTAACTTTAATAATCGGTAACTAGAGGAGGGCTTAATAGGCTTATGATTCACTAAAATGATAGAAGGTCAGACACCTTTAAACGACATATTTATTCATTGAAAAGAACACCGCTTGTGGCATAGCTACCACCAAACATGAGCACTTCACTGTACATGATACAAAAAAGATATACAAAAGATTTTGTACTTACATATCAGCCGTTTTCACACTATATCAATCATACCTGGGGCCGTACACACACGATTTCACTCTTTATCGCCACATCCCGACACATGGAAAATTTTGGGGTACACCACACTAAAAATTTAATATTATGTGCTTCCTTGGTGTAACAAAGGCTTTGGGGGGAGTGATAAATGAGTTTTCCTGGCTTTTCTTGGATGGATGGCTAAGAACAACTTGCATATTCTCTGATATCCTATGGATGATTCTATGGCGTCAGTTCTGCCGACCATGTGGTCTGGATTTCCACATGGGATGAGGGACACAAAACTCGCTATTTTGCTGAATTTTCACTGGGATCCTTAAATGCACTTGTGGACACAATATCCCACTTGGTCACACACACTTAGGCCTGTGTTTACTGTAACAGGACCTTAGATCCCTTTTCCCTTTATGTATCCTTTGTTGCTGGCACAGGTGGCCATTCACACACTGGATTTTACCAGCAACTTCCAGGTGACCTGCTCTCAGGTGGGTCTGTAATACAAGTGAGCTTGAATAGCAAGCTCAGAACACAATAGGCCATCTGAAAGTCTCCTCTGTGACGTCACAGCCTTGAAGGCTTCTCATTGGCCAGCTGGAGTCCTTTGAGATCTTTCCTTGTCTGTAGGAGAAGTGCCACTTTCTCCCACCAGATGGCAGAGTTATCAATTGCTTAAAAAGTGTACACAAAAGTGTTTTTTCCACCTTTTCTGGCTTAATTATGCCAGATAATTGCAAATGAGTTTACTTTTAATAAATTAGGCATTATTTTA
The DNA here is from genome assembly GCF_977018435.1 of Lepisma saccharinum. Classification (NCBI taxonomy): domain Eukaryota; kingdom Metazoa; phylum Arthropoda; class Insecta; order Zygentoma; family Lepismatidae; genus Lepisma; species Lepisma saccharinum. Next base: position 4,206,843 of record NW_028142891.1, read on the forward strand.
CCTATGGGTGAGTGTTATCTCTGATTTTCAGTAAAGAATAAAAGATTTAGTAAATTTGACTAGAATTTGAATTTAAAATTTTGGGAGCGTCAGCACTTAGGCTATTTTGCTCCCGTCACAGTATACGGGGGCCAGCCCCTTACCTCTACAAATAACAACTCTAACGTTGCATAACTAAAAAAAAAAAATATTCTGACTTCTGTTAAAAGCTGAGGCTGCAAAGGGGCACTCAGCACACATAAGGACAAAAGAACAGGACAATACAAACAAAATTATACTGGCCATGGGGCCAATCGCCAGAGCCTCGTTAGTCTTAAGTCCAGGGTGCACTAACGTGGAAGTGAGGTTGACATTTGGGTGTACTACGTGGAAGATCACCCCCTTACACCCCAAAGATTTAGTAAACATGTGATTTGGAGCACATAGTTTTTGTTCTCCAAGATGGCTACTGTTAGCCTAACAATGGTTGGTTCTTTATAAATAAAGCATTTCTACCCCTCCCATGAGTGACAACTGGTTGGTAAACATGACCCATGATTCTAATTGGGGGTGGGGGGTATAAGTTGTTACGACCTTACTTATTTTGTAACTTTGCAATGCCGTGTTAAAAAGAAAAATTGATATAGTGTTACCTCAAGTCATTGTTAATGTCCGTGATACTACATGTTGTGACGCAAATATGAACGCGCCAATCAAGGCGTTGTTGAACTAATATATTCACCTTTCTGTAACTATCTAATGAAGACAGCTCGCTTAAGACAACGAGCATTTATTATGATGTAAATATAGATTTGCCAATCAAAGATTATCCATGTTTGATGAACTAACCTAATTGTAATTAAATAATGGCGGAACATTTACATTTGTATATTTCCAAAATGTAAGATTTTATCAGGTGTTCGAGGCTGGAAGTTTGGGTATAAATACGAAGGAGTTTGGTCCGTGAGGAGGTCTGTTCTGGTGTCAGTCTAGGTAGAAGTGAATAGGTGCAAGCCGCTCTTCTTTAAAGACCTAGACTGGCCAAATAGGAACGGTCTAATCTAGGAAGAAGTGAATAGGTGTATGCCGCTCTTCTGTAAAACCTAGGTTAGCCGAATGGGATATAAGTTCCAATTTAGGAAGAAGTGAATAGGTGTATGCCGCTCTTCTGTAAAACCTAGGTTTGGGCCACCCTAGTTTGACCTTTCTAGTAAGTTCGTAATTATCTATTAACAATTGACCTCCAAGTTCCAGTTACGAGTTACCTAACCACTGGCTGTAAATACTCAAGCAGTAAATAAACTTTTCATTAAAACTTCACGACGTTGGTTGGATTTGTTCTGCACCTACCCTGAAGATAGGTTTTAGTGTAGACCCTTAGAGACTCCATGCTCCCGACTATAGGAGTAAAGGGTGAGGAAAGTTGCTAGGAACGTAACAGATCCTTTTTGGCGCCCATCGTGATGGCCACGACAGTTTAGAACTTCAACCACCGACGTTGGATACTGGGTATACAACGTAGAGGCTCGACAATTGAAGAATCCAGCCAGACGACTATTTCGGAAGAGGTCCTCGTTAGAAGCGAAGTTGCAGTAACGCCGTAGAAGCTGAAGAATCCTGACCGCTGCAGTTGAAGAAGATGACCAACGACGAGTAGAAGATTACTATAAGAAGCAATAACTTAAGGACTTCATTAGTTTGGAAAATATTCTTCAAGAAAAAGGATTTACATTTTAAAAGTGTGAAAACTCAAATATCAGTATTTAGTCATGTCTAAAAGGTATTTAAGGGGGGAACAAAGAAAATTAAACATGGCGACCTTTAAGTGCTGCACTGATGACTCCAAGTCCGAAGAAGGAACTGTCAAATGTCAAGAATGCGAGTGTTTGTTCCACTTGAGTTGTTTGATTTTGATTTTTTTTTTGATTTTTTGATTTTAAAATTTTGGGTGCGTCAGCACTAAGGCTATTTTGCACCCGTCACACTATACGGGGTTCAGCCCCTTACCTTTACACATAACAACTCTAACGTTGCTTAATTAAAATCATAAAATATTAAAATGTTCTGACTTTCGTTAAAATCCGAGGCTGCAAAGAACACTCAGCACAAATAAGGACAAAACACAGGACAACACAAACAAAATTATACTGGCCATGGGGCCAGTCGCCAGAGCCTCGTTAGTCTGCAGTCCAGGGTGTACTAACGTGGAAGTGAGGTTGACATTTGGGTGTACTACGTGGAAGGTCACCCCTTACACCCCTTGAGTTGTTTGAATATGGATGCCACGAATGAAGATGTTGATAGAACTAGTTTTAAATGCCAAGATTGTCAAAACATATCTGAATCTGCGAACCAAATGATAGATTTATTGAAAACGTGGAGACAAGAAGATGAAGAAAAGAGACAGAAAGAAAGACAAGAAGATGAAGAGAATAGACAGAAAGATGAAGAGAAGAGATAGAAAGAAAGACAAGAAGATGAAGAGAAGAGACAAAAAGAAAGAGAAGAAGATAGTAAAAAGATGAGAGAATTAATAGAGGAAGTAAGATTAGAGTGTAAGATCAATAAGAATGAGTTACAAAACTGTAGAAGAATGCCAAAAGGGAATGAGGGCGGAAATGGAAGAATTTAAACAAGTAATGAGTCAAGAAGTGGAAGATCAGATGGAAGCAACCCAGAAAGCCTTATTGGAAGAAATAGATGAAGAAAAAAGTCAGAGGAAAACAAAAGAAACGGAATTAACAAGCTTATTTGAAAGTTTAAGGCTTGCAACTACCAAGAGCTTGATGGAAGAAAAACTGCAAAGAAGAAAGGAAATGGAAGACGAAATAAAGGAAGTACAATGGAAATTTCACAAAACTTCTAGTGAAATAGATTCTTTGGCCATGAAATTAGAACGTCTACCTTTGAGTGCTAATTCAGTAGACCAAAGTCAAAGGATTCACTCTGCCAATTTGGCCACTCCTATCGCTAGTGTATCTAAGAGGAGGTATACTGAAAGAAGTAACCTCTCATCCTCGAGTGCTACGTCCGACGAAGGTTCGGAGTTGAATAGAAGCCGACGCTCAAAGAAAGTGAAGAAGTCACAAGAATTCTTCAATCACCTTTCGGAAGAAGAGACTATCAACAGAGTTAGGAAATCCAAGTGTCAGAATTTTAGACTGGCTGATATAAAAGCCTTACAGAAGTTTTCTGGAGAAATAAATTCAGTCTCGGCCGAACGATACATCGAAAGTTTAAAGACCTATCTAGATATAATGCAAGTTTCAGAATTTTACAGGTTGAAAATTTTACCTTCCTTATTGACAGGAAAGGCCAAATCCTGGTTTACAGCAAATGAAAGGAAGTGGAAGAGTTTTGATCAGTTCTGTTATGCATTTCGAAAGCAGTATGCTTCTTTAGAGGCTAAACAACGAGAAATGCAGCTGTTGAGGAATAAGAAATTTCAGAGGTCCCTTGGATTAACGTTAGAATACTGCTGGGAAGTCTATGGAAACTACTGCAATCTGGTGGAAGTAGTAAATCAAGGTGAAGTCTTGCATTTGATAATCAACCAACTTCCGGTGAAAGTTCGACAACTAGTATTGACTCGAGATCCAAAAACCATGGAACAACTAGCAAATTATCTTAGTCGATATGAAGCTTCCGAACAACTGGAGATAAGTAGGGGAGATAACCCCAAGGTGGAAGACAGAAGGCCGTTTCAACCCAGAGTTAGGCAGACTAATATAGTCTCGCCTAGATTTAACAACGAAAGTGAAGGAGCGACCAGAACACTTCAGAATCCTAATAGGAACAATAATAGAAACCAGAGGGGTTACCAAGGGCGGAATTTCTATAGCAACGGCAATAGAAGTCAACCTTATAAACGACCATGGAACCAATCCAGTTTCCCCAACAACCACTTCAATAGAAATTCTAATACAAAGGAAATCTCCTGCCAAACTGAAGAAGTCCCGACTGAGTTAAATCCTGTCGCTCCATCTTGGGAAGGTTCAATGCTCCCAAATCAAAATTTAAACCAACCCTCGTTGTAAATGAAGCTCTCTCATTTACAACGGAAGGGAAAACTGCATCGGAGAAAAATGAGAGTACCGACAATTTCCTCACCGAAGATTTTTTAGAAGTATTGCATTTAGAATTAGAAATCGAAAATGAGGAATGGGAAAAAATAGAAGAACCTGAACATAGGGTAATATTGTTGTCCAAGAAACCAGAAATTATCGCCCAAATTTTAGGATTAAAAATTAAGTGCACTATAGATACAGGGAGTGAATGCACTATAATGAAATATAAAATTTGGCTTAAGTTACGGGACAGGTTACCCGGACTTAAACTTCAGAAATGTCCCGGAGTGAAACTACGACATTTTAATGGAAAAGAAAGTTCTAGAATAGTAGGATGTAGAAGAATTCACTTTGAAATTGGGGGATGTGTATTTGAAGATTTGGTCTATGTAAGTCGGAATTTAGATGCTGACTTATTAATGGGCTACCCATTTTTGGAGAAATATCAAGCAAATTTAGATACAAAAAACCAAAGACTGTATTTAATGAAAGAAGGACTGCTGGTGGAAGAAGAATTATTAGGAAGAAATACCTTGACGGGAAAAAATACGTCGGACTTTGAAAACTGTATTAGTCAAGTAATCATTGATGCCTGGATGGCCAATGAAGAAGAAATAAGACAGAAAGCCTATTCTCCTGAGATACTCAGCTTTGAAAGGAGAGAAGAATTGATGCAGTTATTATTGGAATACCAGGAGATTTTTTCCTGCAAACCGGGACTAGCAAAAAATGCTAAATGTACAATACCTCTGACGTCCCAGGAACCAGTATATTCTAGTCCGTATCCCATTCCGATGGCAAAAAGAGAGAAGTTGGAAGAAGAATTGGAACTATGGAAGGAGTGGGGTGTAATTCGGCAATGTCAGTCTCCATATCTAAACCCTCTGCTGGTGGTCAATAAACCTGATGGTTCGGTGAGACCGTGTATTGATTTCCGAAAGTTGAACAAGTTGATAACTCCAAGAAACACGGTACCAGTTTTACAGGAAGCCTTACAAAAATTCAGAGGAAAAAAGTATTTTAGTTGCCTAGACTTAGCTTCCGGATATCTTCAAATCCCTATAGATGATAGACATAAAGAATATACAGCCTTCTCATATAAAGGACGTTCCTGGTGTTTTACGAGAATGCCTTTTGGTTTATCGAACGCTGTGGCTGTATTTATGCATGCCATGCAATCTTTGTTTGAACCTCACACTGAAGAGTTCCTAACCATCTACATAGATGACCTGCTGATCTTTGATGACACTCTGGAAAATCATTTCCAGCACATAAAGTGGGGTTTATCCAAGCTAAAGGCCGAAGGATTTACAGTAAAACTGAAAAAATGCCAATGGGTGAAATCAGAGATTAAGTATCTTGGCCATATTATATCTGGAAGTTGGGTTCGAGTCGACCCTAAAAAAGATGAAGCTATCTTAAAATTTCCTAGACCTCGAAGTAAAAAGGATCTTCAACAGTTCTTAGGGTTATTAAACTGGAGAAGAAGGTTCGTAAAGGATCTATCTCGAAAGACAGCAAACTTGGAGAAATTATTAGCAAAAAATGTCAAATGGGAATGGACTAACGAAAATGAAGCTAGTTTTCGAATTCTGAAGGAGTTAGTCCAATTACCTGCCCTAGCGCAGCCTGATTTCACCAAGCCTTTCTGCCTGCTATGTGACGCGTCCCTGACTGGATTAGGAGCAGTGTTGTTCCAAGGGAAAGTAGAACAAACTCCGGACTTAGAAAACATCGCCATTGTGCAGTATGCCAGTCGGAAACTAAAGGGATATGAACGAAACTATACCGTACAAGAATTAGAATGTTTAGCAGTACTTTTCGGAATAGACCATTTCAAAGTCTACTTGTATGGCACCAAGTTCTACGTTTATACTGACCATAAAAATTTGATATGGCTAGAGAATAGCCGTGACTGGAGTGCTAGGTTAACCCGTTGGGCCTAAAACTTCAACAATTTAACTTCTCCATTTTTCATATTAGTGGAAAGCAAAACGGGATAGCCGACGTCCTAAGTAGATATCCTCAAGCTGAAAATTTAGTGGATAACGATCCTGAAAATGAAGTCACTTACTCAGTGGGATTGACGAGAGCACCCAGTTTAGCAGGAGAAGAACTGCAAGAGTGGCGGAACGCCCAACTTCAAGATGAATGGTGCCGTAACATCTCTGGAGACGTTCTATTGCAACCTGATTCCGGTTACCTGCTACATGAAGGCTTGTTGTTTTACAAGGATCAGAAGGGACGAGAAACTTACCGATTACTAGTTCCAGACATTTTAGTTCCTAAGGTAATGGTCGCCGAGCACGACGAAGCGGGACATTTCGGGTTCACCAAAACGTATAAAAGACTAAGACTTCATTTCATCTGGCCGAAAATGAAAGAGAAGATTGCGCAATATGTGCGGAAATGTTTGGTATGCTCCCGAAACAAACCAGACAGGAAAGGAACCTGTAGACAACAATTTAGCATTATGAACAAACTTCCCCATGAAGTATTGTCTATTGACATAGTGGGAAAGCTACCTAGATCCGGGACTTTTAACTTTATCCTCACCATGGTGGATGTAGGCAGTCGATACGCTATAGCTTACCCTTTAAGGACTGCTAAAACTGAAGAAGTAAAAAATAAACTTGAACAAGGATATATGGCTCATTATTCTAAACCCAAATATGTTTTATCTGACAGAGGGACTCAATTTACTTCTCATAAGTGGGCTAATTTCTTGAAGAAACATGGGATAATTCCGTGGTTCACCACTCCCTATCATCCTGCAAGTAATCCCGTAGAAAGGGTAAACCAAGAAATCGTAAGGTTGCTAAGGACTTTCTGCTCAAAACAACATGATTCTTGGGGTGTAAGGGGCGGCCTTCTTCTAAGGCGCCCAAAAGTCAACCTCACTTCCACGTAGTGCACCCTGGACTAAAGACTAACGAGGCTCTGGCGACTGGCACTATGGCCAGTATAATTTTGTGTGTGTTGTCCTGTTTTTTGTCCTTGTGTGTGCTGAGTGCCTGTTTACAGCCTCAGCTTTTAACATAAGTCAGAACATTTTAAGCTTTTTAGTTATGCAACGCTAGAGTTGTTATTTGTAATGATAAGGGGCTGGCCCCCGTATAATGTGACGGGAGCAAAATAGCCTAAGTGCTGACGCTCCCAAAATTTTAAATTAAAAAAAAAAAAAAAAAAAACATGATTCTTGGCACAAATACGTAAATAAAGTATGCTGGCTGATTAATTATTCGGTATCCGAAGCTACAGGATACGCACCAGCTGAACTATTTTATAACAAGCCAGTACCTTCTAATTTATTGAAGCATTTAGAATGGCCCGAAGGAGACGAAGGAAAGATCAAATGGGAAACCAAATTGTTCCTGGCCTCATATAAACCAAGAACTCAGAAAAAGTAAGGCGAGCAAAGCGGATATATTTTGAACATCGGAGATTTAGTGTTAAAAAGAAATCGTAAACTGAGTTCGGCACCAAACAAAAAAATCGCCAAATTTTTCGAATATTTCCTAGGTCCCTATGAAATAATAGAAATAGGGAATAATGTGGCTTTGCTAAGGAATCCCTGGACGAAGGAAGTTTTAGGAAAGGAGAATTTCCACAACCTTAAAAAAATTAATTGTTCAGCCGAACGTAGAAAGGAATTGCTGGAGAAGTGGAGCTCGAGCCGAGGAGGACTGAAACCTAGAAAAACAGAAATTTAATAATAGTGCAGAACCTGAATGAAAAGAAAGACCTTATAAACTGATCACAGGGAACCGAGGATGTTTCCTTAAGCCGAGTAAGCGTTATTGCTTGGTAAGCCAAGGAAGGGCTACCAGGGGAAAAGGTTGATTCCCTTACTCTTCGATGATAGAAGAGAAATTGCTGTAACAATTTAAAGGAAGAAATTGTTATTTTAAGAGGCTGAGTCCTCATAGCGTTAGCAAAGATGGCTTGAATTGTAAACGTTTATAAGAGAGGTCAAATAATAAGGAAGAGTGAGAAACTCTTGAATTAAAAAGGTTCTACTGAGAAAAAGAGAGATCAATAATTATTACATAAAGGTCTAGGTCTGGCTCGAAATTCTTTAAAAAGCGAGATTATGATAAACGGTCAAGCATTACGTATTAAGATTGTTAGAGAACTAAAATGGCTGAACGACAGAGCTCTGCTATTCAGATACCCAAAGAGTTAAGCTTAGCAGAACTACAAATTGTGGAGGAGTTCGACAAGTCCTACAAACAGTGGTTTCAACAATCCAACGCTTGGACTTCTGACAATGAAAGATTAGAGGGATATTTAGAGGATCTTACCAAAAGTTTTACCTCAATATTGATCCAAACTAGGCGAAAGGAAAACGAACGACTACAGGATACCTTTAGGAAGATCGAAGCTGAGCAGAGGCAGCATAGGGCTGAACTAAGAGACATACTAAACAAATTTTCCTCTAGTATTGAGGCAGTCTCTAAGGAAGTTGGGAACGACAAAAACGTTAACAAACTAACCTGTGATGAGCTAGTGGACGACCTTCCTGTTGAAGCTTTGATAACCCTAGTGCGCAAGGAGTTAGTAAACGTCCCTGAACTAATTAATGACCATTTTTATGACGATCAACCTGCCCCGCTAGTTACTAGTCCCCTAAAGGAAGACAAGGTTCCTAAAAAGGATGTCCCTGATTGGCAAGGATGGTTCCTGGAGCTAAGCCCGGAAGTGAAAATGAACAAGAAGATTTTCCTCCAACTCTTGGAAAAGAAACTAAAGTTAAGTCGGAATGGTGCCAAGCGAGAAATGAAGAAATTGTTTAGTTGGAACGGGATGCGGTTTATTTTGAAGAAAACATAATTAAAGAAAAAATGGTGATTACTGAAATAGCTTATAACTGAACATCACCTTTACAGGAAATAATTAATCAAGCAACAAATTCTTGTTTAACTAAATGTGTGTAACCTTGATATGTTGTATTTGTTTGTTAATTCTTTAAAAACTGTTGTGTTGAATTGAAAACAAATATATATATATAATTAAAAAAAGCCGTTTAAAAAGTTGTGATCAAATATTATCGTTTGAGAATTGTATGATATGTTGATTTAACAGTTTAAAATTTGAATATTGTATTTAAGACATGTACTTAATTGAAATCTAACCATATAATTTCTAGTGTTGTGTTATAAATGTTGATAAAGCATTAATATTTGGGAAACAATATGATTATTAGTTGTACTAAACTAATCATTTAATTTGAAATAATAAACGCAATTGGTGTATATATAAAAAAAAATGTATAAGAAAGGCAAAGAGTTTAGAGAAAGAAAAATTTGTTTTACTTTCGTTTCTCAAATTTTCCTTTAAACTACAGAGGGGGGACCTGTTACGACCTTACTTATTTTGTAACTTTGCAATGCCGTGTTAAAAAGAAAAATTGATATAGTGTTACCTCAAGTCATTGTTAATGTCCGTGATACTACATGTTGTGACGCAAATATGAACGCGCCAATCAAGGCGTTGTTGAACTAATATATTCACCTTTCTGTAACTATCTAATGAAGACAGCTCGCTTAAGACAACGAGCATTTATTATGATGTAAATATAGATTTGCCAATCAAAGATTATCCATGTTTGATGAACTAACCTAATTGTAATTAAATAATGGTGGAACATTTACATTTGTATATTTCCAAAATGTAAGATTTTATCAACGTTAAAGAAATAATTGTTAACTCAAATGAATATGTAAACTTTCTTTGTAAATTATTAATTGCCAAACTATGTATTTTTCAAATATCTTTCTGTTGTAATTTAGAGTATTGTAATAAGAAATTACCTAAAGACAGGTGTTCGAGGCTGGAACTTTGGGTATAAATACGAAGGAGTTTGGTCCGTGAGGAGGTCTGTTCTGGTGTCAGTCTAGGTAAAAGTGAATAGGTGCAAGCCGCTCTTCTTTAAAGACCTAGACTGGCCAAATAGGAACGGTCTAATCTAGGAAGAAGTGAATAGGTGTATGCCGCTCTTCTGTAAAACCTAGGTTAGCCGAATGGGATATAAGTTCCAATTTAGGAAGAAGTGAATAGGTGCAAGCCGCTCTTCTGTAAAAACCTAAATTGGCAATCTCGGGTGATAACTCCAAGTCTAGGAAGAAGTGAATAGGTGTATGCCGCTCTTCTGTAAAACCTAGGTTTGGGCCACCCTAGTTTGACCTTTCTAGTAAGTTCGAAATTATCTATTAACAATTGACCTCCAAGTTCCAGTTACGAGTTACCTAACCACTGGCTGTAAATACTCAAGCAGTAAATAAACTTTTCATTAAAACTTCACGACGTTGGTTGGATTTGTTCTGCACCTACCCTGAAGATAGGTTTCAGTGTAGACCCTTAGAGACTCCATGCTCCCGACTATAGGAGTAAAGGGTGAGGAAAGTTGCTAGGAACGTAACAAAGTCTTTGGGAGAATAGCTCTCACAAGCTTTCCCTGATGCCAACCTAATGGCCCTTGTACGTAGGTTGGCCTGTGGTTATTTGTGTGTGGGCATGTATGCCCAATGCTGATTGGTCATACCGTGATACTTTCTCTGTAACCAATGAACGGATTTCAAATTTTCAGCAGAGAGATGATCTACAGAGAATGTGGGCTTCAATAACCAATGATAAGAGTGGCTACCATTACCACTATATATTGCTACTTCTTTTGGTATAAATGTTTTATTTATATTAAAGCCTTAAATATCGACTACTGCGAACAACATTTTGAAATAAAATAAAATAAACTATGGTATACACATACCTTATATCTGTTCAACTTCCGTAATCCAGGATGATATTTTGATCTTTATCTACTTCAAAAAGATTTTGGAACTCTCCGTAGACAACACCGTTGACTGTCTCTGCTAAAGCTGTGTTGAAGTGGACCTCCAAGCGAACTGTTCCATGTCGTACAAGGTTCCAGTGTGTTGATGTATAAGCAGATAGGTCGGGAGTGAGGTCAAAGGCAAAAAGTGTGTATCCTTGACCGTAGTCCTCTGTAGAGATTCCATTCCCCTCATTTAAATATTGAATTCCAGTATTTTCAAATAATGTCTGATACGACCTGACAAATAGGTTATTCCGAAAATCCGGTTGAAGGGGATTCGATGGAATTTGTTTCCCGTCTACATACAGGCAGAGAAAATTTATATTGAAATGATGAAAATTATAAGGATTTTTAGTGTAATCCCCGTTGACTGCTGCATTAGTAACAAATCCTATAATGATACGTTTTGGAATTTGGCCCAGGAATAGGTTGTCGATAGTTTTATTTAGAATACCTCTAGGAAAGGTAATGATCTTCATATGAACTCGATTTATAGGATACTTTGCAGTTGTCTTTTGTAGCAAACTGGAATGAGCTATCTTGATGGTTGGGTGAATGGATACCTTTCTAACAAATAATGTGGCATCTTCAATGTGAATCTTGAAGTTGTTGCTGTCTGCCATAAGTGCAAAACCATCTTTAGCACGAATTAACTTCACACGCATTTCGATATTGTTAAGAACTAGACGTTCGAGGTTGAAGATGTCACAGTGTAGATGGCCTATGAGATCGATAGCCTTATTGCTTGTGATAAAACTTTTTCTTTTCTGGAGTCCTCTGTTTTCTTCACCATTTAAGGAATCCATATATCCTGGAGTATCTTTGTACCATAAATATGAGGTTAGATGGGATTCTTTTGCTGGAGGACCGTAGTTTAGTAGATTTTCGATGTATGCTCTGTATGGATACGTATGAGAAGGTGACGTAACAAGTTTCTGATTTAGAAATACATCTACTTGGTTGAATAGAGAATGTAGAAAATTATTGGTAGGAGCAACTTTATCTGAGATATTTATAGGAGTATTATCCAGAGTGAAGATTTTAACTTTTAAATGGTGGTATGTGTGTGGAAGGTCCAAATAATCTTCTCCATGTCCAGGTACTGTAAATTCAACAGGAGCATCATCTGATAACGAAGCTAATGGTTTGTACGAAATCCACTGACCTGATTGGATACTTGTTTGCGTTGGAGGTATTGAGAATATCTCCAATTCTGAATTTGAACACTGACACGAGAGGTTGCTTATAAACGACATATCTGAGACAACCTCACCCTTCAACAATCAGATTCTAACTGGGTAATAAAACAGTGTTGGGCCACATTATAGGTGTAATATCCACGAAATTTGTTATCCGAATATATCCATATCAACTTTTCTCTTCTGGGGTATTTTTTCTTGTTTTTTGTTGCTTTTCTCTTCTGCTGTGTATTTTTATTTTTTTAAGGGTTCTTTGTCTGTTTTTTGATTTGCTACTCGATATTTTTCTCCTTTTGTTACCAGACCCGACCATAGTATCTATTTTACTTTCAGCTTTTCGTTTTAATCGGTCTCCTGCTTGTGAAAGTCTGGTTTTCAATGATTGCTTAATAGGTTGATTCTGTGTAATATCACCTAATACATTGATTCCTGTAGTCAGCATCTCTTTTCCAACAGCTTTTGCTCCTTTAGTTATAAGTGGCAGAACTGATCTAAATAATCCTCCAAGGAAACTACCGATTCCGTGACCTCTTTGATATAGTGAACCTTGGTATATGTTTGAAACACCTCCACCACTAAGAACATGGTAATGATGTTCATATGGATTCATTATTGCACAGAGCGTCTAAAATGTAGTTTTAATGACACCTCTCCAGATATGAATGGTATTTTTTGTCCTGTGCTATCCCTAATATCTATTTCTATAGTATCAAATTGTTTCTTCATTAAGGGTATATATTGTAGAGAGTGAAACTCGATATTAGCATCACTTCCAAAAATAAAATGACGAACATTAGTACCTACTATTTTTAAAAGTGGTGCAAAGGAATCCCCAACCATCTCGTGCTCCAGAATGTCACAGTAGATAAACATCTGTTGAGGTACTCCAAGTGATAAGTTAGCAGGCGATGACGAATGAACACGTTGATCAGTACCTAGTTTGATTATATGGAATGGGTTGCTAGTTTCGGAGAAAATCTTACTTCTGTGGATAATAGCTCTTCGTTCTGATTATCAGATATCTCTGTATTTGCTCTTAGAAGAACATGTCGATCATCTAAAAGCGAAATACTGAAAGGAACATTTGTACAAGGTGGTTATAATTAAAGTGACGGTGTTCAGAGTGGTACAGCACGGGCTGTAATGAAAGTAGCAGTCTGAAACTTCGTAGATATGCTAATGAAGCAATGCGCTCGCGAATTATGCAAAAAAAAAAAAATAGTTCCAATTCTCGCCACCAGGGTAAAAAATGGCGCTGTAAGCAGTCAAAACGTGGTATAGTTACAGGAAAAAGGCAGGAAAGATCAAACACATGAGAACAATGGCTCTGGCATGTTTATTAGGAACTATGGTTACAAGAACTGTTCAATATGGCCTCCCAATTCAGCAACATGCTGCATTCGTAACACGGCATGGTAGACGGTTGCTCGCAGCATGTCTGGTGAAATCTGAGCGACATGTCGTTGTATGCTAGCCTTCAGATCAGGCAGAGACCGGACATGTCCCTGATAGACACGATCTTTTAAATATCCCCACAGCCAGAAGTCACATGGATTAAGGTCGGGGGATCTGGAAGGCCAATCATCTGGAAACTGCCTAGAGATTATGCGGTCATTTGTGAAGGTTTCTCGCAGCAAATCTTTCACGTGGCGAGCGACATGTGGTGTTGCCCCATCTTGCATGAAAATGGTGGTGTGTTCACAGTTCCGTTCTTGCAAAGCTGGAATCACGTGTTGCACAAGGAGGTCCCTATAACGTGCAGATGTCACTGTACACCTAACAGGCCCTCGAGGTGTCATCTCCTCAAAGAAAAACGGACCAAGAATGAAGGAGCTAGTGAACCCACACCATGCAGTCACGTAAACTGAGTGCAATGGTTGTTCCTGCACAACATGTGGACGAGTGGAACCCCATATGCGACAGTTCTGAGTATTCACTGTACCGACCAGAGTAAAATGCGCCTCGTCAGTCCACAGAATATTCCCCGGCCACATGTCATCCACTTCCATGCGTGCCAAAAACCGATGGGCAAACTCACGGCGTTGTGGAATATCTTGGGGTTTCAATTGGTGCACAATTTGAATCTTGTAGGGATACCAGTGTAAAATGCACCGCAATACCTTGCGAACTGTTGACCAGGGGAGTGACAATTCACGTGCCACAGCTCTAGCACTGGTTGCAGAAGTTGAGGCATGTGCTGCACGGTCAGCTACAGCTACAGCAACTTCGTCCACAACTTCCACGGGGATGGGCCGCCTTCCTCTCCCTGGTGCAACACCCAATTCACCTGTTTCCTCGAATTTCTTCATCATCTTCTTCAGCCTTTAATTAATTGACATGAGCCCTCTTCTCAGCCCTTTCTGTTGGCGATATTTCCGCAGTGCAGCGTTACTATTGCTCCCATTCTGGTAAAACAACTTCACTAGCAGTGCACGGTCTTTCTTCGCAATAGCCATTGCTTTTTACACGGGAAAAATCAAACTTTTAATGTTCGGCGAACATTCACATCACTAAAGGAAAAAAAAGCAACAAGCGTCACCAACAACAACCAGGGAGCTCACACAATGGTTAGGCAATGTCACCGACTTTGACGTCAGAGTTACGGAAAATTCCACGTTTTGACTGCTTACAGCGCCATTTTTTACCCTGGTGGCGAGAATTGGAACTATTTTTTTTTTTTGCATAATTCGCGAGCGCATTGCTTCATTATCATATCTACGAAGTTTCAGACTGCTACTCTCATTACAGCCCGTGCTTTACCACTCTGAACACCGTCACTTTAATTATAACCACCTGGTACTTTGAATTGCGGTTACAACTTGTGCTATGTCTTGGTAATAGCCTGCTGGTATTTTAACTTTTTTCCAGTTATGTGTAATTGTGTCCAGGTTATAGTACACTATGTTCTGTCTCTCTGTTATATTATACATAAAATGAGGATAATGAATTTGAATTTAAAATTTTGGGAGCGTCAGCACTTAGGCTATTTTGCTCCCTTCACATTATATGGGGGCCAGCCCCTTATCATTACAAATAACAACTCTAACGTTGCTTAACTAAAAATCTTAAAATGTTCTGACTTTTGTTAAATTGAATTGAATTGAGTTAAAATTTCTGGGTGCGTCGGCACTTAAGGCCATTTCGCACCCTTCTATGTATACGGGGAAATGTCCCCTTATCTAGAATTCTGACTTAATTTTAAAAAAGGGGTGTAGATAGCCCCTTGGGAAAAACTAAAAGTGCAAGAATGTAAAAAGACCTGCACGAGACAAACACAACACATTAAAAAGTCAGAATAAACTAAAAACCTCCTTACAGACGGTGGAAGAGTCCAGCTCTTCGCAAAAAAAACTAAAAACATGTGATAAAATACTGCTGTCATCACCCAAGAGGGATGACAAACAGCCGGAAAGGTTAAAAGTCTGCCGGAGGTAAGCAAGATCGACACATTCAACGAGAATGTGTCGGATGCTTAAAATAACATTACAAGTACGACACAACGGAGGGTCCAGCCCTTGCAGTAGGTGACCATGATGAGGATAATGAATCTCAACGACAGCAACCTCCCATTCTCCTATCAGTTGTATTTCTTTCGGTAGTTTTGTTGTAAAATTACATAATGTGTTCATAGGAAAAATATCCACCGAACTGTTGCTAGGTAAGGTTATGTAGAAAGATCTCATGTTAGTTTTCTTAAACTCGAGAATGGTATCCAGGTATTAAACGATGAGGGATATCCGCTCCACTTAACAAATAATCTTCTTCTGCTGCCTTTCCCACTTGTCTTCAGTATTTTATCAATATTAAACTCTTTCGGGAGTTGCACTTTCTGGATTTCCTCACGATAAAATAACCCGTCAACATCTTCATTATTCAAATCTTCAAGTTTGTAAACTGTCGGAGTATGACCAACACCATTTTTAATTTTGAAAATCTCCTTAGACCATTTCCCGGTATATCCTTTCTCAAAAGGTAAACTTTCTCTGCTAATCCTAACGTAGTTATTTTTCTCTAGAGGTTTGTTTCTAGATTTCGTTGTGCCTTTTAATGGTTTTATATTTCGGAGATTTTTCCATACTTCAAGAATATTACCAGGTTTTACTTCCACAGGGGCCATTTTAATACTTCTATGTCTAGTGTTGTTATAAGATGTCAACATTTTCGGTAAATCATCAATATAACGGTAAGAATGTTTTGCCGTGAAATATTTCCAGATTTTCTCTTTGAGAGTCCTGTTGAATCTTTCAACAATACTAGCCTTTACATCTGGATTTTTTGTAGTAAAATGATGAATACTGTTAATTTTGAAAAAGGATTGAATAGATGCGTTGATAAATTCCGATCCTTTATCGGTCTGTATGGTGATTGCTTTTCTTCCGTTTGCTTGTTCCAAAATATGATAGAATGCTCTGACTATATTACTACTAGTCTTCCTTAATATCGGGACTGCCCATGCATTTTTGGAGAATGTGTCTATAACTGTTAAGACGAATCTAAAATGATCGTTGTGTGAACTTATACTTCTCAAATCAACAAGGTCTGCCTGCCACAAGTCATCAATGTTATTTACAATATATCTACCTCTTGGATATACTTTCCGTTCTGGTCTGTGTAGTGTGTAACTTTCTTGACTCTCCATCCATTTCTGAATCTCCTTTTTTGTATATTTCTTAAGGGCACCTTTCCACAGACGATCAACAGTAGAGAAACCCGCAGGATTCGAGACATCATAATATATGTTCTTTAATCTTGAATCCATATTAAGGAAATAATGTAAACTTGAGATGATTCTATATTTAATACCTTAACCAATGCCCATGCTGCTCGTTTTTTCTGTGTCTGCCACATCTTTCTGCTTTTTTCCTTTGAGTTTCTGAATTAACCCCCAACGTCGAGAATTACCAACAACTTCTTGAGGAATGTTTAAGTCGGCTAATAATTCCGAGAAATTTTCATATTCATTAGGGTTACTATTTTGGCGATTTCTCACTATATCACTGACAAGATCGACAATATTACTTCCTTGTATAATTTTATTGTATATACTGGTTTCTCCACTAGAATTCCACTCTATATTTTTGTTCTTCTTTAATCGACGATATAATAGTTCTACTTTATAATGAAATTTTTTAGGTGAGGTAGCTAAAATATCATTATAAACAGGATCAGAAATCTCTCTCTCCTGTAGGGGTGTAAGGGGTGACCTTCCACGTAGTACACCCAAATGTCAACCTCACTTCCACGTTAGTACACCCTGGACTGCAGACTAACGAGGCTCTGGCGACTGGCCCCATGGCCAGTATAATTTTGTTTGTGTTGTCTTGTGTTTTGTTTTGTGCTGAGTGTTCTTTGCAGCCTCGACTTTTAACAAAAGTCAGAACATTTCAATATTTTATGATTTTAATTAAGCAACGTTAGAGTTGTTATGTGTAACGGTAAGGGGCTGGACCCCGTATAGTGTGACGGGTGCAAGATAGTCTTAGTGCTGACGCACCCAAAATTTTAAAATCAAAATCTCTCTCCTGTAACTCCATTATTTTCCCTTCTTTCTGTTCGTGATGTTCTTTTGAAATTAACGGAAGCTCAATAGGATTGTTTAAATTTCTTGCAAAATGAAGGTACCTACTCAAAACTTGCTGGTACATATCCCATTTTTGTACATCAGAAATATTTTTCTTTTGTAATATTTTTTCCATTTCTTTATCTAGTTCTGACGTTGATGATGTCCGGTGTTGCTGATAATAAATTTTTTTGGAGAGTTTCATGAGGTAGCACAATACCATTTTTCTTGCATGTTCCATTATCTGAAGAGACTTGAAAATATTCCACTAAGTATCGGAGCGATAAGATATGGTAGAAAACCTCCAGACTGAACTATAAACTTCTTTTTTTTAGGATATTCCTCGTTTCACGAGATTCCTTAGCATATGCTTGTAACGAGCTAATTTTTTTTTCTGAGCTGGTTTTAAAGGTACATTGCCTTTTAAAGTATTATGTGCACACTCGCATATATCCTGCACCAAGCTAGAATCTGCATTTTTAAGAATAATATTTCTGATTGAGGGTTTACATTTCGATAGTGTGCGGAGTAATTCAGAGTTCCTGATCATGGGAGACATGATGATAAAGTGGTGTTCTTCTATAAATGTACATCTACTTATTTGGGAACATAGGCATAATTATAAGGGTCGTCAGGGAATATGCAAGTTAGGTACCGTTGATTGTCTGGAGTTGACTGTTTCAAGTCAAAGAAAATATATCCATAAGGTGGAGAAGTAGCATCCTTAAACACATCCAACATAAACTTTTTATTCTCAGGGCAAATCTGAGTCGAAAGAGGGTAAATTTGAGCTTTATCTCTCGGATTCTTGAAGTAGACCAGGTAATGACAATTCAGTGATATATCACGGCGTCCTTTTCCTTGCTGAAATATGTTTTGTGTTAGAAATATTGTACTTATATTTCTGTGATGGCAACCTTTTGTGAAAAGATCGACAACTCTACCATCAGCCTCTCTCATTAGATCGTCAATAATAACTAAATGTGGTCCTTCCTCTGACTGATATGTGTCCATGTTAGGTAGTCCTTTCTGGAATTCAATATTACGTGAAATATTTTCATACAGAGGTTGCCATTCACTATAACACCAGGTAATATTGTTGAACTTTACATTTACTAAATTTTCAAGATGTAACAAAATCCGCGATACAAAAACTGATTTTCCGCATCCTGAAGGACCAGCTAGTATCATGGAGAAGGGATGTGTCCATGTGTGTGCCATAGTTTGAAGTAACTAAATTTACATATAATCAGGATATTTACGGGAAATAAGAGGTAAGTACAATTTGTATTAGTTCTTTCCGTATCTTGGTAGGTGAGTACATTTTTTGTGATTTTACTTCGTACGTAGTTTCTTTACAGGGTGAATGTAACCAAACGGTACTGTATCAAAATCATGTATGATTCTCCTCTTTGTGTAAACTACCCTCAGAACTTTACTTTCTGGTCTATTGTAAACCCTAAAATCTTTTGTTCTGGAAATTTTTCTTCTATTGTGGACTGTTATATCTGGTGTCTCGTGAATAATCAAATCTTTTAGTGATGACATATTTATTACTTTCCTGTTCTCATGATTTAGAGTTATTCCTTTTACTTTGCACACACTTGTTTCATTTCCTGTAACAGGGTTTCTGACATTAAAAGCATAAGACTTTGGTCCTGTAGAGACAAACTCTGTTATATAACTGCCTTTACCATATACTTCCAGTTCATCTGTCATCTGACCAAGATAGTCACCTGTTTCAGGTTGTTTCACCAGTTTTTGTACTGAAAATTACACTATCTGTATCGTAGTATATTACTCTCTCCTTTAATTCTTCTAAGTATTTGTAAAGGTGTAGTCTCGCCCCAGCTGTAGTATATGCGGCAATGACTACATTTACTGTGTGTAACTCTTCAACAGCCTCGTCCACATGTTCCCAATTCACAACTAGTGCATTCTCATCAATAGGTAGTAAGGAGTTCACACTTACAGATGGACTGGTTAGTTTGTCATAAAGTTCGGAAGGTTGGGATATTATTGACGTCTTGGGAAGATTCGGTCGTTGTCTAAATTTGCCCCAAAAACTGTTAAGCATTAATTTGGCAAGGCTTCGTTTACCAGGGTTATTCTCTATTTTGTTGTACTCCAGCAATAACCCCTCTTTTTCATGGTAATCTTGAATAGAACTTTGTTTATCTTCTTCTGTTTCACATCTTGAAGGCCAGCCGCTCGCTTCCTGCTTTATTTTCAGGAATTTGTTGATATAACCAACAAATAATCCCCCTTCTCTACTTTCTGGGTCGTAAGTGGTCACCTCGTATTGCCATACTTCAAACATCTCTATTATCTGGTATCCTTGACTCACAGCTTTTCTTAACTCGTCAGCAACCCAGGTCCCTATAAACAGTCTTTCTTGATTAGTGTGCGTACAGTCCTTCGGATTCTTTTCTTCTGCACAAGATCTACATAACGCAAAAAATAATTTGCCATCCATCTTAACAGGCAAGACAGGGTGATAAAGATCACGAGGTGGTAGAACAGAACATAATACAAGTCCTTTCACTCGTTCAATAGGTGGACAGTCATCTCCCAGATAAATTTTGGGGTGTCCAAGAGGGAATTTGCATACTTGCAGACAAATGGATACAGAGAACAAACATCGATATAACCAATATTTTCATTACTAGTAGCTTTATAATACAGTTTGGTAGCATTTGTACGTCCACCCGTTAAACTGCTACGCGGGTGTAGAATTTCCCTTTGTGTTATTGGATGTTTTTCTACATACTTCTTAATTTCAGGATTTTCATTTTTCAGTTTTATCCAGTCACATTCCCACATAATCTCCACTTTATTACCACTTTTCTCCAAACGCTCTGTAACTCTTTTTGTTCTTTCTCTTCTAGTGTCGACTGTATCAAAAAAATCAAATCGATAAAAAACCCCTATCCCAACTTGTGAGTTGCACGTGCCGATGGGACAGTGTAGGCTGCAGGGGTAGGTGCAGTCGCGAACGTGGCCTCGGGGATTTCGATTTGGTCCTCGAGTAGCCTCCATTTTTGGGGGTAGGCCTTCCTCGGCATAGAGGGCATGTCGAGGCGACAATTTATGGACCCTCCACAATAAAACAATTTTGTATATGGGTACAAAAAACAACTCAAACGGGGGAAACCCCCAAAACGAGCGCGGCCTTCGAGCCCGCTTCAATTAGTGGAAAAGACAAGTAACGTTCCACGTTACCTTGTTATCAGTATTGTTGAGAAGACCGACGATGAATCTGGAACAACATCGAAGAAACATGGAGCTGCTACATTGAAGGACTTGTCACCATTTCTTATCAAGAAACAGCTAGACTACGCCGCTGGTTCAGATGTACCAGAAATAAAAAAGCTGCGAAACGGGAGTCTACTTATCCAGACCAGCACAGATCGCCAGACCAACAATCTTCTAAAGCTAAGATGTTTGGGCGACTTCCCTGTCAATGTTGAACCACATCGTCAACTTAACAGTAGTAGAGGTGTGATTCGCCACTGGGATCTGCTAAATGCTGAGGAGGAAGAGATTCTTCAAGCACTTTCAGACCAACATGTCACCGCAGTGCAGCGAATCAAGACACGAAAGTCCGGAGAACTTGTTCCAAATGCTTCCATTATTTTGACCTTCCAAACGACCACTCTCCCAGATATTGTACGGGCTGGATATTTGAGACTCAAAGTCCGGCCGTACATCCCTAACCCGATGCGGTGTTTCAAATGCCAGCACTTTGGGCACACTCAGCCTTCCTGCAAGGCCACTACCGCCCTTTGTGGTAAGTGTAGTCTGCCTGATCATGGGACCGAACCTTGTTCTTCTGGTCCCAAATGCATTAACTGCCAAGGCGAGCACCCAGTCTGGCATCGCGACTGCCCCTCTTTCCAACAAGAGAAGAAAATCAGAGAGTTGATCGTCACAGAGAAAATCTCTGCTGGGAAAGCAAAACAACGTCTCCGTGAAAGCATACGCACCAGTTTACCTGTGCCATTCGCTACAGTTGCTGCAGCTGCTCTTACCCGTCGCAGTGTAGGTGTACAAACCAGCGACGTGTCAAGCCAAACAACAACGCTTCCCGTAGTAGCTCGTCCTGCTTCGAGGAAACCAGCAACCACACCTCGCTCCACAGAGAAAAAGTTCAAGCAGGTGCATTCCAAGGAATACTTTCTGAAGTCCAGTAGCTCTCCAGTCAGGGTGACAGCCACCACCCTGAAACTTAAGGCGCAGCTGACCGCTGCCCAGCGGGCGCTCAAAGCACCCGCCCCCACTCCCCCTTCTTCATCCCCTTCGCCCTCTGTGTCCTTACCCGAGGACATGATACAGGACGAAGCCGCGGATGAGGAATTTATCAAGGTGACAGGGCCTAGAAATAGAGTACGCCTCAAAAGGTAACTATACTACCTCCAGCTATGGCTTATTGTCTCCAATGGAACCTTAACGGTTTCCGTACTCATCTCGAGGAACTGCAAATCTTAATATCTGAAATTGACCCTGCCATCATATGTCTCCAAGAGACACATTTTCGTCCAAATGAATCAGTGATTCTGAACGGATACACGCTTTACCGCACCGACAAGCTTCCTGAGGGTCGTCGTGCACACGGTGGTGTTACAATCGGTGTTCGAGATAACATCCACTCAACACCAATCTTTCTCACCACCCCCCTCCAAGCTGTCGCCGTGCGGGTCCATCTACCACAGCCAATATCTGTGTGCTGTATCTACATCACAAGGGAGGAGCGATTCTCTCTTGAGGACCTCCTTTGTATATTCGAACAACTTCCGTCTCCTGTAGTTCTTTTGGGCGATTTTAATTCCTACCATCGTTTATGGGGCTCCGTTCGTACAGAGCCCCGGGGTCAAATTGTAGATCGATTCCGTGAGGTATCAGGTTTAACGTTGCTGAATGATGGGACTCCCACATATTTCAGTCCTTCCTCAGGCACATACTCTGCGTTGGACTTGTCCTTCTGCAGTCCCAGCCTTGCTCCTACCACATCTTGGAGCGTTCACCCTGATCTCTGTGGGAGTGATCACTTCCCACTCCTTCTAACTTTCGAACACCTTCAGCACTCACGTGAACAACACCCTCACTGGCATCTCAGTCGGGCCGACTGGGTTGCCTTCGAGCGTGCAGTGGACCTTGAAGTCGATCTAGCGTCGACTTTGCCACCAATCGACGCCTTAGATATATTTGTGTCAAGAGTGCATGATGCAGCACGCACCTCCATTCCACATCCCAGTGGACCTGCGAGGCGACGCCCATTCCCATGGTGGACTGCGGGGATCGGTGCAGCTATTAAGGACCGTAATCATGCCCTAGATAGATTCAATAGAAACCACACTCCCGCAAACCTCGAGGAGTTCCGCCTTAAACGTGCCCGTGCGCGTCTGCTCATTCGAGCCAGTAAGAAGGCGTGCTGGGTCCAATACGTGTCTTCTCTGACGAAGCAGGCTTCGTCGAAAGCCGTTTGGACCAAAGTACGTCGCATCCAAGGGGGTGCATCTACTCCTCTGAGTGTTCTGGAGCACGATGGGACGTTGTACACCGATTCCGGAGACATAGCTAATATCTTGGCCACGCAGTTTTCTGATGCGTCTAGCTCTGAAAATTATGAACCACGTTTCCTCCGTGAGAAGGACCGTTAAGAACGACGCCCTCTAGTTTTTCGAAGTCATAACAACGAGCCATACAACTCTCGATTAACTGAACAGGAGTTCGATCAGGCGCTTCGAGATTCAAAGAATACAACTCCTGGAGTGGACAAGATCCACTATGAGATGCTTCGTCATCTGCCCATTGGAGCCAAAAATTTCCTTTTGGCGGTATTCAACAGGCTTTGGTTGGAGGACTCTTTCCCTTCGTCCTGGAAAGAAGCAATTATCGTTCCCATCCTGAAACCAGGTAAACAACGCACCGCAGCCTCGAGTTATAGGCCTATTGCCTTAACTAGCTGTGTGTGCAAGTTGATGGAACGCATGATCAACAAGCGTCTCACCTGGTTTTTGGAGGAAAACTGCTTGATAAGTAATTTTCAATGTGGTTTTCGCTCCAACCGTTCCACACTGGACCATCTGGTTCAGCTGGAAACATACATTCAGGATGCATTCCTCAACAAGGAACATTTAGTTGCAGTTTGACCTCCAAAAAGCATATGACACAACGTGGCGCTTTAGCATCATCAAGCAGCTCCATTCTTGGGGCGTGCGTGGCCATATGGCGTACTTCATTCAAAACTTTTTATCAGATCGTTTTTTCCGCGTACGTGTTGGGAACTCCTTTTCGGACCTTCACGAACAAGAGAACGGTGTCCCGCAGGGCAGCTTATTAAGTGTGACTCTGTTTGCCATAGCAGTGAACAGTGTTATGACAAGCATTGTTGCCGCTGTACATGGTCTTCTGTATGTAGACGACCTCACGATCTTTTGTCGCTCACGGAATCTCGCGTCAGCTTCTCGTCAACTCTGACGATAAACCGTTTGGTTGAGTGGTCCTCCCAAACAGGTTTCACCTTCTCATCCGAGAAATCCGTGTGTGTTCACTTTTGTCGTCCACGTACATGTCATTTCGATCCTGACCTGTACATGGGGAAATCTCCCCTGTGCTTCGTGAATGAGGTCCGCTTCCTGGGCCTCATTTTCGATAAGAAATTGACATGGCTACCTCACCTTCGCCAGTGAAAGTTCTCTTGTCTTCAAGTTCTCAACTTTCTACGTGTTTTATCTCACACTTTCTAGGGTGCTGACAGGACGGTACTGTTTCGCCTGTACCGTGCGCTGATCAGGTCGAAGCTTGATTATGGATGCGTTGTGTATTCTTCTGCCCGCCCATCTAGACTTCGCATCCTAGACACCGTCCACCATGCTGGTATACGTGTGCTCTGGCGCCTTTCGTACCAGTCCAGTCGCCAGTTTGTACGTAGAGGCATCTGAGCCGTCGCTGTCTCTGCGAAGACAGCGGCTGGTAGTGAACTACTTCCTCCATCTTCGCTCGATGCCTTCACATCCTTCATTTGACACCATCTCAGACGAGAATAGGCTGGAAAGGTATGGGCTCCACCCTAGTGTCACTAGACCATTTGGTGTTCGTGGAGACGAGATCCTTTCAGCACTTGGTGTTGACAGTGATCTTCCTGGTGTCTCTCCACTCATTCCGCCTCTCCCTACCTGGGAGTTTCCTGCACCTTTCATCGATTTTTCTCTAACTGCTCTTCCAAAAGCAGAAACACCAATGGTTGTATACCAGCAACGGTTTTTAGAACTTCGTGCGAAGCACCCCATTTTTAATGTGTTTTACACGGATGGGTCGAAGACAGTGGAATCAGTTGGTTGCTCCTTCGTCCTAGACTCTCAAAGTTCCAGTTACTCGCTTCATCCTGCGTGTTCCATCTTTACGGCAGAGTTATACGCCATTCTAAAGGCACTGGACTTTGCAGACGTCAATGGTATGAAGAAAGTCCTTGTGTGCTGTGATTCGACCAGCGTGTTGCAGACCCTGGATTCGCCGTATTCCCGGCATCCGGTAGCGCAACGAATATTCAGACGGCTTGTGTCCTTATCTGCCAATGCGGATGTACACTTCTGTTGGGTCCCTAGCCACGTGGGCATTCAGGGGAACGAAGCAGCTGACGCTGCCACCAAGTCTGCTGATGCAGACGGCGATGTTCTCATCCACCTTTTGCCAGCTAGCGACCTGCAGAACATGTTCCGTTTTCGGCTTCTTGACACATAGCAGGCCGAGTGGGATACGGAAACGGGGAACAAGTTTCACGCTATTAAGCCCACCACAGGTGCTTGGCGTTCCTCGTCCCGTATCTCTCGGCGAAAAGAAGTCATTCTAACCCGCATTCGTCTAGGACACAGCCGTCTTACGCATAGTCACTTGCTACAAGGGCTGGACCCTCCGTTATGTCGTGTTTGTAATGTTATTTTAAGCATTCGACACATTCTCGTTGAATGTGTCGATCTTGCTTACCTCCGGCAGAGTTTTAACCTTTCCGGCTGTTTGCCATCCCTCTTGGGTGATGACAGCAATATTTTATCAAATGTTTTTAGTTTTTTACGAAGAGCTGGACTCTTCCACCGTCTGTAAGGAGGTTTTTAGTTTGTTTGTTCTGACTTTTTAATGTGTTGTGTTTGTATCGTGCAGGTCTTTTTACAACCTGCACTTTTATTTTTTCCTAAGGGGCTATTTACACTCCTTTTTTAATTTTGAGTCAGAATTTTAGATAAGGGGCTATTTCCCCGTATACATAGAAGGGTGCAAAATGGCCTCAAGTGCCGACGCACCCAAACAATTTTGAATTTGAATTTGATTTTAAAATTGTGGGAGCGTCAGCACTTAGGCTATATTGCTCCCGTCACATTATACGGGGGCCAGCCCCTTATCATTACGAATAACAACTCTAACGTTGCATAACTAAAAATCATAAAATATTCTGACTTCTGTTAAAAGCTGAGGCTGTAGATGGGCACTCAGCACACACAAGGACAAAAAACAGGACAACACACACAAAATTATACTGGCCATAGTGCCAGTCGTCAGAGCCTCGTTAGTCTCTAGTCCAGGGTGCACTACGTGGAAGTGAGGTTGACATTTGGGTGTACTACGTGGAAGATCACCCCTTACACCCCTCAAACAATTTTAAATCAATCAATCATCAATCAATCAATCAACGTCAAACACATAATTCTTCTTCTTGTGTTCTCTGTACCACTTCAGAAAATCCTCTCTCATTTTTGGATCCATTTGATCGGGGGAGTAATATTCCATATCAGGTAGTTCACCTCTGTAAGATCTATTAACAGATTGGTTAAAAAGATGAGGGTAAAATCCTTTCTTTTTTTCAGGTGGTAGGGCGAATGCTTTCGGTAAACTTGCAAGTGGCATAGGAAGAAAATTCAATGAATCGAGTAATTTAATGTAACCTGTCTGCATCAACAAATTTTTTGACCCATTCATTATGATCTCCGGGTAGACATTGAATTTTGTGATCATTGTTCTGAGGAGGAAATGACCATCGTATCCCCTCATATTATGGCATATGCAGAAAATATTAAATTTGTGTGGTAGGTTTTTGATGTAAGACAACATTTCTTCAACTGGTGAATTGCTGAATACGTGCTGCCTATTGCCACAAGTACTGCAGGAGACAGACACGTCTGAATTGCATATACAATTATTACATACTTGCTGTATGACACAGAGGTTTGGTTGATGTTCATTTCTATCGGCATAACCATCAAATTGAGTATCTTGAGTACACTCTAGATCGTAAAAAATTAAAATAAATGGCTTCTTATCTTGGGGTGGTGTAGATTTCTGTATGTAACACTGATGACCACGTGGATAATGTCTCACAAGTTCTGCAAAATATCTCCCCACAAACATGTTGGGTTTTTCTCTTAGCCATGAATATAACTTTCAGACAAGAGGGACATTGGGAAATTTTCATGCATATACTTTTTCCATTTTTAGGTTTTTTTCTATGATTTTCAAAGCACTCAGCACCATGAAAGTCTTTATTACATTCAAAGCACTTTCTTAACTCATTAGACATTTCATGAGATGCAAAACATTTATTGCATTTTCCCAGACAATCTTTATGTTCTGTTACAGAGCCGAATTTTTTGTTACAATGCTCGCAATAGTAGCTGCAAGAAAACGCCGATGTCAAGGAAGTTATAACATTATAATGATCATTATTATGCAGAAGAAACAGGTTTTCTGGACTTTTCAGTACTCCCTTCAAACATATTATTATCTCCGCTAAGATCTCCGAATACAACAATTCTGTACTGAGGCATAACAGCTTGAAACTTTTGCAGCTCCTGATTACTGCATCCTTTCTTGGTGATATCTACTCCTGCATCTCGACATAATTGTAGACCCTCGGTTCGAACAATTGGACCACCCATTCGATACTTGTTTCGTTCGTTGTGTCTTGGCAAACATCTATATCCCCTTGCTACAACAAGTGCACGAGGAAGACACATGTAATCTTTGTTTGTAATGGAAATTATACCCGAACGTCTTCTGCAAACTTCCTCAATACTATCCAACCCTCTCTTAAAACGACCTGTGCCTGAGGGTAGTCGGACACGGTGGAGATTGAAAACCAGTTGGTCAGATGCGCGAAAAGTAGCGTTGCTCTGCATTACTCTTTCAAGGCTCTCCCATACTACATCCCCGTCGAGTTCACTTCCTAACCGGAAACTAAGCCAGAATGGGTCCCTTAGAGAATTAATATTTCTTATTGTTAAACCAACATGATCATTTTTATCTATGTTTTGGGTTAAATATTCTATAATCTGGTTTAGTCCGTCATGGATCCAGTTAAGCGGGTTTGTATTGTCAGGGACTGGAAGCAGACGAACATTTATTTGTCGACCTTCAAGGTTGAACTTTTTATAATGCCGTTCAAAAACACCAAACACCGTAAACATACCCTCGTTCCTAGGAACATTACTTGTAGAACATTTTTCCGAGGAACCACTCGAACCATCATTTCCAGGAATTTCCCCTTTGATCCACATCCTTCTTGCACATAATTTATAGTCCCTAACATCTCCAATTCATTCCTGAGTGAAATCACCTCGTTGTCCATCGGTCGCCTTAACGCATTACTAATAAATTCCTTCATTGTCATTTCATTGTTCCCCCTAACAACATCGGAACCTAACATCTCCAATTCATTTCTAAGTGAAATCACCTCGCTGTTCATCGGTCGTCTTAACGCGTTACTAATAAATTCCTCCATTGTTATTTCATTATTCTTCCTAACAACATCAGAAATCATATCCACAACTTCTTCCGTCAAAGCATCTAAATTATACTCATTTTTCTCTGTTAGAGTTTCTGCTCCATAGGGGTGTAAGGGGTACCTTCCACGTAGGCGCCCAAAAGTCAACCTCACTTCCACGTAGTGCAACCTGGAATAAAGACTAACGAGGCTCTGGCGACTGGCACTATGGCCAGTATAATTTTGTGTGTGTTGTCCTGTTTTTCCCCCTTGTGTGTGCTGAGTGCCTGTTTTCAGCCTCAGCTTTTAACAGAAGTCAGAACATTTTAACATTTTTAGTTAGGCAACGTTAGAGTTCTTATTTGTAATGATAAGGGGCTGGCCCCCGTATAAAATGACGGGAGCAAAATAGCCTAAGTGCTGACGCTCCCAAAATTTTAAATTCAATTGAATTGAATTCAATTTCTGCTCCATAGTTCTCTTCACCACACCACCCAGAGTTAAGACTGAGCAATATATTTTTGTAAGAAGCTGTTATTTCATAATTTTCTCCAGTACTTGTATTGTTACTCTCTCCCGAAGTTGTAACCACTTTAGTCACTAAGTTGTCGGGCTCTCCCCCCTTTTTTTTCTCAATCTGTGTAATCGCTCCATTGGTAACATTACTCAGACTTTGAGATGTGGGTGGTTGTTGAATATATAGTGGGGATCCTACATATTCGCTGATGTCATTGAATAACTTCTGTGTACATAAACTGTCGTCTGACATATCCGGTTTTTGTTCAGACCGACTACCCCGGATGTCACTAAATGCATGTATACACTGACATGGAGATTCATCAGAATTCATAGGATTACTTATAACTACCCCATTTTGCTTTGATAGAACCTCCTCCTCCCTGTTGTTATTATTATTATGCCCTATATACTCCTCAATTTCACAGATAACACCCTGTGTTGATTGCAGATGAGATGTTTATCTAAACAAAATTATACCCTTGTAAATTAATTTGTATTTGAATTATGTTTTACACTGATACAAAAATTATCATCCTTCACATTATTTAATAGTTAATTTTCGATAATATTGAAACAAGGATAAATTTCTATTTGAGATATTGTTTAAATTGTACTCAAAATTACAGTTGATGTACAGTACGAGAGGTTACACATTTAAAGTAGATCTAATTTTATAAATTTAATAAACTTTTTCTCCAAAAATTACTCATATTTAATTACAAACAAAATTTATTTATAAACTCGATAGTATAGTACACTTCAATCTTGGATAAAATACAGATTTTTAGTAGTCACCCGTATATTTTCACTGTCGCTTAGTGAAAACCTATTAAAACAGAGGTAAAATAAAAACGAGCCATGTTCGTAATCTTGGATAGTTGGGAATTGTGCAGAGCATGTTTAATAACAGGGCTGAGCAAAATTTTCGTGGCTATGCATGTTCAGGATGATGCTAAGGTGTTTTATTATACGAGAGCGCCGCTAAAATTTGCATTGCGGGGGTCTACTTCGTATTTACCACTGTGAAGAAATATCGCGAGGAATTTACAAATATAAATAAAACAATATTTAATATATCTTCCATTACCTTTATAGGGCCTCCCGAATGATGTAGTGGTAATATTATTTGTTTGGAATCAAACTGGCCCCAGAGGGGGTCGATACCGTGTGGAGGCACAAGTGTTTCGGATCCAACTTTATACTGTAGGCCCAGTCCCAATTAGCTTTTCTGACCATAAAGTGAACTTAAAACAGCATCTCAATCAATCAATCGGTTTGGAATCAAAGGGTCCCGAGATCGATACTCTGTAAAGGCACAAGTGGTTCGGATCCGGCTTGAAACTGTAGGTCCAGTCCCGATTTTAATATATTTTTCATTACCTTTATAGGGCCTCCCGAATTATGTAGTGATAATGTTATTGCTTTGGAATCAAAGGGTCCCGAGGTCGATACTCTGTGGAGGCATAAGTGGTTCGGGTCCGACTTGAAACTGTAGGTCCAGTCCTTATTTTATTATATTTTCCAATATTTTTGATGGGGTCCCCTTAATGATGTAGTAGTAATGTTATTGATTTGCAATCAAAAAAGTTTCGGAGTCAATACTCTGTGGAGTTACAAGTGGTTCGGGTCCGACTCGAAACTTTAGGTCCAGTCCCAATTAGCTTTACTGTACATAAACTGTACTTAAAACAGCATCTCAATCAATCAATTTGCAATCAAAAGGTCCCAGGGTGGATACTCTATGGAGGCACAAGTGCTTCGGATCCGAGTTTAAACTGTAGGTCCAGTCCCTGATTAACCGTTATAGATAGAGGGCCCGCCCGTGGAAAATAACCGATGTAGGGATGTAGCAAATTGGTTGAGGGGTTAACATCCTAAAGTTCGATAGATCTGGTGACTCTACGGGAGTGTTTGTCGTGTTTGATATCATCAGGTTTTACCGAGTTATATTCACAAAATAAATCAATACTTACCCATATTTTCTTCTTATTTCGCTGTCTTTTCTCTCTCTCTCTCTCTCTCTCTCTCTCTCTCCAACAGAACATATTCCCCCGCAGAATATTTCACACTACTAAATCTTAACTTCCACTGAACGTACTTTCACAACAACAGTATTCAGACACAACGTAGCAAGGAAAACATAAGTGTAACCTTCTAACTTCTGTATACGAATAACAATACCAGGGATCAAACATCCAACCTCGCCATTTATATTATCAACTACGTCACACCCCAAACAAAACTTGCTGGAACCTGCATTGAAATCCCCAAACAGCTTGATGCTACTATGAAAGTTCATTAACACCGTGACCTCAAAACATCTCATCGATACAGACATAATGGCGACATCCATGCACCGTCATACTGAGGCCATGACCTCCTACTCCAGTAAGGTTTACTTAGGTCATGAAACGCTACTCTAATCTTATCACTGATTTCGTCACACCTAGGTTTCAACATGCCCTTCAAGAGTACGCCACTCTTATCATATCTCTAAACAAACAAAACTGACCCCGCTTATCTTATCACTAAACAAACATTTTCACTCCAAGTGCCTGATCTGCACATCGCGATAAGTATCTTCCGTACCACTCCCCCACAGGTTTCTCATTTCTCTCCAAAGTAACTACTGCGTAATCCACACAGGGGCGGAGGTTGATCAGACTTTCCCACCCCCTCCTGGTGAGACACACACATAAATTATAGCCAATATTGGGAACTGCTTCCAAACTCACCACCTTATTTCCATGGAAAGTCCAAAAACGAACATTAAAGTTCACACCTAGTTTTATAGAAGATGGACGTTTTACACTGTTATTCTCGAAATATCCATCGATAACCACTTGTACATTCCTCAAAGTGTTCCACTCGTCTACGTTCAATACTGCACCCTGTTGGCCCGATTTACAGACACGTACAAACGTAGCAAACTCTTTAGACGGGTCCAGGCCAACCACAACCTGCTTCCATGCACTAAAATTGTAACATATCTCCAATAATCCCTGCCGAATAGGTTCACTTGCAGTCTTAACGTTCTCCGTATCTTCCTCTGTTTTAACGCATTCCTCCCCTTCATTCTCCTCCGTTTGCTTGAAAAGTATCTTTCTCTTCACCTGCTTTCTGTCCTTTTCCTCTCCTTGGGGACGCTTCACTCCGCCTTTCTTTCCAACAACTTTCATCGATGCAGAATTCATTGTCAATAAAACACCAAAGACCAACTAACTCCGTCTGCGACTTGTAAAGAACTGATGCTCAGGCCACGTCTATTCCACCTCGCCAACTCCATTATCAACTACGTCACAGTCCAAACAAAACTTGCTGGAATCTGTATCGAAACTTGACGTCACTAAGAAAGTTCATTGACACCGTGACCTCAAAACAGCTCATCGATACAGACATTGTAGCAACATGCATGCAACGTCATAATAAGGTCATGACCTCCTACTCCAGTAAGGTTTAGGGGTGTAAGGGGTGACCTTCCAAGTAGGCGCCCAAAAGTCAACCTCACTTCCACGTAGTGCACCCTGGACTAAAGACTAACGAGGCTCTGGCGACTGGCACTATGGCCAGTATAATTTTGTGTGTGTTGTCCTGTTTGTTGTCCTTGTGTGTGCTGAGTGCCCGTTTACGGCCTCAGCTTTTAACAGAAGTCAGAACATTTTAACATTTTTAGTTATGCAACGCTAGAGTTGTTAGTTATAATGATAATGATGTTCTTTGCAGCCTCGGGTTTTAACAACAGTCAGAACATTTTAATATTTTATGATTTTAATTAAGCAACGTTCGAGTTGTTACGTGTAACGGTAAGGGGCTGGACCCCATATAGTGTGACGGGTGCAAAATAGCCTTAGTGCTGACGCACCCAAAAATTTTAAAATCAAATCAAATCAAATTATCATATCTCTGAACAAACAAAACTGACCCCGCTTATCTTATCACTAAACAAACATTTTCACCCCAAGTGCCTGATCTCTACTCCCTTCCACATAATCTCTGTGTAGTCGGAGAAGAAGCCAGGAAGCAGGCGCATGGGAAACAGTACTGTGTGACTTTGAGTTTTGATTTTTGTACCTGCTTCGAATCCCCCTGCCTGGTAGTATGCTGCATCGGTCTTGGAGAGTTTCAGTGTTCCCACAGATGTAGAGGTAATCCCGGGGTAGTCAACCCTATCGATGACGGTGCCATGCTTTCTAACTTCCACGTGCGAGAATAAGTACGCACAAAATTATCTACAAGTCTTAAATTTGCATAGGCAAGGAATGCTTCGCCGTTGTCTCTCTTCACAACATCAAACTTGATATACAAATCGGCTCTGTGAGGGTGAATGAATCCGTCCCCGACGTCCACGACGTATTCTATCTCTCGATTCGCTTCGTTGAGGTTGGCAAACGTGCGACGATTGGGAGGGAAGGACTGCAACTCGTAACTTTCGATTTGCTCCATGATGGTTATTTATTATATGTTAATCTCCACGACGGCAGTGGTCGTGGCTCCTGCAAAATCTACCACCTCCCCCTTCTCGTTGGTAATTGCCAATTCTATGTTGTCTATGCGATTACGAGATACAGGAAAGTATATCGGTGGGGAGGGTGTGTAGATAATTGGCTCCATGAACTCGGAGTTTGGTTTGAACGTAGCGATAATACCTGTCTGCTTGTGACTCCCTGGGATGCCGTCCGAGGATTTGGTGATCATACCTTCTGCCACATTGCAATGTATGTTCAAAGTCTCGATGGCTAGAAATTTAGGAATGTTAGCACCAATGTGCTTGATGCCAGGTTCGAGTTTTGTGTTGTTCTCTAATCCCAAAAGCTCTCCGATGGTACCCAGGTTTACGGTTTCCGTGGCAGACACCAGTTCCACCCTGTGAGATACAGAATTTTGCGACAGCAGTACACTTCTTGGCACTGCCAATTTTGATGGTATTGTTGTGTACCGTCACGTTAGGTATCAGGTACATGCTGTAGAATGCACGAAGAGCAATAGATTTAGGATAGATGATATCGTCATGCAATGTGAGTTTCAGAAGCGAATTCTTGCTTGTTTGATTTGTTTGATATTAAAAGTTTGGGTGCGTCAGCACTAAGGCCACTTTGCACCCATCACACCATACGGGGTCCAGCCCCTTATCGTGACACATAACAACTCTAACGATGGTTAATTAAAATCATAAAATATTAAAATGTTCTGACTTTTGTTAAAAGCTGAGGCTGCAAAGAACACTCAGCATAAACAAGGACAAAACACAGGACAACACAAACAAAATTATACTGGCCATGGGGCCAGTCGCCAGAGGCTCGTTAGTCTTCAGTCCAGGGTGCACTAACGAGGAAGTGAGGTTGACATTTGGGTGTACTACGTGGAAGGTCTCCCCTTACACCCCAATTCTCGCTTGTGAGATGGAATACTCCCATAGTGCTATAGGTGCCACAATGCTTTCTGGAAATTATCGATTGTTGGGTTATTTAATTGCGAGAGGAAGACAAGCATGGAAACGCAGAGATGCCACAGTTCACATCGCTGAAACCCTGGATGCGTTCGTCATTGTAGTAGAGGTTGGCAACACTGAGATACTTTACCAACCCAGCAGGTGGCGTGCCTCCGAACGAATCGAAAACAAATGCTTTGTTGTTGTTGGATTTGAGGTAGCATATCCAATGTGTACCTGGATTTTCGTAACTTTCTAGGTTAACCACACCACACTCTTTTTTCTTCACAACAGAAGGTAGAGAATCAGACATGAAAACGCCCCTGAAGTGCTTGACCCCCAACAATTCGGGGCTCTTCTTTTTTTTTAAACTTTTTCAAAGCTTCGAGGTTGTTCTTTCGCTTTTTGGTCACACCTTTCCCCTTCTTCTCCATAGCCAGGTTGTGGCGTTTCTGCTCTTCCAACTCGGCTTTATATTTTTTTGCATCGATGACGGTCTTGGCAATGGCGGCACTGCCTCCTGCTAAGCTGCCTACAGCACCTAATGCTGCCAAGATAGCCGGGATGCTGAATAAGAAACCTCCAGTCTTCTGCTGCTTTCGCGAACCTTGGAACTTCCTCAACTGAGGAATGCTAAGCAGCAATTTCATTCCATGACCTTTTGCCAAGCAGGAATGTTTTTTCTCGCGCTGCTTTTTGGTGAGCAATCCATCAAGAGCTCCGAGAGACTTGAGGTTTGCGTAGGGTATTTGGTAAACACCTTTGGGCTTCATGGTGATAGTAAGTTATTTATATATATCGTGAAAGGGTAAGGCTTGGCCCCTAATAGGCTGGTTATACAACTTGCTTTTTTTTCGCAAGGGTTATTTAGTTACAGCCCCCACCCCAATTTTCGTTTTGTGTTCATGGCGATGGTCGTACCCAATGCGGCAACCCGTTCACCTAGCGAGGCATCTCTGCTGACGAGTCTCCCGAAAGCTGCATGCTCCAACTTCCTGTCGGCATCATGACGTGCGTCGAGATCTGTGTGAGTATTGTAGGCAATGTCGTGGTCCTTGCATGCTGCGTCCAGGGGGTTCACACCCTTGTCTCCTTTCTCCAGTCGCTGTTCGAGTTTCGTACCCGGACCGCAGTACTGGTAACCTGGCAGGTGCATCTCGAAGGGCAGCTTGTTGATAATATCGTTCACGAGACCTCGACCCTCAGCCACATTCCAGAATTTGGGAGGCAGGGTGTTGATGATTTTGATGAGGTACCCTATATCTTTGGTGTCGTTGACAATAAAGTTGCTAAGCTTGGTGCTAATCATGTCCATGATGCCCACCTTCTCGTTGTGGAAGTTGCGATTGCCTGCATTTTCTTCGCCTGCGATAACCAGCAAACAGTCCACAAGCTTCCTTACGTCGTCTACCCAAACAAACTCTTTAGGTAGGGTATTGTAGAGTTTGACACCGCTGCCAGTCTTGAGCTGGGTCCATATTGGCTTGATGAGGTTCCTGTACTTTTCTCCACTGCTAGATTTCACGCGATTGTGTTGCATCGTTGTTTTGGTACAGGGCGTCCGACATGATCAAAATTTCTGTGTAACTTTGGTAATCCTCGTCTGTATAATCTTTAGGTTGCTTCTTAGTGATAAGTTCCCACAGCCCACCGTGCCAGGATACCTAGTCCAGCTGTTCTTCTCGCCCAAATTGATTTTCACGTCGTCGCCCTCGAACGTGACTTTCGATTTTCCAATTTTCCAAACCATACCCTCGTTATGTTCCATGGTCGGGTACAATCCGAACACCTCGTCTCTTTCGAATTTCCCGGTGCTTAGGTAATCCCTCGCCAACGGACCCAGTTTCACTAGCTTGTCCGAAGAAGTACTGCCTAGGGCCTGACGTCTCGGAGCCTGAGTAAGTTCGAACGGAGTAGTGTGAATGCTGGATATCGGTGTGGGTATGGTATAATTTTGAGCGGTGAGTGGCACAAGCTCGTTCATTAACTCTTTGTTTTGCTCGGTGACATCTTTGATTTCTTTACCTAGTCCACTGATAGCATCGATGATAGGTTGGTCCTGACGCTTTTTCTCTTCGTAAATTCCGCGATTCTCGGATTTCCAACCCTTAAACCGTTTTGCCAGGTAGCTACGCAGTTTCAGGTTGTCGTCTACAAGTTTGCGTTTCATTTTTTTTGTATGTAGTTATTTATAATGGGTCTTGTAACGTTGCGACGTTTAGAAAATTATTAATTTTGTTTCTGTATTTTCCGTTATTGTGTTTCCTCGTCATGTCTATTGTGACCCCCTCCATGTAGGACTGCCTTGACGGGGCGAGGGGCTTAGTAGGGAGGTCAATTTCATCTCATCATTTCACCCATTCTTCATATCCATATCTCACGTTTTTCACCATTCCATCACGTCATTCATCTCCATATCTTTGACCTCCCTCTAAGAAACTAAGGTAGGGAGGTCATTTTCATCTCATCATTTCACTCATTCTTCACATCCATATCTCACGTTTTCACCATTCCATCACGTCATTCATCTCCATATCTTTGACCTCCCTATAACTAAGGGTCCTGCTAGAGGAGACAACCTCGATAAAAAAAACCCTATCCCAAGGTGTGAGTTGCACGTGCCGATGGGACAGTGTTGGCTGCAGGGGTAGGTGCAGTCGCGAACGTGGCCTCGGGGATTTCGGTTTGGTCCTCGAGTAGCCTCCATTTTTGGGGGTAGGCCTTCCTCGGCATAGAGGGCATGTCGAGGCGACAATTTATGGACCCTCCACTTAAAAATCTTAGTTTATGGGAACTAAATCACCTTTTAACGGGGGGAAACCCTCAAAGCGTCGGAGGCCTTTGAGCCCGACGAGTTTATTGGAAAAGACAGAGAACGTCACGTCAGTGCCGCGTTACCTTGTAATAAGCATTGTGGAAAAGAAAGAGACGAACGATGAATGTACAAGCACGAAGAGAAAAAGAGCAAAAACATTAAAGGACCTGTCACCATTTCTTATAAAGAAGCAAGTGGACTATGCCGCAGGAAGTGAAGTCCCTGACATCAAAAAACTGCGCAATGGAAGCCTTCTCATCCAGACCAGTACAGATCGCCAGACTAACCTCCTCCTTAAGTTTACGACCTTGGGCGACTTTCCTGTTCAGGTAGAACCTCACCGTCAACTGAACAGTTGTAAAGGTGTTATACGTCACTGGGATCTTTTGAATTGCACAGAAGAAGAAATCCTTCAAGAGCTCTCGGATCAACATGTAACAGCAGTGCAGCGAATCAAGACCAAAAAATCCGGAGAACTTTTACCGACAGCTTCGCTCATTCTCACCTTTAAAACGACCACTCTCCCGGATGAGGTACGGGCTGGTTATTACAACCTCCATGTCCGGCCGTACATCCCGAACCCGATGCGGTGTTTTAAATGCCAGCACTTCGGGCACACTCAGCCTTCTTGCAAGGCCACCACTGCCATTTGTGGCAAATGTAGCGAGCCTGACCATGGGACCGACCCTTGCTCATCTGGTCCCTCATGCGTCAATTGCAAAGGCAAGCACCCAGTCTGGCATCGCGACTGCCCCTCTTTCCAACAGGAAAAGAAGATCCGAGAGTTGGTTGTGACAGAGAAAATCTCTGCCGGCGAAGCAAAAAGACGTCTCCGTGAAAGTGTACGCACTCCTCTTCCTGTGCCATTCGCTACAGCTGCTTCAAATGCTCTTGCCCGTCGCAGTATTGGCGTCCAAACCAGCGACGTGTCCACTCAGACAACAAGTATTCCCGGAGCAGCTCACCCCGCTCCGAAGAAACCAGCAACCACTACTCGCTCCACAGAGAAGAAATTCAAGCAAGTGTATAATAAAGAACATTTTCTGAAGTCTACTAGCTCTCCAGTCAGGGTGACAGCCACCACCCTGAAACTTAAGGCGCAGCTGAAAGCTGCCCGGCGGGCGCTAAAAGCACCCGCCCCCACTCCCCCTTCATCCCCTTCGCCCTCTGTGTCCTTACCCGAGGACATGATACAGGACGAAGCCGCGGATGAAGAATTTATCAAGGTGACAGGGCATAGAAATAGAGTACGCCTTAAAAGGTAACAATCTTACCTACAGATATGGCTTATTGTCTCCAATGGAACCTTAACGGTTTCCGAACGCATCTCGAGGAACTGCAAATTCTTATATCTGAATTTGACCCTGTCATCACATGTCTCCAAGAGACACATTTTCGTCCAAATGAATCAGCGATTTTGAACGGATACACGCTTAACCGCACCGACAAGCTTCCTGAGGGTCGTCGTGCACACGGTGGTGTTGCAATCGGTGTTCGAGATAACATCCACTCAACGCCAATCTTTCTCAACACCCCCCTCCAAGCTGTCGCCGTGCGTGTCCATCTACCACAGCCAACATCCGTTTGCTGTGTCTACATTACAAGGGAGGAGCGATTCTCTCTTGCGGACCTCCTGTCTATATTCGAGCAACTTTCGTCTCCTGTAGTTCTTTTGGGCGATTTTAATTCCTACCATCGTTTGTGGGGCTCCGTTCGTACAGAGCCCCGGGGTCAAATTGTAGATCAATTCCGTGAGGCATCAGCTTTAACGTTGCTGAATGATGGGACTCCCACATATTTCAGTCCTTCCTCAGGCACACACTCTGCGTTGGACTTGTCCTTTTGCAGTCCCAGCCTTGCTCCTACCACATCTTGGAGCGTTCACCCTGATCTCTGTGGGAGTGATCACTTCCCACTCTTTCTTACTCTGGAACATCTTCAGCAGTCACGTGAACAACACCCTCACTGGCATCTCAGTCGGGAAGACTGGGGTGCCTTCGAGCGTGCAGTGGACCTTGAAGTCGATCTTGCGTCGACTCTACCACCAATCGACGCCTTAGATATATTTGTATCACGAGTGCATGATGCTGCACGCACCTCCATTCCACATCCCAGTGGACCTGCGAGGCGACGCCCATTCCCCTGGTGGACTGCGGAGATCAGTGCAGCCATCAAGGACCGCAATCATGCCCTAGATCGATTTAATAGAAACCACACTGCCGCCAACCTCGAGCAGTTCCGCATTAAGCGTGCCAGTCGGCTTATTCGAGCCAGTAAGAAGGCGTGCTGGGTCCAATACGTGTCTTCTCTGACGAAGCAGGCTTCGTCGAAAGCCGTTTGGACCAAAGTACGTCGCAT
Organism: Lepisma saccharinum; assembly: GCF_977018435.1. NCBI lineage: Eukaryota > Metazoa > Arthropoda > Insecta > Zygentoma > Lepismatidae > Lepisma > Lepisma saccharinum. Next base: position 4,246,356 of record NW_028142891.1, read on the forward strand.
CCAAGGGGGTGCATCTACTCCTCTGAGTGTTCTGGAGCACGATGGGACGTTGTACACCGATTCCGGAGACATAGCTAATATCTTGGCCACGCAGTTTTCTGATGCGTCTAGCTCTGAAAATTATGAACCACGTTTCCTCCGTGAGAAGGACCGTCAAGAACGACGCCCTCTAGTTTTTCGAAGTCATAACAACGAGCCATACAACTCTCGATTAACTGAACAGGAGTTCGATCAGGCGCTTCGAGATTCAAAGAATACAACTCCTGGAGTGGACAAGATCCACTATGAGATGCTTCGTCATCTGCCCATTGGAGCCAAAAATTTCCTTTTGGCGGTATTCAACAGGCTTTGGTTGGAGGACTCTTTCCCTTCGTCCTGGAAAGAAGCAATTATCGTTCCCATCCTGAAACCAGGTAAACAACGCACCGCAGCCTCGAGTTATAGGCCTATTGCCTTAACTAGCTGTGTGTGCAAGTTGATGGAACGCATGATCAACAAGCGTCTCACCTGGTTTTTGGAGGAAAACTGCTTGATAAGTAATTTTCAATGTGGTTTTCGCTCCAACCGTTCCACACTGGACCATCTGGTTCAGCTGGAAACACATATTCAGGATGCATTCTTCAACAAGGAACATTTAGTTGCAGTTTTCTTTGACCTCCAAAAGGCATATGACACAACGTGGCGCTTTGGCATCATAAAGCAGCTCCATTCTTGGGGCGTGCGTGGCCATATGGCGTAGTTTATTAAAAACTTTTTATCCGATCGTTTTTTCCGCGTACGTGTTGGGAACTCCTTTTCAGATCTTCACGAACAAGAGAACGGTGTTCCGCAGGGCAGCGTTTTAAGTGTGACTCTGTTTGCCATAGCAGTGAACAGCGTTATGGCAAGCATTGTTGCCCCTGTACATGGCCTCCTCTATGTCGAACACCTCACGATCTTTTGTCGTTCAGGGAATCTCGCGTCAGCTTCTCGTCAACTCCAACTGACGATAAACCGTTTGGTTGAGTGGTCCTCCCAAACAGGTTTCACCTTCTCATCCGAGAAATCCGTGTGTGTTCACTTTTGTGTCAGCGTACATGTCATTTCGATCCCGACCTGTACATGGGGAAGTCTCCCCTGTGCTTCGTGAATGAGGTCCGCTTCCTGGGCCTCATTTTCGATAAGAAATTAACATGGCTACCTCACCTTCGCCAGTTAAAGTTCTCTTGTCTTCGAGTTCTCAACCTTTTACGCGTTTTATCTCATACTTCTTGGGGTGCTGATAGGACGGTACTGCTTCGCTTGTATCGTGCACTCATCAGGTCTAAGCTTGATTATGGATGTGTTGTGTATTCTTCTGCCCGCCCATCTAGACTGCGCATCCTAGACACCGTCCACCATGCTGGTATACGTGTGCTCTGGTGCTTTTCGGACCAGTCCAGTCGCCAGTTTGTATGTAGAGGCATCTGAGCCGTCGCTGTCTCTGCGAAGACAGCGGCTGGTAGTGAACTACTTCTTCCATCTTCGCTCGATGCCTTCACATCCCTCATTTCACACCATCTCAGAGGAGAATAGGCTGGCAAGGTATCGGCTCCGCCCTAATGCCACTAGACCATTTGGTGTTCGTGCAGACGAGATCCTGTCAGCACTTGGTGTTGACAGTGATCTTCCTGGCGTCTCTCCACTCATTCCGCCTCTCCCCACCTGGGAGTTTCCTGCACCTTCTATCGATTTTTCTCTGACTGCCCTTCCAAAGTCAGAGACACCAATGGTTGTATACCAGCAAAGGTTTTTAGAACTTCGTGCGAAGCACCCCAATTTTAATGTGTTAGAAGCAGTGGGAAGTGATCACTCCCACAGAGATCAGGGTGAACGCTCCAAGATGTGGTAGGAGCAAGGCTGGGACTGCAGAAGGACAAGTCCAACGCAGAGTGTGTGCCTGAGGAAGGACTGAAATATGTTTGAATTTGAATTTGAAGTTAAAATTGTGGGTGCGTCAGCACTAAGGCTATTTTGCACCCGTCACATTATACGGGGTTCAGCCCCTTATCGTTACAAATTACAACTCTATCGTTGCAGAACTAAAATCATAAAATATTAAAATGTTCTGACTTTCGTTAAAAGCTGAGGCTGTAAAGGGGCACTCAGCACATATAAGGACAAAAGAACAGGACAATACAAACAAAATTATACTGACCATGGGGCCAGTCGCCAGAGCCTCGTTAGTCTTCAGTCCAGGGTGCACTAACGTGGAAGTGAGGTTGACATTTGGGTGTACTACGTGGAAGGTCACCCCTTACACCCCGGACTGAAATATGTGGGAGTCCCATCATTCAGCAACGTTAAACCTGATGCCTCACGGAATTGATCTATAATTTGACCCCGGGGCTCTGTACGAACGGAGCCCCACAAACGATGGTAGGAATTAAAATCGCCAAAAAGAACTACAGGAGATGGAAGTTGCTCGAATATAGAAAGAAGGTCCTCAAGAGAGAATCGCTCCTCCCTTGTGATGTAGACACTGCACACAGATATTGGCTGTGGTAGATGGACTCGCACGGCGACAGCTTGGAGGGGGGTGTTGAGAAAGATTGGTGTTGAGTGGATGTTATTTCGAACACCTATTGCAACACCACCGTGTGCACGACGACCCTCAGGAAGCTTGTCGGTGCGGTAAAGCGTGTATCCGTTTAGAATCACTGATTCATTTGGATGAAAATGTGTCTCTTGGAGACATGTGATGGCAGGGTCAAATTCAGATATAAGCATTTGCAGTTCCTCGAGATGTGTACGGAAACCGTTAAGGTTCCATTGGAGACAATAAGCCATAGCTGGAGGTATGGTTGTTACCTTTTAAGGCGTACTTTATTTCTAGGCCCTGTCACCTTGATAAATTCTTCATCCGCGGCTTCGTCCTGTATCATGTCCTCGGGTAAGGACACAGAGGGCGAAGGGGATGAAGGGGGAGTGGGGGCGGGTGCTTTGAGCGCCCGCCGGGCAGCCTTCAGCTGCGCCTTAAGTTTCAGGGTGGTGGCTGCCACCCTGACTGGAGAGCTAGTAGACTTCAGAAAATATTCCCTTGTATGCACCTGCTTGAACTTCCTCTGTGGAGCGAGGAGTGGTTGCTGGTTTCCTCGAAGCAGGGTGGGCTACTACGGGAATTGTTGGAGTTTGAGTTGACACGTCGCTGGTTTGTACACCCACACTGCGGCGGGTAAGAGCAGCTGCAGCAACTGTAGCGAATGGCACAGGTAAAGTGGTGCGTATACTTTCCCGGAGACGTTGTTTTGCTTCGCCAGCAGAGATTTTCTCTGTGACGACCAACTCTCTGATTTTCTTCTCTTGTTGGAAAGAGGGACAGTCACTATGCCTTGGCAATTAATGCATTTGGGACCAGAAGAACAAGGTTCGGGCCCATGATCAGGCAGACTACACTTACCACAAAGGGCGGCAGTGGCCGTACAGGAAGGCTGAGTGTGCCCAAAGTGCTGGCATTTGAAACATCGCATCGGGTTAGGGATGTATGGTCGGAATTTTAGTCTCAAATATCCAGCCCGTACAATATCTGGGAGAGTGGTCGTTTGAAACGTTAATATAATAGAAGCAGTTGGCACAAGTTCTGCGGATTTTCGCGTCTTGATTCGCTGCACTGCGGTGACATGTTGGTCTGAGAGTGCTTCAAGGATCTCTTCCTCCTCAGCATTTAGCAGATCCCAGTGGTGAATCACACCTTTACTACTGTTAAGTTGTCGATGTGGTTCAACATTAACAGTGAAATGGCCCAAAGATCGTAACTTTAAAAGGTTGTTGGTCTGGCGATCTGTGCTGGTCTGGATAAGTAGACTCCCGTTTCTCAGCTTCTTTATTTCTGGAACATCGGAACCAGCGGCGTAGTCTAGCTGTTTCTTGATAAGAAATGGTGACAAGTCCTTCAATGTAGCAGCTCCGTGTTTCTTTTTTGTTGCAGAAACATCGTTACTATCGGTCTTCTCAACAATACTGATAACAAGGTAACGTGGCACGTTACTTGTCTTTTCCACTAATTGGAGCGGGCTCGAAGGCCGTGCTCGTTTTGGGGGTTTCCCCCCGTTTGAGTTGTTTTTTGTACCCATATACAAAATTGTTTTATTGTGGAGGGTCCATAAAATGTCGCCTCGACATGCCCTCTATGCCGAGGAAGGCCTACCCCCAAAAATGGAGGCTACTCGAGGACCAAACCGAAATCCCCGAGGCCACGTTCGCGACTGCACCTACCCCTGCAGCCAACACTGTCCCATCGGCACGTGCAACTCACACCTTGGGATAGGGTTTTTTTTATCGAGGTTGTCTCCTCTAGCAGGACCCTTAGTTATAGGGAGGTCAAAGATATGGAGATGAATGACGTGATGGAATGGTGAAAACGTGAGATATGGATGTGAAGAATGAGTGAAATGACAATGACCTCCCTACCTTAGTTTCTTAGAGGGAGGTCAAAGATATGGAGATGAATGACGTGATGGAATGGTGAAAAACGTGATATATGGATGTGAAAAATGGGTGAAATGATGTGATGAAAATGGCCTCCCTACTAAGCCCCCTCGCCCCGTCAAGGCAGTCCTACATGGAGGGGGGAGAACCAGGATGTTTTCCATCAGATGAAGCTGGTACCTTGAGGAAACTTCGAGGGATAAAGGTAGCCAGGAGCGTGGTGCCGATCACATCACCACTACCTTCATCCGTGATCAAGAAAATATAGGGCCCTAACTCTATACACTTTCATGGAAAAGTGCAGGGCAGCACTTTACTTTTACTTCCTCAAAAATCTGTTCCAACATATCAAACTGTCACGAAAGTACGTACATCATGTGACCTACAATTTAAGTAATAGTTTAAAAGCACAGTGGAGTATTACGTTTCGGTATACTTGGCAGATAAATGTTCTAAAAAAATGCGAATTTTGGGAAACGTAACACTAACAAGTCAAAAAAAGATAATGCCAATTTTTGGTGCCATAATATATCGGTATCTGTCACGTGAGATTAATTGATTTAAATTGTTTGGGTGCGTCGCCACTTATGGTCATTATGCACCCTTCAGTATGTATGGGGAAAATCCCATTAACTAAAATCCTTACCTTAAAATTAAAAAAGGGGTGTGGAAAATAACTTTCCCAAAATAACTTTCAAGTTATAAAACTCTCACGAAGAGGTGTAAGCCATGTGACTTACAATTTGAAACAGTAGTTTAAAAACACCATGAAGGTATAATTTCAGATATTTGCCAGAAAATGCGCTAAAATGAAAATGTGAATTTTGGGAAAAATAACACCGTATAGTAAGAAATAAAAAAATACACCAATTTTTTTTTAAAAAATAACAATATCAGGTCCCTACCGATTAGGCATAATAAAACAAGAATATCAGTTGTAATTTATTGCATTAGTCCTAACCTAATTTTCGGCATAATCACCACCATTGTTCTGGCATTTGTCGTAGCATGGCACTAAATTTTGTATGCCCATGGTATATGTGTCTGACAGCAAAGACTGGAACTATCTCTACCGCAGTGTAGCTGTCAAATCCTTGCCCTGCCAGAAACCTCGTCAGTTAAACAAAGAGATGACAGTCGGTACATTCAAGGCCAGGGCTGTACAGGGAGTGGTCCAAGATCTCTCACCTGAAGTGATGCAAAGGACCCGTGTGTACTCGGCTGTATGGGGTTGTGCACATTCAATTGGCCTTCCGTGAATTGTCTGCACCATCGTCTGACCATACTATCACTCACGAGGTCTGGTCTGCACACCTCACATGATTGCTGGTGGCTCTGTGCCAAATTCTGAGCGTGCAATGTAGGCTACATCGCAGTGGGAGACTGCATGAGAACTGCAATCTTTAACCTAGAACTGTCCTAAAACGGCTGCATTGCAACTGTACCAGATTACAGCTACATGCCACTTCTTCCTGCCTGCATGTGTATGTGTCGCTCTCCGACCACTAGTGCTGCGTATAGGCACTATTGGAGCTTTTTCAGGATGCCCCTCATATATGAACTTTCAGAAGCTTTTATTATTAGTGTGTTCCTGTTTTTATGTGTGGTTAGCTAAATCAGGTACCCATACAATGCAATTCTATACATTTTTTGAGTTTGATTTCTAAAACCTACATACCCTTTTCATCAGCATTAATGATAAAACTGCATGTTGTCAGTTTCGCAGTACTTCACTTGGATATACTGTACTGAAGCAGAAATCCCATTGATAATGTAAGGAAATATGACACTTTATTTTGTTCGATTCAATTGTTTCACTTATATGCAAGAGTTAAGTTGTTTGCTTTACAAAGAAGAGAGAAGTAGCTTTATACATTGAAAAATGAGTCCGCACTCATCGTTGTTGCAAGCAGAGGATTCTAAACCTCAGTGGAAATATCAACATATAATACCGAAAATGTATAAGGAGACTGATAAATTACAAATTGTATTTCTTTTTCATTTACTCTTCACTTATCTCATTTATTCGTAACTTTAAAAATAATCAAGTATTTTATTTTAAACTTACTGCGTATGACAAAATTCCGTAATCCTTCCCTAACTTGTGAATTGTAATTATTTTGCAGTTTGAATTCAAATCATAGAGAATAGAGAAATTATGTCAATTTCATAGAAGATAATATTGGTACTTAACAAAACCATACGTGGATCTGTGTGAGTTTATTATTTCTATTTGCAAAAACATCGATTTAGTTTAGTTTGTAATTGTCAGGGAAAAATGTAAATTTTGTCAGGGAATTTCATTTCTGCTTGTTTGTAGCCACCCTGCGTATATAAGATTGTAACAGGTGACGAATCATGGATATATGCATATGAGCCGGAACGTAAACAGCAGTCGACTGTATGGGTGTTTCAAGATGAACCCAATCCAACAAAAGTTGTTCGCGCTCGAAGCACATCGAAACAAATGGTCGCCTGTTTTTTCGGGAAAACTGGTCATGTGGCAACTGTGCATTTAGAGGAACGTAGAACGGTCAACTCTGAATGGTACACAACAATTTGTTTGCCAGAGGTCTTCGGTCAAATACGGAAAACAAACAAACGCCGTCGGTTCATTCTTCATCAAGACAATGCCAGCTGTCACACACACATCTCGTCTAACAACCGACTTTATGAACAGTCAAAAAATCGAATTGATGGGTCATCCGCCGTACAGTCCTGATTTGGCACCCAATGACTTCTTCTTGTTCCCGAATGTCAAGAATAAATTGCGTGGACAACGATTTTCGTCGGCGGAAGACGCCGTTGATGCGTTCAAAAACCATATTATGGAGGTGTCTCAAGAAGATTGGAAAAACTGCTTTGACAAATGGTTCGAACGAATGCAAAAGTGTATTGACCATAAAGGAGAATACTTCGAAAAACAATAAAGCAGTTTTCAATGCCAAATTCCTGTTTTTTCATTGTTAGGCTCAAAATATAAATAGTGACCCTAGTATATGCAGTACCAGCGTGACACCAGGTGGCAGAAACTCACTTCAAGAAACTTCAGACCATCCAGAACCGAGAAGCGTACAGACAGATAGACGGCATCAGAATCTCACAGCTGCATAAAGATCTCGAACTAACAATGTTAAAACCATTCGCACAAACACAAACAAGAACTTTCTGGACAAACCTGACAAATCATGACAATCCTGCTGTACGCAGCATAGGACAAACAGCAATTCTACGATGGAAACACCGAACCCCATGAGTCGATGATCCACCAAACCGACTGAAACACTGTAGACCATTTTACTTCTATCATATACCTTGCTATGTAACCTATACCATGCTATGTACCTTTTTTTGCTAACCTTATTCTATTTTTTTAATTAAATTTGTTTGGGTGCGTCAGCACTGAGGCTATTTTGCACCCGTCACACTATACGGGGTCCAGCCCCCTATCATAACAAAAAACAAAAATAAAAGCGTGTCTGAAAACTAAAATTTGCTTACCTTGGTTGGTTAAAAGCTGAGGCTAAAAAGGGTGCTCAGCACAAGTAAGGACAAAACATAGGACGACACAGAATTGTAGTGGCCATGGGGCCAGTCGCCAGAGGCTCGGTAGTCCGCAGTCCACATTACGTGAAAGGTCTCCCCTTACACCCCAAGAAAACAGATGAAACTGGTTCCAAGGACACTGATTGCATTATTTGTGGGGAGTCTTTTGAGGAAGACTGGATGCAGTGGTGCAGCTGTGATGGTTAGGCTCACGTTGCATGTGCAGACAGCGACAATATATCATTTCGTGTGTGAACAGTTACTGATTGCAGCAAGCTCCCTAAGGACAATATCCAGTATGTAATGTTACTAATATTTGTGCATGTTTATTTGGTGTTTGTTAACTTTTATATGTGTTTAACTTTATAATGTGTCCGGTACTGGGAACACTTTTTTGAAAGACATAATTCGCATCACTGTGCAAAAGTCATAATACGAGGGTTGCTATTTATGTATCCGGAATAACAAACAAACAAAAAAATATGTATCATTGAAAATGGTTTTATTGTTTTTCAAAATATTCTCCATGATGATCGATGCACTTTTGCATACGTTTGAACCAATTCTCATAGCACTTTGTTCATTCCGATTGAGGTATCTCGAAAACATGCATTTTGAACACATCAATCGCTTCCTCTGGCGTCGAAAATCGTTGACCACGTAGCTTATTCTTCACATACGGGAACAAGAAGAAATCATTGGGTGCTAAGGGCCGGTTGCACCATCTCCGCTTAACGTCTCATCCTCCACTTAACACCATTTTGCGGTTGTTCAATGTCCGACTAACGTTACCTACCACTTAAAGTCCCGTGTAATGTAAGTGGCGGTCGGGGGTCTGCCTAACGCCTAAAGTGCTACTTTAACACGAAATCGAAGAACACTGTGCAGCCAATGTGGCGGGGTCTTCATCAGCTGCTTGGGAATTTCAAATCAACTGTGTTTCGAAGGTGGTGTGATATTCTCTTCGTTTTGCATTGAGAGCACAATCTTGACTTGCTGTATCATTGCGAATTCATTGTAATACGAAATTGGAGAGTGGTCCGGTATTGTAAACTTGTTCCGTAATACGTAAATCAGGAAATGTCGTCTTCAAGTGACGAGGGTGAATTGTTGGAGATACTTCAACATTTGGATGGAAGAATTCAACGACCTCGTCGTGTGAAAGTGAGACCAAAGAATTAGATGAACTTGAATTCTTTTCTCGATTTCGTCTAAAAAAGAACACTGTTCTGCAGATCCTTGGTGAAGTGGAAGATGGTTTAAAAATCGTAACAACCAGGTAAGTTCATTTCATATATCTTCTGTAAATGTTCGCACATGTAAACAGAAACTTGGGACGAATGAAATTCGGAATACTGATTGTGCACAAGTGTATTTCTAAATTCCTTATGGTGTGTAAGTTTTGCAAGTTTTGCGTGAGAATATGGAATGCATTTTTAACTTTTGTCTGCACAAATATATTTTTGTTACATGATTTGTACGCTGAGACCTATAAGACCTTGTCATTGTATCCCGTCTTTGGATTGTCATAAATGCGGAAAATGTGCTAGAATTGTTGAAATGACAACATGAAATGCCAATGTTGACCATCATCAATAATTAAACATTAGAAATAAAGATTAGTCCATACACATTCATGGCCGCGACTATTTTCACCAGGTGGTGAGAATAGCATTATGGCTATTTTCACTAGGTGGTGAAAATAGCATGTGGGGCTATTTTATCCCAAACTTTTTTCGAGTCCAAACAGTGCTCGTTACTTTAAGCAAGGTTCAAATTTCGTGTGACAATGATTTCCAAAATTCTACGATAATTAGTATTTGTGCTAGGAGAAATCATAAAACAATCGGAACTGTTACCGAACACTGTGCGGTATTTTCCCAACTCTATGGCAAAAGTACTTGTCTCCTGCATGGAAAATAATTGCACACCGACATAAGCTTCGTACACATCTTCAACTAAAGAATACACACATCCATGTAGCAGGCCAGGATGTAGATCACGCACATGCAGTTTCAAATCTGGTGGAAATAGCTCAAAAGCTTGTCCACGTGGTGAAAATAGTCACTGCACATTTATTGGTAAAACTTCGATAAGCGTCCCAACACCCCTCACTCGTTTATTTCGTCATTTTTAACATTTGTACTTACCTATTCTGCATTGCGAAAGATTCTTCAAGGTGCTATTTTGCTTTTTTCACGAAAAAAGTTCAATTTTTGACATAAAGAGTAAATATTAAACCATTGACGTTAGCCCCAAAAACCATCCACGGGGACGAGGTATGCCTATGAGGTTAGGTTAGGTTCCATTAGCACTCATTTCGTTCAATTTAACATATACGGACAACATCAGTTTTTTTCGATGAAAGAAAATACCAACAAGAACTTCTAAATGCTACAGAAAGTCATTTCGGTAAGTAGTTTCTTGTGTAAAAATGAAGAAATCCGTTGGGATGCTATCAAAGTTTTACCCATTTATTTTTGTTACGTGGTTCATTAATATAACAAATGCATGAATACTGTTGAAAAGACAATGGTTAGCACTCACATTTCATGTAGGTTCAATTCCCGGTACAAGCTCAAAGATTTTGATGTTCACCAATCATCATGAATACGATTGGAAGTAAAAAGAACAGATACCATTCTTTAAAGCCAGAAAACAGGGGCAGTAGGACTTTATGTGCTGACCATCAATCATCTGATAAAAACCTGTTCGTCATCAAAGGCAAAACGCCAATTTTATTTACGTGTGACATACTAGGATCTATCTAAAAAAAACAATGTTATTAAAATCTGCTTGGCAGGCTTTGTGCTCAAATGGGCTGCTGTGCCATGGAGTTTAGTTTATTTATATGGCTAGTATGGGAGCTTATTTTTGTATTGTACCTGCTTCATAAATTTAATTATTGCATTATTATTATTCCAGATTCAGAAATGATACTGTCTTGCCACTACACCAGCTACTAATTACATTAAGATTTTATGCTACAGGATCAATGTATATTACAGTTGGTGATTTTGCTGGCATCGATAAATGAACTGTATGCCGTATCTTGCACCACGATATATAAAGTTTCCCAGTACAGATGTCAGAAAAAAAATGACACAGACAAGATTCCCACGAGTAATTGGAGCTTTGGACTGTACAAATGTACGGATCATGTCTCCAGGTAAGTTGCAGATTGCTCTCAATGGTGTTATAACAAAATTATAAACATTTTCCTTCTTACTAGCACCACAAAGGCTAATCACACGGGACTGGATTTCCAGTAGGAATGACCTAGTTGGTGCTGGACTGCCTACCCATTTGCTTGTTTTTGCCTCTCACAATACTTGTTACTGAACTTGTCGATAGACTTTTGTTCCCATAAGACATTGCGCAGAGCAGACAATCTGTAAAGATGGACGAGCAATTTGAAGATTGTTGTAGGAGAATTACTGCTTTGTGCTTTTATTAAGAAAATAAAAATTAAAAAATATGGATTAGAAATTTGCTCAAAAAATATGCTAATGAATGCGTACCGAACAAGCTTCTTGATGAACTCTGGTATGCATATTCATTCATACATAAGATTCGTAGTATTCTTTCACACACACAAAAAGTAAAAAAAACATTTAATACACTAGTAATAATAAGGATTTTCATTTTCAGCTAATCATATTTGTCATGTACACATCTCATCGCTTATAAATACCTAATGAACACGAATGCACTGCATGTCATCTGTTTACTTTTTTTTATCGAGAGACTAACAAAAACAGCCAGCACTCTAAAACCACTGACAAAAAACTCTCCTTTGCAAACTTGCAGATTATCTTCACATGGCCCCCTCCATGTAGGACTGCCTTGACGGGGCGAGGGGGCTTAGTAGGGAGGTCAATTTCATCTCATCATTTCACCCATTCTTCATATCCATATCTCAGGTTTTTCACCATTCCATCACATCATTCATCTCCATATCTTTGACCTCCCTCTAAGAAACTTATGTAGGGAGGTCATTTTCATCTCATCATTTCACTCATTCTTCACATCCATATCTCACGTTTTCACCATTCCATCACGTCATTCATCTCCATATCTTTGACCTCCCTATAACTAAGGGTCCTGCTAGAGGAGACAACCTCGATAAAAAAAAACCCTATCCCAAGGTGTGAGTTGCACGTGCCGATGGGACAGTGTTGGCTGCAGGGGTAGGTGCAGTCGCGAACGTGGCCTCGGGGATTTCGGTTTGGTCCTCGAGTAGCCTCCATATTTGGGGGTAGGCCTTCCTCGGCATAGAGGGCATGTCGAGGCGACAATTTATGGACCCTCCACCATAAAATAATTTTGTATATGGGTACAAAAAACGGGGGGAAACCCCCAAAACGAGCGCGGCCTTCGAGCCCGCTGCAATTAGTGGAAAAGACAAGTAACGTGCCACGTTACCTTGTTATCAGTATTGTTGAGAAGACCGATAGTAACGATGTTTCTGCAACAACAAAGAAACACGGAGCTGCTACATTGAAGGACTTGTCACCATTCCTTAACAAGAAACAGCTAGACTACGCCGCTGGTTCCGATGTTCCAGAAATAAAGAAGCTGAGAAACGGGAGTCTACTTATCCAGACCAGCACAGATCGCCAGACCAACAACCTTTTAAAGTTAAGATCTTTGGGCGACTTCCCTGTTAATGTTGAACCTCACTGTCAACTTAACAGTAGTAGAGGTGTGATTCGCCACTGGGATCTGTTAAATGCTGAGGAGGAAGAGATTCTTGAAGCACTCTCAGACCAACATGTGACCGCAGTACAGCGAATAAAGACTCGTAAGTCCGGAGAACTAGTACCAACTGCTTCACTCATAGTGACCTTCCAAACGACCACTCTCCCAGATATTGTACGGGCTGGATATTTGAGACTCAAAGTCCGTCCGTACATACCAAACCCGATGCGGTGTTTCAAATGCCAGCACTTTCGGCACACTCAGCCTTCCTGCAAGGCCACTACCGCCCTTTGTGGTAAGTGTAGTCTGCCTGATCATGGGCCCGAACCATGTTCTTCTGGTCCCAAATGCATTAATTGCCAAGGCGAACACCCAGTCTGGCATCGTGACTGTCCCTCTTTCCAACAAGAGAAGAAAAACAGACAGTTGGTCGTAACAGAAAAAATCTCTGCTGGCGAAGCAAAACAACGTCTCCGCGAAAGTATACGCACCACTTTACCTGTGCCATTCGCTACAGTTGCTGCAGCTGCTCTTACCCGTCGCAGTGTAGGGGTACAAACCAGCGACGTGTCAACTCAAACACCAACGATTCTCGTAGTAGCCCGCCCTGCTTCGAGGAAACCAGCAACCACTCCTCGCTCCACAGAGAGGAAGTTCAAGCAGGTGCATACAAGGGAATATTTTCTGAAGTCTACTAGCTCACCAGTCAGGGTGGCAGCCACCACCCTGAAACTTAAGGCGCAGGTGAAGGACAGCCCGGCGGGCGCTCAAAGCACCCGCCCCCACTCCCCCTTCTTCATCCTCTTCGCCCTCTGTGTCCTTACCCGAGGACATGATACAGGACGAAGCCGCGGATGAAGAATTTATCAAGGTGACAGGGCCTAGAAATAAAGTACGCCTTAAGAGGTAACAACCATACCTCCAGCTATGGCTTATTGTCTCCAATGGAACCTTAACGGTTTCCGTACACATCTCGAGGAACTGCAAATTCTAACATCTGAATTTGACCCTGCCATCATATGTCTCCAAGAGACACATTTTCGTCCAAATGAATCAGTGATTCTAAACGGATACACGCTTTACCGCATCGACAAGCTTCCTGAGGGTCGTCGTGCACACGGTGGTGTTGCAATAGGTGTTCGAGATAACATCCACTCAACACCAATCTTTCTCACCACCCCCCTCCAAGCTGTCGCCGTGCGAGTCCATCTACCACAGCCAATATCTGTGTGCAGTGTCTACATCACAAGGGAGGAGCGATTCTCTCTTGAGGACCTTCTTTCTATATTCGAGCAACTTCCATCTCCTGTAGTTCTTTTTGGCGATTTTAATTCCTACCATCGTTTGTGGGGCTCCGTTCGTACAGAGCCCCGGGGTCAAATTATAGATCAATTCCGTGAGGCATCAGGTTTAACGTTGCTGAATGATGGGACTCCCACATATTTCAGTCCTTCCTCAGGCACACACTCTGCGTTGGACTTGTCCTTCTGCAGTCCCAGCCTTGCTCCTACCACATCTTGGAGCTTTCACCCTGATCTCTGTGGGAGTGATCACTTCCCCCTGCTTCTAACTTTCGAACATCTTCAGCACTCACATGAACAACACCCTCACTGGCATCTCAGTCGGGCCGACTGGGGTGCCTTCGAGCGTGTAGTGCACCTTGAAGTCGATCTAACGTCGACTTTGCCAGCCATCGACGCCTTAGATGTATTTGTGTCAGGAGTGCATGATGCTGCACGCAGCTCCATTCCACATCCCAGTGGACCTGCGAGGCGACGCCCAGTCCCCTGGTGGACTGCGGAGATCAGTGCAGCCATCAAGGACCGCAATCATGCGCTGGATCGATTCAATAAGAACCACACTGCCGCAAACCTCGAGCAGTTCCGCATTAAGCGTGCCCGTCGGCTTATTCGAGCCAGTAAGAAGGCGTGCTGAGTCCAATACGTGTCTTCTCTGACGAAGCAGGCTTTGTCGAAAGCCGTTTGGACCAAAGTACGTCGCATCCAGAGGGGTGCATCTACTCCTCTGAGCGCTCTGGAGCACGATGGGACGTTGTACACTGATTCCGGAGACATAGCTAATATCTTGGCCACGCAGTTCTCTGATGCGTCTAGCTCTGAAAATTATGAACCACGTTTCCGCCGTGAGAAGGACCTTCAGGAACGACGCCCTCTAATTTTTCGAAGTCATAACACCGAGCCATACAACTCTCCATTCACTGAACGGGAGTTCGATCAGGCGCTTCGAGATTCTAAGAATACAGCTCCTGGAGTGGACAAGATCCACTATGAGATGCTTCGTCATCTGCCCATTGGACCCAAATATTTCCTTTTGGAGGTATTCAACAGGCTTTGGTTGGAGGACTCTTTCCCCACTTCCTGGAAAGAAGCTATTATTGTTCCCATCCTGAAACCAGGTAAACAACGCACCGCAGCCTCGAGTTATAGGCCTATTGCCTTAACTAGCTGTCTGTGCAAGTTGATGGAACGCATGATCAACAAGCGTCTCACCTGGTTTTTGGAGGAAAACTCATTGACAAGTAATTTTCAATGTGGTTTTCGCTACAACCGTTCCACACTGGACCATCTGGTTCAGCTGGAAACACATATTCAGGATGCATTCCTCAACAAGGAACATTTAGTTGCAGTTTTCTTTGACCTCCAAAAGGCATATGACACAACGTGGCGCTTTGGCATCATAAAGCAGCTCCATTCTTGGGGCGTGCGTGGCCATATGGCGTACTTTATTGAAAATTTTTTATCAGATCGCTTTTTCCGCGTACGTGTTGGGAACTCCTTTTCGGATTTTCACGAACAAGAGAACGGTGTCCCGCAGGGCAGCGTTTTAAGTGTGACTCTGTTTGCCATAGCAGTAAACAGTGTTATGGCAAACATTCTTTCCCCAGTACATGGCCTCCTCTATGTCGACGACCTCACAATCTTTTGTCGCTCACGGCATCTCGCATCAGCTTCTCGTCAACTCCAACTGACAATAAACCGTTTGGTTGAGTGGTCCTCCCAAACAGGTTTCACCTTCTCATCCGAGAAATCCGTGTGTGTTCACTTTTGTCGTCAGCGTACATGTCATTTAGATCCTGACCTGTACATGGGGAAGTCTCCCCTGTGCTTCGTGAATGAGGTCCGCTTCCTGGGCCTCATTTTCGATAAGAAATTAAACGGGCTACCTCACCTTCGCCAGTTAAAGTTCTCTTGTCTTCGAGTTCTCAACCTTTTACGCGTTTTATCTCATACTTCTTGGGGTGCTGATAGGACGGTATTGCTTCGCCTATACCGTGCACTCATCAGGTCGAAGCTAGATTATAGATGTGTTGTGTAATCTTCTGCTCGCCCATCTAGACTTCGCATCCTAGACACTGTCCACCATGCTGGTATACGTGTGTGCACTGGTGCCTTTCGGACCAGTCCAGTCGCCAGTTTGTATGTAGAGACATCTGAGCCGTCGCTGTCTCTGCGAAGACAGCGGCTGGTAGTTAACTACTTCCTCCATCTTCGCTCGATGCCTTCACATCCTTCATTCCACACCATCTCAGACGAGGGTAGGCTGGCAAGGTATCGGCTTCACCCTAGTGTCACTAGACCATTTGGTGTTTGTGCAGACGAGATCCTGTCAGCACTTGGTGTTGACAGTGATCTTCCTGGCGTCTCTCCACTCATTTCGCCTCTCCCTACCTGGGAGTTTCCTGCACCTTCTATCGATTTTTCTCTGACTGCCCTTCCAAAGTCAGAGACACCAATGGTTGTATACCAGCAACAGTTTTTAGAACTTCGTGCGAAGCACCCCAATTTTAATGTGTTTTACACGGATGGGTCCAAGACATTCGAATCAATTGGTTGCGCCTTCGTCCTAGACTCTCAAATTCCAGTTACTTGCTACACCCTGCCTGTTCCATCTATACGGCAGAGTTGTACGCCATTCTAAAGGCACTGGACTTTGCAGACGTCAATGGTCTGAAGAAAGTCCTTGTGTGCAGTGATTCGACCAGCGTGTTGCAGACCCTGAATTCGCCGTATTCCCGGCATCCGGTAGCGCAACGCATATTCAGACGGCTTGTGTCCCTATCTGCCCGTGCCGATGTACACTTCTGTTGGGTCCCTAGCCACGTAGGCATTCAGGGGAACGAAGCAGCTGATGCTGCCGCCAAGTCTGCTGATGCGGACGGCGATGTTCTCGTCCACCTTTTGCCAGCTAGCGACCTGCAGAACATATTCCGCTGTCGCCTTCTTGAAACTTGGCAGGCCAAGTGGGATACGGAAACGGGGAACAAGCTTCACGCTATTAAGCCCACCATAGGTGCTTGGCGTTCCTCGTCCCGTCCTTCTCGGCGAGAAGAAGTCACTCTAACTCGCATGCGTCTAGGACACAGCCGTCTTACGCATAGTCACTTGCTGCAAGGGCTGGACCCTCCGTTATGTCGTGTTTGTAATGTTTTATTAAGCATTCGACACATTCTCGTTGAATGTGTCGATCTTGCTTACCTCCGGCAGACTTTTAACCTTTCCGGCTGTTTGTCATCCCTCTTGGGTGATGACAGCAGCATTTTATCAAATGTTTTTAGTTTTTTACGAAGAGCTGGACTCTTCCACCGTCTGTAAGGAGGTTTTTAGTTTGTTTGTTCTGACTTTTTAATGTGTTTTGTTTGTCTCGTGCAGGTCGTTTTACAACCTTGCACTTTTAATGTTTTCCCAAGGGCCTATTTACACCCCTTTTTATGATTTTAGTCAGAATTTTAGATAAGGGGCTACTTCCCCGTATACATTGAAGGGTGCAAAATGGCCTTTAGTGCCGACGCACCCAAACAATTTTTAAATCAATCATTCAATCATATCTTCACATGGCCAAACTTTAATCTGATTGGCTGCTCCACAGAATCCAGTCGAAGAAAGCCAGTAGCAATTACAACATATAATATTCCTTCAAACCAGGCAGCCAGTTCAGCGCCAACTTACTGGGTATCCAGTTCCGTGTGATTGGGCCATAACTGTTATCGTTTCAGCTAGAATATGCTAGATGCAGCATTGGGTTGTTTCTTATTATTTATGGGGTGTAATGGATGATTTTTGATATTTGTTCACACCATTTCAGTAACTTGCAGGTGGAGACAATCCCATACAGCACACGAAGTCAGAATCATGTTTCTGAAAGGTTACGAAGTCTCATTTACATAACATACTTCAGTGTTTCCCTGTCGTGGTTGCTTTAACGTTGCGTGGTTCTTTCATTTTTGTCGCTCGTTACATCTTACTCAGGGATCTTTCAATGTAGTTACATGCGATAGCTGACTCGTTAGTTCCCATCATCCACTGCGCCAAAGAAGTTGAACGACGCTGCGCACCGACGAAGCCAAACACAGATGAGTAGCGTGGTTTGAGCTTTGTTTCATGGGACAATCGTCTTTGTAAAGGCAGAGGTAAGTGTATTAATATTTACTTTTTTAACAGTAGTCTTTTTTACGACGAAAATACAGAATTCCCAACATGAAATAAATTAAATATAGGCTACTATAATTAATTCTGCTTCCTCCATGATTGGAAACAAAGACGGTTTCAGATTAGTGCGAAAAGTATGTTACTTTTATTGTGAAATTAAAGTAGTGTGTGTGAACATACATATATTAAAAATATATATATATATATATACACACAACAGAATTACTCACGTACCGTGTAATTTATTTCCTATTTCTACGTGCAACGTAATCAAGGATGTAGAATTTGTTATCGTTCTGCCGAGCGTGGCTGACTATCGCGGGACCGTTTACCCACTGTACCCCTCGAGAATTACGTAGATTTTTTTTAATCGACAGATTTCAATGTTTTATGTAATGCAAAAGTGGTTCCAGCTTTAGGAAAGCTCAAATAACGGATATATTTGATACCATAGAATGGCACACGTAAGATAACATCTTCAATTTCTAAGTATTTTCGCCACTTTTTGTTGGTAAAAATTGTTTGTATGTACAGTAAAATAGCGAAAGAACGCACCGAAAATGACTATCAGTACCAAACCTAACAATCCTAGCCTAACTACGTAAAATTATAGCTGCTTTTGTGGAAAGTCGTTTTGGGTGCTATATTCACTTGCGTGAAGCCTTCGGGCTGTTCTGCTTCACAGTAAAGTAACATGCTAAAGAAACAAACGTACTTTGCTTCACAATAACACATTTCCGAAAGCTAAAATCAACTGAAAACGTTCATAAACAACAAAATCTTCAGAAACAATGCAAGATATTTCACTTTCTTTTGGGGTACAGAGGGACAAGTGAACATTTCCAGCGCGCACAAATAAAATAACGTGGAAGAATACTGCAAAGTGTTCCGTTGTGGACTGCTGTTGCTGCTAATGTCACTTGACGTTGGTATGAATAATTATTACAGACCAAAATGCTTTCATTGTTAGGTTAGGCAGCTCAAATTTGAAGCATTAAAATTCTTCCGTAAATACTTTACAATGTCCGCGATGTAGGTATGAAGGGGTATTACATTCCTAAATGCATTTGTTAGGTTAGGCAGGCCAGGTTTAGGGCTGTTGTGATAGTAATTCCATATGCTATTCTCATCACCTGGTGAAGAAGCTGTGGTCTAAATATACACTTTTTGCATTTACAGTATAACCCCCCTAAATTTTGCACAAAACTTACCCTATTCTTTGAAAAAGAAAATTTTCTATCTTTCCTGTGTATAGTGAAGAGGTGTAGAATACCTTGTACCATATAAGTTGTTACGTTCCCAGCCTCTATCTAAAAATATTCACGTTTCAACTAATTCATTCTGCGATATTGTTACAATGTGTAAATTGAGGGCAGCACCATTGTCATGCAGTTTTTTGAATTTTACACACTGGCTAGATGAGTAGATAGCAACAGCTATGCCTGCTTCGAGATATGTGCTGACATGTAACAAAAACATTTTTTGCCCTTTTGCATGCATAAACCTGAGCTGCCTGACCTACTCATGTGTGCATCCTATTTATAGCAGAAATAAATATGTGAATAGTATAAAGTCAAGTTTAGGTTATTTCTGCTATTGGATACATACGTCAGTAGGTTAGGCAGGTCAGGTTTATACATACTGTATAAAAGGCCCAAAAATATTTTTTGTTACATGTTCGCACATATCTCCAAGCTGTTTGTCCCAACTCTATTTTTGATTAAATTGCTTGCAAAAAAAAATAATTGTCACATTCTTGCAAACTTATGCAATCAGACTTTGTTTTACAATATGGATGGGATCTACAACATGCACGAAGTAAAATTGTAAATTATTTTTGAATCTCGATTCTTGGTACTTCAGCTCCTTTGGTAGCAATAATAAAATTAGCCGTTGATAACACAAAATGTACATGACACTCTTAATCAAAATTCGGTTTGCATTTAAGTATACAATTATAGACAAGACAGACATGGTACTGGTTACCATAGCCCTCTGAAAGATACAGCATGCCATGACTTGCAGTAGTGTCACAGTGCTGTGACTGGTTACATGTATATTATTACAGGGTATGACTGAAGATGAATTTGAATTTGAAGTTAAAATTTTGGAAGCGTCAGCACTTAGGCTATTTTGCTCCCGTCACATTATACGGGGACCAGCCCCTTATCATTACAAATAACAACTCTAACGTTGAATAACTAAAAATCTTAATATGTTCTGTCTTCTGTTAAAAGCTGAGGCTGTAAATGGGCACTCAGCACACACAAGGACAAAAACAGGACAACACACACACAAAATTATACTGGCCATAGTGCCAGTCGCCAGAGCCTCGTTGGTCTTTAGTCCAGGGTGCACTACGTGGAAGTGAGGTTGACTTTTGGGCGCCTACGTGGAAGGTACCCCTTACAACCCGACTGAAGATGACCCGACCCCTCTCCGATTTTCTTAATATATGGCATACTTACTAATTGAGGCCTGCTAATGACGAATCTGAAGTTAAAATTTATCGGAAACGTCTAGAAATTGGAAAATATTTGCGAACCATTGACGCTAGCCCAATGAACCATTGATGTGTGGTTAGGGTAGGTTAGGCAAACATAGTTAAAATTTCGTGTCGTGGTAGTATCAGGATCTAGAAATTGCAAAATTATTGTGAACCATTGATGCTATCCCCATGAACCATTGACGTGTGGTTAGGTTAGGCAAACAGTTAAATTGGAATTGGAAATGAGTTAAAATTTCTGGGTGCATCGGCACTTAAGGCCATTTCACACCCTTCTATGTATACGGGAAAATATCCCTTATCTAAAATTCTGACAGAGCTTAAAAAAGGGGTGTAAAGAGCCCCTTGGGGAAAACTAAAAGTGCAAGGTTGTAAAAAGACCTGCACGAGACAAACACAACACATTAAAAAGTCAGAAGAAACTAAAAACCTCCTTACAGACGGTGGAAGAGTCCAGCTCTTCGCAAAAAACTAAAAACATGTGATAAAATACTGCTGTCATCACCCAAGAGGAATGACAAACAGCCGGAAAGGTTAAAAGTCTGCCGGAGGTAAGCAAGATCGACACATTCAACGAGAATGTGTCGGATGCTTAAAATAACATTACAAGCTCGACACAACGGAGGGTCCAGCCCTTGCAGTAGGTGACCATGCGTGAGACGGCTGTGTCCTATACGCATGCGGGTAAGAATAACGTCTTCTCCCCGAGAGGGACGAGACGAGGAACGCCAAGCACCTATGGTGGGCTTAACAGCGTGAAGCTTGTTCCCAGTTTCCACATCCCACTCGGTCTGCCAAGTGTCAACAAGGTGACAACGGAACACATTCTGCAGGTCGCTAGCTGGCAAAAGGTGGACGAGAACGTCGCCATCTGCATCAGCAGACTTGGCGGCAGCATCAGCTGCTTCGTTTCCCTGGATGCCCACATGGCTAGGGACCCAACAGAAGTGTACATCCGCACTGGCAGATAAGGACACAAGCCGTCTGAATATGCGTTGCGTTACTGGATGCCGGGAATACGGCGAATCCAGAGACTGCAACACGCTGGTCGAATCGCAGCACACAAGGACTTTCTTCAGCCCATTCACGTCTGCAAAGTCCAGTGCCTTTAGAATGGCGTACAACTCTGCCGTAAAGATGGAACAGGCAGGATGTAGTGAGAAACTGGAACTTTGAGAGTCTAGGACGAAGGCGCAACCAACTGATTCAACTGTCTTGGACCCATCCGTGTAAAACACATTAAAATTGGGGTGCTTCGCATGAAGTTCTAAAAACCATTACTGGTATACAACCATTGGTGTTTCTGCTTTTGGAAGGGCAGTCAGAGAAAAATCGATAGAAGGTGCAGGAAACTCCCAGGTAGGGAGAGGCGGAATGAGTGGAGAGACGCCAGGAAGATCACTGTCAACACCAAGTGCTGACAGGATCTCGTCTGCACGAACCTTGCCAGCCTACCCTCGTCTGAGATGGTGTGAAATGAAGGATGTGAAGGCATCGAGCGAAGATGGAGGAAATAGTTCACTACCAGCCGCTGTCTTCGCAGAGACAGCGACGGCTCAGATGCCTCTACGTACAAACTGGCGACTGGACTGGTACGAAAGGCACCAGAGCACACACGTATACCAGCATGGTGGACGGTGTCTAGGATGCGAAGTCTAGATGGGCGGGCAGAAGAGTACACAACACATCCATAATCAAGCTTCGACCTGATGAGTGCACGGTACAGGCGAAGCAGTACCGTCCTATCAGCAGCCCAGGAAGTATGAGATAAAACACGTAGAAGGTTGAGAACTTTAACTGGCGAAGGTGAGGTAGCCATGTTAATTTCTTATCGAAAATGAGGCCGAGGAAGCGGACCTCATTCACGAAGTGCAGGGGAGATTTCCCCATGTACAGGTCAGGATCGAAATGACATGTTCGCTGACGACAAAAGTGAACACACACGGATTTCTCGGATGAGAAGGTGAAACCTGTTTGGGAGGGCCACTCAACCAAACGGTTTATCGTCAGTTGGAGTTGACGAGAAGCTGACGCGAGATGCCGTGAGCGACAAAAGATCGTGAGGTCGTCTACATAGGAGACCATGTACAGGGGCAACAATGTTTGCCATAACAATGTTCACTGCTATGGCAAACAGTCACACTTAATACGCTGCCCTGCGGGACACCGTTCTCTTGTTCGTAAAGATCCGAAAAGGAGCTCCCAACACGTACGCGGAAAAAACGATCTGATAAAAAGTTTTTAATAAAGTACGCCATATGGCCACGGACGCCCCAAGAATGGAGCTTCTTGATGATGCCAAAGCGCCACGTTGTGACACATGCTTTTTTGAGTTCAAAGAAAACTGCAACTAAATGTTCCTTGTTGAGGAATGCGTCCTGAATATGTGTTCCCAGCTGAACCTAATGGTCCAGTGTAGAACGGGTGGAGCGAAAACCACATTGAAAATTACTTATCAATGAGTTTTCCTCCAAAAACCAGGTGAGACGCTTGTTGATCATGCGTTCCATCAACTTGCACACACAGCTAGTTAAGGCAATAGGCCTATAACTCGAGGCTGCGGTGCGTTGTTTACCTGGTTTCAGGATGGGAACAATAATAGCTTCTTTCCAGGAAGAGGGGAAAGAGTCCTCCAACCAAAGCCTGTTGAATACCGCCAAAAGGAAATTCCTTGCTCCAATAAGCACATGGCGAAGCATCTCATAGTGGATCTTCTCACACTCCAGGAGCTGTATTCTTAGCATCTCGAAGCGCCTGGTCGAACTCCCGTTCAGTGAATGGAGAGTTGTATGGCTCGGTGTTATGACTTCGAAAAACTAGAGGTCGTCGTTCACGGCGGAAACGTGGTTCATAATTTTCAGAGCTAGACGCATCAGAAAACTGCGTGGCCAAGATATTAGCAATGTCTCCGGAATCGGTGTCCAACGTCCCATCGTGCTCCAGAGCGCTCAGAGGAGTAGATGCACACCCCTGGATGCGACGTACTTTGGTCCAAACGGGCTTCGACGAAGCCTGTTTCGTGAGAGAAGACACGTATTGGACCCAGCACGCCTTCTTACTGGCTCGGATGAGCCGACGGGCACGGGCACGCTTAATGCGGAACTGCTCGAGGTTTGCGGCAGTGTGGTTCCTGTTAAATCGATCTAGGGCATGATTGCGATCCTTGATGACTGCACTGATCTCCGCAGTCAACCAGGGGACTGGGCGTCGCCTCGCAGGTCCACTGGGATGTGGAATGGAGGTGCGTGCAGCATCATGCACTCTTGACACAAAGATATCTAAGGCGTCGATTGGTGGTAAAGTCGACGCAAGATCGACTTCAAGGTCCACTGCACACTCGAAGGAACCCCAGTCGGTCCGACTGAGATGCCAGTGAGGGTGTTGTTCACGTGAGTGCTGAAGATGTTCCAGAGTAAGAAAGAGTGGGAAGTGATCACTCCCAGAGAGATCAGGATGAACGCTCCAAGATGTGGTAGGAGCAAGGCTGGGACTGCAGAAGGACAAGTCCAACGCAGAGTATGTGTCTGAGGAAGGACTGAAATATGTGGGAGTCCCATCATTCAGCAAAGTTAAAGCTGATGCCTGACAGAATTGATCTACAATTTGACCCCGGGACTCTGTACGAACGGAGCCACACAAACGATGGTAGGAATTAAAATCGCCCAAAAGAACTACAGGAGACGGAAGTTGTTCGAATATAGAAAGGAGGTCCTCAAGAGAGAATCGCTCCTCCTTTGTGATGTAGACACAGCACACAGATATTGGCTGCGGTAGATGGACCCGCAAGGCGACAGCTTGGAGGGGGGTGGTGAGAAAGATTGGCGTTGAGTGGATGTTATCTCGAACACCGATTGCAACACCACCGTGTGCACGACGACCCTCAGGAAGCTTGTCGGTGCGGTAAAGCGTGTATCCGTTCAGAATCACTGATTTATTTGGACGAAAATGTGTCTCTTGGAGATATATGATGGCAGGGTCAAATTCAGATATTAGAATTTGCAGTTCCTCGAGATGTGTACGGAAACTGTTAAGGTTCCATTAGAGACAATAAGCCATAGCTGTAGGTATGGTTGTTACCTTTTAAGGCGTACTCTATTTCTAGGCCCTGTCACCTTAATAAATTCTTCATCCGCTGCTTCGTCCTGTATCATGTCCTCGGGTAGGGACACAGAGGGCGAAGGGGATGAAGAAGGGGCAGTGGGGGCGGGTGCTTTGAGCGCCCGCCGGGCAGCTTTCAGCTGCGCCTTAAGTTTCAGGGTGGTGGCTGCCACCCTGACTGGAGAGCTACTGGTCTTGAGAAAGTATTCTTTACTGTGTACCTGCTTGAACTTTTTTTTCTGTGGAGCGAGGAGTGGTTGCTGGTTTCCTCGAAGCAGGACGAGCTACTACCGGAAGTGTTGTTGTTTGCGTGGACACGTCGCTGATTTGTACACCTACACTGCGACGGGTAAGAGCAGCTGCAGCAACTGTAGCGAATGGCACAGGTAAACTGGTGCGAATGCTTTCCCGGAGACGTTGTTTTGCTTCAACAGCAGAGATTTTCTCTGTGACGACGAACTGTCTGATTTTTTTCTCTTGTTGGAAAGAGGGGCAGTCACGATGCCAGACTGGGTGCTCGCCTTGGCAGTTAATGCATTTGGGACCTGAAGAACAAGGTTCGGTCCCATGACCAGGCAGACTACACTTACCACAAAGGGCGGTAGTGGCCTTGCAAGAAGGCTGAGTCTGCCCAAAGTGCTGGCATTTGAAACATCGCAACGGGTTAGGGATGTAGGACCGGACTTTGAGTCTCAAATGTCCAGCCCGTACCCTATCTGGGAGAGTGGTCGTTTGGAAGGTCAAAATAATGGAAGCAGTTGGAACAAGTTCTCCGGACTTTCGTGTCTTGATTCGCTGCACTGCGGTGACATGTTGGTCTGAGAGTGCTTGAAGAATCTCTTCCTCCTCAGCATTTAGCAGATCCCAGTGGCGAATCACACCTTTACTACTGTTAAGTTGACGATGTGGTTCAACATTAACAGTGAAGTGGCCCAAAGATCTTAACTTTAAAAGGTTGTTGGTCTGGCGATCTGTGCTGGTCTGGATAAGTACACTCCCGTTTCTCAGCTTCTTTATTTCTGGAACATCGAAACCAGCGGCGTAGTCTAGCTGTTTCTTGATAAGGAATGGTGACAAGTCCTTCAATGTAGCAGCTCCGTGTTTCTTTTTTGTTGCAGAAACATCGTTACTATCGGTCTTCTCAACAATACTGATAACAAGGTAACGTGGCACGTTACTTGTCTTTTCCACTAATTGAAGCGGGCTCGAAGGCCGCGCTCGTTTTCGGGGTTTCCCCCCGTTTGAGTTGTTTTTTGTACCCATATACAAAATTGTTTTATTGTGGAGGGTCCATAAATTGTCGCCTCGACATGCCCTCTATGCCGAGGAAGGCCTACCCCCAAATATGGAGGCTACTCGAGGACCAAACCGAAATCCCCGAGGCCACGTTCGCGACTGCACCTACCCCTGCAGCCAACACTGTCCCATCGGCACGTGCAACTCACACCTTGGGATAGGGTTTTTTTTATCGAGGTTGTCTCCTCTAGCAGGACCCTTAGTTATAGGGAGGTCAAAGATATGGAGATGAATGACGTGATGGAATGGTGAAAACATGAGATATGGATGTGAAGAATGAGTGGAAGGATGAGATGAAAATGACCTCCCTACCTTAGAGGGAGGTCAAAGATATGGAGATGAATGACATGATGGAATGGTGAAAACGTGAGATATGGATGTGAAGAATGGGTGAAATGATGAGATGAAAGTGGCCTCCCTACTAAGCCCCCTCGCCCCATCAAGGCAGACCTACATGGAGGGGCAAACATAGTTAAAATTTCATGTCGTAGTAGTATCAGGTATATATATATTTGCTTGTGCAACAAAAAGTTTCGTGAAAATACTGTTTTCATTCCGAAAACTAACTCCTTATTTTCGCTTATTTTGCAATTTCTAGACATTTCCGACAACTTTTAACTTCAGATTCGTGATTACGAGGCCTCAATTAGTGAGTATGCCAAATATGAAGAAAATCGGAAAAGGGCAACTGTGCCAGGTGATGAAGCTAATGCTTTTATTATTATTATTATTATTATTGAATCTGGTCTCATTATTCATTGTAACATGAGGAATGTTTGTTACGAGATACTAATTCATAAGAGATTGTGTTGTATTATTAGTTTCCATGCTGCTTATCAGGTTAGGCAGTTATGTGCATGGGTTAAGTAAGCACCACTCTAAAAATTTGGAATGACCATATCACTAGATATTTAGTCAGCTTTTCCAATATTTTCACCATTAATCAAAACTTAATTTCTAATTTTATTTATTCTTTACTTGCACCAGTTGTTAAGTTACTCAGTTAGGCTTATCACTTGTAAGCAGAGAATGCATGTTTTCCTTTCATTGTATCTGGCAGTACCTGTTTTTAAATATTGTGATATACATTTTGAGAGCCAAGCCATAACTGTTTTAAAAAAGTATGTTCTCCACTCATTTTTTTCTCCAGTCTTTTGAGGATGGAGGTATGACTTATTTTCTGGTGAGGCTTGAGATGCCCTGCATACATAGGCATGTGGTTAAAATCAAACCAAATTGTTCCAAGGAAGGTCAGCAATCGAGGAGAGGAGAATATCAAAAAATTCAATCAGTTTTATTTGTTTTAAACATATGTGCATGCATAGGTGCACCCAGGAATTTTTGTATGAGAGGGGTTGGAGGTTGTCAACCAAATGAAAATGTAAGTCTGCTAGTTAGGTGGACCTTCGTGGTACTGAATGGTTAATATGTAGTTATATAAACATCATAGCCAGGCACATGCCTCTTATAAAAAAATAATTAAAAAAATACACCTAATATAGTTCTTATTCTCAAGCAACAATTTTAGTGCTGGATAAATTGAAAGTCCATCAAAAGTGTGCTACGATTGATAAATGCTGCTGTGCCATTCCAGACAATTGAATCCTATTATTTTAAAATACTACAAGCATGAATAATTTTCCATTATAAAATTATGGGGGAAAAGTAATTTGCTCTAATGGTAATAATGGTCCCACGGTTGGTTGGGGGGGGGGGGGGAGGGGGTGAATGTTCAATTGCAATGCTATGGGGGAAATGAAATATTAACTCCAACCTTGCATGTGGGGTAGGTTCCACCACTACCCTTTTTATACTCTACATTAATTCCACTATCGGTCACCCATCAAAATAATCCTGTCAGTTCATTACTGACTGTTGACTGTTGCATGTAATGGTTGTGTTCGGGCTGGGGTAGAATATACCCAATGTCCAAGGTTGCATTATTGTTTCTGCAATTTGTCTTCTATGCACTACCGAGCATTTCACATGTTAATTCATAAGTTATTTATTTGACTACTCATCCACATTAGGAATCCAATTTAAATATAAATAAATTACTACTGATTTAATTCATAAAATTTCTTCTTTTAGGAACTGTTCACCAACACTGGCCAAATGCTAGAGCAAGAGATGTCTAATATGGCAGAAGTGGCGTGTGCGGGTCAAACTCGGAAACAATAAACAAAACAAGTTAGTTATAATGATGTAATGGAAACTGGGTTAATTTGCATTTTTTTACTCTCAAAAGTCATGAAAAGCAATACACTGATTCAGATTAACATATTTACACTGCAGTTACAGAAACCTAACCACGAATTAGATATTTGCCGGGCTTGTGGTTGTGCTAGTTTTAAAGTGTAATCTACCATCACATTCTCCTTGATTTACAGTGAGAACATTGGCATCAGCAAGATATAGATATCTGCCATTGCTCCCATCAGCCATTGTTCCTCCCACCAGACAGCTTGCTAAAGGCATATATAGCAAAGAAACTTGGTGAAACTTTTTCCCTCCATATGGCATGCATAAAAATCCATAAAAAAAAATTTAAAAAAACATTTCGCAAGCACCCCTCCACCCTAGTTGCCTCACTGTCACCATGTTAAACTACATGAGCATCCCCAAACTAACCCCAAGGCTCTATCAAACATCCCCCAGCTAACATTTTCCACTTCAAACTCAGAATCCAGAGACAATGAAATGCACATATCTTTTCCAAATCAGCCTTGCAAATGTTGGTTAAATTACATAGCAGACATATATTCACATATGATTATTCCTGTTTGTCCTTTTGTGTGACTTTCGCACAGCATTAGAAAGTGTTCGTTGTGGTTTGAAGTGTTTTTTTGTTTAGGTTCACTTTATGCACAGATAAGCTAATCAGGTATAGACCTACAGTTTAAAGTGGGAACCAAACTGCTAGGTGCCTCCACCGGAAATTGATCCTGGGACCCCTTAATTACAAGGCAACGACATTACCACTATGCCAGTAGGGAGTCAATAAAGTTCGATTCGAATTTAAAATGTTGGGAGCGTCAGCACTTAGGCTATTTTGCTCCCGTCACATTATACGGGGCCCAGCCCCTTACCATTACCAAGAACAACTCTAACGTTTCATAACTAAAAATCTTAAAATGTTCTGACTTCTGTTCAAAGCTGAGGCTGTAAAGGGGCACTCAGCACACACAAGGACAAAAAACAGGACAACACACACAAAATTATACTGGCCATAGTGCCAGTCGCCAGAGCCTCGTTAGTCTTTAGTCCAGGGTGCACTATGTGGAAGTGAGGTTGACTTTTGGGCGCCTACGTCGAAGGTACCCCTTACACCCCAGTCAATAAAGTGTTCGTGTTATCATTTTTTTTATGTGAGATGCAGATTTTTTTCCAAGAATGGTTTTGGTTGTTTGAGAAATTGTACAAACATACTGAGCTCATAATTAATTTATTTTCTCCCTTTCCAAAATTGTGCCTATTGTATTCTTAAAGCACAGACATTAGAAAAAGAAGTCTCATTTTGGCAAATCTATCCCTTCCCTTAGATGTGGCACAGTGAGTTTGAGATGTTTGATTGAAGGAATTGCTGTAAAAGTTTTGATATAAATGTATAGAATAACTGTCATTCCATGTTTGTTTTATAATCTCATAGAGTTGGAAGTGGTCGGAAAAACTGTCTTTTTGGGGGAAAAAACAAGTTTTTATCTCCGTAGCTTTTTTTGGTTGAGCTTTTTCACAAAAGTGTCTCAAATCAATGAAAATACACGAGTTGGCAGTACTTTTCCTGTTGCATGGTTTTCGTATATCTCCCTACTGTAAAATAGGCAGTCATTTCTAAATATAAAATACAATTTACAATATGAAATTTGTAGCTAGATATAAACAGTGTTTTCATGGGCTGCTCTTTCAGAGTGTAATCTTCATATTTCGGTAGGCTTATTAAATATATCTATGTAGTACTAGAGTAGTTTTGTGTGTGTTTTTAATATAACCTAATAGTATATGATATGATTTTCAATGCTTGAATTTGTTATAGGATCATTTACATGAAGCAAAAAATAATATACTCCTCTATCTTTTGAGAATCTAGTATGAATTCTCTTTACATTAAAGTTTGTGTTCGGTAAAATACATTTGTATTCTGGCTTTCCAGTACATAATGTATAATTTGGTTAAATGGCGGCTAAACCTGGACACGGAGCAACTAGTGATGTAATTTTGCTACTTGTTGCAGTGGTTCTCACCTTTGAGATCACAGCCCACTAAATTTATTTCTTATAAGTCGATGCCCTGATCCCAAGAATTTCATTCATAAATACATTTCTGATCTTTAAAGTTTGTGTAAATTAAAATGCACTCTCAATGAATATTCAATATTAATATATAAAGTATGGCATAATCATAAAGAGTAATACATAGTTCTATTATGTATAGGCTTGCTTTCAAATGTGAAATTAGATTTAAATTAGTTGTCAACCCCTGGGTGCAAGGGACCTTTTGTTGAAATGCACTGGCATTAAAACTGAAGCAGAAGAAAATAAGACTGACTGCAAATGGCAAAAAAATATTTGAGATCAGGACTGGACCTACAGTTTGAAATTAGATCCCAAGCACTCTGCCTCCATTCGTATCAATCCCTAAGATTGTATATTTATTTTTATTAAAGTCTCTCTGAACGCTTCACGTTGACCAGGGCATTCACTTGTTTTTCTCAGTTGTCTCAACCTCTGAGGCATGTTTACAATGCATTGTGTTGTGCCATGCAAACCTCCTGAGCATTCAGGAAACAGGTAATACTTCTGGTTATAGAGTCAGCGGTTTGCATGGTAGCAATTAAATAACACGATTCGGCATAGAGGAAGAGCTCGATGGCCTAGTAATATAGAGGTGAGACAAGCTGAGAGGGGACTGACTTTTGGGATTGAGAGGAGAGAGAAGAGGTGGTCAGCAAGGCAGTAGGTCAGAAGTAGAACGACGCTCTGGTCGACGAATTGGAGAAGCTTACAGAGGACTTCCCTTATTTGATTCAGCTAAAGACTTCAGATAGACAGGTAATTATCCTAACACCCAGCCATGATTCAGGTTCAACGGTTCAGTTTTTTTTTTTGAGGATTGAACCTCAGACCCCTTCTTATTACAAGGCAAGAGCATTTAATTTATTCCACTCCAGAGGTCCATTTATTTTTATGAAAGGTACCTTATATAAAAATCTGGCCTTTTTCCAACAACAGTACTTGCAAATTGTTCTCTCTGATTTGCAGGCTAAACTAAATCTTAATCTCGGATGAAGTAGCTAATAATCTTGTTAAGTATAGAGAAAGAACATTCAGACCGAAGCAACGCATGGTAGTGGGGGTGTCACATTGAAACCATTTTATTATTGAATCACTGCTTCCTTTGCTGATTATATATGGCTAGTTATTTATTAATTATAATAATTACAGAAATTACTGTCATGAATAAAAAATAATAACCAATTATTACATGAGTGTGTCACATATATTTTATCATTCCCTAAAACTCGCAAAACCCATGACATTTTTATTAATGATTTTTTGTTTGTAGAAGTGCAGTTGTTTATTAAATATAATTATTACAATAATTACCATCATTACCAACTAATTGTACACTGTCACTGGCATGAGTATCTCAAATGAGACACATTTAAAGATGACCCATGATATGTCCCCCAAGTGCATTTTGCCTCCTAATCACATTACATTTATGTTTTTATGAGCAGAAGTAATACAGAAATATTGGGAACATTCCAGGGAACCATGTAATTTATTTTCAAACAGTTGAAAAATCTAAAAAATAAGAGGTGGTTGGACTGCAAGCCCCCTCTTCCTCGGTAAGCTAGGATTAAAATTGCCCACTGAGATTGGCCAATATATGTCTCTTGGCTACTGCATCATGTAAATTTTTGTAGCTAGTTGTAAAATATGTGACTACAAACTTGTAAACTCATAACAATAACTTCAAGTGAAATAGGCTTAGCTGCAATTGGTAAAAAGCCAAAATTTCTGTTTGTTTTTTTTAAAAAAAAGCCTGCTTTTTATCGAAAAAAGAAACATTTCATTCAAAAAGCTAGATTTTTTGCAACTCTATAATCTCACAAGAAAACTTGGCATGTTATGCAGTAGGTTGTTGCATAGCCCAGAATACCAAAATTTCATCTTCAAACATTGGCCAAATCACAATTTCCCGATAACTTATTGATCACTTTTCACATTGTTGCAACATTTTTATTTTCAAATTAAATGTCTTACAAATTTGTGCAATATTCCTGATTGTTGACTGATTGAATTGGCTTATTTTACTTTGTATTTCTGCCACTTTTTACTAATCGCAAAGACGGGGATGCTGAAATTGATGAATGGACACTCACAAATACCTATGCCAGGCTTCGGTCCGGGACCCTTGGCATCATAGCATGTTGTGATAACTACTCCACTCCACCATGGAGGCAGCTGGAGTATTCTTTCTGTGTTGTGTTATGTTCGCGGACATTTCCACATTACTGAAACTTACCCGAAACATTTCTGTAATGTTCTGCAACATTGCCGCAATGTTACAATGTTTCACGACTTATGTGTTGCTAACGTATCTGAAACTATGTTGTGCTGTATGGGATGCAGAGACTTTTAGAAATAGGAAAGGCTATTTTTCTTTGAATGTCCAAACAATCAGTGATGCAGAATTGAAAATAATGGATATTGTTGCAAGGTGGCCTGGATCAGCTCACGATGCAACAATATTCAATAATAGTAGAATCCGTGCTCGTTTTGAGAGTGGGGAATTTGGAGACTCCTTCTTGGTTGCAGACAGCAGGTATGGTGTGAGAAATTACCTTCTCACACCATTAGATGCTACAGCAAACAGAGCAGAGGAATTGTACAGTGAATCTCATATTAGGACAAGGAATGTTGTTGAAAGACAGTATGGAGTGTGATGTAAGTTGGATCTCGTGCAGC
The DNA here is from genome assembly GCF_977018435.1 of Lepisma saccharinum. Lineage (NCBI taxonomy): Eukaryota > Metazoa > Arthropoda > Insecta > Zygentoma > Lepismatidae > Lepisma > Lepisma saccharinum. The sequence continues at coordinate 4,279,367 of NW_028142891.1, forward strand.
CAATAATCATTGCCACAGCAGTTTTACACAACTTGGCATGTGCCATGAATGAAGATTTACCTCCTCCAAATGATGCTGACCTTCAGGAATACAGGAAGAAAGGCCAGTATTACCAGGAGATAACCATCAACCCGATGTGCGAAAAAATCTTATTCATGATTACTTTGGAAGGTATGTATATTTTTATAAAGATGGTGACAATTGACAAAGTATTGGAATTTGAATTTAAAATTTTGGGTGTTTCAGCAGTAAGGTTATTTTGCACCCATCACATTATACGGGGTCCAGCCCCTTATCGTTACACAGAACAGCTCTATCGTTGCATAACTAAAATCATAAAATATTAAAATCATCTGACTTTCGTTAAAAGCTGAGGCTGTAAAGGAGCACTCAGCACAAATAAGGACAAAAAACAGGACAACACACACAAAATTACACTGGCCATATTGGCAATCGCCAGAGCGTCGTTAGTCTTCAGTCCAGGGTGTACTACGTGGAAGTGAGGTTGACTTTTGGGCACACTACGTGGAAGGAGCACTCCTTACACCCCAATTGACAAAGTACATCAATATTATTGGTTCCTTTTTCTAAGTAAAAGCAAGTGCTGTGTTGTATCGCTTCCTACAAGTGAAGGAAGCGTCAAGTGATCATCATATTTTTATACAGGGTCCTGCGTTCAGCCTCGAGCACCTTGATGGCGGCACACTTAACGCCCGCCCAGACGACAAATCCCGTGCGATATCTCCGTTATGAAAGCCGCTAGCTTCGAAATGATTTCAAGTTCTCAGAATTTTAGTTACAATTACATTCGAAATAAGCATGTTAATTGTCATGGGGGGATGTTGGAAATGTTGTCCTCGTGCATCCACTCGTCTTTGGCACGGTTTTAGGAAATTTGTGGGCTGATCCGGGAGATTTGTTTTAAATTTTATGCAATAATAGGCTAACGATTTGCCATAAAATGCCTTTTCTTGTTCCTTGGCCAGATAATGTAGGCGTTGATGTTTAAAAATCATCTCGTGACATTTCTGAGTGGTATTGATTGATTGATTGAGTTGGTATTTTAAGTCCACTTTATGCACACTAAGGCTAATGGGGACTGTACCTACAGTTTAAAGTGGGAACCGAACCACTGTGCCTCCACTTAGTATGGAACCCGGGACCCCTGTTTGATTTTGATTTTAAAATTTTGGGTGCATCAGCACTAAGGCTATTTTGCACCCGTCACACTATACGGGGTCCAGCCCCTTACCGTTTCACGTAACAACTCTAACGTTGCTTAATTAAAATCGTAAAATATTAAAATGTTCTGACTTTCGATAAAAGCCGAGGCTGCAAAGAACACTCAGCACACATAAGGACAAAAGAACAGGACAATACAGACAAAATTATACTGGCCATGGGGCCAGTCGCCAGAGCCTCGTTAGTCTGCAGTCCAGGGTGTACTACGTGGAAGGTCACCCCTTACACCCCCCCGGGACCCCTTGATCACAAGACGACGATGTTACCACTACACCATCCAGGAGCAGCGTAGAGGTAACATCGTCGCCTTGTAATGAAGGGGTCCCAGGTTCGATACCTGGTGGAGGCACATGGCACAGTGGTTCGGATCCCACTTTAAAAACTGTAGGTCCAGTCCCGATTAGCCTTACTGTGCATAAAGTGGACTTAAAACAACAAATCAATCAATCAAAAACCATCGAGGAGGCACAAAAGTTGTAAAAGGAAGAATGCATTGGCGTCCCACGAAATTATTTGCACCTTATTAAATCAATATTGATTACAGCGTGCAAAAAAATTGGATCCAAAAATGTTCTTGCTCGCGTCATTGTTCTCTGTAATGCATTGCAAATTACCAGAACCACTATGTGCCTGAGTGAGTGGTATTCATGTTTCACAGGTATAGTGTTCTTTTGTGACTGTTTGTCACAAGTGCTTCTTTCGACGGTAAGCGTGCCGCCGTCAAGGCGCTCAATGCTGAACAAAGGACCCTGTAATATGTTCATATATTTAGCTTTGTGTTTAGTGTTTCAAAATGAACTGGAACATGCTTTTCCCAAAGTTTGCCCCCTCCTGCCAAAATTCCTGGCAGTGCCCATGCTGCAGAAAGCAGTAGGGTGGAAATCATAACACTGTATAGCCTTGATTTTTTTATAACATGGATGCCATATTGTTTTTTCTGCTGTTTTTTTAGCTTGATTAATTTCAGTGGCCACTGCCACCATCCTCATTGCAACTTGTTGCATAACAGCCACTGCAATTAAGCTGCAAGAAAATAGTTTTGCGTAAAAAGTGAGTACTAGTTTCTGTGTTAATTTACTACCATGCCTCTCATTTCCCAAATATGAATAAAGTTGTTAAGCCACGAAGCGAGACATAAATGTAACAAATGATAAGCGCAACTTACAGCTAGTGTTGTGTGTTGTTGAATTTGAATTTGAAGTTAAAATTTTGGGTGCGTCAGCACTAAGGCTATTTTGCACTCGTCACATTATACGGGGTCCAGCCCCTTATCGTTACAAATCACAACTGTAACGTTGCAGAACTAAAATCATAAAATATTAAAATGTTCTTACTTCCGTTAAAAGCTGAGGCTGTAAAGGGACACTCAGCACACATAAGAACAAAAGAACAGGACAATACAAACAAAATTATACTGGTCATGGGGGCCAGTCGCCAGAGCCTCGTTAGTCTTCAATCCAGGGTGCACTAACGTGGAAGTGAGGTTGAAATTTGGGTGTACTAGGTGGAAGGTCACCCCTTACACCCCTGTTGTGTGTGGAATTGATGTGTCACTATATTATTTGCATAGTGTATATAGTTGCTGCTTCAGATAATACTATAAAAATCTTGCCTAAAAATCTACATATCACATGCAGATGTTAATGTTCAATTTGTTAATAGTTTTATTCTGACAATATTACTTTCCATTTTTCTCGCGACAAATTTTGCCACCCGTCTGGTGGCTTTGTCAGGCGTGTACAGTGAATGTGGTGAAATTGATCGCGAGAAAAATTTGCGCGGAAAAATGAAAAGTAAGCTTACCAGAGTAAATTACCTATCTCCGTGTAAATGTCAAACAGATATCTTTAGATACAATAGCTCCCCCTCCATGTAGGACTGCCTTGACGGGGCAAGGGGGCTTAGTAGGGAGGCCAATTTCATCTAATCATTTCACCCATTCTTCACATCCATATCTCACGTTTTCACCATCCCATCACGTCATTCATCTCCATATCTTTGACCTCCCTCTAAGAAACTAAGATAGGGAGGTCATTTTCATCTCATCATTTCACTCATTCTTCACATCCATATCTCACGTTTTCACCATTTCATCACGTCATTCATCTCCATATCTTTGACCTCCCTATAACTAAGGGTCCTGCTAGAGGAGACAACCTCGATAAAAAACCCCTATCCCAAGGTGTGAGTTGCACGTGCCGATGGGACAGTGTTGGCTGCAGGGGTAGGTGCAGTCGCGAACGTGGCCTCGGGGATTTCGGTTTGGTCCTCGAGTAGCCTCCATTTTTGGGGGTAGGCCTTCCTCGGCATAGAGGGCATGTCGAGGCGACATTTTATGGACCCTCCACTTAAAATATTATTTGTATATGGGTACAAAAAACAACTCAAACGGGGGGAAACCCCCAAAACGAGCGCGGCCTTCGAGCCCGCTTCAGGTAATGGAAAAGACAAGTAACGTGCCACGTTATCTTGTAATTAGTATAGTGCAGAAGACCGATAGTAACGATGAATCTGCAAGAACCAAGAAACATCCAGCAGCTACATTAAAGGACTTGTCACCATTTCTGATCAAGAAGCAGCTAGACTACGCCGCTGGTTCAGATGTACCAGAAATAAAAAAGCTGCGAAACGGGAGTCTACTGATCCAGACCAGCACAGATCGCCAGACAAACAACCTTTTAAAGCTAAGATCTTTGGGCGACTTCCCTGTTAATGTTGAACCTCACCGTCAACTTAACAGTAGTAGAGGTGTGATTCGCCACTGGGATCTGCTAAATGCTGAGGAGGAAGAGATTCTTGAAGCACTCTCAGACCAACATGTCACCGCAGTGCAGCGAATAAAGACGCGTAAGTCCGGAGAACTAGTACCAACTGCTTCACTCATAGTGACGTTTCAAACGACCACTCTCCCAGATATTGTACGGGCAGGATATTTGAGACTCAAAGTCCGTCCGTACATCCCTAACCCGATGCGGTGTTTCAAATGCCAGCACTTTGGGCACACTCAGCCTTCCTGCAAGGCCACTACCGCCCTTTGTGGTAAGTGTAGTAAGCCTGATCATGGGACCGAACCTTGTTCTTCAGGTCCCAAATGCATTAACTGCCAAGGCGAGCACCCAGTCCGGCATCGTGACTGCCCCTCTTTCCAACAAGAGAAGAAAATCAGAGAGTTGGTCGTCACAGAGAAAATCTCTGCTGGTGAAGCAAAACAACGTCTCCGTGACAGCATACGCACTAGTTTACCTGTGCCATTCGCTACAGTTGCTGCAGCTGCTCTTAGCCGTCGCAGTGTAGGTGTACAAACCAGCGACGTGTCCACTCAAACAACAACGCTTCCTGTAGTAGCTCGTCCTGCTTCGAGGAAATCAGCAACCACTCCTCGCTCCACGGAGAAAAAGTTCAAGCAGGTACATAGTAAAGAATACTTCCTCAAGACCAGTAGCTCTCCAGTCAGGGTGGCAGCCACCACCCTGAAACTTAAGGCGCAGCTCAAAGCTGCCCGGCGGGCGCTCAAAGCACCCGCCCCCACTCCCCCTTCTTCATCCCCTTCGCCCTCTGTGTCCTTACCTGAGGACATGATACAAGACGAAGCCGCGGATGAAGAATTTATCAAGGTGACAGGGCCTAGAAACAGAATACGCCTCAAAAGGTAACTATAATACCTCCCGCTATGGCTTATTGTCTCCAATGGAACCTTAACGGTTTCCGTATGCATCTCGAAGAACTGCAAATCTTAATATCTGAATTTGACCCTGCCATCATATGTCTCCAAGAGACACATTTTCGTCCAAATGAATCAGTGATTCTCAACGGATACACACTTTACCGCACCGACAAGCTTCCTGAGGGTCGTCGTGCACACGGTGGTGTTGCAATCGGTGTTCGAGATAACATCCACTCAACGCCAATCTTTCTCACCACCCCCCTCCAAGCGGTCGCTGTGCGGGTCCATCTACCACAGCCAATATCTGTGTGCTGTGTCTACATCACAAGGGAGGAGCGATTCTCTCTTGACGACCTCCTTTCTATTTTCGACCAACTTCCGTCTCCTGTAGTTCTTTTGGGCGATTTTAATTCCTACAATCGTTTGTGGGGCTCCGTTCGTACAGAGCCCCGGGGTCAAATTGTAGATCAATTCCGTGAGGCATCAGCTTTAACGTTGCTGAATGATGGGACTCCCACATATTTCAGTCCTTCCTCAGGCACACACTCTGCGTTGGACTTGTCCTTCTGCAGTCCCAGCCTTGCTCCTACCACATCTTGGAGCGTTCACCCTGATCTCTGTGGGAGTGATCACTTCCCTCTCATTCTTACCTTCGAACATCTTCAGCACTCACGTGAACAACACCCTCACTGGCATCTCAGTCGGGCCGACTGGGATGCCTTCGAGCGTGCAGTGGACCTTGAAATCGATCTTGCGTCGACTCTACCACCAATCGACGCCTTAGATGTCTTTGTGTCACGAGTGCATGATGCTGCACGCGCCTCCATTCCACATCCCTGTGGACCTGCGAGGCGACGACCAGTCCCATGGTGGACTGCGGAGATCAGTGCAGCCATCAAGAACCGCAATCATGCTCTCGATCGATTTAATAGAAACCACACTGCCGCAAACCTAGAGCAGTTCCGCATTAAGCGTGCCCGTGCCCGTCGGCTCATTCGAGCCAGTAAGAAGGCGTGCTGGGTCCAATACGTGTCTTCCCTGACGAAGCAGGCTTCGTCGAAAGCCGTTTGGACCAAAGTACGTCGCATCCAGGGGGGTGCATCTACTCCTCTGAGCGCTCTGGAGCTAATATCTTGGCCACGCAGTTTTCTGATGCGTCTAGCTCTGAAAATTATGAACCACGTTTCCGCCGTGAGAAGGACCGTCAAGAACGACGCCCTCTAGTTTTTCGAAGTCATAACAACGAGCCATACAACTCTCGATTCACTGAACGGGAGTTCGATCAGGCGCTTCGAGATTCAAAGAATACAGCTCCTGGAGTGGACAAGATCCACTATGAGATGCTTCGTCATCTGCCCATTGGAGCAAGAAATTTCCTTCTGGCGGTATTCAACAGGCTTTGGTTGGAGGACTCTTTCCCAACTTCCTGGAAAGAAGCTATTATTGTTCCCATCCTGAAACCAGGTAAACAACGCACCGCAGCCTCGAGTTACAGGCCTATTGCCTTAACCAGCTGTGTGTGCAAGTTAATGGAACGCATGATCAACAAGCGTCTCACCTGGTTTTTGGAGGAAAACTCATTGATAAGTAATTTTCAATGTGGTTTTCGCTCCAACCGTTCCACACTGGACCATCTGGTTCAGCTGGAAACACACATTCAGGATGCATTTCTCAACAAGGAACATTTAGTTGCAGTTTTCTTTGACCTCCAAAAAGCATATGACACAACGTGGCGCTTTGGCATCATAAAACAGCTCCATTCTTGGGGCGTGCGTGGCCATATGGCGTACTTTATTAAAAACTTTTTATCCGATCGTTTTTTCCGCGTACGTGTTGGGAACTCCTTTTCGGATCTTCACGAACAAGAGAACGGTGTTCCGCAGGGAAGCGTATTAAGTGTGACTCTGTTTGCCATAGCAGTGAACAGCGTTATGGCAAGCATTGTTGCCCCTGTACATGGTCTACTGTATGTAGATGACCTCACGATCTTTTGTCGCTCACGGAATCTCGCGTCAGCTTCTCGTCAACTCCAACTGACGATAAACCGTTTGGTTGAGTGGTCCTCCCAAACAGGTTTCACCTTCTCATCCGAGAAATCCGTGTGTGTTCACTTTTGTCGTCAGCGTACATGTCATTTCGATCCTGACCTGTACATGGGGAAATCTCCCCTGTGCTTCGTGAATGAGGTCCGCTTCCTGGGCCTCATTTTCGATAAGAAATTAACATGGCTCCCTCACCTTCGCCAGTTAAAATTCTCTTGTCTTCGAGTTCTCAACCTTCTACGCGTTTTATCTCATACTTCTTGGGGTGCTGATAGGACGGTATTGCTTCGCCTATACCGTGCACTCATCCGGTCGAAGCTAGATTATGGATGTGTTGTGTATTCTTCTGCCCGCCCATCTAGACTTCGCATCCTAGACACCGTCCACCATGCTGGTATACGTGGGTGCACTGGTGCCTTTCGGACCAGTCCAGTCGCCAGTTTGTATGTAGAGGCATCTGAGCCGTCGCTGTCTCTGCGAAGACAGCGGCTGGTAGTTAACTACTTCCTCCATCTTCGCTCGATGCCTTCACATCCTTCATTCCACACCATCTCAGACGAGGGTAGGCTGGCAAGGTATCGGCTCCACCCTAGTGTCACTAGACCATTTGGTGTTCGTGCAGACGAGATCCTGTCAGCACTTGGTGTTGACAGTGATCTTCCTGGCGTCTCTCCACTCATTCCGCCTCTTCCTACCTGGGAGTTTCCTGCACCTTCTATCGATTTTTCCCTGACTGCCCTTCCAAAGGCAGAAACACCAATGGTTGTATACCAGCAACGGTTTTTAGAACTTCGTGCGAAGCACCCCAATTTTAATGTGTTTTACACGGATGGGTCCAAGACAGTCGAATCAGTTGGTTGCGCTTTCGTCCTAGACTCTCAAAGTTTCAGTTTCTCGCTACATCCTGCCTGTTCCATTTTTACGGCAGAGTTGTACGCCATTCTAAAGGCACTGGACTTTGCAGACGTCAATGGTCTGAAGAAAGTCCTTGTGTGCTGCGATTCGACCAGCGTGTTGCAGTCTCTGGATTCGCCGTATTCCCGGCATCCAGTAGCGCAACGCATATTCAGACGGCTTGTGTCCTTGTCTGCCAGTGCGGACGTACACTTCTGTTGGGTCCCTAGCCACGTGGGCATCCAGGGGAACGAAGCAGCTGATGCTGCCTCCAAGTTTGCTCATGCAGATGGCGACGTTCTCGTCCACCTTTCGCCAGCTAGCGACCTGCAGAACGTGTTCCGTTGTCGCCTTCTTGACACTTGGCAGGCCGAGTGGGATACGGAAACGGGGAACAAGCTTCACGCTGTTTGGCCCACCATAGGTGCTTGGCGTTCCTCATCTCGTCCCTCTCGGCGAGAAGAAGTTATTCTTACCCGCATGCGTATAGGACACAGCCGTCTCACGCATGGTCACCTACTTCAAGGGCTGGACCCACCGTTGTGTCGTGCTTGTAATGTTTTATTAAGCATTCGACACATTCTCGTTGAATGTTTCGATCTTGCTTACCTCCGGCAGACTTTTAACCTTTCCAGCTGTTTGTCATCCCTCTTGGGTGATGACAGCAGTATTTTATCACATGTTTTTAGTTTTTTGCGAAGAGCTGGACTCTTCCACCGTCTGTAAGGAGGTTTTTAGTTTGTTTTTTCTGACTTTTTAATGTGTCGTGTTTGTCTCGTGCAGGTCTCTTTACAACCTTGCACTTTTAGTTCTTTCCCAAGGGGCTATCTACACCCCCTTTTTTAAATCTCAGTCAGAATTTTAGATAAGGGGACATTTCCCCGTATATACAGAAGGGTGCGAAATGGCCTTAAGTGCCGACGCACCCATAAATTTTAACTCAATCAATCAATCAGATACAATAGCTTTACGGCAATATGCCAATTCAAGATAGCACAATTTTTATTGAATTTTTACTATATATGTCAAAACTGGGGGCAAGGGGTTGACTTTTTCTTAGTAAGCAAGACTTATTCATTAGGAGGTCTTAGAACAGAAAATAGAGAATCAAATATCACATTACTAATTAATACAAGCCATCCCAAATTGTTAAAATGATAATGGAAATTTTTTGAAAATGTGTAGTTTTATTTGTGAATAATACACAATGGCATAAATATACTTCTAATCAACTTCACCCCTGATAAGCATAGAGTTTTGATACAATGTTTTGAAACACAATAAATATTGATTCCAACACCCAGGATAATTCTGATATTAAAATCTCAATTTAAATATATACAGAAGCTTACTTTTCATTTTTACGTGCAAAATTTTCTCTTGATAGATTTCGCCACCCATCTGGTAGCTTCGTTAGGCATGTGGTGCATATTTTCAGCTGATATGACAGCAGGCTTCATCTAAGGCAGGTGGCATGTGACTCGGAGGTTTCACACGGAAGTCAACTCAAATCTCCTTAAAATATTTCACTGCACATGTGTAACCAGTCTGAGGCGACATGATGCACGCTATTGAGCAAACTGCCCAGTACAAGGTACATGAGAAGCTTGTGTCACTTTGGTTTGAAATGTTGCATTTAATTCTGCGAGTTTATTTCCAAGTGACACTTGAAGAGTACCTTGTTTCTGCACAGTAGAGCTTTAATTATATCCTAACACATAGAAATTCATTATAATAAGAAATTTAAGACATTGACAACTTGATTTTGATTTTAAAATTTTGGGTGCGTCAGCACTAAGGCTATTTTGCACCCGTCACACTATACGGGGTCCAGCCCCTTACCGTTTCACATAACAACTCTAACGTTGCTTAATTAAAATCATAAAATGTTAAAATATTAAAATGTTCTGACTTTCGTTAAAAGCCGAGGCTGCAAAGAACACTCAGCACAAATAAGGACAAAACACAGGACAACACAAACAAAATTATACTGGCCATGGGGCCAGTCGCCAGAGCCTCGTTAGTCTGCAGTCCAGGGTGTACTACGTGGAAGTGAGGTTGACTATTGGGTGCACTACGTGGAAGAAGCACCCCTTACACCCCTTGACAACTTGATGTAATATGACCATTGATTGAAAAAAAACAATATGTAACTCATGCATTATATATAGACTTTACGTTTCCGAATTATACATTCAACCTTGATGGTCCCAAAAACATAGTACAATGTTATAAAATTTTCCTTGATTTTACATTTTCCTGCATTTCAAGTTTTTCCAGCTTGGTCCTGGAAAACGTAAAGTCACTGTATATTCAAGGATCTTTATAGTGACTTAAAATGAAAAAAAAATGTTTGTCATGGTTTTTGGTTTGAATGCACGCGGAATTCAATTGGCAAGTGAAAAAAAAACTTCCTTGTGGGGCCTTAAGCACATACCATTCAGATCATGAATCCATTAACACTAACCACTCACCTGCAACTCCTACTTCATGTAGTAGGGTTTATTTGGCCTTAAAATTCTTCATATTTGAAATTTCACTCGACGCAATCAACAGAGCATTTACTTTACATATAGTACATCTCGTTCTGTATACTCACACCAACAGAAATGTGTTGCACCTCTGCCAAATTCTTGTCACTGTTTTATTTAGCAACACAATGTGACAGCATACCTTGCTGAAAAGTAAGGCATGGATGTTTTTTTTTTTTTGTTTATCTGTCGACATGGTTTCATTTATGCTACTACTGAATAAAACTTAATGGCAAATAACAAAGCAGATTGTAAGAAATGGAATTCTGATTTCAGGATGATAAACTCTGTTTTAATATTATTTTCTAGATTGCTAATGGTAATAGGTGGAAAATAATTTTAAATGCTTGTAACATACATTTCATTCCAAATACTTTGAAAGTTAACAGACTATCAAGTGCAATAGAACTGATTTCTTTGACATGACAGGGGAGTCCACTTGCATTGCCTTTCTCAATTATTTGCCACATTTTATATCGATACGTAATTTTCAAAATTACATAACACATACTTCAATGTTATATGCACACACATACAGGGCAGAATCAAATAAAAAAAACAAATGCTCCATTCTCTGCTGTCAGGTTGTACAGTGCATGGGTTAAGTTCCACTTAACAAAATAATGGTGCAACGAGACCTAAGGCATATGTTTAGGCATTAATCACATATTCTACTAATGATACCAAAGACAATCTTTAAAAAGTTACTTGCTAGCTGGACTTGTAAACATACCAGTTTACAATGGTAAAATCAGAAGAAGAATTTGAAGGTCTCTACAAAACATGTAATTATTCTTGTAACACGTGCAACTTGAAGGAATCTGGTGGTTTTCCCAAGTTCTGTACATGAGGGTTTAACATCATATTCGAACCTGGTCATTCCTTTGTAACAATCCTCAAAAAGAAAAAAAGTTTAAAATTCAGTGCCCTTTATTATCTATTGAAAATTATATATATATATAGGTTACTGTTAGTATCAACCCTGAAGCTGCTGTTTCTTCAACTCAATGTCCACAATCTTCTCTTCGATTTGCAGTTTCATCCTTTTGTCATGTTCATTCTTTTCGTGATTGCTCTTCTCCGCATTAGCCAGTTTTACTTTTATAAGTTCTATGTACGTCCAGTTTGCTTCTGCATTCGGTGTCTCAACTGCCCGCCGTTTCCTGGAGCTGATGCCAGTACATTTTGGTCAGTTACCTACAAAAGAAGAAGAATAAATAATTCTGGACAAAAAATGAAGGGCTGTATATAAATTTACATGTTGGAATAAAATCTACAGGGTGTCACTGTAGAACATTATTAAGCCTTGACTTGAGAACATCAAGGCCAACAAATTTCTCCTAGATAATCTGTGCAGTGAGTGCAAGTTTTTTGTTGTTTAAAACCCTATATGTAGTAACCAAATGGAATTTTCCTTGAATTTTTATTTTCTGATATAAATCAATAACCACATACATAAATGCCTGCATTTTTTCAAGAGTATTCCAGTGATATAACTATTTATAAGAAGTGCATATTAGTAATGAGTTTGAACTTTCTTTCGCTATTTTACTTTAAGCAAGGTTCAAATTTCTTGACAATGACTTCCAAAATTCTACGATAATTAGTCTTTGTGCTGGAGAAATCATGAAACAATCGGAACCGTTACCTTTCATTTTAATGCTAAGGGAACCAAAACTAACCTGCCTAACTTAACCACGAAAGCATATATTGAACAAAACTTTAAGTTTTGAATTTGAATTTAAAATTGTGGGTGCGTCAGCACTAAGGCTATTTTGCACCCGTCACATTATACGGGGTCCAGCCCCTTATCGTTACAAATAACAACTCTATCTTTGAATTTGAATTTAAAATTGTGGGTGTGTCAGCACTAGGGCTATTTTGCACCCATCACATTATACGGGGTCCAGCCCATAATCGTTACAAATAACAACTCTATCGTTGCAGAACTAAAATCATAAAATATTAAAATGTTCTGAATTCCGTTAAAAGCTGAGGCTGTAAAGGGGCACTCAGTACACATAAGGACAAAGGAACAGGACAACACAAACAAAATTATACTGGCCATGGTGCCAGTCGCCAGAGCCTCGTTAGTCTTCAGTCCAGGGTGTACTAACGTGGAAGTGAGGTTGACATTTGGGTGTACTACGTGGAAGGTCACCCCTGACACCCCATAACAACTCTATCGTTGCAGAACTAAAATCATAAAATATTAAAATGTTCTGACTTTCGTTAAAAGCTGAGGCTGTAAAGGGGCACTCAGCACACATAAGGACAAAAGAACAGGACAACACCAACAAAATTATACTGGCCATGGGGCCAGTCGCCAGAGCCTCGTTAGTCTTCAGTCCAGGGTGCACTAATGGGGAAGTGAGGTTGAGAACAAAACCTTAAGTAATCGCTAAAACTCCGCAGTATGTGTCAACAGACGTACATCGAAATCGAACAACGTAAAAATTGCATTCGTAGCATTATGAAAGCGCAATTAAACAAGAGGAACTTGGGCCAATGATTAATTTCTGTTAGATGAATGTAAATAGTACCTACCTGAACTGGGTGTGCTGCTGTCACTGTTGAAAATACTTGGCATTCCATCGACTGACAATGCAACGAGTTGATACACTCGCTGTAATGCCGGAGATAACTTGATCTCCTTTCCTTTCCCACGTCCGGTCTTCATCACTTCTACCCGTTGTTCTGCCATTATCCTTCGCACGTCTTTCTTCATATTTTCATATTTCTTTCTGAGAAGTTTGGCTTCTCGATGATAATTCCCGCTCCTGCTATTAAACTCATCTGCTATTACTTTCCACGCATCTTCTTTTTCTCTCCACGATACGGCGTCCGTTTTTTAATTTTCCCGTATAGACTTCCTCTCTTGGACCAAACTGACCAATAACTCAGTTTCCTGTGTTGTATAATTTGTGGACCTCCTTTTCTTTTCAGTCATCGTCAATATGAAATAGTAATCTTATAAAGTCTATACACCAATTGTAAGATTCCTTTTTTCCTCGCAGACGGAGACAAAACACAATCGAAACTGATACCTACTACGACTTTCTCCGGTTTCTGTTGTCAGATCGTAAGGCAAGCAGGAGAAAGTTCCACCTTACAAGGCCGAGGATAAAAATGCTTGGAGCAACCCACCGCCGCCTAAATCTCCCGCCTGTCGTTATCCACCACTTTGTTAACTAGCGATTTGAGTGGAGATGGTGCAACCGGCCCTAAATCAGGGCTATACGGCAGATGACCCATCAATTCAATGTTTTCACTGGTCAAATACTGAGTTGTTTGGACCAATGTGTGACACCTCGCATTGTCATGGTGAAGAATGATCCTGCGTCGCTGGTTATTTTTTTCTGATTTCCCCAAAGACTTCTGGCAAACAAATGGTTGTGTACCATTCAGAATTGACGGTTCTACGATTCTCTAGTGGCACTGTAGCCACATGTATATTTTTCCCAAAAAAAACAGGCAACCATTTGCTTCGAAGTGCTTCTTGCATGAACAACTTTTGTTGGGTTTGGCTCATCTTGGAACACCCACACTGTCGACTGCTGTTTGCTTTCGGGCTCATATGCATAGATCCAAGATGTATAGATCACCTGTGTAGATGTTATACACCGCTTTTGAAGCACCATGATTGTATTTTGTGAGTATTTGTTTCTACCAATCGACACGAGCCTTTTTTTGAGCGATTGTCAAATTATGTGGGATCCAAAGTGAAAAAATCTTCTTCACGGCTAAATGTTCATGCAATATCATATGTATGCTAGTCATAGTAATGCCCAGGGATGCCTCAATATCACGATATGTCACATGATGATCTTGAATTATCAGTTCTCGCACAGCATCAATGTTTTCTGGCACAACAACCGATTTTGGATGGCCCTCCTTAGATTCGTCCGTAAGCGAACAACGGCCACAATTCAATTCACTAAACCAGTGATATACAGTGCTTTTAGATGGTGCTTCATCGCCAAAAGTCGAAGTGAGTTGATCGATGCACTGTTGTTGATTTGATTTGAATTTAAAATTTTGGGAGCGTCAGCACTTAGGCTAATTTGCTCCCGTCACATTATATGGGGTCCAGACCCTTACCATTACAAATAACAACTCTAACGTTGCATAACTAAAAATTTTAAAACCTTAAGATGTTCTGACTTCTGTTAAAAGCTGAGGCTGTAAATGCGCACTCAGCACACACAAGGACATAAAACAGGACAATACAAACAAAATTATACTGGCCATGGGACCAGTCGCCAGAGCGTCGTTAGTCTGCAGTCCAGGGTGTACTAACGTGGAAGTGGAATTTGAATTTAAAATTTTGGGAGCATCAGCACTTAGGCTAATTTGCTCCCGTCACATTATACGGGGTCCAGACCCTTACCATTACAAATAACAACTCTAACGTTGCATAACTAAAAATTTTAAAACCTTAAAATGTTCTGACTTCTGTTAAAAGCTGAGGCTGTAAATGCGCACTCAGCACACACAAGGACATAAAACAGGACAACACACACAAAATTATACTGGCCATAGTGCCAGTCGCCAGAGCCTCCTTAGTCTCTTGTCCAGAGTGCACTATGTGGAAGGTCACCCCTTACACCCCGCACTGTTGTTGAGAAAATCCACGTCGAAAGTCGTACAAAATCATTGCTAGAAAATGTTCGAATTAATTCCATTGTTGGCCTCCGATGAAATTATCAAGTCCCTGTAACAATCAAAAATAGCATCCGTAAGCACAACGTTCTGGATACATATACCATAGAAATGTCCAACTTTACGATGGATATATTAGATGTTACCTAGCTACATTAGTGTTGCCAGTTCCGGAAACATAAATAGCAACCCTCGTAAAGCATTTATAAACAATCTCCTTAGGTGTGATTTTTATATTATCTTATAACTCATGTTGTCCTTTATTTTTTGATTTTGTTCAGTTTCATTAACAGGTTTTCTGTACAATGAACAAACTGCCTAAGTGTCAGGCACTGGGCAATATCCCCTACTATGCACTTTATACAAACGATGCAAATTGCTTGTTTAAAAAATAATGAATTAATTAAAAATTTTGGTGCGTCAGCACTTAGGCTATTTTGCACACGTCATATTACATCAGGTTCAGCACCTTAGCATAACTAAAATATAACTAACATAACACAAACGATGTCTTGATCTTGAATTTAAAATTTTGGGTGCGTCAGCACTAAGGCTATTTTGCACCCGTCACATTATACAGGGGCCAGCCCCTTATCATTACAAATGAAAACTCTTAACGTTGCACAACTAAAAATCTTAAAATCTCCTGACTTCTGTTAAAAGCTGAGGCTCTAAACGGGCACTCAGCACACACAAGGACAAAAAACAGGACAACACAAAAAATATACTGGCCATAGTGCCAGTCGCCAGAGCCTCGTTAGTCTATAGTCCAGGGTGTACTACGTGAAAGTGAGGTTGAGTTTTGGGCGCCCACAAACGATGTCGAAGGCCTAAAATATTATGACTTGGATTAAAAGCTGATGCTGTAAAGGAGCACTCAGCACACATAATAGCAAAACACAGGACAACACACACACACACACCGTTCTACAGAGGATTATACTGGCCGTAGGTCCAAACGTCAGAATTTCGTTAGTCTACAAAATGCAGTCCAGTGTGTACTGAATGGAAGTGAGGTACACAATTGGGTTTGGGTTTGATTTGGTTTATTTTAGGATTGGAAAAAAAAAGTTTTTTAAAACCAGGTTTTATTGGTTTAAACCATGTTTAATTTAAAATATTTGGTTAATTTAGACTAGTTGTAAGGTAAATAAGAAAGTTATTTATTTGGTTACAAAACATGCATCTTGCTCAAAATTCTAATTTACTGACAAAATGATACACAAAATATATTATTTTGAGAACTACAATGTAGAGATTTCATATAGAAATGTTTCTTGAATATTACAAGTAAGAACAAAAAAGTTACTGACATATATTACTGTACAATACTTTAACTAGTTAACTAAAACTTTAAGTTGAATTCAAAATGCACCAACATTTTGTACCTACAGGTTCATTATTGATTTGAACATAAAAATTAAAGAACTATAAACACCATTTATCTTGTTGAAAATATCATTGCTTTTCCTGTCTGCTTACTTTTAGAGTTTACATTTTCACATCACTATTAAATACTTTAAACACGAATACAACTTTATATGCTTTCTCTGTGCCTAATCGATTGCGTAATTCTGAATGCGCAAGTCCAAATGATGAAAAGAATTTGAATTTGAATTTAAAATTGTGGGAGCGTCAGCACTTAGGCTATTTTGCTTACTTAGGCTTACGGGGTCCAGCCCCTTACCATTACAAATGACAACTCTAACGTTGCATAACTAAAAAAATTTAAAATGTTCTGACTTATAATGATAATGGTATAAGATTGATTACTTTTGCAACCTCAAAGAATTTAATTGTGAAAAGTACCACTTTTAAACATAAAGATATCCATAAATATACCTGGTCTTCTCCAGATGGTAAAACTCATAATCAGATAGATCATATTCTCATTGATAAGAGAAGGCATACTAGTATAATTGACGTTCGTACACATAGAGGTGCTGACTGTGCCAGTGACCATTATTTAGTAATTGCTAAATTAAGAGAAAGACTCTCGGTGATAAATCATAAGCAACAAAATCTAAAAGTTCTAAAATTTGATACAGGAAAGTTTACTGATGAAAGAATTAAGAAAGATTACCAAATTAAACTGTCAAATAGATTTGATGTTTTGCAGGATTTAAATGATGATGAAAATATAAATGAAACAGACGTAAATAAGAATTGGGAGCACATACGTAATGCAATAGAATCAGCAGCTAAAGAAAGTATAGGATACCATAAACCGAGAAAAAGTAAGCCATGGTTTGATAATGAATGTCATAATCTAATAGAAATAAGAAATCAGGCTAGACTTAGGTGGTTAAATAACTCTGATGATACAAATCTAAACAATTATAATAGAATAAAGCGAGAAGTTAACCGCACGTTTAGAAGTAAAAAAAGAGATTACTTGAAAAGCAAAATTAACGAAATTGAAACAAACAGCAAAAATAAAAATATCAGAGATTTATATAAAGGTGTAAATGAGTTTAGAAAGGGGTGGCAACCTAAAGTAAACTTGATAAAAGATAAAGACGGTGATTTTCTAGCTGACCCAAGCGATATTCTAAATAGATGGAAGAACTACTTTAATGACCTTTTAAATGTCCATGTAGGAGATAAATCAGAAGTGAATGAAGTACACACAGCAGAACCTTTAGTCCCAGAACCTAACTTGACTGAAGTTAAAGATGCTATTAAAAGGCTAAAGAATAACAAAGCACCTGGCATTGATTTAATACCAGCTGAGTTAATTAAATATGGTGGAAATTCATTAATTTGTCAAATTCATAAATTAATTTGTTTAATATGGAATAAAGAAAAAATCCCTCAACAGTGGAAAGAATCCATAATTGTTCCTGTGTTTAAAAAAGGTGATAAAATGAACTGCAATAATTACCGTGGAATTTATCTACTCTCAACAACATATAAAATATTATCTAACATTCTTTTAACAAGACTAACCCCATATGCTAATGAAATTATAGGTGATTATCAATGTGGATTTAAACGTAACAGATCAACTACAGATCAAATTTTTCACATCAGACAGACACTTGAAAAAAAGTGGGAATATAATCAAAATGTCCATCAGCTATTCATTGATTTCAAAAAAGCATATAATTCGGTCAAAAGAGATAAATTATATAATATATTAGTAGAGTTTGGAATACCTAAGAAGCTTGTTAGTATGATAAAAATATGCACCAGTGAAACAGAAAGTAAAATTCGTGTGGGTATTAATATGTCTGACAAATTTACAATTCATGATGGGTTAAAACAAGGAGATGCATTATCTCCATTGCTCTTTAATTTTGCCTTAGAATATGCTGTTAGGAAGGTAAACGAAACTAAAGAAGGACTAAAATTAAATGGTGTGACTCAGTTGTTAGCATATGCAGATGATGTAGACTTACTGGGGGATGATGTGAATACAATTAAGAATAATGCTAAAATATTTTTCAAAACTGCTAAAGAGATAGGTTTGGAAGTTAACAAAGAGAAAACTAAATATATGCTTACAGGCCGAAAACAAGTGTTAGGTAATAATCAAAATCTAATTATTGATAACAACTCGTTTGAAACAGTTTCCAAATTCAAATACTTACGAGTAATATTAACAAATGAAAATTATATTAAAGAGGAAATAAAAAGTAGGCTTAATTCAGGAAATGCATGTTACTTCTCTCTTCATAAACTTTTGTCTTCTCGTTGAATATCTAAGAATCTAAAAGTTAAAATATACAAAACCGTAATTTTGCCTGTAGTATTATATGGATGTGAAACTTGGTCCCTTACATTGAAAGAGGAACATAAATTGAGAGTATTTGAAAATAGGATCCTTAGGAAAATATTTGGACCTAAAAGGGATGAGGAGACAGGTGAGTGGAGAAGGTTACATAATTTAGAACTACATAATTTGTATTCATGTCCAGACATTATTAGAATAATTAAATCAAGAAGACTTAGGTGGGCAGGCCATGTGGCACGAATGGGAGAGGAAAGAGGAGTTTTCAGGATTCTTGTTGGGAAACCTGATGGTAAGAGACCAGTAGGAAGGCCAAGATGAAGATGGAGGGACAACGTCGAGATGGACCTAAGGGAAATCGGTAGGGATGGAAAAGAGTATATAGATCTTGCTCAAGATAGGGACAGATGGAAGGCCTGTGTTGCTGCAGCCATGAACCTTCGGGTTTAAGAAGGCTAGAGAGTTAGTTAGTTAGTTAGTTAGCTGACTTCTGTTAAAAGCTGAGGCTGTAAAGGGGCACTCAGCACACACAAAGACAAAACACAGGACAACACAAACAAAATTATACTGGCCATGGGGCCAGTCGCCAGAGCCTCGTTAGTCTGCAGTCCAGGGTGTACTAAAGTGGAAGTGAGGTTGACATTTGGGTGTACTATGTGGAAGGTCACCCCTTACACCCCCAGCGATTCTAAGAAAATGAGGAGTTTCATCCATGATTTCTTTGGTACCCCTCCACAATGCTTCCTGGGTGCAAAACTGGATCCCCTCCTCTTTACTTACCTTGACACATCCTTGAGAAATGGTAATTGTTCATTGATAAAATGCTTGGGTAGCAGTTACACTAGACTTTTATCAAACAAAAGTTTTCCCTAGACTGTACTTGTACACAAACAGCCTTCACAAAATTATGCAGTGACCACAACTTGTTGATCTAAAATGCCCCAGTTCTACCCAAAATAATTACAGATGTAAATATTAAATTGTCAAATTTACCAATCCAGATCATTAATTTCAATAATCTTTTGCATGTGGTGGACCAACGAGATACAGTTATTTTCATTAATTTGTGTGTAATTTAAATATAGATCTTTAATGTATTCCATTTCCTAGTTCATAAATTATACAAGAGATTATATTATATTACATATCTGAATACATTTATTGAGATTTGATTTGAGAAAAATTACTAGATTTTAATAAGAAGTATTATCAACCAAGTTGCAAATTAAATAAACATCTTACCTGTAACATCTTCAAATTCAACATGTGTATTTGCACATTTTGATAGGTGACTTTTCATTCTGATGACTTGGTCTTCTAGTTCATAACCACATATTTTGCATTTGGCCTTCAAACACTTTATTGAATCCTTTTTAGCTTCATCAAATGAAAGGCAAGCAATATCACGTTTTCTACCAGTCATTTTGGACTGTTAAGCTTAGAATACACAAGAGCCAAAGCTAACAGGTCCACAGACTGTCACTAAACTTCATAAACTGCTTGCTATCATGAAATGGGTAATTTCGCTTTGAAAGGGTGTTCCCCTTTGACTGGGAATTCCTCATTAGAAAAGGGGATTTTCGAGGAAATGGTTCATTTCTCATTAGGTTAATTTAAATAAACAAGTACTGAAAATTTCATTAGGCTAATTTTCAGTTACATAAACAAATAAACTTCTCTCTGTTATTGGAAATACAGGGTGTCCCACGAACGGCGCAACTGGGAATTAAGAGTGGCGTTACTTAGTAACCGAAACCTGTACATACATAAGTCATACACCAAACGTTAGCCCCTTCCATGTAGGACTGCCTTGACGGGGCGAGGGGGCTTAGTAGGGAGGTCATTTTCATCCCATCATTTCACACATTCTTCACATCCATCACTCACGTTTTCACAATTCCATCACGTCATTCATCTCCATATCTTTGACCTCCCTCTAAGAAACTAAGGTAGGGAGGTCATTTTCATCTCATCATTTCACTCATTCTTCACATCCATATCTCTCTCTTTCACCATTCCATCACGTCATTCATCTCCCTATAACTAAGGGTCCTGCTAGAGGAGACAACCTCGATAAAAAAAACCTATCCCAAGGTGTGAGTTGCACGTGCCGATGGGACAGTGTTGGCTGCAGGGGTAGGTGCAGTCGCGAACGTGGCCTCGGGGATTTCGGTTTGGTCCTCGAGTAGCCTCCATTTTTGGGGGTAGGCCTTCCTCGGCATAGAGGGCATGTCGAGGCGACAATTTATGGACCCTCCACTTAAAATCATTTTTGTATATGGGTACAAAAAACAACTCAAACGGGGGGAAACCCCCAAAACGAGCGCGGCCTTCGAGCCCGCTTCAATTATCGGAAAAGACAAGTAACGTGCCACGTTATCTTGTGATTAGTATTGTGCAGAAGACCGAGAGTAACGATGAATCTGCAACAACAAAGAAACATGGAGCTGCTACATTAAAGGACTTGTCACCGTTCCTGATCAAGAAACAGCTAGACTACGCCGCTGGTTCAGACGTACCAGAAATAAAAAAGCTGAGAAACGGGAGTCTACTTATCCAGACCAGCACAGATCGCCAGACCAACAACCTTTTAAAGCTAAGATCTTTGGGCGACTTCCCTGTTAATGTTGAACCTCACCATCAACTTAACAGTAGTAGAGGTGTGATTCGTCATTGGGATTTGTAAAATGCTGAGGAGGAAGAGATTCTTGAAGCACTCTCAGACCAACATGTGACTGCAGTGCAGCGAATAAAGACGCGTAAGTCCGGAGAACTAGTACCAACTGCTTCACTTATACCGACGTTTCAAGCGACCACTCTCCCAGACAGGGTACGGGCTGGATATTTGAGACTCGAAGTCCGTCCGTACATCCCTAACCCGATGCGTTGTTTCAAATGCCAGCACTTTGGGCACACTCAGCCTTCCTGCAAGGTCACTACCGCCCTTTGTGGTAAGTGTAGTCTGCCTGAGCATGGGACCGAACCTTGTTCTTCTGGTCCCAAATGCATTAACTGCCAAGGTGAGCACCCAGTCTGGCATCGTGACTGCCCCTCTTTCCAACAAGAGAAGAAAATCAGAGAGTTGGTCGTGACAGAGAAAATCTCTGCTGGCGAAGCAAAACAAGGTCTCCGTGAAAGCATACGCACCAGTTTACATGTGCCATTCGCTACAGTTGCTGCAGCTGGTCTTACCCGTCGCAGTGTAGGTGTACAAACCAGCGACGTGTCAAGCCAAACAACAACGCTTCCCGTAGTAGCTCGTCCTGCTTCGAGGAAACCAGCAACCACTCCTCGCTCCACAGAGAAAAAGTTCAAGCAGGTACACACGAAAGAATACTTTCTGGGGTGTAAGGGGTACCTTCCACGTAGGCGCCCAAAAGTCAACCTCACTTCCACGTAGTGCACCCTGGACTAAAGACTAACGAGGCTCTGGCGACTGGCCCTATGGCCAGTATAATTTTGTTTGTGTTGTCCTGTGTTTTGTCCTTATTTGTGCTGAGTGTTCTTTGCAGCCTCGGCTTTTAACAACAGTCAGAACATTTTAATGTTTTATGATTTTAATTAAGCAACGTTAGAGTTGTTACGTATAACGGTAAGGGGCTGGACCCCGTATAGTGTGACGGGTGCAAAATAGCCTTAGTGCTGACGCACCCAAACATTTTAAAATCAAATCAAACGAAAGAATACTTTCTGAAGTCCAGTAGCTCTCCAGTCAGGGGGGCAGCCACCACCCTGAAACTTAAAGCGCAGCTGAAAGCTGCCAGGCGGGCGCTCAAAGCACCCGCCCCCCACTGCCCCTTCTTCATCCCCTTCGCCCTCTATGTCCTTACCCGAGGACATGATACAGGACGAAGCCGCGGATGAAGAATTTATCAAGGTGACAGGGCCTAGAAACAGAGTACGCCTTAAAAGGTAACTATAATACCTCTAGCTATGGCTTATTGTCTCCAATGGAACCTTAACGGTTTCCGTACACATCTCGAGGAACTGCAAATTCTTATATCTGAATTTGACCCTGCCATCATATGTCTCCAAGAGACACATTTTCGTCCAAATGAATCAGTGATTCTAAACGGATACACACTTTACCGCACCGACAAGCTTCCTGAGGGTAGTCGTGCACACGGTGGTGTTGCAATCGGTGTTCGAGATACCATCCACTCAACACCAATCTTTCTCACCACCCCCCTCCAAGATGTCGCCGTGCGGGTCCATCTACCACAGCCAATATCTGTGTGCTGTGTCTACATCACAAGGGAGGAGCGATTCTCTCTTGAGGACCTCCTTTCTATATTCGAACAACTTCCGTCTCCTGTAGTTCTTTTGGGCGATTTTAATTCCTACCATCGTTTGTGGGGCTCCGTTCGTACAGAACCCCGGGGTCAAATTGTAGATCAATTCCGTGAGGCATCAGCTTTAACGTTGCTCAGGGTGGCTACAAACAAGCAGAAATGAAATTCCCTGACTTTTCCAGGTTTTCCAGGACAAAATTTACATTTTTCCCTGACAATTACAAACTAAACTAAATCGATGTTTTTACAAATAGAAATAATAAACTCATACAGATCCACGTATGGTTTTGTTAAGTACCAATATTATCTTCTATGAAATTGACAAAATTTCTCTATTCTCTATGATTTGAATTCAAACTGCAAAATAGTGAATTTGGAAAATTATTACAATTCACAAGCTAGGGATTACGGAATGTTGTCATACGCAGTAAGTTTAAAATAAAATACTTGATTATTTTTAAAGTTACGACTAAATGAGATAAGAGTGAAGAGTGATTGATTAAGAAATGCAATTTGTAATTTATCAGTCTCCTTATACATTCTCGGGATTAAATGTTGATATTTCCACTGGTGTCATATTTCCTTACATTATCAATGGGATTTCTGCTTCAGTACAGTATATCCAAGTGAAGTACTGTGAAACTGACAACATGCAGTTATACCATTAATGCTGATGAAAAGTGTATGTAGATATTAGAAATTTAACGCAAGCAATTTATAGAATCTCATTGTATAGGTACCTGACTTAGCTAACCACACATTAAAACAGGAACACTCTAATAATAAAAGCTTCTGAAAGTTCATATACGAGGGGCATCCTGAAAAAAGGTCCAATGTTCCCTATACGCAGCACTAGTGGTCGGAGAGCGACACACACACATGCAGGCAGGAAGAAGTGGCATGTAGCTGTAACCTGGTACAGTTGCAATGCAGCCGTTTTAAGAAAGTTCTAGGTTAAATATTGCAGCTCTCATACAGTCTCCCACCGACTGCGATGTAGCCTACGTGTAGTAATCAGATTTTTGCACGCTCAAAATTTGGCACAGAGCAATCAGCAATCGTGAGCAGACCAGATGTTGTGAATGATAGTATGGTCAGACGATGGTGCAGACAATTCACGAAGGCCAATCAAATGTGCACAACCCCATACAGCTGATTACACGCGGGTGTTCCATCACTTCAGGTGAGAGATTTTGGACCACTTCCTGTACAGCCCTGGCCTTGAATGTACCGACTTTCATCTCTTTGTTTAACTGAAGAGGTCTCTGGCAGGGCAAGGAGTTCACAGCAACACTGCGGTAGAGATAGTTCCAGTCCTTGCAGTCAGACACATATACCATGGGCATACAAAATTTAGTGCCATGCTACGACAAATGCCAGAACAACGGTGGTGATTATGCCGAAAATTAGGTTAGGAATCACTGTTACTAATGCAATAAATTACAACTGATACTCTTGTTTTATTTATACCTAATCGGTAGGGACCTTGATATTTTGTTACTTTTTTTCAAATTGTTGTATTTTCTTTCTTTCTTCTTTTTTTTTTTTACTATAACGTGTTATTTTAACAAAAATTCACATTTTCATTTTAGCGCATTTTCTGGCAAATATCTCAAATTATACCTTCATGGTGTTTTAAAACTACTGTTTCAAATTGTAAATCACATGGCTTACGCCTCTTTGTGAGAGTTTGATATCTTGAAAGTTATTTTGGGAAAGTTATTTCCATACCCCATTTTTGAATTTTAAGGTATGGATTTTAGATAATGGAAATTTCCCCGTATATACTGAAGGGTGCATAATGACCATAAGTGGCGATGCACCCAAAGAATTAAAATCAATCAATCTCATGTGACCAATACCGATATATTATGGCACCAAAAATTGGCATTGTATTTTTTTGACTTGTTAGTGTTACGTTTCCCAAAATTCGCGTTTTTGTTTTAGAACATTTATCTGCCAAATATACTGAAACTTAATACGCCATTGTGCTTTTAAACTATTATTTTAAATTGTAGGTCAAATGGTCTATGTATTTTCGAGACAGTTTGATATATTGGAACATATTTTTGAGGAAGTAAAAGTAAATAGCTCCCCTGCCCTTTTCCATGAAGGTGTATAGGGGTTTGGAGTTAGGGCCCCACACTTTCTTGATTACGGCTGAAGGTGGGGGTGATGTGATCAGCACCACGCTCCTGGCTACCTTTATCCCTCAAAGTTTCCTCAAGGTACCAGCTTCATATGATGCTGGGTGGTGCCGGAGCAGTTTGAATAGGTGGAAAACATCCCGGTTCTCCCCCGCAGGGGATCGACCCCGGGTCTCTCGCATAGTAGTCAGACACCCTAACGACTGAGCTCCATTATTAGTCGCTTGACAAATGCCGATGGTGCACACTTAGCTTGGTAATTCAAAACATATCTCGTGCGACAAATACTAAAGATGCTGCTCCCGTGTGACTGTAGATACGCACTCGATCTCCTGTTAGAAACCTTGCCACTTTTACATGATTTAATGTGGCTGTCGGAATTATTCCATGTACGTATAACTCTATAGTTTACTCTTGAATAAAATGTTGGAAAACTTGCATGTTCTATGTACACAAACATGGCCTAGAAAAGACAAGCATGTTGGATTTCATGGAATATTTCATTGTTTTAGGACATTCCTTTAAAAAAAATCGCTAAAAACGCCAACAATTCGCATTTTATGCCAAATACGCAGTATTTCGATATTTCTAACGGGCGAAAAATGTGTCCAGATATCACTGCACATTCCTAAACATAACTTCACAGCAATTACCATTTTTCACGGTTTTGGCGTTTGCGAAAAATCAATGTCCCTACTAACAGACAGGACAGAGAGTGGCGTTAATTTCATTGCAATATTAGTGTTGCAGTAAATTTGAGGTTGGGAGCATGCACTTGCCAATTTTTATAATGTTCACCAATGCAGATTTATGTTTCACTTTTTCGTGATAGTATTCAATATATATCCCGTTTGGTTGGATTCTTCTTGATATCTAAGAATAGTGCAATGTCATTGTAAACGTATGTTAACTTGTGCGAAATCAGTAATACGTCAGGATGATGAAAGAGGACCTTCGTAAGCACTGCTACATTAAAGAATGTAAAGTGAGCCAGAAGAGTAATACATTCCAGCAGCATATTTGCAGTCTAAAGCTCTTCTTGTTTATGCATGAAATTTTTGTAGGATGTTGCAATCAATGCAATTTCTGTCGCATGTTGTAGTGAGATACTTAGTCGGGTGGCGATATTCGACAAAAATCGTATGTATCAATGGAACCTATTTGTTTCAATGTTCCTTCAGTTTGACCAAGAAAATGCCTTACTACGACATCCGACAACTATCGGACGACACCACCGGCTCTTATCCCCTCCATCTGTTAAGTTGCCTTACTACTCCTATACGGACAAGAAAAAATGATAATTCAATGCATTTTCCATGTAATATTTAGAGGCTTAACCTTTACTCCCCCGATGATATCATCAGAGTAAGGTCATACTGGCCCGATGATACCATATGGTATCATGGTGCCGATTACGAAATGAATGTGCTTTTTGGACCTATATACTCTTATGTTTGGGTGGAAACTCTGACACAGGTCTGGAGCAAGCCTGGGAAATTCATATTGATGACCAACCTCCCCCCTCTCCCCGCAACATATCCATGCCACATTTCCGAACAGAGTTTCACATTTTTGGCTCATTATTCAACTTTTATGGCACCCAGGAACATGAAATGTTTCAATCGTTTTGAAAACGTCCATTCTTTGAAGAGAATACTAAGGTTTGCGCCTTCTCCCCCAAATAGCGGGAGAAGAAGGGGCAAACTCCAGATTTTTATAGTTTTTTCATTGAAATTCGGGGGTCGCGCCCCCCAACCCTCCTTCCTCGGTTCGGCATTCTGAATTGTACATTGTTGCATGCTCTGATGTTTTAGCTGAAAAACAAAACTTATCCCAAGTAGATTGCTCCCATAGTGCCCGAGTTATAACAATTTTCTGAGTAATATGTAAATTACCTATTTTTTAGTAAAAAACAGAGTTTCACATTTTGGCTTATTATTCAACTTGTATCGCACCCAAAAACATGAAACATGTTTCATTCTCTCTGGAAACGTCCATTCTTTGAAGGGAATACTAAGGTTTGCGTCTTCTCTCCAAAATAGCGGGAGAAGTGGAGGCAAACTCCAGATTTTTTCTTCATTGAAATTGGAGGGTCGCGCCCCGCAAGCCCCCTTCCTCGGTCCGGTGTTCTGAAATATACACGGTTGCATGCTCTGATGTTCTATCTGACAAACAAAACTTATCCGAAGTAGATTGCTACCATAGTGCCCGATTTTTAAAAAAAATACTTCCAAAAATACAAATTACCTATTTTTCGTAAAAAAAAATCAAATTTTGGCTTATTATTCAACTTGTATGGCACCCAAGAACATGAAACATGTTACGTTCTTTTGAGAAATGTTCATTCTTTGAAAAGAGTACTAAAGTTTGCGCCCTCTCCCTAAAATAGTGGAGGAAGAAGGGGCAAACTCCAAAGTTTTATGTTTTATCCATTGAAATTCGGGGGTCGTGCCCCCAAGCCTGCTTCCTCGGTCCGGCGTTCTGAATTGTACACGGTTGCATGCTATGATGTTTTAGCTGCAAAACAAAACTTATCCGAAGTAGTTTGCTCCCATAACAATTTTCCTCCAAAAATGAAAATTACCTATTTTTCGTAAAAAAAAATAATCACATTTTGGCTTATTATTCAACTTGTATGGCACCCAAGAACATGAAACATGTTTCACTCTCTTGAGAAATTTCCATTCTTTGAAAAGAATACTAAAGTTCGCGCCTTCTCCCCAAAATAGTGGGAGAAGAGGGGGAAACTCCAGACTTTTATGTTTTTTTCCATTGAAATTCGGGGGTCGTGCCCCCAAACCCCCTTCCTCGGTTCGGCGTTCTAAATTGTACACTGTTGCATGCTCTGATGTTTTAGCTGAAAAACAAAAGTTATCCTAAGTAGATTGCTCCCATGGTGCCCGAGTTATAACAATTTTCCTTCAAAGAGTGTTCGAATTTAAAATTCCCGCCGAGAAGCCCGGGGGAGAGAAATATCTCTCTATCTCTCTCTTTCTCTCTCTCTCTCTCTCTCTCTCTCTTTCTCTCTCTATCCTCCTGCCATCACTGCTTTCTGGCGCCGTGGTGTGCATAAAAGGGGCCTAAAAGTTGAGGATGAAACTTACGAACGAGATTTCCTGTTCCCGTGCAGAGTTCCATAACGATATATTAAAAAAAAAAAAAAAAAGGACGAAATTCCCTGACATTTCCCTGACTTTTTTTGACACCTCAAATTCCCTGACTTTTCCCGGTTTTCCAGGTTTTCCAGGTCTGTCGCCACCCTGGTTGCTGAATGATGGAACTCCCACATATTTCAGTCCTTCCTCTGGCACATACTCTGCGTTGGACTTGTCCTTTTGCAGTCCCAGCCTTGCTCCTACCACATCTTGGAGCGTTCACCCTGATCTCTGTGGGAGTGATCACTTCCCTCTCATTCTTACCATCGAACATCTTCAGCAATCACGTGAACAACACCCTCACTGGAATCTCAGTCGGGCCGACTGGGATGCCTTCGAGCATGCAGTGGACCTGGAAGTCGATCTTGCGTCGACTTTACCACCAATCGACGCCTTAGATGTCTTTGTGTCAGGAGTGCATGATGCTGCACGCACCTCCATTCCACATCCCAGTGGACCTGCGAGGCGACGCCCAGTCCCCTGGTGGACTGCGGAGATCAGTGCAGCCATCAAGGACCGCAATCATGCCCTAGATCGATTCAATAGGAACCACACTGCCGCAAACCTCGAGCAGTTCCGCATTAAGCGTGCCCGTCGGCTTATTCGAGCCAGTAAGAAGGCATGCTGAGTCCTTGTGTGCTGCGATTCGACCAGCGTGTTGCAGTCTCTGGATTCGCCGTATTCCCGGCATCCAGTAACGCAACGCATATTCAGACGGCTTGTGTCCTTATCTGCCAGTGCGGATGTACACTTTTGTTGGGTCCCTAGCCACGTGGGCATCCAGGGGAACGAAGAAGCTGATGCTGCCGCCAAGTCTGCTGATGCAGATGGCGACGTTCTCGTCCACCTTTTGCCAGCTAGCGACCTGCAGAATGTGTTCCGTTCTCCCCTTCTTGACACTTGGCAGACCGATTGGGATGTGGAAACTGGGAACAAGCTTCACGCTGTTAAGCCCACCATAGGTGTTTGGCGTTCCTCGTCTCGTCCCTCTCGGGGAGAAGACGTTATTCTTACCCGCCTGCGTATAGGACACAGCCGTCTCACGCATGGTCACCTACTGCAAGGGCTGGATCCTCCATTGTGTCGTACTTGTAATGTTATTTTAAGCATCCGACACATTCTCGTTGAATGTGTCGATCTTGCTTACCTCCGGCAGACTTTTAACCTTTCCGGCTGTTTGTCATCCCTCTTGGGTGATGACAGCAGTATTTTATCACATGTTTTTAGTTTTTTGCGAAGAGCTGGTCTCTTCCACCGTCTGTAAGGAGGTTTTTAGTTTATTTTAACTTTTTAATGTGTTGTGTTTGTCTCGTGCAGGTCTTTTTACAACCTTGCACTTTTCGTTTTTCCCAAGGGGCTATCTACACCCCTTTTTTAAAATTAAGTCAGAATTTTAGATAAGGGGACATTTCCCCATATACATAGAAGGGTGCGAAATGGCCTTAAATGCCGACGCACCCAGAAATTTTAACTCAATTCAATTCAAAACCAAATGTTAGCCCTGTCCAAGTAGATATTTTTAAACATAGAAACAACAAACAGGGTGCAGTGTTGTTCATGCAGTGTTGCCAAATGTAAGTGAAAGTGTAAATTTATTTTTCCACAAAGCATGGAAAATTGCATGTCAAACATTCGTACGGAAATTTGGACGTCAATTTCCACCTTGGGTAGGTGGACTATTTCGCCATCTATAGTTCAGAGAAGAAAACCGATCGTTTTCATTTTCTTTTTTTCCTGTTTCCAGTATTTCCATGTCATAGACCATCACTAAATTTTCATTTTCTTATTTTCCTGTTTCCAGTATTTCCATGTCATAGACCATCACTAAACACACCTTTTGTTGCCTTCAAACATCAACAGTGTTGCCACTGTACCTATTTTTTTAAAACACCCATTTGGACCGGTACGCCTTTACGAGGCATTTCAGGATTGGCTATACGCGAAAACGATCGGTTTTCTTCTCTGAACTATAGATGGCAAAATAGTCCACCTACCCAAGGTGGAAATTGACGTCCAAATTTCCGTACGAATGTTTGACATGCAATTTTCCATGCTTTGTGGAAAATAAATTTACACTTTCACTTACATTTGGCAACACTGCATGAACAACACTGCACCCCGTTTAAAAATATCTACTTGGACAGGGCTAACATTTGGTGTATGACTTATGTATGTACAGGTTTCGGTTACTATGTAAAGCCACTCTTAATTCCCAGTTGCGCCGTTCGTGGGACACCCTGTACATTTCATTAAAAAACAAAGATGGTTTATTTAAAGGAAAAAAAATGGTTTAAAACATGGTTTACACCAGCCAACCCTCCGCAACTTTCAGATAATCGCGAAGATTAAAATGAATGGTGACGGAATGGATAAAAGACAATTACAAACATACAGGGTGGCGCACGAAATGTCATACCATTCAATCACCTCATAAAATGTTTAATATCATATATTGAATGTTCAAAACACGTATGCGGGTGAGTTGGTTCATGAAAAATCCGGTAGATGTCAAAAGAAGTCAGTATCGGACTATTTTGTTGCGAAACAGCAGTTTGCAAGATGGCGGATAACGCGCGGTTGAGTGTCGAACAGAAGGTGAAAGTTGTAATGTTTTTTGCAGAAACAAAGAATTTGGTAGTGACACAAAGGCATTTTCGTGCACACTTTGGTACAAGATGGTCTCCCTGTAAACAGACCATTTGCAGATTGTGCCAACAATTCGAAACCACTGGCTCTGTGTTGGAGAATAATCGACGGCGCCCGTCAAGTGTCCGAACAACTGAGAACATTGAAGCAGTTCGCGTGGTTTTGGCACGAAGTCCAGCAAATCAACAAGAAGGGCGGCTGCTGAGTTACGAATATCTCGTAGGTCAATCCAAAGGATTCTCCACTCTGATCTTCACTTGTTCCCTTACAAAATGACAGTTGTCCAGAAACTAACGGCAGTGGACAAGGAACGAAGGCATCAGTTTGCTTCGTGGTTAGTGGAAGAAGATCATGTTCTGCACAACACTTGGTTTACAGATGAGGCGTACTTTCATTTAAATGGTGTGGTAAATAAGCAAAATGTTCGATTCTGGGCAAGTGAACAGCCTCACAAACTGCATGAACGTGAGAATTATGGAGAAAAAGTGAGTGTGTGGGCAGCAATTTCAACTCATGGAATCATTGGACCGTTTTTCTTTGACGACACAGAACGATACAAGGAAATGTTGGAGAACTCATTTATTCCGCAGCTCTTAGCAACAGGTCTCCATTTACACACTCAGTGGTTCATGCAAGATGGAGCCCGCCCACATACTGCAAACATTGTTCTTGATTTCCTGTATGAGATGTTTAATGTGCATGTAATGTCTAATCGGTTTCCTGAACGTCATGCATAGCCCGGATATTAATCCTTGTGACTTTTTTTGTGGGGTTTCTTGAAAGATAAAGTTTTCGCAAGGAAGCCTGCAGATGTAGTGCAACTCAAGGCCTTTATTGTGCAGTTGTGTCGTGAAATTTCGGAGGACTTGTGCCGCAGGGTTGTGACAAATGTAAAGGTTCGCTTGCAAAAGGTTGTGAACCATAATGGTGGACACATTGAACACATTCTGCACTAAACAAACTTTCCATACTCTGATAATTCACTATGCATTAATTTTGTAATGTTTCTATAATAAATAAATGTGTAATAAACAAAACAAATGGTAAGACATTTCGTGCGCCACCCTGTATATGGAAAAAAGCAGTTCTCCAGGGGATTATGCTGGTCGTAGGTCCAAACGCCGAAGCCTCGATAATCCAGGGTGTACTTCGTGGAAGGGAGGTTGCCATTTTTCTTGTCTCCACAAAGAGTCATTCATACCTTACATTCTGCTATAAATGAAAATGCACCATTCTGAGCTCTAGGATGTACTGATATTATTGGATAGAAAACATTGAACATTTAATGAGAGATCTTATTCAAAATCCAACAATGCACATATTGGCACTTTGAAGTCCACCAAGTTCCACTAGCTAAAAACCATGTCATTAGTATACACCAAAAAGTCAACGATGCTAGGTTACAGCAGTACAAGGCGCTTTGCAGTGTTGACTGCTCTTCAAAGATTTATGAATTTACATCAGTGCACAGCACGGCCACTGCAGGCCATGAAGCCAACCTAGTCGCCTGCTCTCTTGGGCCAGCTTGTACCAGAAAGATAGCATGACAGACGGCAAATGTTTGCCCTACCAGCTCTACGCTGGTCTAGTGAACGTCACTTCCATGAGCGTTGTCATAGCAATGCTAGACCTGGCAATACAGAACCTATCTAAGAGTATTGTAACGTAAGGAAATGGTGCTTCTTTGTACCATCCTTTGGAAATGTCTTCCTGTTTTGCTGCTGATTGTAATCATAATGGCTACAGGAAAACAAGAAGATATTCTCAAATTGGTTTAAGATGCAGGTAGTGATTCTGATTGTTGTACAGTGCTGTAAACACACTTGCAGTAGTAGACAAATATACATCCACCAACCTTTCTAAAACGCCGGAAAATATGCGAACTAACCGGCCTCCTCCACCCCCTTCTTTTGCCCCCGATGTTTACTCTGAAGCTGGTCGGGCAAGGACCTTCCCACTTTCGCTGACACAGCGTTGCTAATTTTACTCTCTTCAAGAATTCGAGGAGTGTTGTTGATGTGCGTAGGCGTGTTTTTCAGTAAGTGTAAAATGTCGAAAGTTGTGCACAGAAGTGAGCGAAATTTGCTACTACGATTCATCAACAAGTGTGAAAAGAGACGGGTGGAATTATCCTCGCAATGAACCCCTAAAGAGAGCAGTATATCTAACGGGATGGTCGGAGTCATTGCTTAAAAAAGTGAAAAAAATTTGAATTTTTTGAATTTGAATTTAAAATTTTGGGAGCGTCAGCACTTAGGCAAATTTGCTCCCGTCACATTATATGGGGTCCAGCCCCTTACCATTACAAATTACAACTCAAACGTTGCATAACTAAAAACTTTAAAACCATAAAATGTTCTGACTTGTTAAAAGCTGAGGCTGTAAACGCGCACTCAGCACACACATGGACATAAAACAGGACAACACACACAAAATTATACTGGCCATAGCGCCAGTCGCCAGAGCCTCGTTA
Source organism: Lepisma saccharinum (assembly GCF_977018435.1). Lineage (NCBI taxonomy): Eukaryota > Metazoa > Arthropoda > Insecta > Zygentoma > Lepismatidae > Lepisma > Lepisma saccharinum. Next base: position 4,312,848 of record NW_028142891.1, read on the forward strand.
GTCTCTTGTCCAGGGTGCACTACGTGGAAGTGAGGTTGACTTTTGGGTGTACTACGTGGAAGCAGCACCCCTTACACCCCAAAAGTGAAAAAAAGATTTACAAACCCCTGACCAGAAATTGCCAACTCCTGGTAAACGGAGATGTGCTCGACAGAACAAGATTGTCATTGACGACATGGATAAGTGTATACTGTGAAGGAAAATCCATGAACTGTACATAGTCAAAAGAGAAGTTCCTACAATACTGAAACTTTTAGTTATTGCTAAGGAAGAAATCAATTATCAGGGGGAGGGGGGGGCGAGAAACATTACGGAAAATTATGAAACAGATTATCTTAACAGGTTTTAAATTTAAAGAACGTAGAAACTCTAGCTTAGCTCTGGTTGAACGAAGGAACATTGTGGTGTGGAGAGTAAGATATCTTCGTGCAATCGACAGATTCCGTAACGAAGGGAGCCCTGTTGTTTACATTGATGAAACTTGGATTCATCCCAATTGCAAAGTAAAAAAATGTTGGCAGAGTGAACGTATCTTCACAAATGACAGTCCGAGGCACAGACTTATCATAAGGCACGCAGGGGGTTCCATGGGGTTTGTTCCAAACGCACTTAATATATTCCAGACCAAGACAACTTCTGGCCATTACCATAACGAAATGAATTCCGAGAACTTCGAGAAGTGGTTGGAACAGAAACTTATTCCTAATCTCCCACCTAGATCTGTCATTGTTATGGATAATGCCTTCTGCCACTCAATTCAAACCAATAAAGCCCCAAACAAAAAGTAAGAAACTGGAGATTCAAGAATGGTTATTAAAAAATATCATCACTTTCGATATCGAACAAACAAAGTCAGAATTGTTGCTGAAAGTAAAAAATAATCTTCCCGATCCAGTATATCGAGCTGATACAATTTTGAAAACCCACGGCCACCACGTCCTTCGATTTCCACCATATCATATCACTGTGACTTGAACCAGATCGAGTACATATGGAGCTCCATAAAGCATAGAGTTGCCTCACGAAACGTAAGTTCAAATTTGAGAGAAATAAGGGCTCATACCGAAAGTGCAATTGGCAGTGTCACAGTACAGGAATGTGAATGTATGTGCCAACATGCCATCCATTTGGAAAAAGAATATCAGAGGAATGATGGAATTCTCGAAGATGAGGTTCAAACGTTGATTATAAACCTGGAATCTGGTTCTGAAAGTAGCGATGTAAATAGCGACAGTGACAGCGAAAGTTGGAATTCGGACATCTCTGCCACAGACACCTTATAATCTGCCTCCAGGCCAACCGGAGGCAAGAACCCAAAAGTACGAGTAAGTTGCTTTTTTTTTTTAATATATACTTTACATAATTTAGAATATTAACCTTGTGTGTTTAAATTGTTGATATCCTTCTGCGAGACAGCTGGCGTTTTTAACTTTAGTGTCCCCCTCCCTCCTCTCTCTTATGCTATGTTATTTGAATTACCACATCTAGAAATGAAACTTAATATTCGGCCTGCATATTTGTGTACTTGCAAACCTTTTACGGCACACTCCCACTTCTAGATTATTTTATTATCTTTAAATTTTGGATGCGTCAGCACTAAGGCTATTTTGCACTCGTCACATTATACGGGATCCAGCCCCTTATTGTTAAACATAACAACTCTAACGTTGCATACCTAAAATCATAAAATATAAAAATCTTCTGACTTTCGTTAAAAGCTGAGGCTATAAAGGAGAACTCAGCACGAATAAGGACAAAACACAGGACAACACAAACAAAATTATACTGGCCATGGGGCCAGTCGCCAGAGCCTCGTTAGTCTGCAGTCCAGGGTGTACTATGTGGAAGTGAGGTTCACTATTGGGTGCACTACGTGGAAGGAGCACCCCTTACACTCCACTTCTAGATTTGGCAACACAGGGGTAAAACACGTGTTTCTGCCATCCCTTCCCTGGCCCCAAAGTCCCCTCATAAACATTCGACACTAGCGCTTGTAACGTACAGAAACCTGGTAGTTACATAATACTGGCATTGTTTCGAACTAAGGAAAGACAAGAAAAAGACACACACATGCACACACACACATACGTACATTTATCTCATCCTCAGTTCTTGGAACTTGGTCAAGGATTTACTACTTCCTATGGTCGTTGCAAGTGAACTAGGAAAACCACCAAACAGGATATCATTGTGGCTTTTGCGATGCCAGGAGTGGTATATGGCCCTGGCGATTCTGGGAATGAACTTTGAACACAACAGGATGTCATAGGTGCATCTGTTCTGGGAAGGATGCACCAGATGGGTACGAAAGTACCCATCACTTCCTTCGTAGGTGCAGAGGCACCTGCACATCCTTAATTCCTAGAAAGGACTAACTAAGTACACAAGCCACTCAGTGCAAGTGTCCCTAAGGGAGAACTAAGGGTGAGACAAAGGACATACACAAATATAAAAAGGGCAGGATATAGAATGGAAGGGGTCAGTTGATTCTGAGAGTCCAGAGAGTCGAGAGTGCAGTCCTGATAATCCAGTCAGCCGAGGGGGAGTTCACCTACATCGATACCGAGACGCTGCCAGTCTACCTCGCTCCTCTCTACCTTAAGTGGGTAAGACGACGTTCCTTTCTTTCTCTAATATAACTGGTCATTTATTTAGCTAGAGTCAGGCCTTAGATTGTTGTACGACGCAACATGACCAATGTTTAATGCAGTATACAATAAACCATATTTAATCTACCTCTGTTGTGTTATGTTCTAGCGAGTAAGATTCCTTTTAAGTAACGTTTGTATCCCCAGAGCGTTACAGTTTGGTGGAGATGCGTTACTTTGCTAACGGCAAAGGCTCGACCCCTGTCCACTTCATTATGTACTTGTTAAAAATGTTACAGGCATAGGTAATCTCGTTTTGTCCTTCGTTCAATGTTGTCGGTTGTTCATTGTTCGTTTTGTGGTAACTCTGCTTCGTATGATGTTCATGTTGTGGATTCAAACTGATTGGTTGAAAGTTCCATTTTATGCTGATTGTGACATTACACTATGTTTTCTTAATGGTTCTTACACGTCAGCAAACCACTGGTGAATGTAAACCCCTCCTTACTGACGTTGTTACTTGTCCATTACCTGGTTGCTTAAGAGAAGCAATAAACACGCCATTACCCGCTGATAGCGAAGCATTAGAAATGCCAGACTCCGCGTCAAATCCTAGTACTTCAGGCGCTACGATGTGTACTTCCTCCAGAACACCGTCAATTCAACCCGATACATTTACCGCTGACACGGGTGAAAATATCACAGATTTTTTTGATACGTATAGAAGAGTTTCTTCCATATTGGGATGGACGGGATCGCAAAAAGTAAAATTTTTGCCTGCTTACTTAAAGAAAAGCGCATTAGCATACTGGGATTTGAACCGAACTACCTTAGAAAATCTAGAAGATTTCTCGCAGGTCGAAGAAGCTTTGACCAAAGCCTTTCAACCCGTTTTACCAGTTGGCCAAGCCTACCTTGACCTCGCAGCGCGGAAGAAATTGCAAGACAAATCGATAGAAAATTATTTCTACGACGTATTGAAACTGTGTAAGAAAGCCGACCCTAATATGAACGACGAAGGGAAAATTAACTTCATGTGTAACGGTTTACCGGCAAAAGACGCCGAAAAATTGGTAACTATGAACGCACAAACGCTGGACGAATTGTTAGCCAATTTACGTCTTTTAGAACGGGCGAAACGTCAATCCGACATTTCTTCACGTACTTACGCACAAGTAGTGAGAGGAAATAATGACAGACAACGAGAATCTTATTCCAACACGAGCAATCACACCCGTTATGTCCATACAATGGATCAATCACGGCATACTGACCGTCAGGATCAAAATAGGCAGACGGAGGATAATCATGGGAAAAGTAATCAAAGAAATACTGGTTATAATCAAGGTTCGTCAGCATTTCGTGGGTCTTACAGGGGCAAGTCAAACAATGCACAAAACAGTGGGAATACGTCGCGACAATGCTTTACGTGCGGATCTACCGGTCACTTTGCAAGAAACTGTCCTAGGCGTGTTTCATTTACACAGAGGGGAGGATATTCAACTGATCGTGGTCGTGGATCATTTTCTATTCAAGGCAGAAATTCACAGAATAATCGGCGAGGAAATTTCAGCAGGAATTACAGTAGAGAAACACGAAGTCCTTCTCCCTTCTCTGGAAATGCAAAACCCCCAAACATTTAAAGGGCCAGCGAAACAGGGGTCGTTTTAGCCCAAGGGAAGGAAAACCCCTGAGGAAACGAGCGTATCACGCCGAAACTTGTTCGTCATTCTTGTCAAATAATGATCACTCTTCTCAAAGACCTATGATTAATGTTAATATTTTCGGGAAAAATATACCCGCTCTTATAGACACAGGTAGTACTTGCAGTCTATTACATTTTGGAATGTTACCTCCACATTTTAGGATTTATGCACGAAAAACTGGATCTGTAACCCTATCCACTTTATCAGGAGTTGCATCAAGAAACACTCCAGTTTGTAATTTCCATTTCAGAATCGGGCAACATAAATTTACAATGCCATTGGCTATCTGTGGTAATTCTTCATTGCGTAATCGTATTATTTTGGGAGCTGATTTCTTTAACTGTTTTGTTAAGTATTTGACTCCAACCGGCGTAATGTTACGCAGATCACGAGATTCATTCATACCAAACGTAATCGAAACTCAGTTACCAATGAGTACAAACAAGATTCAAAACCGGGACAAAAACGACGATCAATTTAGTCTAGAGACGACAGTATTAGCTGCAGACAGTCAATATCCCAGACAAAGTAAAGATACTATAATGATTCCACGTATTTTTAATCATCCGCGTAAATTTATCTCTTTTGCTTTACCAGCTAATCGCGACGAAGTTCCACAGCAGGAAACAACATTTCGGCAAAAGGAAAATAATCCGGACGAAGACGCGGAAACACTCACGGACAATCTTCCTTCCGGAAGAAAGAGTTTTACACTGCCGCATTCTAATGATGTAACAGATAAGACTCTTTTTCGAGAGCTTCCGTTCTGCGACAAGAAGGAAAACGAGAATAATGGAAGAGCAGCGTCTAAACTAAAGGTTTTTTCAGCGCATTCAGTAATTTTAAAACCATATGAATATATGGAACTGATAGTGACTTTTTCTCCAGCTGTTCCATCTAATCAAGATTTTGTTTTAGAGGTAAATAATGGTCTTTATGACCAATATCGCTGTTTAGTGCCAAGATTGCTTATAAATTCATCAACCACACTGCAAGTTCCTATTATAAATATGAACCATTTTCAAGTCCCCTTTCCACAAAACTATGTTCTAGGTGTTTTGTTTAAACCGGAAGTTATTTCTTCTCCTCCGGAAGAAACGTCACTTGAATTTATCAACGCAATTCGTGACGATAAATTAAAGAGCGCATTCACGTTTTCAAACAAAGAGTTCAACGTGAAGACAGATTTGGATATTTCAAAAGATATAACTGATGAGCAGAAAAACGAATTGTTACAATTATTGGAACAATTCAAGGATTGTTTTGCGTCATCTCCCGAACAATTAGGTGTTACAAATGCATACGAGGTTACTATTCCACTTGTAGATGATATCCCAGTCCGACGTACTCCCTACAGGGTGTCCCCAAAGCAACGTGACTTTAAGTCGGAATTAGACAAAATGCTTAGTCTCGGGATTATCAAAGAATCCGAATCTGAATATGGAGCCCCAATTATTTTAGTAGCAAAAAAAGATGGCAATTGTAGATTGTGTGTGGATTTTCGAGGATTGAATGCGAAGATGAAGGTCCCAAATTACCCTCTTCCATTAATTTCGGATATAATACACTATTTGAGTGGTGTAAAATATCTTTCTACGTTGGATTTGTATTCCGCGTACCATCAATTGAAAATTGCCGAGGAAGATCAATATAAAACCGCTTTAGTTAGTCCGGTAGGAACGTATGAGTTCACTAGACTCCCTTTTGGCCTTGCAAATGCACCAGCTGCATTTCAGCGATGTATTGACAAAGTTTTTGCTGGACTAAAATGGAACAGTTTATGCGTATTCTTAGATGACATTATAGTCTTCAGTGATACATGGGAACAACACATGGAAAGGTTAGAAAAGACGTTCCTTGCTCTAAGGAAGTCTAATCTCAAGGCAAAGCCATCAAAATGTCACTTCGCCTTTGCAGAAACAGAGATTCTGGGTCATATTATCAGTAGAGATGGGATAGCCACCGATCCGCGTAAGGTTTCAGCAATTCACGATATAGCAATCCCAACTAATTTAAAACAAGTTCGTTCCTTTTTGGGATGCGCGAATTTTTTTCGCCGTTTCATCCAGAATTTTTCTCTGATAGCTAAACCGTTAACAGACCTAACAAAGAAAGGTGTACCATTTAACATGGGAGAAAAACAAATTGCTGCATTTAATGAGCTTAAGCACCGTCTATCAAGTGCACCCATTTTACGACATTTCGATCCTAAATTAGCGATTGAATTACATTGCGATGCATCTCAGCTTGCCTTTGGAGCAATGCTCTGTCACGTCACAATTGACCAAAATAATCCAAAACGACATATCACACAGCCAATTGCTTTTGTGTCAAGATTGTTCACAGGAGCGCAGATAAACTATAGTATCTGTGAGAAAGAGGCCTACTGTTTAGTATTTAGTGTTCTACACTTTAGGCAATATTTAACGGATACGACGTTCACGGCTGTCGTCGATAGCGCCGGTGCGTGCTGGCTACGCACAGCGAAAGATTTGACAAATCGTTTGGCTCGATGGAGTATTCGGCTTAGTACGTTTAACTTTACTATCCGACATCGTCCAGGAAAAGTACATTGCGTACCGGACTGTCTCTCCCGCTCAGCTAAAGAACCACTCACAGACCAAGAGCGCGATTTTATTGATCATGGAGACGCAATCTGTATTATCGATCAGCAGATCGGTACAACATCAAGTATGCGCTCTCAAGAAATTCGTGAACGCCAATTGCAAGATTCAGAGGTAAAAACTCTAATTGAATTAAAAGAAAGGGACCCAACACATCTGTCTGTCCGTTATTATGACTTAATCAATGGTGTCCTATATAAACGTCATAATGACAGAAATCTACTTGTCATTCCAAACAATATGATACAGGACGTGCTGTCCGAAGTGCATGACTCGCCATATACCGGAGCGCATACAGGCCAAAGTAAAACTTTGCAAAAAGTAAATGAACGATTTTATTGGAAGACAGCTCGACGGGATGTTCACAATTACGTCCGTACGTGTCAATTATGCCAGGAGAAGAACTCTCCTACGGGTGTCAAACAGGGTTTACTACATCCCATACCTACGGGTAATATTTGTGAAAATTGGTCATCAGACATATTTGGACCGGTTACTTCTTCACATGGGTATAAATATATCCTATTTGCAATAGATGCACTATCCTCGTGGGTCGTTGCACAACCGTTAAAAAACATATCAGCGAAAAATGTCGCTAACTTTTTGGTAAATAAGGTTTACACGGTGCACGGACCCATTAACACTTTGCTCACCGATAGAGGTTCAGTTTATAAGGCTGCTTTGGTAGAGAACATATTGGATGAACTTAAAATAAAGCATCTAAACACCTCAGGGTACCATCCGCAATGTAATGGGAAAGCAGAACGCATTAACAGAAGTTTCGCCAATATTTTAAGTAAATATACGGCACGTAACCAAAAGGATTGGTCCACATTTTTGAATCTAGTCGTATATGCATATAACGTAAGTCCACTAGAAGGGATAAATATTTCTCCATACGAGATAATGTACGGTAGGAAGCCCACATTTCCTTTGGAGGTAGGATTAAATTTTAATCCGACGGACCCTTTTTCCATGAAATTTAGAGAAAAGGCAAAGGATATCCAAGAATTGGTAAGAAAACTACACGACAAAAGACATCTAGCCTCTAAGCGACGTTACGATAGCAACAGAATAGAACCTACGTATCAGGTAGATGATTTAGTAATGGTTTACATGCCTGCAAAGAAAAAAGGACTTTCGGATAAACTGCGCAGAAAATACGACGGTCCTTATCGCATTACAGATGTCAGAGGAAATAATGTTTATGATTTACAGAAAGTCAGAGGACAGAAAACACTACGGGTTAATATTTCTCGGTTGAAAAGTATTGGCCTCGACCAGGTCAATCGATAGATTAGATACGATTAACTTATCCTTCCATTATACGAACTCAACAAAGAGAAACGTATTTTTAACAGACGGGCTTAACATAGCGAAATTCGACAGAAGAGATATCAAGGGAATTTCATTTTAATCATCTAAATTAACGAACGAGGAAATTCTTTCATATAGGCAGGTCAGTAGACAGAATAAATGAAAAGAGGTGATTAATTAAGCAGTGTGATTAATCGGGACGCCGATTACATTACATACACTATTCAAAATAACGTAAGCACGCAAAGTACTGTGAGAGAATTTAATTCAGGTTGTCCGGATAACAAACCCGTCTCTCTCTTGATTACCAGTCAATTGTTTCCGTCAGGATATCACGGATGTACAGCTCGAGTAAAGGCAATGCACAACTCGTTTTAAATATTCACGTGATTCTTCGTCGGGATAACTCTTTTCTTCATTTACTTTAGACTCTTCGGTGGTTTTGTTACGCGAAAATAGGAAAGATGGAATAGACGAAACTATTTTATTGTCATGACACTAACACCTATCCTGCAGAATTCGTTTTCCGTCAACACTATTAAGAAGCGAAAACAAAATCCCTCTTCCTTATGAGTTATCTGAATACTGCGGTAGACGCTTTATCTGATTTCCGGTAGACAGCCTGAGTAGCTCCGAAAGAACACACAATTGTTATCAATCTTTCGGATATTCTCTATTAACGTGAATATGAAAATAAATTACTTCTTTTCTGAATATACAATACAAAAGGAGTGCGAATTTTTACCATTCTTATTAATTTTTTTTTTTCTCTTTTCCTTATTTCAGGCGTTTATACCACGATTCTCAATAGACTTCAGGTATAACATTATATTACAAATTTACGCGCAGTTGGAATGCTTTATTTTGCTCGAGCTATTAGCATATCTTTTAACAAACTGTATATGGGATTCTTATCCTTATTAATTTTTTTTTACTACAGTAATTTTTAAAGCTTTCGCTCTATGTCGCCTAAAGTGATAGGGAAAATCACAGTGGAAGGATTAGATCTGGCAATTACGCAAGACGGCCCTCAATTTCAATCTATTGTAGACGGTTTAGCCTCTCGCCTACATGTTTGCACACCGCGAGTCCTAGAACAGTCTAAGGTTGAATCAATAAATAAGCATTTGCTCATTCTTTATAAAACACAGACGGCAGATAAATTCTTTGCCGATTGTGCAGAAATTGTCAACAATTTCGTAAGGCTCCACATTAAAGCAGGTATATACAAGAATTTTCCAAGTACCATAGATACTAGAAAGGACGACAGGGACGCCGTTGATTTGTATACCCAATTCGACGAGCTCTTACCTTACAAGGCGCCGTAAGAAATATAGTTGCAGAACTCTATTCCATGGTTAATATATCATTGACCAAGATTTACACCTAAATATATGATTATTTCAAGGCAGATTAAGTTTTCCTCACTAGTACATTATGTTTAGGAAGAAATAATATGCAGTCATGAGTATCAACGTTGATCATTGGTTCCATAGGTTAAGTACTGAACCATTTTTTATTCCTCCTATAGGAGATATTCGTGACCACGTATGTGAGTTAGTCATATTTTCCGAGTTGTTTTTATTTGTCAAGTTTGTTAATGGATGTGAAGTAGAGGCTCACATTAAAGACAACTTTTTGCAAGATTCGTTGCAGAGAATCAAACATTTTGTAGCTAGGTGCTATCGGAACTACGATTTAGATTTCATGTTCGACTGTGAATTTCAGGCTAGAACAGGCACGCTTGAATTAATTGCTTATTAAAAGGCTTATTAGTGAATATTTTTTTCCTTAAGATGGGCGATGAAAGTCAAGATTCTTTTTCAAGTATCACTACGTTACCCTATGTATCATCAGACGATAATATGTCTATTGCAGACGATAGTCCTTCTGAAGCATATGGACGTATACTATCAACGCATGATTTTGAGTCGGATATTCTTCCAGAATACCCTTCTCTCCCTTTTCAGTGGAATTATCCCAACGCCATGGATATTCAGGCCTGTTTTCTTCTTCCAATGCCTAATGAAGAAATTGAGCTACTTATTTTTGTTTTTATGAATGTCGATTTTATCCAGGCATTCATTTCAGGTGAAAATCCTTTCATTGACGAGGGAGTCAATATTTTACCTATGGTCCTAAATCGTAGTTCAATCGCATATGTGTATGTAACTCATGACTTTGTGAAATTCTTACGTAATGGGCTTGATATGTTATCTTCCCCACAAGAACGTGTTTCGTGGCTTAATGAACGTTCCTCAGAATTGAGGACGTTTGTAACTTCCGTCATCAATTTGGCGGGAGATCTATGGACGCTACATTCACATTATGACCCAAGCACGGGTTATTTGTATTACTGGCCCTGCTTTCTGGAAGCATTTATTGGTCTCTATGAAGACTAATACCTTCATGTCTTCTTCATGATGTACATAGCTTCGGGTATTATTAATATATATATATATATATTTTTTTTTAGTAGGATTAAGGATATATTGTATTTACAATTCCACTAACCTTGGAATTTTAACTAAAAGATTAACTTACCTCTGTTTTTGTACAGTTCATGTTTCATATCGCGAGCATTACTAGTTTTTGATCGATATCATTAATAGTATTAGTTTAGTATTAGGGATTACTCTTATTAGGTTCATAAGTACACTTTGTTAGTACTATTGGGCGCACACAATTCATATTTTTAATTGTACATAGTTTAATAGACCGTTCGGCATCCCACCACCTCGCTGATAACTGGGATGGGAAATTTTCTTTTCCTGTGTGATGTCGTATGTTCACCCAGCATCTGCATACAGTGTACTCAATTTAGCGATTATTTCGTTTTACTTTATATTGGTACATTTTCTTATTCGCCACGCTTCGGGACGAAGCGCCTTTTCTAGAGGGGAAAATAAAATGTGAGATTGCAGTTGCTTATACGTTCTCTAGTTTCAGAACCATGAACTTCTTAATAGTACTATTATGCGTAAATGTTGGTTGGGCTATTCCAACAATTAGACTCATGCCGGGGGCCTATTGGAGACAGCTTCCCAAAGTGATCCTCTACGAAGGAAGTGTTCCGCTCACCTACAAGGAGAATCTTCCCCATAAGGATGTGGTCGATCAATCTCTTCTCGATTTGGCAAAACAGGAAAAGGTAAATATTCTATTGACGAATCCTGAGGACGAAATCTTCAACTCATTGGATCAAATGGTAGGTAATTTTCAGCAACTTTTTGTGTTACATTTAAATAATACTGATATAGAATTTCCATCACCACCTGATGAGTTTCCAAGAGCTAAGCGGGGATTAGGTTTAAATTTTATTGGTAATTTTGCAAATTGGTGCTGTGGGATATTAAGTGAAAACCAATTCCATGATATCCTCGTGAACGAACGTACACTGAATTCAGAAATACACAAGGTCACTTCTAGCTTGAAAAATGAACATCAGGAAGTGCATTTATTAAAGTCACAAATACGCGATTTAATTCAGCAAACAAATAGTTCTTTATATACTATTGAAACACAAGTTAATATTTTAAAAGCAAACTTCGGAGAACATCTTAAGACGCTAACTGCGAAAGCAAATAACACAAATCACAAGGTAAATTTAATGGCTTTAAAATCAGTTGTTTTGCATCAATTATTAATGAGTTCTACAATTAATTCCGAAATGAGAGAATTACGAACCGCATGTTTCGCAAACAAGATTCCATTGTATTTAATTACGCCTCAAACACTGAGACGAGACCTTAAACAATTAAAATTTACACTAGCAAAAAATGGATATCAGTTGGCCATACCAACTTCTAATTTAATGAAATATTATACTGTACCATTGGCTCACTGCTTGTTTTCTCCTAAGCAAATAGTTGTTACGTTAAAAATCCCAATCACGAAAATGGGAGATAATCCTATTCTTGAAGAATTTCTCACTGTACCTTTCCGCTGGCAAAATAACACTTGCAACGTTATTTTCAGCCACTAGTACAAATTCCGTTCGACTTTTATCAGGTACATTTCTCGCCACTTGTGACCCACACAATTCACCAATGTGTTATTTACCTCGTTTTGGTCACGACGCTACACTTGGCAGTTCTTGCGCCCAGAAGATACGATTAGGCGCTACGATTAAGGAACTAGCAGGACATTGCATGTTTCAATGTTATGAAGGAAATAATGTTATCATTACGGAAGTTGCTCAAGACCATTATGTCATCACAAATCCACCACCTCAGATTCACGGCGAATGTAGCGATAAGGCAGTCACTTTAGAAACTTACGATACAGAGCCAGGAGCTCTGGAAATCACTCTTCCATGCAGTTGTTCACTAACAATAACCGATACTACGGCTATTCCAAGAACATTCCCTTGTGCTAGTCAGACTAGTGATAATCTACACAGCTATCATATTCTACCCGCCTCCTGGGGTAAAATACCAACAATGAAAATAGACGTATTATTCGCAGGGAGTAAAGCGGCAGAATTTAATCACTTTAACGATTGTTTAGACGCTGATTGGCCTAAGAAAATACCATTTCTAAAGATAACAACACAAACCGAATCAGTTAAAGATAATGAGGATTATACTGACAGCTTACAGGATATCGATACCGATATCTCAGACGGAAATTTAATTAAAATATCTTTTGGTCTCGTGTGGAATGTTATCCTTACTCTCACTGTAGTATGGATAGTTTATAAATATCGTATGATAACAGCTCAATTAATGGCACTTAAGCAAGTACAACCCGCAGATGCATTGGAAACATCACCAGAATTAATTCAGGATATTATAAGTTACTCAACTATTACGTTAATGATGCTCTTGGTAATTATTTTTATGTATTGGATATTTAAGAAATATGTGAGACAGTGTTGCAGACATATAACCATAATAAGATCAAGACAGACTGTTCCGTCTACCCAAGTGTTATTTCAGAACGACACTTCCTCTAATGTACAGATAAACCCTGGAATCAAAACAAGACCTAAACCTCTACCACGTAAACTCAATACGACACATAAACCTGTGCACCTCTCTATGACAGCATGACTAGTCGTGTTGATTTCTATCTTTCAGTCTTCTATTGTAAAAGTTGAAAGCTTAACCATGAGAACATTCGTTACATCTGGAATATATATGACCGAAATTGAACCCCCTATCTTGTATGAAACTTCAGTACCTCTACTATACCAACTACATTATAGTGAGGCATCTTCTGAAATTATAGACTGGGAAAATCTACCTTCATCTATAGGAAACACTCCTATTACCACCGACCCTTCACTTCAAGGATGAAGCTATTTCCTTATTACGAAAACCCATATCCGAACTCTATTTTTAAAGAACAAGATATCACTAAAATTCGATATCGAATCCTACAATTCCCAGCAACAGACTGGATTAATATCCAACGTCTTGATCTTGCTAATGCACCCCACGTAATGCATATCCTAATTACTGCTTGTCAAAAACGAAAGATACATCCAGCGATAATATCCTTCCACACGCTAGCACAACATATTCAGATGCTGGAAAGTAAGGTAACCAAGTATAATTACACTCTGGCTATATCGTCCAATAACTTAGGACAGTATTATAACGTACCGATTTTAGAATGTACTATTGGACCCAACTACACCTTACTCGCACTAAAAATACCTCTTATCAGGAAACACTCTACTATACAAGCATATAACTTGAGACCTTTACCTTATCAATTTGACCAGCGTGTTTGTCAAATACAATTGACCACAGACGTAATATTATTCGACGAACACGAACATACTTATTACGAACACTTTTGTTCCATATCAACTGATATTTTATGCTTTATCACGCCTGTCAGAAACATTTTTACATCGGAATATCGATGTATTGACTCTATAGTTAAACAAGAAGTTCAATCAGTAGTGCAACACTGCCCACTACAATGTCATGATGAACCGATATTAAACTTACCTGTATTATTGAATGTTTCAACTTATTTAGTATTACCATCTTCAGATGTTGAGATCACAGTAAAATGTGAAAGTATACTCTTTAGTTTTAAACGTAATTCCCCTCATGGCACTTTAGTAGTACAACTAGGATGCCAGTGTGTTATGTGTATTGCTTCGCAATGCTATCGAGCACAATTTCCATGTATTTTACCAAATCCTACAAAAGCGCAGATCTCGCAGTTTCTGCCCATACATTGGATAGATCAGAACAACACCAATGATACCGAATACGAATGTACTGCCAATATTATTGAAAAGCCTATATGCAAAGTAGTGAATCAACCTACCGAAACGTCTATACAAAATGTGACGTCCTTGGTACATATTCATGTATGGCTTAGTCTAGTGACATGCCTGTATATCTTTCTCACGGCATGGATCTCTTATAGGATCAATTGTAGAAAGCATAGGGCACAAAGAACCACTTCTGTTCCTGTGGCCATAAGAACTAAATTAGATCAGGCACCTAATTATGAAGCTCCACGATGCCCAATCTACGAAAGTATTTTAGAATAACGTATGTATCAATTGCTAAAGATATGTTAGTTTCAGAGCCTGGGACAACTATAAAAATCGAAGCCAGCCTCTCCGGGGATCCGGCAGTAAACCAGCCGCAGTACCATTCCAATGGACATCAGGAAGAGGAAGTGGACTCCAGGTCAAGATGAACAAGGAAGTGGAAGTTCAAGTGCAAAATAATGGAAAATAATAGACGCTCAAATACATAAAGACTATTCCGATAGAGCAATGTAACTCACCATATATATATATATATATAATTGTATTCAAGTATAATACTTCTAGTATACTAGATTCCGGATAAATAAGTGACCAGAGTAAGATAAGAATAATGAACTGCAATATAGCACAGTCAATAGTTCCTTACGCAAGGGTACTCCAATACTTAATATGATTAGATGGAGACCATCTAAGCTAGGGTGGGGCGTAATGTAACGTACAGAAACCTGGTAGTTACATAATACTGGCATTGTTTCGAACTAAGGAAAGACAAGAAAAAGACACACACATGCACACACACACATACGTACATTTATCTCATCCTCAGTTCTTGGAACTTGGTCAAGGATTTACTACTTCCTATGGTCGGTGCAAGTGAACTAGGAAAACCACCAAACAGGATATCATTGTGGCTTTTGCGATGCCAGGAGTGGTATATGGCCCTGGCGATTCTGGGAATGAACTTTGAACACAACAGGATGTCATAGGTGCATCTGTTCTGGGAAGGATGCACCAGATGGGTACGAAAGTACCCATCACTTCCTTCGTAGGTGCAGAGGCACCTGCACATCCTTAATTCCTAGAAAGGACTAACTAAGTACACAAGCCACTCAGTGCAAGTGTCCCTAAGGGAGAACTAAGGGTGAGACAAAGGACATACACAAATATAAAAAGGGCAGGATATAGAATGGAAGGGGTCAGTTGATTCTGAGAGTCCAGAGAGTCGAGAGTGCAGTCCTGATAATCCAGTCAGCCGAGGGGGAGTTCACCTACATCGATACCGAGACGCTGCCAGTCTACCTCGCTCCTCTCTACCTTAAGTGGGTAAGACGACGTTCCTTTCTTTCTCTAATATAACTGGTCATTTATTTAGCTAGAGTCAGGCCTTAGATTGTTGTATGACGCAACATGACCAATGTTTAATGCAGTATACAATAAACCATATTTAATCTACCTCTGTTGTGTTATGTTCTAGCGAGTAAGATTCCTTTTAAGTAACGTTTGTATCCCCAGAGCGTTACACGCTACTTGTTTCTGGCCAGGGTTTCAAATAGGTTGGTGGATCTATACAAAGTGCACTAATACTAATGCAAGCATAACAACCCCAACACACTCAAAATGTTAATTACATAATGGATCTTACTCACAAATGCATGTAGGATCGTTAATATCAATGCATGATGCAAGTTCTTTCTCAGGATATGGTATGCGTAAGATTTCCAGATTCGTAAAAAAACAACAAAAACAAATGAAATACTCCTGTCGTAGCTATTATTCTGCTACACAAGTTCATTTTTCTAGCTTGCAATTTAGTGACAATTTTCTGTATTGTGAACTACAAACATGATGAATCGACTTCGAATGCATGATTTAGCTATATGCAAGTTGTTACTTGTAGACATTTTTAATTTTGTAAAGAAAGACCCAGTGTATTCACAGAAGGATGAGGGCTTGCTCAGGAAGGAATTAGGTGCAGTACTCTTCAGTGCAGCCGAAGAGGGTGAAATTTGGATTTTAAATGGGTGTTATATATATACAGTCCTAGGACATATAGAAGACCATGATTTCCTAAGTGGCTTACCAGGTAATGCTGCTTCTACCATATGGTCTGTTGTACAAGCATATTTGGTCCTGAACAAACCAAAACTCCTTGAATTTGAAATCCTTTTGGAAGATTTGTGGAGCCAAAATGTTCTTCCAAAGGTTGAATTGGATAGTATGTCAAAGGCTGTCACTTATGTTCTGTACTTCTAGGCCTGCAAGGGATTGTTGAAGGCAAATATCAACATTGCAAGGCTCACTTCCAAATTCAGGACACGGCAGAAGTTGAACCAAAGGAGAGGAATACTGCTGTACAATCAACTCGACACAAGGACAGTAAAGATTACATATGAGGCATTGAGGATACGAAGGGTGAACTCAACATTGGGCGATTTTTTTTTCTCCATAACTTGGTTTGTCAGGCATTGGTGAATATGGTAGGTAAGCATTTTTGTTGAAGAAGCCCTTTTAACCATATAAAACTAGGGCTGACAGAAGCCCTCCTATCTTCTAAGAGCGGTAGAACTCCGGGACACCCTAGCTCCCTGCTACTGGGAACCCACCCACCCCACTCCACCGCTTGGCACGTGGCTTGGACGATTCAATCCGTTTAGATTAGTTTAGTTTCTCTGTCACTTCTATTGCACGTTGGTAGAATTTTATCACGCTCTCATTACGGGAATTATGGATAATCAAGTTGCGGGATACTCCAGAAAGCGAGGGAAAAACGTGGAAGAAGGTGGAGGCAAAGAAGAAAAGGAACTCCGGCGAAGAATACGTATCAAGACAGACGAACGTTGTGGTACCAGCTCGTCAAATCGGTGAGCCATGTAGCTGCCAATGTTATTTGAAGGTAGGCCTAGATAATGTGAGATTTTTTATTGTTTCTGGAAACTGGGTAGTTGCGACTTACAGAACTCTCATATATCAAAGTTGGTGATAAGCAAAGACGTAAAAAGGTCTATTTGCGGTGTCTCGACTACACTGTAATAATACACAATGTGAAACACAAAGTGTGCCGTACCGCATTTTATAATATGCATGGAATATCGGAAAAACATGTTCCTACTGCTTTGATAAAACTGGTTCGACTGGAACCGTTGTTCCTGACCTAAGGGGAAAAAAAGAATCTGGTCATAAAGTAGTAGAACACAGAAAGACTAAAATGAAACAACACATTGTGTCTTTGCAAACTGTGTCAAGCCACTATAGCCGTGCAAAAAGTTCTCATCCAAAATACCTCCCGGTTGGATTAAACATTAGTTCGCTCTTTCCCTATACTTGGAGTCGCTGAAAGAAAAGTATCCAGGAAGTGAGCCCGTCACCAAGCATTATTATCGTGATATTTTCAATCGCGAATTTAACATGGGTTTGAACCACCCCGCAGTGATACTTGCAATGTCTGTGATAAAACCGACATTTCCATAACTAATCTTCTCGCTATCGCATTCGACCTACAGTAGGCACTCCGCACTCTTAAATTGACCAGTGGTATCCAGTTTTATAAACGGAAACTGTGGACATGCAACTTCGGTATTCATAGCATTAAAACAGGGGCCTCTAAAATGTGTAAGGGAGATGATTGATTTGATTTGATTTTAAATTCTGTATTTGTCTATCGTACGCTCTCAAGAATTTTGAATTTGAATTTAAAATTTTGGGTGCGTCAGCACTAAGGCTATTTTGCACCAGTCACATTATATGGGGTCCAGCACCTTACCGTTAACATAACAACTCTAACGTTGCAGAACTAAAATCATAGAATATTAAAATCTTCTGACTTTCGTTAAAAGCTGAGGCAGTAAAGGAGCACTCAGCACAAATAAGGACAAAAAAAAAACAAAAAACAGGACAACACAAACAAAATTATACTGGCCATGGGGCCAGTCACCAGAGCCTCGTTAGTCTGCAGTCCAGGGTGTACTTAGTGGAAGTGAGGTTGACTATTGGGTGCACTACGTGGAAGGAGCACCCCGTATGCTCTCAAGAGATGCTCAATGTCAAACCTGACAGAGTTCCAAAGAGGCATGATTGTTGGAGCACATTCAGCTGGAGCCACGGTGACGGAAACCACAAACCTTGTGGGGTGTGGTGTGGAAGGAGCACAGTACCAGCCATCATGACAGAGTACACAACACAAGGTAAGATGGCGTCTTCAAAGCACAACACTGGACGAAGGACAAAGCTTGCTGCTTGGGATAGGAGGGTGTTGAAGTGCATAGTGGCCCGAAAGCACAAACAATCGGTATCCGAGACATCTGAAATGAACATGCATCTCCAGGACCCCATTTCAACCAAAACTGTCAAAAGGGAACTCCCTGCTACAAACATTAATGGCAAAGTGGCAATTCGTAAGCCGTTGGTGACATCATTTAATGCTGTCCACCGATGCCAATGGTGCAGAGCTCACAGAAGTTGGTCTCCACAGCAGTGGCAACAAGTCATTTCGTCTGATTAATCAACATTCACGTTATTTCAGACCACCGGGCATGGAGAATGCCCCGAAATGCGTTTCATCCTGACAGCCTCTTGCCGGCTGTGAAGCATGGAGATTGGTCCATTATGGTATGGGGTGCGATATCTTGGCACGGTATGGGACCACTAGTTTCTCTACATGGGAAGATAAACGCCAATCACTATCGGAGCATTCTGGGGGATCATCTCTATCATTTTGTCCAGACTTTATTTCCTGGGGAGCGGCTGCTTTTTCAAGACAACGCTCCTATCCACAATGATGGGTCTGTCCAAACAAGGTTCGAAGAACATGACGATGAAGTAGGGCATCTTGAATGGCCCCACAGTCTCCTGACTTGAATATTATAGAACATTTGTGGGGATATTTGGAGTCCAAACTGCATGCAAGAAGTCCACCTTTAGCCACACTTTCAGAATTGGAGACTGCTCTGGAGGGTTAATGGCTCCATATTCCCTTAAACATTGTGCATGACCTCTATGCGACCATCCCACGTCGCATACAAAGTGTACTTCAGTCACAGGGTGGTCCAACCCCATATTAATAAAGATTTTCTCTAATTTCACAGTTGTTCGTATTATTTTGTCCCCCGTCTGTATGTATGTATATATATACACATATATATGTAGGGTGTCCATAAGATCTCACCCCACCCTCGGTATTGTGAGAATGGTGAAACACGTATTCCATGATGTTCAGGGGGAAACGTTTTGAGGCCAACCAGTCCCTACCCGGGACCCTCACAAAGGGGTAGGCTGGGGTAGACTCATTTTTTTTCAAATAGCAAGGGGGGGGTCAAAGACCTTATACGCTACGAAGGATAAATACTTTGTTTTGAGTAGTCCCAAGAAAGCACAAAGATGGTGAATGCATACCTTATCACGCCGAAGGCGTGACTCGAACCCAGGACCCTGGGCATCATAAATTGATAAGTTAATCACTTGGCCAAGGGGTCCGGCCAAAGCAGATTACGCCAGCGACCATCAGTGGAGTTGTAAAACTCCACTGACACGGCATTAGGGCGGAAGAATATAAAATAAGAGTAAAATCAGCTTTATTCACAAAAAAGCGAGTAGCGACAGATAGAGCGTTCTCAACGGCTTTAACGATCGGAAGTTCAAATTCCCTTCAAATAGTTTGCGTGAGAATATCTCCCTCTCAGTTGCTCTCAGTTTTATCTCCGATGTAGTAATTG
This sequence comes from Lepisma saccharinum, assembly GCF_977018435.1. NCBI lineage: Eukaryota > Metazoa > Arthropoda > Insecta > Zygentoma > Lepismatidae > Lepisma > Lepisma saccharinum. Next base: position 4,333,035 of record NW_028142891.1, read on the forward strand.
TGATAGGGCTCCGTTGTTGTTTAAAAATGAAATAGTTGTTGTCGGAAAGTTATAGTTAGAATATCGGGACTATGCTACTGTTAGGACCACGGAGTTGCACTCCCTAGAACATTTTATTTCAGGAAAGGACCTTGTCTACTAGGATGAGCGGAGAAGAGCATCTCTAGAGAACTACAGGTACGAACATTCCTTTATCATGTCCTCGCCCTACCTGTCTAGTCAGCAAAAGAGTTTTATATCAAATGTTGTTAGTGTTCCAACATTTATCTGGGGTGTCACCCCATCACTTTTGTGGCCCTCTTGCTAAGCAAGCGAGTTGCTTCAGGCCGTCATAGCCGTAAGTAACGATCCCCCAAATCTACCTTACATTTTATACGATATGTAAAAGGAATTTTATAAGAATCACATATAAGGTCTTAACATTCTAATACAGAAACAATTATTTAAGAAGGGGGTTTTGAAAGCATTGGTAATTTATAATACTTAATCTAGTTTTAGTACTCTGAACCAGTGGAGGCCCGCGCCTACTATGATGGATAGTGCCAACGTGATCGAGAAATCGAAAAAAAAAATCTTCGTTAGCATATCAATGACAGGAATCTAATGAAATAGTAAATTTTAAATGGAATTTTGTTTAATAGAATTTACATGCAGACAAAATATCAATTTTCTAAACAATAGTCAATCTGAAATGCTTTACTCTGAGATCCAGAGAGGAAAAGGCCTGCATTCCTCGCGAGACAGTCAGCAAGAGCGATAGATGAAGTCCATCCTGCGTTCCTTTTTGTTTGCGAATAAATCTATCACTTTCTTGTTAAAATTGTCTATCTTGTTCACAAAACTTTTCCCACAAGAGAGTATGCTCAACGACGTGAGTCTTTCTTCTTTCAATGTGTTGCGTAGAAATGTTTTTATTCTCATCATCATTGAAAAGCACCTTTCTCCTTCTGACGATGACATTGGCATTTTTATTAGTAATTTGAGCACTTTAGTGGTTTCTTGAAATGTATCACATAATTCTTCGTTCATGATGAGAGAAAGGAACGGAACAAACAACACCAGACACCGCTCTCACTTCTGGTCGGGAGTAGCATACTTGGAGTTCACTTTATAGACTTTTGTCTTCTAAGAACGGGTACGCTTTGGTCAATTCTTTTAGGTGTCCATTGGGGAAGTGTTTTAAATTATGTTCAAATTCCTGCACATCGAACAAATGCCGCCGCAAGGTGTGTCGTGAACTGAAAACTTGTTTTCATTTCGGACAAAATGGTATTGCATATTTCCAGTGCTTCTCTTCTTGTCAGAATGTACTGTCCTGTCTTTTGGGTGCATTTTCTTCACCGCCAGTGTCCTGTTCAACAGAATCAATTACATTATCAATCTGCTGCCGCACTGCCTGTATGCATGTTTCGAAGTTTTGTAAACACTGGCGAGCGTTTAATGAATCTACGTTCCTCCTTTGCAGTTGGCTGAAGATTATTTCTACGTGTGGCATTATGTGAAAGAAAGTCAACCAAAACACGAAGTTCGCTTTGCGCAGCAGCAGCTTGTAGGATGAGGCTTGCAGTTATGTCATCGCGGTTCTGAATTGTGTCCATCACGGTAATGAGGTTTTCTCTGTACTCGTGCACAGTGTTCACTCCGCGAGAATGAAAGTTCCATCGCGTCTGAGATGCCCGAAGCAACCCTCCTGTGAACGATCTAGTCCAGAATTGCAGTTCTCTGCGAAGAACTGGAGAAAAACGAACAAATCGAAGACAGATTAGCGAAAAAGATTCGCACGTCCCTATTGATAGAAGTTGCCTTTGACATCACTAAATTCATTTGGTGTGCATAGCAATGGATGTAATTTGCAAAACTTATCTTTTATTTGCTTTAGCACTCCATTGATGCGCCCACTCATTACCGATGCTACGTCGTAACTTTGTGCGATCAATAAATGTGAATTATTTCTTTTAATTGACTCAAGTTCTTGAAGGATGCATTTCGAAATAACATTTGCATCGTGTCCACCTGGATTCATGAATTTCCAAAATCTTTCGACAGGCTTTCCTCCAACTATGTAACGCAGTACAATAACAAATTGATATTGGTTAGACACATCGGTGGTTTCGTCAGCAAAAATCGCTATGTAATCTGCACCTTTAATCTCTTCACGAACTTCCTTATGATACACTTCCAACATGCACTGAAGCACTTCATTCTGTATTGTTTTCGAAGTGCATTTAGCAGAGTAGGAACTATACTGAGCTCTATCAAGGTGATCTTCCAAATCTTTATTTCATTCGGAACTGAAGTGAATTAACTCCCGAAAAATGCCTTTATTTTCCGATTGCTCTCTCTCATCATGACTCCTCAAAGCCAATTCAAGGGCACCATAGAAACGAATACAATTTATTACCAAATTCAACACATACCTGTTTCTGTCCACATGTTCATTGTGCTTCACAATGGTTTCTCTGTAATACGAACTCCGTTGAGCTTCGATATTAACTTTCCCCAACATGGATAAACTCACTACATTGTTCATGTGTTCTGTTGAATTTTCATGACCTTTCATTTTCTCCCACACATGCACAATATCTGTAACACCCTCTTTCGTCCAGTGGAATTCCCTGCCGAAGAGTACACACGGAAAACAGAACAAGGCCATTTTCTCTTCACAACCACATAACCACTTATTCTTAGAATATATGCCACTATTGAACTTTCGACGCCTCTCACCTTTACCACTCTTCTGTGTACAAGTGATGTTTAAATCTGGCGTGGGCCGGCCCAACATGCTTAACTTTTAATTTATCCTCATATGGTAACGTGGAAAACGAGGTATGTAATAACGCACTAATCCGATTCATCTTCACTCACTACCCTACCATTTGTACACTATCGGACACCTTTCACTCCACAAAAAGCACAACAATTACAGCCGCAAAGTCGAACACGGAAATAACGCTTTGCTTTGTTTCCAATTCCTCCACTCCAGCAAGGCATATATCAACAACCAGTGTTACTAACAACTACAATATATTTAGGCGTAAAACTCCAGTAGCATCTGCTAAATAAAATGTGGATGTAAAAATTGCACAATCCATTGTAAAAAATTGAATTCTATCTCCAAGTAAAGTTCATATAGTAAGTTTTCTGTATATTTTTATTAAAAAATATAAAAGTGAAAGATCCTATGGTGATGCGAATTTAGTTTGATATTTCGACTTTTTATCTTTACAACAGATATGTAGTATATTTTCGACGTCCAGTTGGAACTTTTTCCAAAATAGGCAGAAAAGTAGATATTACTTTTTCACAAATTACTTCCCCAGCGGGTCTTACAAATCAGTCAGATTTAGCGACTTATCTCTGAAAAGCAACACTGCCAAAGTTCCCTCGTCGTGCCACGCGAAATCTGGCATGGCTGGGTGTCTTATGACCAGAAAGGCTATCCCCTCCCCCCCCCTTCCTTGATTTCAACTCAAGACTTCTTCAACCATCCGCACATGTGTCAACTTCGTTAGGCAAGCTACAACGCCTTGTAAGCTAGCTCTTGGAGGGCACGGACCGTTCGTTGCCTCGCGACTCGAGAGGGTAGAAACAGCTGGCGATGCGGAGAAGAGGTTTAGTCAGCTTGACCGATTGAGAGATTCGAATCTCCTTGTCTGTGAATTATAAATGTATTAATTTAACAATACTTTGGCGGAGTATGCTATTCTTCTAAGAGTAGTGCCATGGCACGGAGGCTCTCACCTTTGAGGTGCCGCTGCACTGAACAATTCATCATTCATATAACTAGGATGAAATTTCTCATGTAACATTATCATAATTTGAATTTAAAATTGTGGGTGCGTCAGCACTAAGGCTATTTTGCACCCGTCACATTATACGGGATCCAGCATCTTATCGTTACAAATAACAACTCTATCGTTGCAGAACTAAAATCATAAAATATTAAAATGTTCTGACTTTCGTTAAAAGCTAAGGCTGTAAAGAGGCAATCAGCACACATAAGGACAAAAGAACAGGACAATACAAACAAAATTATACTGGGCATGGGGCCAGTCGCCAGAGCCTCGTTAGTCTTCAGTCCAGGGTGTACTAATGTGGAAGTTAGGTTGACATTTGGGTGTACTACTTGGAAGGTCACCCCTTACACCCCAACAATATCATTATTATAGTCAAGTGTTAGTACCTTGTAAAAAAGTTTCCCTTCGTGCATAGCTTACAAGGAGTGGTGCCTTGAAGGAAAACAATCCTATGTTTTGATTTGATTTGATTTGAATTTAAAATTTTGTGTGCGTCAGCACTAAGGCTATTTTGCACTCGTCACATTATACGGGGTCCAGCCCCTTATCGTTACACATAACAACTCTAACGTTGCATAAAAATCATAAAATGTTCTGACTTCCGTTAAAAGCTGAGGCTGTAAACGAGCACTCAGCACGAATAAAGACAAAACACAGGACAACACAAACAAAATTATACTGACCATGGGGTCAGAGCCTCGTTAGTCTGCAGTCCAGGGTGTACTATGTGGAAGTGAGGTTGACTATTGGGTGCACTACATGGAAGGAGCACCCCTTACACCCCAACAAGCCTATGTGCTATGAAATATATTTTAGTGCATAAAGGGTGCACTGGCATCACCAAAGTCAATCCTACAATGCATACAAGCCTTCCGTAAATAATATTATGAAATAAGTGTAGTTGCAATGCTTTGCTTTAACAAAACAATAGCTTAATAATATTTCAGGATGTTTTTCTAGTAAGGTTCTGGATATCACATTTTTAATTGGACAGTAATTTCTTTAAACCACAAGTTAATAATATAGTACTAAAAATTTTAACAATCCATGAAAGATACAATTTTCTGTATTGCAAATAGTTATGTAGAACAAGAGGAATGACCCAGCTCCATCAAACACAAATGTTTAAATTAAATTTGCAAAAAAAGAAAAATGCACCTACACACAAACATACAAAAAGAAACAAATTCCTGTGAAGAACAATAACTGGATGGTGATCTTATTGCATGCCTATAATTAAGTGATAACTGGGTGTAAAAAAAATCCGTACCAGATATAACTTCATAACGACATTCAGAATTCCATATACTTCCCAAATATTTGTGCCCATATATATCCTGAACACACAGTGTACTAATAATCTATATTGTGAAAATGTAACAGGTCAATTTTCATAAGTATACTGCTCAGCAGTTGTATATGATATATGTACTAGCTAAATGTTCCTTAATTTGTTGCAGATGAATTAACTTTTTCTTCCGCAACCACCATGTAAAATATACTGCGTATTATTCTGAAATCTATTTCTTGTACAAATTTATCAAATTTCAAGACGTTCATTCCCTTCTTTCAGAATGAAAGAACCACAGGGTGAAAACGCTTCTACAAGTGTGATACAAGAGGCTGTGGATGAAAATTTCACTTTGGAATGTGGGGAAGTAACAATTAAAAAAAAAGACATGGAAATAATATACCTGAAAAAAAAAAGTTGGGTCATTCCATGTCAAATCATCCAGAATTTTGTGAAAATGTCACCCACCATCTCCGATTTTGATGAAATTCAGTATACTTATAGAACATTTAATGCTGATTACAAAAATTACAATTTTTTTTTTTTAGATTGGTCAAGGGGTTCAGAAGTTACACGCTCTTTAATTTGTATTTGATGTTAAAATTGTGGGAGCGTCAGCACTTAAGCTATTTTGCTCCCGTCACATTATACGGGGGCCAGCCCCTTATCATTATAAAGAACAACTCTAACGTTGCATAATTAAAAATCTTAAAATCTTCTGACTTCTGTTAAAAGCTGAGGCTGTAAACGGGCACTCAGCACACATAAGGACAACAGGACAATACAAACAAAATTATACTGGCCATGGGGCCAGTCGCCAGAGCCTCGTTAGTCATCAGTCCAGGGTGTACTAATGTGGAAGTGAGGTTGACGTTTGGGTGTACTACGTGGAAGGTCACCCCTTACACCCCTACACGCTCTTTAAAATCTCCGTGTACGCCACTTGCGGCTTCACTTTAGGTTATAAATGATAGTATCTGCCCGCAGGTTTGCCGTAGAAACTTCAAGTTTGTTCTCTTTTGTTCAGAATAGTGTAAGCTTTCATTTAAATAAAGTTTCAGATGAGTATCAATAACCATGTATTTTTATGTATAGTTTCATGTATTTTTTAGACAAATAAATGACCAACTTCAAAAGCGAATTTCATGCAATGCCCCCCCCCCCCCTTTCAATTGTCCCTCAATTTTATATGTAGGTAACTCAGAGTTTCTACGGCAAACCTGAGGGAAGATACTATCATTTATAACCTAATGCGTGTCTTTTAAAGTGAAGCCGCAAGTGGCGTACACGGAGATTTAAAAAAGGACGTAACTTCTGAACCCCTTGACCAATCTAAAAAAAATTGTAATTTTTGTAATTAGCATTAAATGTTCTATAAGTATACCGAATTTCATCAAAATCGGAGATGGTGGGTGACATGGCCTGGATGAATTGACATGGAATGACCCAGTTGACTTAATGGAGAGGCATATTGCACAACAAGAATCCAAATGGAGCTTGCGTCAATGGAAAAACCAGCAGTATTAGAAGTAGAAAGAATTACTTTTGAGGCACTGAGAAATTATCGTGATTTCCTAACATATTACACAAGTCTTCCCTCCAAGGATACATCACAATGCCTTTTGAAATGGTGCACAGCTGTGGAGTTTCAATACTACGAAGGGTGGAAAGCATAGCCAAACAAGACCAGCTGCTGCTAATATTAATGAAACTTTGACTCAATCTTGATTATAAAGATTTAACATTCAGATTCATGATCTTAAAAACTGCAGTTACAAATACCTTTCTCAGTTGGCTACATTTGCTCCACGAAACAATATTTCAACCAGTCATGAACAAGTTACCATCCCGGCAAAAATGTAAAACATTTCCCCCCGAAACTTTTACTTACTTTCCAAACTGCAGAGTAATTGTCGATTGCACTGAAATAAGGTGCTGCGTGCCACGATCCAGTCTGAATGCACAGAGTCAAACATACGTAAATTACAAAGGATACAACACTTTTAAAGGATTAATTTGTCTCTCCCCTAATCGTGCAATTGTGTTTGTTAGTTAGATATATCCAGGATCCATTTCCAACAAAGAAATATTCCAGAACAGTGTCAGATGCAACCAGGCGACTTGATACTTGCAGATAAAGGATTCTTGATATAGGACTGTGTTCCAGCGTAAGTGTATCTTGTATGTGTATCTGTAAACATTCCACCTTTTACACATCAACAGGTAAAACTGACAACCAAGATTGCTCGAGCACGGATTCACGTGGAAAGAGCAATTGGAAGCATGAAGAACTTCAGCATTTTTGAGAACTTTCCTCCACATTTAAGGTCCCTTGCTATGTACTATTATATTCCAGGTCTGTGTAATTTCGCTCAATCTTCAAAATCCTATTCTGGAAGTGGAGTTTATAAATAATGCGACCTTCAAAAAGATGAAAGTGTACCAAACAATTGAAAAATGCTTCTGAGTTATTTATTTCCTTTTCAATTTCTTTTTCAATTAATTCCCTTTTGTAAAAATGAAAAAATGATATACCCAGCATTGTATTAAGAGACTATTACATACAAATTGACATCTGGATTAAAAGGTGCTTGTAAAAGTTAATTTCAAATGAATTCTGAATTAACATAAAATATTTAATATTTTTCACTTAAAAAATTGAATGATTTGTTCATTAGAACTCCTTGTCAAATGTATAAAATCAATCTATTCCTATCTCATTGTACAGGGTGGTGCAAAAAAAAAAGGTAACCAAAATTCTGAAACATGTATGCTTCTTCTTTTTTTCACAGATTGTTCTCTAATCATGCCACAATATAGTTTGGAACAACGCAGTTGGAGCGTTTAACATTATTTCCGAAGTTATGGTACAGGACGAATGAATGGTCCATCTTTGGCTGATGCATGCAATGGTTTTGAGGAACAATTTAATTTACGAGCACCACCAAAGAAAACCATATTGCAGTGGTTGGAAATATTCAGAACAACTGGTTCAGTGAATAATCCTAATGCAGGACGATCTGGACGACCACGAAGCACAAACGACAACACTGGTTGAGTGATGAACAAGGTTCTCCAATCTCCAAAGCAAAGCATACGGCATATGTTGAAGGAATTACCTATAAAAAGAACCAGTTTCATGCGTATGGTTAAGGACATTGGAGCTTACTCATATCGCATACAGGTGTTTCATGCGTTGTTACCTCAAGATTTCCCTTCTCGATTGCAGTATTGTGGACGTGTGCTGGCGAATCTTTATAAAGACGAACATTACATTGACAATTGGTGGTGGTCTGATTTTTGAATTTGAATTTGAATTAAAATTTTGGGAGCGTCAGCACTTAGGCTATTTTGCTCCCTTCACATTATACGGGGGCCAGCCCCTTATCATTATAAAGAACAACTCTAACGTTGTATCACTAAAAATCTTAAAATGTTCTGACTTCTGTTAAAAGCTGAGGCTGTAAACGGGCACTCAGCACACATAAGGACAAGAAACAGGACAACACACACAGAATTATACTGGCCATAGTGCCAGTCGCCAGAGCCTCGTTAGTCTTTAGTCCAGGGTGCACAATGTGGAAGTGAGGTTGACTTTTGGGCGCCTTAGAAGAAGGCCGCCCCTTACACCCCGGTGGTGGTCTGATGAATGTCATGTTCTCCTTAGCGGACATATAAACAAACATAACATGCATTTTCTTGCCTGGGAAAAGCCAGACGACTACGTGCAAAAACAACTTCACTCGGAGAAGATAACCGTGTGGGCCGCAGTTTCATGTCACAACATTACAGGATAGACAAGGTAACGATATCCATAACCGCTATGGTGTACAGACAGCAAGTCGGAGCGGTTTCAAGCAGATCTAAGGACATTTTGTGAAATTAACAATTTTGTGTTGATGAGCAATTGTTTCAGCAGTGATGCCCAACATGTTGCATTTCTTTATTATAAACATGTCGAAAAAAGTTTTATTTCTCCTTCTTAATATACAGGGTTAGTCAAAAGTATCGGGACAGGCCAGTAATAACGAGATGCGTGGGTGGAGGAAAATCACATGTTGCAAGTGGGTATTTGTGGGGAAACTGCATTGAATGGGGTATGGTCATCATGGCAGCCATCTTTGATATCACACAATATTTTCAAATGGAAAGGTGTATGTATGACACATCAATTTAGGCTAGAATCGTCCCACAAACGAGAATCCAAACTCATTTTGGACCCAACTCCATTCGTGAAAGAGAAAGGGTGTGCTACGTTTGACTGCAAAAAAATGAGATTTGTCTGAATGAATTGTTTACTGAATTCCTGTGGGTAACTGTACACTGCAAATTACAGAGAGCATGAACAAGAAAACATGACATTGACTTACAGAATGCCTCAAAGCAAGTGCTCAAACTGCTTCCCGTCGACTGTCTGACAATATGCCAACCGATCGTAAAAACTGCAAAGTGCACGTTGTAGCATATCCCGAGAAAGTCCTCTGTTAAGCAGAACTTTTGAAAATAAGGAAACTGGAAACTTACATATAAATGCCACAAGTGAACCATTCTATAAGGAGATATGTTTTGCAACCTACTACCAGTTAAATTTAGTGAAAATCAGTATTGCCAGCTAATTGATTAGAAAATTTTAGAAGTTTCCATGTATTTTTTTTTTTCATTTTCTCCTTTCTTCGATGTACTGATTGGACCAGCATACCTGTAACTTGTGTAAACATACAGTATAATAGTTACTAAATAACAATTCATTTTAAATGGTTTTGCAACCATCAATTTTATTTTATTTTTCATGATGCATACTTGTACATGCCTGAATGCGACGGATAGCCTGATGATAGATAAAAATTTATAATAACAGGGAGACCAACCTCTTCATTTTATACATCTCCCTAGGGTTAGTTTCTTCAAATCGAGAACCTCATATATCGAAAATTATATTCTCTGATAGAGTTTAGAACTCAAAATTTATTTTGCCACTAATTTCGACTGTTTCTATACCCCCAAGTAACTTGAGATTTTTTTTTAGGTGTAGGAGTTAGGAATGGGAAAGACTGGGAGAGACAGTGTGTCGTCACCTGTCCCTGTGACAGCTCGTAAGATGCTATGGCAGCATGGGCTAAACGTAAATATGAAGATGAAGTTGTATTAAACTACATGGAATCAGATAGTCTTCATGCACAAAGCATATTTTACCTTACACTTTGCCTTCTTTAAGCTTTAGGGGATTTTTTTATCAACATATTACCTTGCTGTCGGATTCAGGGGAGGACCCTTTTATATATGCGTTCACTGGACGCTCCTTCAGAGTTACCTAACGCTACCCGCGGACGTGCAAGTTATCGCCGACGACGTGGACACCAAAGAGGAGGAAGAAGACCTACATTAACAGAGAAACCCCCCGAGACAAGGGAAGAGGTAGACTCAACTAAGAAGAACAGTGAAGACACAGGTCAGTCCAACAGCAACAAGGGGTTGAAAGTAAATCCAGGTCAGAGGAAGGGCCTAAGAAAATAGAACCATACACATGGGCATCAGATCCAGCTAACCTAGATGGATTTGGCCGAGTGGAAGGATTCAATTTGGTCCCCTACGTATCTGACAGCAGACTGGCAATGACATGCGAAGCCTTTTATCCCATTATCAGAGAGACCCATGGTGAGCTCTGCTCAGCATCGCGTGTTTATAGGGATGAGGTTTCTGAGAGCATGTTTGTATACTATGTCATGCTGGTACTACACAGACAGAACCTGGAACACCGTGTGCGACAAGGAGTAGCTGACAATATTGATCAGGAGGCGTTAGAAATCTTAAGACGCTTCACGCTTACCATACCTGCCCCGCACCTCCACCATGATGCGTTCACTGGTTTCAATTACTAAAACTATGGGGATCGTTACTGTGAACGCTTTAGGGGTCAGATGGTAGAGCTAGGTTACGTTTATGGTCCCCATACAATCTCGCTGACAGGCTTCTGGCAGGGAGTGGAATGATTTCAAGGGATGTGGACGACGTACATCTTACCTCTCGGCCAAGCGGTTGAGTGCGGACGTCAGGCGACAGAGCACGGAGTCCTGAGCTCAACGGCCCACGGTCTTCTTGCCCGTGGCTGGCGACGAAGCACACGTTGGTCTTGGAGTATCGGCCCTAGGAAAGACGCCGGGACGATGGTCTGTCCGACGGCTACAAGTTGTAGGCCGTGGTGCCGAAGATAGTCAACTCGTGAATGTACTGCGGTTGCCTTACGCGAAAGCTTCATCTCGGTTTCCCGAGCCGGGCTGAGACCTGAAAGGTGTCGAGGTCTTCGACTGGTATTCTTCTGGAGGTCCTTGAATTCTGAGATTTGACTGAACCTTCAGTGAGCCTCGAATTCTGGTGCTTAGGTCTTTTAAGCTGCTGGCAAATACTTCCTAGCTGCGTGGACAGCACTTCCGTATTTGCCAGCCGATGGCGGGCTTGAACCCGGTAGTATCGAAGAATGCCGTGTCTCCTGACGTCGTGTGTTTCCGCTATTTGTGGAATGTTACCTTGTGTTGTAAATTGTCGCTTGACCGAGCACTGATGTCTGGTGAGAGATTTTACCTTTTTTACAGAGTCTCCCTTGAATCGTTCCACAATATATATATATATATACACACACACACACACACATACAGGGTGTGGTCAAAAGTCTCGACCGGGCTAAATATCTCATAAACCGGGTTTGTGTGTGATCGGATGTCAGTTGGTATCAATGTTAGTGGGAGGGGGGAAACGTAATGACGTGGTTATGGTTATCTTGGTGGCGGCCATCTTGGATTCAACTTTCTTATTTCAAATGGCAACATGGTCGTGTAACATATCAAAAACATTAGCTTTTCAAGAGGAATCGAATGGCGAAGTTAGTTTTTCAGTAACATCAACGGTGTTGTAGTTATTCACGAATTTAGGGTATAATGTGTTAGATTTTGTATGTCATTTGTATGATATGTGAAGTGTTGTATGACACAAAAACTGACTGCGTTTCATTTTTTTTCACAGGTAGGACCATAACATGTTAACTCGTGAGGAGAGAATTGAAATCATTCTTTCCACTGGAGGATGCAGTTCAGCAGTAATAGCAGCTGACTTCAACGAGCAGCATCCTAATCGCGAACCCGTGATGGACAGTGCTGTCCGAAAACTAAACCGCAAATTTTGTGCAACAGGAAATGTGGACGATTTACCTCGAAAAGGACGACCACGAACTGCGACTGATCCAGACACATCAGCAGCCGTATTGGGAGTATTGGCGAAGAGTCCACAAAGAGTGTGAGACGTCTATCACGTGAACATAATGTTAGTGTCAAAAGTGTTCAAAGAATCCTGAAAAGGGAAAAGTGGCACCCTTACAAATTACAGCTGAAACAGAAATTGTCAGAGGATGACCCTGATAGACGAATTGAGTTTTGTGAGTGGGCGTTGGCCCAGATTGCACGTGACCCATTGTTCCCTCATAACATTGTTTTCAGTGATGAGGCAAATTTCTACATCACAGGCGAAGTGAACAACCAAAATGTTTGGTACTGGGCAGACACAAATTCCAATTGGATAGATGCAACCAAAATGCAAGGTGGTGGTAAGGTTATGGTGTGGTGTGGTATATGGGGTGAGAAACTTATTGAACCTATCTTCATCCATGCTGCAAAGTATGAAGATATGCTGGAAAGCACTGTTATGCCACTTTTATTAAATGAAGAAGGGACATTTCCTCCATATTGGCAACAGGATGGCGCACCTCCACATTATGGTCATGATGTTGTAAGGTGGCTCAATGAACAGTTTCCCGGTAGCTGGATAGGTCGGCTTGGACCAGTTGATTGCCCTGCATGGTCTCCCGACTTGACACCTTTAGATTTCTATCTTTGGGGGCACCTTAAAGCTATTGTGTATCAATGCAAAATTACCAATACCTAAAATACACCTAAAAATGAGAATAATTGAGGCCTGTGAACAAATAACACCTGCTGTGCTTCGTAAGGTACACGAAAATTGAGTTGCACGTTTACGTATGGGCATACAAGAGAACGGCGGACATGTGCAACATGTCCTGTGACTGGTAATATCCTAATGTGGTGTTTCTCTCTTATGATTACAGAGTTTCTTGTACGTATTGGTGTTTTTTTTACCTTCTCTTTATCTTGTCCTTCAATTCGTAACCGCCCCCAGAACCACATTGCACATAACCAAAATCTAACACATTATACTCTAAATTCGCGAATAACTTAAACACCGTTGATGTTACTGAAAAACTAACTTCGCCATTCGATTCCTCTTGAAAAGCTAATGTTTTTGATATGTCACACGACCATGTTGCCATTTGAAATAAGAAAGTTGAATCCAAGATGGCGGACGACCACCATAACCACGTCATAACGTTTCCCCCTCCCACTAACATCCGATCACACACAAACTCGGTTTATGAAATATTTAGCCCAGTCCGGACTTTTGACCACACCCTGTATATATATATATATATATATATATATATATATATGTGTGTGTGTGTGTGTGGGGGGGGGGGGTTGGGTTCTATAAGCCATGTGATAGGTCAAAATCTGGCTGGTAGGAGTTAGGGATCAAATACTTTGTCCTCATAATCTAGTCCTAAAGGGACTACACCGTTAAGAATAACTAAGATTACAAATACACTCGACCAAAAACTATTCATACACATACTTACACTTGTAATATAGATGTGTTTTGATCTTTTTGATTTATTATGTTCATATTGTGTTTTATGGTGATACTAAGAGAAAGAGGTATTAATTAGATCCTCTGTTTTGTCTGTATTTGTTTCATACCTTTGTTCATATTAACTTCTTTATTACGTTCTCACATAGCATTTAAACAATGTTATCTACTTATAGAGGCATTTAAACCTCTATTATTTTGATTTGTTTGAACTTTATGCATTTGAATTTAAAATTTTGGGAGCGTCAGCACTTAGGCTATTATACGGGGGCCAGCCCCTTACCATTACTTAAAACAACTGTAACGTTGCATTAAAAATCTTAAAATGTTCTGACTTCTGTTAAAAGCTGAGGCTGTAAACGGGCACTCAGGACACACAAAAACAAAATACAGGACAACACACACAAAATTATACTGGCCATAGTGCCAGTCGCCAGAGCCTCGTTAGTCTTTAGTCCAGGGTGCACTATGTGGAAGTGAGGTTGACGGATGCCTACGTGGAAGGTGCCCCTTATGCATTTGAATTTATGAAATTTATGTTTTGATCACTTTAATTATTTTGTAATCCTAATTTTGTACCTTGGATTATATTTGCTTTATATACTTTTGTTTGTTTTAAACTTGTATCATGAGGTGTGACTCAGTAAATAACTTTATAATTTTATTAATGTCTAGTTAGTACTAAATCTTATAAATTTGTTTCTTAAGGGTAATTAGCACATTCATAGTGCCATGTAATCTCTTTATTTTCTTTAAGAGAACTAGTTTTGATTGATTTTTTCACAATTAGTTTGCCAATATCTACGGTGTATTTTTAGAATGGAGAATATGTTTATTTTCATTTGTGTTTATCTAAAGTGTACTCTGATTTATTTTAGTTAGTATTGGATAGGCTAGGCAAGTCAACCCAAACAAGGGCTGGAATGGCCAAGGATGGATGGATGATGAAAATAAGTCGGGTCTGTATAGTAAAAAGAATGATTATGGTTTTCTGATAATAAAACTAGTTTTCATGCACCATTTAGCTTTGATAAGGAGAAAATCTAGGTTAGATCTCAATAATAATTATTCATTGTGTGCTTTCTATGATGATAATAAAAATGATTAGTTTCTCGTATCGTAGATGGCTCAAGATGCATATTTTAGCGTAGAGTATGTTGAAAAATACAAAATACACACACTTACCACATACCCTCACCGACAACACTGGACATGGGTTTTAATTTTAGTAATGAGAGTACTGTCTGATGAATTTGAGAAACTCAATTTGATTTGACCAAAGAGGCCTATATTAATGTTGTGTAAAGAATGTGCTGAGGATGCACGCATAATTCCTCACATAGAGCAGAAGATTTGCTCACGATGGCCATTTTTGTATTAAATATACACATGTAAGGGGCTGTATGCCTGTGACTTAACTAATGTCAACCCTGTTTGATTAAGTGTATAGAATTAAAACTTTTAATGTGTGTGACTAACAGCTTGAGCCCAGTAGTTGAATTTAAAGAAAGTGAATGAACTATGAGAAGAGTTGAAGAGAAGGGTGCATGAAAAATATAAAATAAAAGCAATTTTTTTATTTAATATATACATCTGTAAAGTTTTTAATTTCCAAACTAGCCAACAAATTTTAATATAATATCTCATTAAATCAAGCACTAATTTTCATACTTACGCTATTAATGTAGAAGCTACAATTTTTTTGTAATTTCCATTGCTAATACCAACAATTTTTTTGTAATTTCCATTGCTAATACCAACAATGTTAAAATAAGGGATAAAAGTAAATGCTCAAGAGACATAGTGGTGATGAAGACAAGGAACTTAAAGTGGTCAAGAGACGAAGTTGTGACATGGGAAGATAGTGCATAAAAATAAATTAAGACTTTCAACTAAGCAATATTCTAATGCCTATATAACTTACGCAGAATTGGACATCAATAATGTGAGCCAAGTATACCAGCACAGGATACTACAGACAATAAAATGGAGAAGATGCATGAAGGGGATTCCAGACCCATTTTTCTGGTACGAGAACTCCAGCCTAACAGACAAGATGGCAGAAGATGCCAGAGTGGGCTAATTTGAATTTGAATTTGAATTTAAAATTTTGGGAGCGTCAGCACGTAGGCTATTTTGCTCCCGTCACATTATACGGGGTCCAGCCCCTTATCATTGCAAATAACAACTCTAACGCTGCATAATTAAAAATTTTAAAACCTTAAAATGTTCTGACTTCTGGTAAAAGCTGAGGCTGTAAACGCGCACTCAGCACACACAAGGACATAAAACAGGACAACACACACAAAATTATACTGGCCATAGTGCCAGTCGCCAGAGCCTCGTTAGTCTCTTGTCCAGGGTGCACTACGTGGAAGTGAGGTTGACTTTTGGGCGCCTACGTGGAAGGTACCCCTTACACCCCCCAGAGTGGGCTAAGAATTTGAATTTTGGGTGCGTCAGCACTAAGGCTATTTTGCACCCCTCACATTATACGGGGTCCAGCCCCTTATCGTTACAAATAACAACTCTAACGTTGCATAACTAAAATCATAAAATACTAAAATCTTCCGACTTTCGTTAAAAGCTGAGGTTGTAAAGGAGCACTCAGTACAAATAAGGACAAAACACAGGATAACACAAACAAAATTATAGTGGCCATGGGGCCAGTCGCCAGAGCCTCGTTAGTCTGCAGTACAGGGTGTACTATGTGGAAGTGAGGTTGACTATTGGGTGCACTATGTGGAAAGAGCACCCCTTACACCCCAGGTGGGCTACGAAGCTAGTCCATGATGACTCTGCAATGCGGGCGGTACGCCATTAATACCAATCGTATCCCTAAGCCACTCGACGTTTGAGAGTTAGCAGTTGGGAAGATTAGCTTAGCAGACCTTCCTAACGGAAGTTGGAAGACGGAAGATGATGACAACAAACACCTCAGTGGCACTCAGAAGCTTCAATACTTGAATTCGGCATTAAAGGGTGAACCGTCATTATTAATCCAGTCCATCGTAATAACTGATGCAAACTACGAGGTGGTGTGGAATCTACTAGTTTCGTGGTACCAAAACAACAGAGAGATTGTGTACAGCACGATTAAACGCTTGGTGAATCAACCTTGTGTGCCATCGAGCTCGGCTACACGGTTACGCAAGCTCATTCACGTGACTTCTGAGTATGTGCGTGTGCTGAAGGTTTTGGACATTCCTGTAGAGGCTTGGAATGCAATATTAGTCTTTCACACCGACAAGTTGGATGCAGAATCTCTACATTCGACTCATGTCAACATCAATTCACGTTCGCCTTGATGGTTGAAATTTAGAGAAGCAGGGGACTAAGGGTGAGACGCAGCTATCACGAAGCTTCAAGCATTTTAAAATTTAAAAAATCCAACATGACTCTGAACAACGATCCTCTGTTCTTGAGGGAGAATGCCCGGAATCAAAACAACAGCTCTGCACATAACAGACCGGAGCAGACGACGTAACTCCTGCGAGCATGCCAGCCAGTCTACAGTTTGAACATCTTCCTGTCAAAGTGACTGAGACGGAAAATTGAACTGCGACCTTACTCGAGAAAATTTCTTTCCGCCAGTGAAGATATGTCAGCCAAGAAAAGCAATTTAACCCCATGTCAACGGAAAGTGCTCACAGTGGACTCACGAGGAACTTAATTTAATTAGAGCGAGATACTTTTCGCCCTCCAAATCAACCCCGCAAACAAGGAGTTATTGTGTTTCCATGCTACGCAATTATCACTCCTCAGTGCAAACTTTAAATCGTGTGTGGGAGGAGTTAAAGTGTATGGACCAATAGGGAACGAGGACAATCCCTCTCGGTAACAGTGTACTCAGAGATTAGGGGGAAAAGGACAGAACTTTAAAAAACACTCTTGCATCAGCTTTCATCATCACCGGAGGGGAAAAGATTTTTCTGTTGACTTGACCAAGTTTGGACTCTGTGCATCAAAAGTTCAATTTTATATACTGTGCTTTTAAGTTAGTTATTTAAAATCACACTACTTATGCAAGTTGTTTTGTGACAATGCTGGCTATCAGCGGCTAGCAGTATTCATCTGTTCTGACCCAGTGCACTATGGGTAGTTAACTCGCTTGTCAACAAATGACGGCGAAGAAGGTGAGCGTATAATAGGACGAGATCTTGTAAGTATGTTCGCTACATGAATGAAACTTCTAGTGTCACTTATAATCCGTGTTCTGATTTCTTAATTTATAAAACATAATTTAATCTCTTGGCTTGTAATCGAAGACCAACGAATAAGAAATTTAGACATTTCCTATCCGTTGGCCGAATTTCTGGATTGTTAAAACCCTAAACATTGCATCCCCTATGTCAGGGTATTTTGGTATCTTTACTTTGTTTGTTTTTATGTAAATAACATCCATACCTAATGTAATCTAGATTCGAACCCCCTTCCGTTTATAAAGTATAAGTTCCCATTCTCAAAATCTTCAAGTGTGGAGGAAAGAAAAGGGAAGGGGGTATACAAATATATACACACACACAACCAATAAACAGTCACATGACCCTAGGGTAGAATTAGGCTCAAAACATTCCCGAGAGCTGTACTCTTGTTAATGACCCTAGTACGAGGGTTTAGAATTTGTAGCATGATTAGGCAATTTGCTACACCTATATATTAGCTAAATACACCAGAAGATATAAAAATATAGCTTGATTTTAGCCAAAATAGGCCATAGTGTCAATTGACCTTGTACAAGGTCGTCCGCAGAGGGAATCAACTTATTCTACTTACATAAAAGGGTGTTGCCTCTACAAGGAAACAAGAAAGCAGACCAGGAAGTAAGGACATTAGTCTCATCCTCCACACGTGTGATTCAGCCAAAGCCCTTCCCTTCCCCCTATACTACCAAAGGCAAGGCTTCTGACAAAGTAACTACAAAAAGTTGGGTGGCTTAGCGTCAACAAGGCCAGAACCTTGGTCTTGAATATGCTGAGAATAACCCTGGCGATAAGTTTAGAGGTCTACTGACCACAAGTGTACGTCATGGCCAGCAAGGAAGGCCCTCCCTCTCCCCAGAATGGACAGTCAGCAAAATAAGCCACAAGGTTGTGAGCTCTTTCAGCTGGGTTGATACAAACAAGGTCGTAACTTCAATAAATACTCCTGGAAACATGTTGAGATGTCACTCCTGTGGTGAGGTGAACCCCAAACCCACAGGCATTACAAGAAACCCCAAATCCAAATCCAAACACCAACTTCCCAAAACTAACCAATCTTTGAACTTTCTTGATCTCCAATGGTTTCTCGCACGTCTCCCTCGTTAGCACGACGAGCACAGACTGGAGGGTTACAGTCTTGAGGAATGTCCAACAACCAAACATTCAATTAATGAAAACAAAAATCTACCCTTGAAACATTAAAATGTTTGTTTTACATTGGCTTACTCAAAGAAATTTTGTTGTCCAATTGCTTTGAGAACACCCTCTTTATCTCATTACGTAATTGAATAGGATGAGAAAACATCCTTCCCATAAAGTGAGACTATTTAATAATTAAGAATAAACTAGAAAAAAAAACTTCCACAACTGGATGAATTATAAATTTTGCTCAATTGCCATTTATACGTATGTCTACCATCAATTAAATTTGTAATCCAAAGTAGTGCTACTTGCTCCATAGCGTTACAACACATCAGGCACAATATGATATTTCTAAACAACCCAGAGCTTAATACCAAGCATAAAAAAAGTTATGTGAAATTGCCCTAAGAAATGCACAGGACATGAGTTCATCTTGCTTTCACGCAATGAACTCTGGAAATGACCAAGAAAATTGTACCGTTACAACACAAGATGCCGCGAGGATTGATAGATTGATTGCATTTAAAATTTTGAGTGTGTCAGCACTTAGGCTATTTTGCACCCGTCACATGATACAGGATCCAGCCCCTCACCTTATCCGAAATACAGTGTGTCCGTAAAGTCATGGTGCACTTTTGACCGGTCACAGGAAAGCAACAAAACAAGATAGAAATGTGAAATTTTCACCAAATAAAAGGAAAACTCTCCAAGTTTCCGTACTATGATGCGCAACCGTGTGCGCACACAGGTGATGACGCAACACCATGAACTGCACAGCAGCGGATCAGCCCTTGCCCACGCCAGTTGAGATGTGGACGGTACAGAGGAAAGTCCAGTGCGTTCTGTGGCTTGCGAGGTTCGAATCCGTGAGCAAAGTGCAACGTGAATATCGTCGCGTGTACAACGAAGCGCCACCACATAGGAATAACATTAATCGGTGGGATAAGCAGTTGAAGGATACCAGCAGTTTGTTGGGACAAACCCCGTTCTGGTAGGCCATCGGTAAGTGATGAGTCTGTAGAGGCTATACGGGAGAGCTACCTTAGGAGCCCTAAAAAATCTGTGCGTTCGTGTGCTCGACAATTACACCTAAGCAAGACTACAGTTCATAAGGTGTTAAAGAAACGTCTGTGTTTTTCGGGTTACAAATTGCAGCTGTTGCACGCTATCAAACCGGCGGATAGACCCACACGATTTGCGTTTGCTACAGATATGCTTCATAAGATCGACCATGATGAACGATTTCTGCAGAAGATTGTGTTTAGCGATGAGGCGACATTCCATGTCTGTGGGCATGTTCATCGCCATAACGTTCGAATATGGGCTGCTGAAAATCCTCGTGTCTACGTTGAGTACGAACGTAACACCCCCAAAGTGAACGTGTGGTGTGGCCTTATGCATGATAAAGTGATAGGCCCATTTTTCTTTGCGGAGCAGACTGTGACGGCAAACAACTACCTTGACATGTTGGAAATGTATGCAGTGCCACAATTTCCAGAAGGTGTCATCTTTCAACATGACGGCGCGCCTCCACACTACGCCAACATTGTTCGTGAGTTTCTGGATACAACATTCCCCCAGCTGTGGATAGGCAGGGGTTCTGTCCAGCCATGGCCACCACGATCCCCAGATCTGACGCCCTTAGACTTTTACTTGTGGGGTTATGTGAAGCAACATGTGTACAGTGAACATATCAACGACATTAATCATTTAAAACAGAGAATCACAGACGTTATTCACTCTGTTACACCAGACGTCCTTAACCATGTGTGGGAAGAACTTGAATATCGTTTAGATGTGTGTCGGGCAACAAATGGAGGCCACATCGAACTGCACTGAATAGGTAAGAAACTTGGAGAGTTTTCCTTTTATTTGGTGAAGATTTCACATTTCTATCTTGTTTTGTTGCTTTCCTGTGACCGGTCAAAAGTGCACCATGACTTTACGGACACACTGTATAACTAGCAACACAACTGTAATGTCGGACACTAAAATATTCTGAATTGAGTTAATAGCCGAGGCTGTAAAGGGGCACTCAACACAAACAAGGACATAACACACACACAGCTCTAAGAAGATTATTCTGGCCATGGGTTGCGGTTTCAGGGTGTACTATGTGGAAGGGAGGTTGACATTTGGGTATACCCAGGGTTCTAAACAACTCGCTTTTCAATTTCCAAAATTAATCTGGAGTCGTGTCCTATAATTCATGGTAATGTCTCTTACTTTAATAACATGTTCTCATCCTGAGGATCATGTTTGTTCATCATTATATACGCATAGTTTTGGGACCACCACCCAAAAAGCATGTAATTTGGTAGGACTCGATAATCTCATCAGTCATATCACCAAGAAAAGAGCCTGTAGGAATAAGATTTTCATGTTCTTTTTCTACAAAGAACACAAGAGTCTATACCCAAGTAGTGAATACTTTCCGTGACTTTGTCCATAAAATAATATAAATGCATCCTTCCATAAGCAGTAATAAAAGCACACACAAGTACAGTTGAGCATACTAATGGTTCATTTTTGCTTTCCAGATCAATGTAATTCACTAATAGGGACATTACTGATTTCATACTGTGGATTAAATACTAGATTTAGGAATTTCTGCACTTGAATTTGAATTTAAAATTTTGGGTGTGTCAGCACTAAGGCTATTTTGAACCCGGCATGTTATACGGGCTCCAGAACTAAAATAGCTAATGTCATGAACTAAAATATTAAAATATTCTGACTTCGGTTAAAAGTTGAGGCTGTCAAGGAGCACTCAGAAGAGAAAGGGCAAAGTACACACAGTCCTACCAAGATTGATTGATTGAAATTAAAATTTTGAGTGTGTCAGCACTTAGGCTATTTTGCACCTGTCGCATTATACGCAGCCCCTTACCATAACTATAATAAAACAAGTTTCTGAGGATTAAAATATTCTTACCTTGGTTAAAAGCTGAGGCTGTTACTACAATGGCATTCAACACATACAGAGATAAAACACAGAATTATACTAGCTTAGTTCCAGCCGCCAGAGCCTCGTTTGTCTGCAAAAAGCAGTCCAGGGTGCACTATGTGGAAGTGAGGTTGACAATTGGGTGTACTACATGGAAGGTCACCCCTTACACCCCTTCAGTGAATGAAGAAATTCCCGTTAATCCACCCCAGCCAAATACTCTACCTCCCGTTAATTCTCACCTTTATCAAAATCCTACCAACAATACCCCTGTTAATATATGTAATGGCACCGGAGACTGAGCAAGAAGAGCCAGAAAATAATTTGGAATGTAAATGAATATATGATTAAAAATAATTTATTGAGTCTAGGGGCATTTGCTGAAACAGCAAAAATTCTTAATCTAAACAGATCTACAGTTAGGAGAGAGGTCAAAAGCAGGCCTCATGTGCCAGAAAACAATAGGAAAGAAAGAAAAGATAGGGACAAGAAGAAACTTTTTGCTGTGAAATTGTTAATCTTCAACTGTATCAATTTTACTTGCAAAGCAAATCACCCACCTTAAAAAAAATCTATTAATGCGTCTAAAAGCAGTGTGCGAGTTTCCTTACCAAGAGACAATTGCGTTGATTACTCTTCAACATGGGTTCTCGGTTCTTTGTTCAAAACAAAAGGCAGGTAATCATGCAATCGGTACGAATAGTGACTTGGTAATACAAGTATTTGGCAAGTGTGTGTAAATTTGGCTGAGAGCTACAGGGTGATTTATCTTGAGACATGATATGACACTCATGATGTCAGCAAAAAGGGATGGGAAGATGGTTATTGTTCACCAATGCACCTCTATCACGTGACAATCATGCCATGGTGCTGTATGCTGGAGGCAAGGAATGGTTAGTGCCAAACTGTTTATTTTTATCAGCCACAAACGGATATGCAAAGGCTAACTTCCATGGCGATATGAATTCGGTAGTTTTTGAAAAGTGGTTCCAAGACTGTTGAAGTTGACAACGCAAGCTATCGTTCACGGTTGAAAGATAAAATCCCAAAAATGACCACAACACTAGCAGATTTTATATCATTCATGAATAACAATAGAAACGTCCCAAAACAGAACACCCACAAAAATCTCAATTATTAGGATTAATTAAAGAAACTAATGTGGAGAAAATAATTAACATGCTGAATCATAAGGGCACGTTGTTGTTCGACGGCAGCCTCATCTTGTTTTTGAATTCGAATTTAAAATTTTGGGTGAGTCAGCACTAAGGCTATTTTGCACCTGTCACATTATACGGGATCCAGCCCCTTATCGTTACACATAACAACTCTAACGTTGCAGAACTAAAATCATAAAATATTAAAATCTTCTGACTTTCGTTAAAAGCTTAGGCTGTAAAAGAGCACTCGGCACAAATAAGGACAAAACACAGGACAAGACAACACAAACAAAATTATACTGTCCATGGGGCCAGTCGGCAGAGCCTCATTAGTCTGCAGTCCAGGGTGTACTACTTGGAAGTGAGGTTTACTATTGCATGCACTACGTGGAAGGAGCACCCCTTAACCCCCAGGAGTCTGATGTTGATTGATTGATTGGCTTTATTTTACTTAGCTTTTGTGTCACTTTTGGCAAATTTGAAAATATGGAAATGAGGGATGAATGGACACTCACAAACATCCATGCCCAGGACAAGATTCAAACAAGGGAGCCCTGGAGGGGAGCCGGAGGTGTATTTCCGTGACTTGCAGGAGGATGGTTTAGTGACCAGAAAAAAGAAATGTGTCAAATGCAGTGGACGGTATCGTAGGAATGTATGAATGAAGTTAAAAATACGGCAGAGGGGTTTGGTGAAATTCCTTTTTAGGTATTCCAAATGTAAGTTGGATTGCTCTTCTATGACGGGAACATTTTCTTCTCAAAATATGAAACTGTCTCCGACACACATTTTTTTCAATTATATTTTTGTCGTCTTGCAGAGTTTCCCTTCATCCTGTCTCCAGTGTCGTGAATGTAAGCAAGAAAGCAGTGTGCCAGATATTTTGCTATGTTCAAGATATTTGTTCCTGGAAGTTACGTATGACTGCTTCAAATTTGGAGGCATAGTTTCTGTTGTACAGATTGGCGAGAGCGTGTTTGTGAGGAGGAAGTACAACAGAGGAAGGCTTGTTAGGAAAAGATGGGTTCTCGGATATTTTGATTGCAACACAAAAAGGGGCTTGCTGTTTGAAGAAGATGTAGCTGTAACAGGGACTCTGAGGTTTCATGCATTCATACCACTAAGCACAGAAAAAGTGGATACTAAAGTGCTTTCTGCATCTGAAGAGACTTTGGTACATTGTGTTAAAGTTAATGCAGATGTTGAAAATGTAACCTTTGAACACATCACAGGTCTTGTAGCATGTGCGTATGATGCCAATTGGTGGGTGGGATGTGTACTTTCGAAAGATGTAGAACATTGAAGTGCAGGTGTCATTCTTGCATCCTTGTGGTCCAGCAGTCATTTAGTTATTCAAGGCAACCAGATGTTGCAACCAGACACGCAGTCCTTTGCAAAGTGGACCCTGTAACAGCCACTGTTAGAACATACCAGCTGAAGCATGAGGAGATGACACGAGCATCATACATTTTATCAAAGAAATACTTTCTGTATCATTAAGCAGTTTCTTGGTATGTATGTTTCTGTACTTATAATGTGGTTAGGCATGTAAAATATATTAACTTAAATCATCACATGGTCTTGAAAGAAATTCACTTTTCATATGATACCTTGAAATTTTGACAACCTTCAGTAGATGTGTAAAATTTTTGGAAATTTATTTTTTTGGAAATTTTAAAATAACATTTTGAAAAAAAAATCAAAATTTGTTTTTTACAAAAAACCAAGCATGTTGAATATCAAATGAAAGCCCTCTTCATAAGCTTTAAAATGAGACTATGCCCAGCCCTGCAGTTGAATTTTGAATTTGAATTTCTGGGTGCGTCAGCACTTAGCTATATTGCACCCGTCACTTTATAGGGGGTCCAGCCCTTACCTTATCTAAAACATGTATAATTTGACTAGAATTTGAATTTAAAATTTTGGGAGCGTCAGCACTTAGGCTATTTTGCTCCCGTCACAGTATACGGGGGCCAGCCCCTTACCTCTACAAATAACAACTCTAACGTTGCATAACTAAAAAATTTAAAATTTAAAATGTTCTGACTTCTGTTAAAAGCTGAGGCTGTAAAGGGGCACTCAGCACACATAAGGACAAAAGAACAGGACAATACAAACAAAATTATACTGGCCATGGGGCCAGTCGCCAGAGCCTCGTTAGTCTTAAGTCCAGGGTGCACTAACGTGGAAGTGAGGTTGACAGTTGGGTGTACTACGTGGAAGATCACCCCTTACACCCCTAAAACATGTATAAGAACACAATTGTGCCATAACTAGATTTTTTAATTTGAATTAAAAAATTGGATGCCTAAGCACTTAGGCTATTTCGCACGCGACACACTATACCGGGTCCAGCCCCTTACCATAAATAATATAGCATAATTGCAGCGTTGCCTTACTAAAATATTAAAATCTTCTGACTTTCGTTAAAAGCTGAGGCTGTAAAGCACACATAACGACAAGAAACAGGACAACACAAACAAAATTATACTGCCCATAGCGCCAGAGCCTCGTTCGTCTGCAAAATGCAGTCCAGGGTGTACTATGTGGAAGTGAGGTTGACTTTTGGGTGCCTACTTAGACCCAACCCTGTAGTTGAAACAGGTCTCTTGCAAATTTTATTTAAAGTTTCAGCAGTGAGCGGTCCTTGGACAATTTTGTCAATTTTCAAAATTCAATCTCAAAACCAGACATGAAAAATAAAAAAAATATATATTTTTTCTCTATTTCAAATGATAAACGTGTATACGAAAATTTTGTCAATTCCATGACATCGAATTCCAAAATTTATTTTTCTTGGTTGATTTGACATGAAATTTCCCTTTACACACTGATGCTATTTCACTCCTGTCACATTATACGAGGGCCAGCCCCTTATCATTACAAAGAACAACTGTACGTTGCATAATTAAAAATCTTAAAATGTTTTGACTTTCGTTAAAAGCTGAGGGGCTGTAAAGGGGCACTCAGCACACATAAGGACAAAAGAACAGGACAATACAAACAAAATTATACTGGCCATGAGGCCAGTCGCCAGAGCCTCGTTAGTCTTCAGTCCAGGGTGTACTAATGTGGAAGTGAGGTTGACATTTGGGTGTACTATGTGGAAGGTCACCATTGATACACATTGATGTATGACTTGTAATGTCTTGCTCTGTCTTGTCCCAGGGATAAACTGTTTCTAACATTATGCAATAAATTTGAGGAAAACACATTCATATCTTCTGTCACAAATTGGTAATGCGAATCAAACCCTTAAGTCGTAAGTGCATAAAGTGGCTTCTCTTTGCGATGATGGCAGTCGTGGAGAAGAGTAGTGTAGTTGTAAGTGCAAAAGATTGCTTCTTTTTTGTGCGTTTTCCTTCTGAAATCCAGGTGCATGGCTTATTTGAGGGCGAGGAGTACTTGAGTAAATACGGTATTATTATTATTATTGTATTGTATATATTTTGAATAATAAACAAAAATAAAAGAAAAATGTGGAGGAACCATTTAAATTCAGAGAAACTGACATCCTGGTTTATTTAAAGGCACCAGGACAGTAAGTGCATACCCTCGAATGTATGCGGGTGGAGGCAGGCTTACTTCGGGTCTCTCCCCCCACATCCATTTAAGTTCAAAATAGGTTAACTATGCTACACTATGTATTTTATATTAGGTTTTTCCATTCATTTTGGCAGGGATCGCTAACGCATGTTCCTAGTATATTCTAATGCTGAAACGATTTTCAAATATTTCATGGATGCTGAAATGCCTTCGATGTGATAGGAATTTTGATTGGATTTTTATTATCTCTCTTCTCTTGTTGATATATATGTGTTACATGCAGTGATATAATGAAAACGTGCATGGTTGGCTGGTGTAATTATTGTGTGTAATACACATCACACTTTTGGAGGTAAAACCTTTGGGAAAAGTGTACATTATACATGCACCGGACAAACGGTACATCGTGAAGGAAAGTTGTTGGATCCCTCAAAACTTGGTTCCGATAGCTCGAATATTAATTGAGGAAAGTGCAGAAATGGAGAGCGACTTGCCTCTCACCTCCACTGCCTTCTGGTTCGGATGAAGATGGCCTTTTCATCCCTCGGTTGAGGTTTTCCATGAGCGTGTCAATGTTACTTACTTACGGTCCTTCCGGAGGGGAAGGTATTCGATGTCTCAAAACTTGCTGACACAATCTCAAACTTTCACCGAAAAAAGTGCAGAATTGGAGTGCAAGTTGACGCTCTCCTTTGCATTCAGATGCATGCTGGTGTCCCCGTTTCTTCCATCCGTGTATGTTTATGTGTACAAATACATACATACATACATACAGTGTATGTTTGAATTTGAATTTAAAATTGTGGGTGCGTCAGCACTAAGGCTATTATAAGGTCCAGCCCATTATCGTGACAAATAACAAGTCTAACGTTGCAGAACTAAAATCATAAAATATTAAAATCTTCTGACTTTCGTTAAAAGCTGAGGCTGTAAAGGAGCACTCAGCACTCATAAGGACAAAAGAACAGGACAACACAAACAAAATTATACTGGCCATGGGGTCAGTCGCCAGAGCCTTGTTAGTCTTCAGTCCAGGGTGTACTATGTGGAAGTGAGGTTGACATTTGGGTGTACTATGTGGAAGGTCACCCCTTACACCTCACATACAGTGTGTGTGTGTGTGTGTGTGTGTGTGTGTGTGTGTATATATATATATATATATATATATATATCTGTATAACAACTTCTGCTTTGGTGACCAACATTACCTGCAGATACGCAGCACAGCTATGGGTACCCATATGGCCGGCCCCCTCTTATGCCAACCTGTTTATAGGTAGGCTGGAACAGGAATTCCTTGACTCTCAACAACTGAAACCACTCCTCTAAGATTTATAGATGACATTTTTCTTCTCTGGACACATGGCGAACCCTCCCTCACTACATTCCTAAACCAATTGAACAACTTCACTACCCTCAAATTCACCTGGTTTCACTCCAAAGACCAAGTGACCTTCCTAGATGTGGACATCCACATTGCGGGAGACCACTTGGAAACTTCCATACACATCAAACCAACCAACCACCTCATGTATCTCCACTACTCCAGCTCACACCCCTACCACACCAAAAAAGCTATCCCTTTTTCCCTAGCTCTCAGAGGCCAACGCCTCAACTCATCCCGCCAAAACTACAACCTACGCCTGCACCAAGCCCTAACCAACCACCAACCATGGCTACCCCTCCACCCTCATCAACAAACAGATCACAAGAGCCATCTCCCACAACCGCACCGAACAACCCAAAACCAATCCCCCACATCTTGGAAATCAGACATACCTTCCCATCCCTCCTCCCCATACTGCACAGTGACCCCGACACCAGGGACATCTTTCGGGATAAACCTAGGGTCGTCTTCCGTCACCCCCCCCCCCAACCTCAAGAACATCTCTGTCCAAAACACCCCCACCCCTTCCACACCACTTATCCAGCTCACAGGTGCAAGACCTGCCCCATACCCAGCACCTCCCCCACCCTCCTGATCCCCACAGCCGGAGATGAGTTCCCCCTTCACCCCAAGGGCACCTGTCACTCATCCAACCTGATTTACACCCTCATCTGCCAAATCTGCTGCAACTTCAACCTGGGCGAAATCTCCACCCCCTTGAATCTAAGAATCAATAATCATCCTTCCTCCACCCAAAACTCTGATTTCACAGTTGCCATCCACACCAACAGCCATAACACCACCTTCAATAACTGTTTCCCTGTTGCCATAATCCATCTTTTACACCCCCCCCCCCCCTCAGACACTGTCTTTCCGCAGACGATTGGAAAGGGCCTATATATCAGGCATGCACGCCACTATACCCCCCCCCCCGGACTTAACCTAGCCAACCAATAACCTTTTCCCTTCTTCCCCGAAACCACCCACCCTATGCAGTAAACACTGGTGAAAGTACCTTAGATTTGTATCCTATCATCTTTCTCTGGCACCATTGTACCACCGCTACACTTAGTATTCTGTGCTCCTACTCTTCGTCATTCTGTAAACCGCTTTCTTCTCCTTTGAAAATGTGGCCAAGGTTACGAAATATCAAACTTTTTCCTTTAATGTGGTAAGTGTTTACTATCTCCTTTTCATTTGTGTTTATCCACCCTTCTGGAACCTTTTCTCATCCCATTCCTGTGTGTGTGTATATATATATATATATTAGCCCTTGCATGTATAACGCCCTTGTAGCGACAGCCACTGTGGTGTGGCAAAAGCCGCTGACTTTTGCTGCCACCTAACGGGGGAGAAGGAACTCCTGCCTCAGCAGACGTGAGGTGATTGACCCCTGGAAGCAGGTGTGAAAGACACAGGACACAAAAAAGACAGTAAGAGTCGAGTTATCGCGGACACAACGACGACACCGGCCTCCTTCTGTATTACTGAGTATTTGTGGTGTAACAGTGCTTGTAAGTAGTGATCATCCAGAATAAACCAGGAGGTAAGATAACATTCTTTCATTTGGTGATACTGCCCCAAACTGGTGACCCCGACGTGATCTGAACACGCAAACTTCTGATCTGGTTTCCAGACTACGGCAATACATGGCTCGCCTGCGACCACAACCCGGTTCCCGTCACAATCAACCCAGCACCTTCGTCTTAAAAGACCTCGCAACCTGTACCCACGTCTTTCTTCGTGACGACTCCGTACGAGGCGGCCTCCAACCAGCGTATTCCGGACCACACCAAGTTCTAAGCAAAAACGGCAAGACCTTGACCCTGCATCTCAACTCGTGAGACCCGCGTCAGCATTCACCGGGTCAAACCAGCCTACACCTGGACGGAGGACGATCCACCAACCAAGGATCACTCAGACACCAACAACCCCCCCCCCCAACAACCAACCACCATAGGCGCAACCTCAAAAAATTCCATCACCCGTTCCGGTCGATGAGTCACGTTTCCTGGGTGAAAGACACAGGACACAAAAAAAAAAAAAAAAAAAAGACAGAGACTTGAGGTATCGCGGACACGACGACGAGAGCGGCCTCCTCCTGTATTACTGAGTATTTGTGGTGTATTAGTGCCTGTAAGTATCTTTTTTTTTTAAATTTGAATTTAAAATTGTGGGTGCATCAGCACTAAGGCTATTTTGTACCCGTCACATTATACGGGGTCCAGCCCCTTATCGTTACAAATAACACAACTAACGTTGCAGAACTAAAATCATAAAATATTAAAATGTTCTGATTTTCGTTCTTTTTTTCGTTTTTAGGTCCTTTTTTTATATTTTTAGGACTTTTTATAGGTATTTTTTTTGGCAATTTATAGGTCTTCAACTTCCGAGGCCTATTCATGAATTTTCTCGGTATTCGTAGTCTAAATGTAATCTGAGACAGCAGAGAAACGATGTGAGCACAACAAAATGATTTTATAAAAATCTTATTTCCACAGATGTACAGATTGTTGTTTTTCATTGTGTGTTTATCTAAATTTCAATTTAAGATCAACACAAAATATGTTTTACGGTTGGTTGTTGAATATATTTTATCATCACATTACTCACTTCTGAAGAAATATACACCATTCTTTGTTGTATAATTGCCATTAATTAAACACAGAATGTTCCACCACTCCTCCTCTTGTTTCTCGCAAGTCACAAACACGTGTTCACACTTTGTCGCTTTCTCTTCACCACAGAATAGAAATAAAAAGCGTTCTGTACCTCGATACTTCTTTCCGACAATCGATTTCAATAGCATGTGCTTTTACAATTTGTTTCCAAAGTTACAAATAACTCTTGTATATATTCTACAATAATTTGCGATGTGAAAAGTAATTAATAGTTGACAAAATTGGTTTCTTAAATATATGCACGTTCCTTTGCTGTTTTGAGTTTATAAATTTGATACAAATTTTAATTGGAACAACTTATGTCTTTAAAATTACGTTGAATATGTTCAAATAAAATAAATAACTAGAAGAATTTTGATATTGCTTGGATACTTGATTATTATTATTACATATTCTCTGATGCATATTCTCATAGCACTAAAATGTAGTAGTAGTTGTGCGTTTATGTTTTTTCTTGTGTAGAGGTTGTTATGTGTTTGGGTGTATTGTGCAGTAGCTGTGCTCTGTAGTGTGTTTGGGTTTGTCTTGTGTAGTAGTTGTGATGTGCTTGTATGTGGGTTTGTCTTGTGTAGTAGTTGTGATGTGCTTGTATGTGGGTTTGTCTTGTGTAGTAGTTGTGATGTGCTTGTATGTGGGTTTGTCTTGTGTAGTAGCTGCGCTGTCTAGTGTGGTTGTGTTTATCTTGTGTAGTAGTTATGCTGTCTAATGTGTTTCTATTTGTCTTCTGTAGTATCGGTGGTGGATATGTATGTGTCTTGTGTTGCAGTGGTGCTGTCTAGTATGTTTGTGTAGTAGTTGTGCTGTCTAGTATGTTTGTTTTGCGTAGTAGTAATTTGTTTGTGTTTGTCTTGTGTAGTAGTTGTGGTGTGTTTGTGTTTATATTGTGTTATAGTTGTGATGTGTTTGTGTATGTCTTGTGTAGTAGTTGTGCTCTCTAATGTGTTTGTGTTTGTCTTCTGTAGTAGTTCCTCCATTCATATTGGGGGTTAGGCGTAGAGCTGACAACTCTGCACTGTAAAAAGCCATGTCAAGAATCAGCAATATAAGGCCATGGATGTTCCCAAGGTAAAATATTCCGGAGGTAAAATAGTCCCCCGTTCGGATCTCCGGGTGGGGACTACTTTGGGAGGTCCCTGGACTAAGGATAAGATCTACGTTAGGAATAAGGATATTAAATTAGGCACCTGGAATGTTCTGAGTCTTTACCGGCCTGGGGCATTTCAGTGTACAGTTAATGAGATAGTTAAGTATAAATTAGATGTAGTAGCTGTCCAGGAAGTTAGGTGGCCAGGAGAAGGGAATTGTAAAACTAAAAATTATACTTTTTTCTATGGTGGTACTGAAAATCATAATTTTGGAACAGGCTTTTTCATAAATAATAGAATTATCTCGGCTCTTAAAACAGTAGAATTTATTAACGATAGGATATCATATGCAGTTTTACAGGGTAGGTGGTATAAAATTATTTTAATAAACATACATGCACCAACGGAAGATAAAGATGATAATACTAAAGATGATTTTTATACAGAGTTAGAACAGGTCTTTGATAAATTTTCTCAGTATGATATGAAAATTCTGTTAGGTGACTGTAATGCACAGATTGGGAAAGAAGAGACATTTAAACCCACGATTGGTAAAGAAAGTCTTCATGAATTAAGTAATGATAATGGTATAAGATTGATTACTTTTGCAACCTCAAAGAATTTAATTGTGAAAAGTACCACTTTTAAACATAAAGATATCCATAAATATACCTGGTCTTCTCCAGATGGTAAAACTCATAATCAGATAGATCATATTCTCATTGATAAGAGAAGGCATACTAGTATAATTGACGTTCGTACACATAGAGGTGCTGACTGTGCCAGTGACCATAATTTAGTAATTGCTAAATTAACAGAAAGACTCTCAGTGATAAATCATAAGCAACAAAATCTAAAAGTTCTAAAATTTGATACAGGAAAGTTTACTGATGAAAGAATTAAGAAAGATTACCAAATTAAACTGTCAAATAGATTTGATGTTTTGCAGGATTTAAATGATGATGAAAATATAAATGAAACAGACGTAAATAAGAATTGGGAGCACATACGTAATGCAATAGAATCAGCAGCTATAGAAAGTATAGGATACCATAAACCGAGAAAAAGTAAGCCATGGTTTGATAATGAATGTCATAATCTAATAGAAATA
This sequence comes from Lepisma saccharinum, assembly GCF_977018435.1. Lineage (NCBI taxonomy): Eukaryota > Metazoa > Arthropoda > Insecta > Zygentoma > Lepismatidae > Lepisma > Lepisma saccharinum. Next base: position 4,366,094 of record NW_028142891.1, read on the forward strand.
AGAAATCAGGCTAGACTTAGGTGGTTAAATAACTCTGATGATACAAATCTAAACAATTATAATAGAATAAAGCGAGAAGTTAACCGCACGTTTAGAAGTAAAAAAAGAGATTACTTGAAAAGCAAAATTAACGAAATTGAAACAAACAGCAAAAATAAAAATATCAGAGATTTATATAAAGGTGTAAATGAGTTTAGAAAGGGGTGGCAACCTAAAGTAAACTTGATAAAAGATAAAGACGGTGATTTTCTAGCTGACCCAAGCGATATTCTAAATAGATGGAAGAACTACTTTAATGACCTTTTAAATGTCCATGTAGGAGATAAATCAGAAGTAAATGAAGTACACACAGCAGAACCTTTAGTTCCAGAACCTAACTTGACTGAAGTTAAAGATGCTATTAAAAGGCTAAAGAATAACAAAGCACCTGGCATTGATTTAATACCAGCTGAGTTAATTAAATATGGTGGAAATTCATTAATATGTCAAATTCATAAATTAATTTGTTTAATATGGAATAAAGAAGAAATCCCTCAACAGTGGAAAGAATCCATAATTGTTCCTGTGTTTAAAAAAGGTGATAAAATGAACTGCAATAATTACCGTGGAATTTCTCTACTCTCAACAACATATAAAATATTATCTAACATTCTTTTAACAAGACTAACCCCATATGCTAATGAAATTATAGGTGATTATCAATGTGGATTTAAACGCAACAGATCAACTACAGATCAAATTTTTCACATCAGACAGACACTTGAAAAAAAGTGGGAATATAATCAAAATGTCCATCAGCTATTCATTGATTTCAAAAAAGCATATGATTCGGTCAAAAGAGATAAATTATATAATATATTAGTAGAGTTTGGAATACCTAAGAAGCTTGTTAGTATGATAAAAATATGCACCAGTGAAACAGAAAGTAAAATTCGTGTGGGTATTAATATGTCTGACAAATTTACAATTCATGATGGGTTAAAACAAGGAGATGCATTATCTCCATTGCTCTTTAATTTTGCCTTAGAATATGCTGTTAGGAAGGTAAACGAAACTAAAGAAGGACTAAAATTAAATGGTGTGACTCAGTTGTTAGCATATGCAGATGATGTAGACTTACTGGGGGATGATGTGAATACAATTAAGAATAATGCTAAAATATTTTTCAAAACTGCTAAAGAGATAGGTTTGGAAGTTAACAAAGAGAAAACTAAATATATGCTTACAGGCCGAAACCAAGTGTTAGATAATAATCAAAATCTAATTATTGATAACAACTCGTTTGAAACAGTTTCCAAATTCAAATACTTAGGAGTAATATTAACAAATGAAAATTATATTAAAGAGGAAATAAAAAGTAGGCTTAATTCAGGAAATGCATGTTACTTCTCTCTTCATAAACTTTTGTCTTCTCGTTTAATATCTAAGAAACTAAAAGTTAAAATATACAAAACCGTAATTTTGCCTGTAGTATTATATGGGTGTGAAACTTGGTCCCTTACATTGAAAGAGGAACATAAATTGAGAGTATTTGAAAATAGGATCCTTAGGAAAATATTTGGACCTAAAAGGGATGAGGAGACAGGTGAGTGGAGAAGGTTACATAATTTAGAACTACATAATTTATATTCATGTCCAGACATTATTAGAATAATTAAATCAAGAAGACTTAGGTGGGCAGGCCATGTGGCACGAATGGGAGAGGAAAGAGGAGTTTACAGGATTCTTGTTGGGAAACCTGATGGTAAGAGACCAGTAGGAAGGCCAAGATGAAGATGGAGGGACAACGTTGAGATGGACCTAAGGGAAATCGGTAGGGATGGAAAAGAGTATATAGATCTTGCACAAGATAGGGACAGATGGAAGGCCTGTGTTGCTGCAGCCATGAACCTTCGGGTTTAAGAAGGCTAGAGAGTTAGTTAGTTAGTTAGTTAGTTGATTTTCGTTAAAAGCTGAGGCTGTAAAGGGGCACTCAGCACAATAAGGACAAAAGAATAGGACAATACAAACAAAATTATACTGGCCATGGGGCCAGTTACAAGAGCCTCGTTAGTCTTCAGTCCAGGGTGTACTAATGTGGAAGTGAGGTTGACATTTGGGTGTAATATGTGGAAGGTCACCCCTTACACCCCGCCTGTAAGTAGTAATCATCCAGAATAAACCAGGAGGTAAGATAACATTCTTTCATTTGGTGATACTACCCCAAACCCTCATATGAGGTAGCATATATTTATTATTGTATGCGGCGCAAATTGAACAAAATTGCAACTATTTGTGCATGGACATCTCCAGCGAGGTTGGTAGAAGTTCCTGATTCCAGAAGTTTGCAGCTGGCCATTTCTATTCTGGAAAGTAGACTTGATGACGTCACATCCTACCTGCATCAGGACACCTGTCTGAAAGGTACTACAATTTTGTTTCATTTGCAAAGAAATATTTTTTTATATTATTGTCTCCTAGAGGATACGTAGATGTAAAATTTTGAAGTTGAACTGAAGTAAATAATACAATTATTGAGAAAACACGTTGAGCTTCAAATGAGGTCAGTGAGCAACAACGGTAAATTTTCATGAGAGACAAGGTGTCTCATGAGGCCTGCATGTGTTTTGGATGTGTTTTGTAATTGTTACAAAAACAATGCAGAATCTTCTTCCAATTACCAAACAGATCAAATTGTGTTCAGAGCAAAATCGGTTTTCAACATTATTTTTTCTCTTATCTTATTTTTCTGATGGTTGTTTTACACTTTTATTTTTGTTTTGTTTTCTCCTCTCTTTTTTCTCAACTAGCATCAATTATTTCCTTGGATGTTCAGGATTCATTTGCAATTTCAGTTTACTAAAATGTTTACTAGCAGAAACCACTTCTTTACTTTGTAGATCATGTACATTTGCAGATCTAAAGGGATATAAATATGATAACTTCTACACTATTTACGGCTTCGGAGTAACCAAGTGGTTAGCATTCTCGCCTTTGGTGCGAGCAGGTACAGGTTCGAGTCCCGGTGGTTGCTCCCAAAATTTCGGTATTGACCCAGCATTGTGCAGACAATTGGCAAGCTATTTCAAGAAGTAGTAGGCTCCGGTCACGAAAGCTAGAAAAACAGTGGCGATGGGATCCGATGCGCTGACCACGCGTCACCCAATGAAAAGCTGCTCTGGCAGGCCCTGCCCCTTCAAGGGCTGTTGAGCCACGGAGTTGAGTTCTACTGTATTTAGTAGTTCATGGAACACATTATGTAAAATCAGCGTGGTTATTTTATAATCAACATATTTGTCTACAAATGGAAATTGGTTGTGTGTTTCCCTTGTTTCAGGAACTTTGAATTTGAATTTGAATTTGAAGTTAAAATTTTGGGTGCGTAAGCACTAAGGCTATTTTGCACCCGTCACATTATACGGGGTCCAGCCCCTTATCGTTACAAAGCACAACTCTAACGTTGCAGAACTAAAATCATAAAATATTAAAATGTTCTGACTTTCGTTAAAAGCTGAGGCTGTAAAAGGGCACTCAGCACACATAAGGACAAAAGAACAGGACAATACAAACAAAATTATACTGGCCATGGGGCCAGTCGCCAGAGCCTCGTTAGTCTTCAGTCCAGGGTGTACTAACGTGGAAGTGAGGTTGACATTTGGGTGTACTACGTGGAAGGTCACCCCTTACACCCCTTCAGGAACTTCAATGGCTTGAAAAGTAATATGTACGGAGGAAATTCAGCTTGTTTTAGATTACCCATTCGATTCAGATGATGATTTTGAAGCAGATGACAGTGCTGATGAGACATATGTACCCGAGTTATCAGAAGAGCCTCTAGTTTTACCCACATCTCAGAAAAAGGAAGAAGGTTCAAGTTCAAGTGAAGTACGTAGGATGGACACGGGTGAATTACAAACCAACAGTAAACCTCCAAGAAAAGGTAATGTTGTTTGGTTCTGTGGAAAGAATAACGAGTTTGCGAGCAACCCTCCACGGTTAAACGGTCGACACAGTGTCAAAATTGAAGGTGATACTCCAGATGAATTTTTTTGCAAACTTGTCCCTGATGAGCTTCTGGATAGTATTGTGTATCAAACTAATTTATATGCCAGGCAAAAAGGCAAAGAAAATTTGAATCTGACTTAGAGTGAGATCAAACAATTTCTAGGCATCAACATTTCGATGACACATGTAAGGTATCCACGAATAAGAAGTTATCGGTCTGCCAACTCAGGATTACGTCTCTCAATTATTGCAGATCACATGTCTGTGAATCACTTTGAAGAAATCAGGAAGTCTTTACATTTTATTGACAATGAACAAAACCCCTACAAATAACACAGATCGCATTATCAAAATTCGTCCTGTCCTAAGAAAACTTCTTGAAACCTTCCATGATGAACCTGATCCTGAAGAATCGCATTCCGTGGACGAAATGATGATTCCTTTCAAAGGTTGCTCCCGCTTGAAGCAATGTATCAAATCAAAACCAAAGCGATGGGGATTCAAAATGTGGATAAGGGCAGGAGTGTCAGGTTATGTATGTTTCGAAGCATATTAAGGTTCGAGTGGTAGACAAGGAGAGCCTTCTCAGTTGGGTGTGGCAGGTGATGTGGTGATTCGTCTATGCCATGATATGTCGGGAAAAAATCACAAAGGGTATTGTGACAATTTATTTACGTCAATGCCTTTGGTAATGGAACTAAAACTACAAGATATTTACATAATTGGTACCTGCAGGTCAAACAGATTGGAAGGAGCAGAAGCAAAATTGAAAGGAGATAAAGAAATTAAGAAAAGAGAGCATGAGAATGTGTGTGGCTACCTCAACAGAAAATGTAACCATCATAATTTTTTTAAATTTGAATTTAAAATTTTGGGAGCATCAGCACTATGGCTATTTTGCCCCTGTCATATTGTACGGGGTCTAGCCCCGTATCGTTACAAATAACAACTCTAATGTTGCAGAACTAAAATCATAAAATATTAATATCTGACTTTCGTTAAAAGCTGAGGCTGTAAAGGGACACTCAGCACACATAAGGACAAAACACAGGACAACACAAACAAAATTATACTGGCCATGGGGCCAGTCGCCAGAGCCTCGTTACTCTTCAGTCCAGGGTGTACTGCTGTGGAAGTGAGGTTGACATTTGGGTGTACTATGTGGAAGGTCACCCCTTACACCCCTGTAACCATCATAAAGTGGAACGACAATAATATATTGCATGTTGTGTCTTCATTCGCAGGTTTAGAGCCAATGGACACTGTACAAAGTTACAGCAAAGTATATGTAGTGCAGATGTACAATAAACACATGGGTGGTGTAGATAAGATGGACTTTCTCGTAGCCTTTACAGTCACAACCAGTGGTGTCTCGTGGCCTCAAATTTGGCCAGGGCTTATTTTTTAAAGAATTTAAAATATAATGACAATTCACATGAATTACAAAAAAAGGTATTTTTTTCGAATAGACTACAAAACTGGACTTACTTTTTTGAAAGAATTTAAAATGTAATTGACAAATTACATGAATTACAAAAAAACAGGTATTGAATTACAAAAAAATGGGTATTTATCTTCTTAACTACAAAACTGGACTTATTTTTTTACAATTCACATGATTACAAAAGAAACCGGTATTGTTGTTAAACATACCTTTCTACGAATGTTGACTCCTGTTCTGCTCAGCAAATGTTGTTATTACTTTTTCGTTGAAGCCCTCTTTGTTTGAAATGTACTCTATCTCTATTGTAAGCAAGTACCAAGGCATTTGGTCTGTCTTGTCCCATTGCATTTCTTAAGCAGGTTTTAATATGCTTCAATGTGCTGAAACATCGTTCAGATTCAGCTGTTGCCACTGGAGTTATTAAAACTATGTTCGTCATTATTACTATTTCTGAAAAGGTACCCTCTAAATAATTTTAAATAAAATATGAATGCAATCTACTGATAGAGTTTATGTTTTTCAACTCTTCACTACAATAAAGAACACGAAGTTCCCTCTTTAGTTTTCCCTCTTCTATGAAGGGATAATAAATCTGGGAAGATGCCTCTGTTTAATGATTGTTCTCTTTCATTATGTCCTCGTAGAGCAAGTTCATGTCGACAACAAGAATTTTAAGCAATCGATAATTCTATTTAATATATGCCTATTTTTCCGGACAAATTCATTGTGTCTTGTAATTGACAGCCTATGTCCTTCATCAATTTGTGTTCGAATATCAACCCTGCCAAACTCACTCAAACATAGCGAACGAAAGCCACCAAAACACTACAGAACAACACACGAGATCGAACGCGATGCAACAGAGCTAGCCCCGAATCAGAACTCAAATCCATTGCACTCTTCCCTCCTCTCTCTGGTAGCATGTGACCTTCACTGTAGCGTAGGTGGGTGTAGGCCACGTCTTCCTTTGCGACGTGCCCCGGAAAACGATAATTGACATCAATGCCGCTAGGAGCGTAGTTGTATCCCTTGCAACAGACAATGAATTTACATGGGTAAAAATCGCCTTTTAAAAGACTGTGTGATAGTTATGCGTTATGGTGATTGATAATTACGTGAATACGTCCATTTTTCTTCAGGGGCTAAGACCTGGAAGCCCCAAGGGACGAGATGCCACTGGTCACAACATAAGAAACAACCGTTGGTATATACGAATATTTCACCATATTCTGAACGTCGCCGTAGTCAATTCATGGTTACTATGGAAGGCCAGCGGAAAACAGGACATGGATCTGTTGAATTTAAGGCTACGGCCAGACGAGCGATATTTACTGCCAGAATTCTGCCGTAAATGTAGCTGAAGAAATGCACCTTTAGGTCGTAAATGGGAGTGGCCAGAAGCAGCAGTAATTGTAGCCAGTTTGGCGCGTCTTCAAGGTCGTGTCGCGAAGGAATGCGCCGGGACCCATTTTTTCCGCAGTATTTGCCGCGTGAGCGTGGCCACGCGTAGCGATATTTGTAGCTGCCACATTTACTGCGGTAATTTAACTGTCGAACTGTACAACTATGGATTATATTGACAGTGAACATGTAATAATTGAAGTCCAAAAGTATCCCTGTTTGTTTGACACAAATTGTGAGGACTACAAGAACAGAAACGTGAAGATGGATGCGTGGATGAAAGTGACAATGGATGTGGTTGGTGAGAAGTGGGGAGATATGACCTCTGAAGAAAGAAACGACATAGGTAAGTACTTGAAACGAATCAAAATGTATTGAAAATACAAAGTACATAGTTATTATTTTTTACACTATTACGTCAATTAGCAGGTTAGGATTTTTGTTTACTACAAACATTGCAATGAACAAGACGAAATGAAATGATATTGATAGTAAATGAAAACATAGTATAATGTATTACTATGCTCATAAGTGGGTTAAACGAAAGTAAATAATTACAACCAATGCCAATGGTGTGTTCCATGCAGGGGTGGGGGAGCATAGTATAGAAAAAGTTTTGAACATTTTGAGAACAGCTTTACAAGCAATCGTTTTGCCAGGGAAGTGATCCTTGATCAGAACAAAAATAGGTAGTGAAAGCATCTCTCATCCGAACACCACTTTTATTTCCTCTTGTTCCCTGAGCAGGTATACTCTCTAGTGGACATGAAAGTGTATCCTCAAAGTTGTACCCATCTCTCTTCCTAACAAAATTGTGTAGTACACAGCATGCTTTGATAATACAATCGGCAAACTCCGGACTAACATCAATGGGGCGATGGAACAGCCGCCATTTATTTGCTAATATGCCAAATGCACATTCAACAAATCTTCTTGCTCTGGTAAATCGATAATTGAATATCTTCTTTTCAGGTGTTAGGTTTTTGTTAAGATATGGCCTCAGCAAACTTGAGCAGAGTGTGAAGGCCTCATCAGCTACAAACACATATGGAATTGGATCACCTGCATGGTCACTTGAAAATGTCTTGGGCTCTGGTAAAGATAATGTGTTAGAATAGATTTGTTCCCCCAAATCTGTAGCCTTTAATACATTTGAATCACTTTCTTTTCCATAAGCTCCAACATTTATGTACATGAAGCAATACTCAGAATCAGCTACTGCCATTAGTACTATGGAGAAAAACTTCTTGTAATTGAAGAACTCGCTCCCACTGTTCCAGGGTTTAATAACCCTGATGTGTTTGCCGTCAATAGCGCCAACAGAATGCGTAAAATTAGCTCTGCTTTCGAACTTGTGGCTAATCTGAAGCCAGTCCTCCACAGACGGTTGTTTCATGTATTCAGCATGAAGACCATGCCATATGGCCACACAGGTTTCTCTGACAATGTCAGCAATTGTGGCACGACCAATTAGAAAATCGAAATGCAATGTCCGGAAAGAGCATCCAGAACCCAGGTATCTGAAAAAAAAGCAGGAAGTGATCTTAAATATAGAATAATTTAATTGTAAAAACAAATGTGTAAGTACCATCTAGTTGATGTCCTGTGATTTAAACTGAGATGAGTATGTTCGTTGTGTTTACAGAGTTGCTTTCAGTTACAATTATGCATAAATTGTTTTCAGACACTGTCATGTGGTATATTGTAGCTATAACCATCTCAAAGCCAGTGGCAATTTTATTAGGTTAACGCAATATAAAATACATGTTCAAACTAAAATCCAAATAGCTTTGTTATTGTACTTTCACCACATGCCAACTGTAGAAACTAGTGATTTGAGAAGTGTTTTCAAAGACATGACTGATCATTTACAGGTTTAATTGTTTATTTAGTTACGTACACAGGAGACGCCACTAGTTTTGAAATGTTTGTACCTTTAAAGTTACATTTGTGACACAGCATTTTGCTTGTAACAATTGTGTGAACAGAGTTCGAATTTTCCTCATGAATGTTATGATTAATTTAGGTAAGGAGGTTCAAAAACGGAAAAGCTTGAAATATGCATTTACAAGATCTGTGAAATCACAAGATGGACGTAGTGGCAGTGGTGCGACTACAAGGAAACCTTACGTTTACCACAAACAAATGTGTTTTCTTCTTCCGACTTTGCAATCTAGGCAGTAAGTACTACCTTATTTAATTTCTACACTAAACTGTTGTTGGACATAGATTTTGTTTCACATTCCAGTACATTAATATATAAATTTCAAATCAGCAGTTTGCGTTTGTTTCCTTGAAGCATGGGCGTATATATAGTTCACGTAAGGGGGGGAGTTAACTTTTGGTATGATTAGGGTTGCTATATTTCATATGTGAAAATCAGAGACGCAGCTGATCTGAAACTGTTGGAGAGCGGGGGGATGGGGTGGAGGTTCTGGACCTAACAAAGTTGTATGTATGTACAGTCACGGACACTGCTGGGTTGTAACGATCCTATTGAAGAAGCACTGAAGCAAGCCCTCCATGTCTGACCATCATGCGCCGTGTGACTAGACAACCCAACCAACATTGCAATTTTTCGGCTTGTATGCCAGTCACGAGTATACATCTCTGTAAATTGAGCAGTGATGCTAAAGAAAAATACGAGATGAAGATTGTCGGAAGTAATGTCTCGTGTTCACGACATGGAATAATACTCGGTCCACGTTACGTTCCTTTATTTAATGTTGTTTGGGAACGAACCTGATGGACTGGGTTTATATTTTCACTCCTTGCATTACACTGCATTATCGATGATGGGAATGAGTGATGATATGATGAAATTGATGACTGGACACTTATGCCCCGCCTGTCTCTTGATCTGTTCTTCTGTATTATGCTTTTGTAACATGAATGTTTTTCTTTTCAATATTGTTCTGCAGGACGTCCGGAAACATGGATCAAACTGATGACCAAATTGACCACAGAACAGAGGAAGAACTCTCGCAGACCAATACCAGCAATGCCACCTCTTCGACGGAACACTTTAAAGCTGTACCTGCCAAACGAAAGAGGAGATCTGGAGATTCATTTGAGAGGGAATTGTTGGATGTTCTTGGAAAAAACTGGCCCGACCCACATGAAAATGATCCTGACAAAATGTTTCTATTATCATTGCTACCAACTGTGAAAACACTACATCCTTCAGATAAATTAGAATTTCAGATAAAGGTCATGCAGTTGCTCAAGTCTTACGATGATGCTGCTGAACGCAGGGGTTCATTTCAAGCAGTTTCCCCTACAAATTTGCTTCCCCAAACTTCATGCACATCATCATCATCCAGAACTACCGTTGAATCAGATGTTGAATCAGAGTCAGTGTTATCTTTCTTTGATTTGTAGAGAACATTTTATCTTGTTATGTTCTAGTTTTATCAATGTCTGTGTAGTATGTATTACCTTTTTACTTTCAGTAATATTAAACTAAACTTACCGTAATGTAACTGCGAGTTTCTCTTCCACACTTATGCAGTCCCTCATAACTGTACCTTCTTTTTCAGGCTACCACTCACAGTTGCAAGTAGCAGTTCAAAGGAGCTTGTAGACATTCTATAATATTCAAAAAACTTATCTGGATAGTCTTTCAGTTTCCTATGAAGAAGCACAAACTTTCCTTTGTACGATCTTTCACTAATAATAGGATGAATCCACCACTGTCTCTTACGCTTTTGCCGACGACGACGAATCAGAAGCAAGCACAGAGCTGCTTTCGACTGGCAATTCATTGTTACATGCCACTATGAATGGAGCAATTTCTTTCAGCAAACTCAAGACACGTTTTGAACACAATGCTTTTCGTAGTAAATGTCGCTCGCCTGGCCGGGGCAGAAATTTTGTTGCTATATTTAACGCAGAGTAGAGCGACATTTACAGCTACCGTGTGACCACCCACTTGCGATAATTGTAGTTGCGACATTTACGGCAGAATTCTGGCAGTAAATATCGCTCGTCTGGCCGTAGCCTAAAAGTCAAGTTGCAACTGCCTTTATTTATCAAGATGAAAATATCAGGAAACGAGCGAGACCAAGCAGCATAAGCCTGCAAAGACAAAAGATGTGCAAGAAAAACCTGATATTTCTGTGGACGTTGTAATGTGACCTTGTGTCCGGAATGTTTAAAAAATTACCACGTGCGCTCAAAATTTGCAACAATTCACTCTTTCTATACCTTGAATATATGTCTAAATGAATGGAAGCCTCATATGAGGTGTTGACCTATTTTTAGCATTTGTATGCCCTATATATTTCAAAATATGAAAAAAGGTTGTCAATGATGTAAATTAGGTCAGTTTCATATAAATAAACCTTTCGAACAACATTCAAATATTTTTTCAAAATTCATGCATGAAAGGCTTAAGATACTGTAAATGCATTTGCTACCTATTTTCTATCAGTGTACAAAGATGCCTCACAGCACTCTATAGTTGAATCGGATAAGTGCGAAACCGGAGTTCATTCCCAACTCGATATATTGCATATTGAATTGAATGAGATCGAGGAAGCAATTAAAAAGTTAAAATCCAAAAAGGCAGTGGGGATGGACAACATTCCTCCCTAAGTAGTCAAGGGGTGCGCTGAACTGCTAATAAAACCCCTGAGTAAAATATTCAATAAAATTTTGGAACATCAAAATGGGAAATCACTAAAGTTAATCCCATCCCAAAAGAGGCAAATGCAAAGAAGATTGATTGTTTTAGGCCAGCGTCAATTCTACCAGCTTTTGCAAAGTGTTTGAACAAATACTGTATGAGAGATTAACGGTCAACGTACGACCAGCTATATCTCCCATGCAACATGTTTTTTTTTCTATAGCGGAGGTGGATAATCACAAACCTTGCTGAATTTACACATTTTGTAGCTTATGAATTGACCAAAGGAGACAGGTACATGTATTCTATGCTGACCTGGCCACGGCGTTCGATTCAGTAAATCATAACATTTTACTTCAGAAGCTATCGCACTTTAATATTTCTAAGAATATAATTATGCTGATAAAATCTTACCTAATGGGCCGAAAGCAATTTATCATTCATAGAGGATACATATCTTGGGAACACCCTATGCCTTCAGGGGTAACACAGGGCTCCAATTTGAGCCCACTCCTTTTCTTATTCATTATTAATGACCTCCCGAAAACTATTACGAAAATCACATTGCCTTTTATTTGCTGACGATTTAAAAATATTTAGACAATTTGCTCTGACGACGACAGCCTTGACTTGCAGGCAGATGTAAATAGATTATTACAATGGAGTGAAAATAATAACTCTCATTTAATCTTGATATCAGGTAATGTCTATAACCAATGCTCAAACAATAAGAAACGTCCAGTATCAGATGGGAGAACAAATAACTAGGGCCACTAAATTCATGGATCTTGGTGTCACATATGATATAAATAAATGTATGTTTTAAAGAGCATATGCATCATATCATTAACCAAGCTTTTAAGAAATTAGGATTCATAAAAAGATGGGGGAATACCTGAAAAGTACATCAATATTAATAACTTTGTATGTCTCTCTAGTATGTTCACTTGTAGAATATGCATCGGTAATATGGCAGCCCTTGGACAAAAACCGTATGAGGGAAATAGACGGGATTCAGTCCAAATTCTTGAGGTACATAAAGTACAAAGAACACAAAGTGTACCCTAAATTCACTCTGTACTCTGAGCTTGTATCGCAGTTTAACATCGAAAATATTGAAGAAAGATTTAATCTAAATGTGATGAGAACACTATATAAAATTGTAAATAACAAAATAGACTCTATGGGGTTAGTATCTGCATTACAATATTGTGTACCTCAAATGAGAAAGACACCGAAACCCGGGTTGTTCCACGTACAAAAATCTAGAACAAATTATCTAAAGATATCGGGTATCGATGTGTGATTGATTCATCAATTTATCTTGCTTTGCATTTCTGCCACTTTTGGCTAATCAAGAAGATTGATTGTCTTGCATTATTTTACTTCGCTTTTTGTGCCAGTTTTGGCTAATTTGTGAAGATGGGGATGACTGATGATATGATGAAATTGATGATTGGACACTCACAAATATCCATACCCAGGCCAGGATTCGAACCCGGGACCCCTGGCAGCTAATCGAGAAGAGTAGTATGGGTTGCATATGTGATTAAATCAATGAAGGGACACTCACACACAACGTACACCCTTGTCCAATTTGGGATTCGACCCTGGGACTACCACCATAGTAGGTGCCACGTACATATTGAAGAAACATCAATTCGGCATCGTAACTGTGTACAATAAGGTATTTTGACCGACAAGAATCATCGCCATCTTGTAGCTGGAAATCACTTCGATTTCCCCCCCCGAGGTGTACAAATGTCAAAAAAGTTTACTTTTCAGGTTAGGGTTGCTATACATTCCGGAATGGTACAATTTGTCCCGTTGTTTCGAAAAGTTCCCTCTGGTGGGAAAGCAGAAAGGATTTAGGAGATATTTTCAGTAATTTCTAATATATTAATTACATTCCAACAAACGAATCTATAATGTAAGGTAGAAAATTGGTTTCTGAAAATTCTTTCGTAAACCATGATTCCTTGTGACTTTTTATCATCTTTGTTTTAGGCAAAATCGCATCTCCAAAAATTAAGCTACAAGGTGGTGGTGGGGGTGCTTTTTTTTTCCGTGGCCTTCAGAATCATTCCTGGAATACTTAACTATCAAAGAACTAATCGACAGTTTCATTGTTTCCTCCATAATAATTATGGTGTGCATACACACTTCTTTGTTTTGTATAGCATCCCCCTCCACAGGCTTTCAATCAGCACACTTCAAGATTTTCACTTATGAACTCTAGCAAATCTACTCTCTAGTAAGATTGGACCGATCCAGACAAAATTCGGAGGATTCAAGCACCATCCCTTCCACACAGACTGATCTGATGATCCATCGTGAATTGGTGAAAAACAGCACCAGGCTTGGATTTTGCCTCCATTACATTCGGTTGAGATGCAACTGGCCATTCCTTCCATCCGTGATGCTGCCCTTAAGATCACCAAGGGCACCAAACATACAGTCCGTCCGGAAGGGATGAAGTCTGATTCCTCAAATTCTCATCCATGTGGCCCCTACTGCATTCGATTTGGATGCAATTGGCCCATTCTCCCATCCATGAGGTTTTCCCTGAGGTTACTTGAAGGAACCAAACATAAAATCTGTCCAAAAGGAACGGTGCTTGCTCTCTTGAAATACGCTCTCGATCAGTAGAGTCGTGTGAGGGAAAAGAAGAGCAACCTGCCTCAATGTATTGCATACGGATGGATGCAGGTGTGGCCGTTTGTACCACCCCAAAGGCTGCCCTCAAGTTCACCAGAGGGCACCGGACAATCCATCCGGAAGAGAAGGTGGTTGATCTCTTAATTGATAATAATAATAAAAAAAACATTCGACCATCTGTGTGATGAAACACCACAGAGGATTATCCTGGCTGTGGTTCCAGTCACCAGAGCCTCGTTAGCCTGCAACACAGTTTCCAGGATGCACTGCATGGAAGAGAGGTTGGCATTTCAGTGATCTTTACTTGAATAACACTGCTTGCACCCCACAATTAATGTCTTAGAAATAGAATGGGAAACATTACAGGAGGAAAAGTAAAAAATGACCATGGCAAATGAAGGACATACAGTGAATAATACTCTTGAGGACATGGTTAACCATCATAAGAAGTGGCTTAGAGACAAACACCTTGGTTGTCCAGAATGTCCTACGCTTCCCAAACTGATTCAAGTCCAATTTCGTTTGCCAACGAACTTCTTGGTAGATTTCTGAAGTACAGTGTCACCCACCTCTGGCAAAAACTACAATGGCTGCTGCTTCACCAGTAGCTGTTTCCCATTTGTCCACGTCATCTCTTTCATTTTAGGGTGAATTGGGGTAAGAGTGATAATGGGGTTAGTGTTATCTCCAGTTACAAACTGAAGCTGAAGCTTGTTCTAAGTATTTGGAACTGATGATTGAAGAAAACTGATGATCATGCATATTTTGAATATATCTGGATGTGTGTTCATTGCTGCAAGCATACAGGAGGGGCATGTGAAAATGCCATTACAAAATATTTCAAACTGAAATTTCTAATATGCGAAAAAAAAAATCTGTCTCCAGGCTTTGTCTCCAATATTTGTAGAGGGGGGAAGAATAATCTTAATAGGGATGAAGGAAATTTACAAGAAGGGTGGATCAATTTCCTCAAAAAATGGGACAAAGCCTGGAAGATTGAACCCAATCGGTTTCCACGTCACTCCGGAAGTTATCCAAGCTGCCCGGGAAGAACATGAATTTATGTTGGATTTGTGACGTGATAAGGGGAAATGAGAAAATAAAGGGGAGAGGAAAACATTCATGGACAGCGTGACCTTCATGTAGATTAGGAAGCACAGTTGGGTAGGAATGACCGAACCTGCAAGTTGTATAGTGATACATGCAGGTTCTTTAGTTTTTTAACATTTTTAACATGAGAATAGGTTTATTGTGCAAGTTTTTTTAGTGAACGACGAGCTTTTTATATACCTCTAGGGCGAGGATATAATATTTTAAATGTATCCACACCAACCCTTGTCCACAATCCTTATATTACATTTCGACGTGGTACTATGCTAAGTACCTAGTTTTTTCATACGAACCTGAAGAAGGGGATAGTTAATCTCCGAAACGTCGTTCTACAGTAAGAAATATTGGAACAACATACTCGCATACGTAAGTACAGATTTTAACGTCCTTTTTTATATACACGAGTCCATGTATCACACTTTCCACTATAGGATATAACATTCCTATAAGGAGAAAATAGCCTTGATCACACTTACCCCACTTCATTGGGGAAGTGTGATCATGGTAGTTGTAAATTATTTCAATTTTTTACCGGAAACTGAGTACGGGGAAGTGATTGAAATTCACTCACTAAGTAACTATTATGTACAAAAATAAACTGAACCAAGAAACATCTTGGTCCTAATGAGGCTTCCCAAGTTATGAAAGACTAAAGTGTAATTATCACAAAACGTGATCACACCCCGATTCGCCCTACCTGCTTTTAACTTTAACCTCAGTGTGGAGGTCGATCTGTGGGATATGAAATCAAAATAGATAGATTTGGTTCACAATTTTAACTACCATATGTTCTTTAATATTTTGTGATAATTTGCACACTAATGCAACTTTATTCAATTACTGAGTCATAAAAACTAACACTTGAGCAAATTGCATGTACAGAACTATACCAAAAATGAAGCTAGTAAAAAAGAAAGTAATCAGGAAAACTACAATTTTCATTATCTTTTACTTACTGACTGGCTCAAATAATAACTGCATGCTCCAATGACCATTTGTAAATAACTTTGCTGATTCACTAAGAAATTCACAAAGTAAATAAAATAATAAAGTTGGCACCTTTCAGGTATATCTATATTAGAGGAACATAAATTAAGTATTTGAAAATAAAATCCTTAGGGAAATATTTGGACCTAAAAGGGATGAGGAGACAGGTGAGTGTAGAAAGTTACATAACTTAGAACTGCATAATTTGTATTAGTGTCCAGATATTATAAGAATAATTAAATTAAGAGGACTTAGGTGGATGGGCCTGTGGCACGAATGGGAGAGGAAATAACAGTTTACAGGATTCTTGTTAGGAAACCTGATGGTAACACACCTGTAGGAAGGTCAAGATGAATATGGAGGGAAAATGTTGAGAGGGATCTGAAGGAAATTGGTAAGGATGAAAAATTGATTTGTTGTTTTAAGTACACTTTATGCACAGTAAGGCTAATCGGGACTGGACCACTTGTGCCTCAACCGGGTGGTAAGGATGGAAATGATTGGATTGATCTTGCCCAAGCTATGGACTGGACAAATGAAAGGCTTGTGTTTCTGCAGACGTAAACCTTTGGGTTTAAGAAAGTTAGGGAGTGAGTTAGTTGTTGAATGTTGCATGTTGAGTAAAAAAGCTAACTTTCTTTTAACTGACAGTTTCTCACAATTAAAACTGGCTTTTTTGGGCAGCTAACCTATTTAACTTGAAAGTTTCTGTTGTGAGTTTAGATGTATCTAAGGTAAATGCCCTAGTGTTCAACCATGTACCAGTAATTAACATATCATTGTTAAAAGTTAAGAAACAAGGCAATGTAATGTGCAATCCTAGCAATATGAGAAAATATTTGGCAACACTGTACAACTCTCCACATCTGTCATGTGAACAATAGCTGGTTCAACAAGGTTGGTAGCGCAAATTTTGGCTTGTTTTCTCGTAGTGGTTCAGAGTCCATACTAAAAATGGATTTTTTTTACGCTCATGCCTAACTTAAATCTTTTACGCTCATGCCTAACTTAAATCTTAATGTCATAAAATATGAAACAAATGTCAATATCAAAGTATAATATATATTTCAGAACAAAATAAAAACCTTGGGAAAAGGTGGGCTCTCTGATCAATTGCAATTGTTTCTTTTACAAATATGAATGTGCCTTTGGAGTGACACAAAGTAATGCTGTTGCCTTGTAATAATCAAGGTTCAAGACCAGGGGCTTGCATCCCATTTCAAAGTATATGCACAGTAAGGCTAATCGGGACTGGACCTACAGTTTGAAACTGTAGGTCCAGTCTCAATTAGACTATCTCAGTACAATCAAACAATTTTTTCTGAAAAATTACAGTGGTAAATGAGTCTTTTTTTGCATGCTTGTATCTCTCTTATTTGTGGAGTGTGACTAATTTTTTGGATCTGTAGAGTTCCTTAAAGGGAAGAGTGACAATTTCGCACCAGTTGTGCATTTATTTCAATATCGTCTGAATGGGCACTGCTACTAAAATAATAATAAATCTCTGTGTATAACTTCATGCTGCAACTTGTAGAGTTTTTAAGTATTTGTAGAATCCAATGTATTCTTATGTGGAATAATCACTTCGAAGTTACAGCTAATCAAATTGGGAGTTTTGACGTTTCCTACAACCAAGAAATTGTTCTTGTCCTTTTTCGTCCATGTAATTTTTTATGCCATTCGATATTTGATATTCCCAACAGAACAAACAAAAAATACACCAATAAATGTAATGCATTTCTCCTTGCCTCCTACGGCCATCCTGGTAGTGTTGCTAAACCTGATGTGCATAAAAGCTAGGGTTGGAATTTTGAGTTTTTTTTTCTTTTTCGGTATCATTTAGTGTTGCAAAAAAAGCTGGTTTTTTTGAATGGACTTTTTTTTCTATAAAAAGCCAGCTTTTGCCTATTTATCAATTACAGCTAACCAATTTCACTTGAAGTTACTGTTATGAGTTTCCAGGTTTGTGGTAACATATTTTACAACTAGCTAAAAAAAATTACATGATGTAGCAGCCAAGAGACAGATATTGGCCAATCCTAATGGATACATATTGTATAGTTGTTCCGATACAATTTTAACCCTAGCTTTCCAAGAGGGGGTAGGGGCCTTATAATAAATCAATTACGTTGTGCTCTAGGACATTGACAATATTTCTTTCTGTACTACTTTTGTTCGTAAAAACATAATGTAATTAGGAGGCAAAATGCACTCGGTGGGCATATCAGGTACCATCTTTGAATGAGTCTCACTAGAGACACTCATGCCAGTGACGGTGTACAATTGGTTCGTAATGATTGTAATTATTATATTTACCAGGTGTGCCGGTTAATAATTCTTAATTTCTTCTCTGGATGGCGCTGGAAGCAAGGGTTGAGGCACAGTCTCAACTGTTACGTCAGTGTGTTGCCAGGACAGTACGTGTCAAAATGCCGTGGATGTGCAACCGAGTGCGAGTGATCGTGATATTGGGTTTGTGTGGGAAACATGTTGACTTCAAACCAAATAAGGAGCATGTGCGGCACGTCCCGCTTTTCTTGTTTAATCAAAAGAAAAACACTAGTCAAAGCCATCGTATCCTTGTGGAAACGTACGGTGACAATGTCCTAATGCAAGAGGCGTGTGTGCGTTGGTTTCGACGATTCAAAAGTGGTGATTTCGACTTGAAAGACAAAGATCGCCTGCGCCAGCCGAAAAAAAATTCCAAGATGCCGAATTGCAAGCTCTGTTGGATGAAGACGAAACGTAAACGCAACAACAACTGGCAGAGAAGTTAAATGTTGGTCGACAAACCATATCTGATCGTCTTCATGCCATGGGAAAGATCCAGAAGGCAGGAAAATGGGTCCCACATCATCTGAACGTCAGACAAATGGAAAGGCGAAAAACGGTGTGTGAAGGTTTCTCGGCATGAAAGAAAGTCTTTCTTGCATCGGATAGTGGCTGGGGACGAAAAATTGATCTACTTCGAAAATCCAAAATGCAAAAAGTCATGGGTTGACCCAGGACAACTGTCAACATTGACCACAAACCCAAATCGCTTCGGAAGGAAGACAATGCTGTGCATTGGTGGGATCAGAAGGGTGTGGTATGACATGAGCTTCTGAAACCAGGTAAAACAGTGAATTCCATTCGCTACTGTCAACAACTCATCAATTTGAACCATTCATTGATCGAAAAGCACCCAGATTGGGTGACAAGACACGGAAAAGTGATTTTGCAGCACGACAACGCCTCATCACATACAGCAAAGGCATCAGACACACCATTTCTGTACTTGGCTGGGAATTCTTGCCCCACCTGCCATACTCACCAGACTTAGCCTTTTCGGACTACCACTTGTTTTCATCGATGTCTCACTCAATTTCCCAGCAACACTTCAACAATTATGAAGATATCGAACAATGGCTTGCTGACTGGATCCTCAAAATGTGAACAATCTTTCTGGAAGGGCATCCACACTTCGATGGACAGATGGACACAATGTATAGCTAGCGATGGCACATACTTTGAATAAAGCATTTGTTGCCTATCTCTCCAGATACACTTGTTTTCTTTCGGATCAATTAAGAATTATTAACCGGCACACCTGTTAATAAACAATTGCACTTCTACAAAATAAAAAGCATTAATAAAAGATTATTATGAATTTTGTGAGTTTTAGTGAATTATAAAATATATGTGACACTCATGCAATAATTGGTTATTATTTTTTATTAATGATAGTAAATTTTGTAATTATTATAATTAACAAATAACTGCACACACGTAATCATCAAAGGAAGCCGTGATTCAACAATAAAATGGTTACTTGAAAAAAGTGTAGTCTGTGAGTCGCCCGAGGTATGTAATTTCTTTGTACAGCTTGGGTAAACTAGTGTTAAAACTAAACTGGTAGTCCTGATGAGCACACCTGACCATGAAATGGACATGAAACCAGTTTTGGCATGTTTGTGTCTCAATGTAAATGTTGTAAAATATGAAACAAATGTTAATATGAAAATACTCAATGTCTCGGGGCAATTAAAAATGTTTACTGCTTACAACACACCTGCAGAAGTATACGTATTCCGTGAATGTGTGTATATATCCTATTTAACGGAGCTTTGAGACGGAAGCAACACGTGGCTCTTGGAAACCAACCCTTCGAAGGAAATGCAACCTTTCAAACCGAAGCAACATATGCTGCAATAGTCGCTTGTCGCATGACGATGAAGCTAATCTTTATCACTCCTGTAAAATGCAAAGACAGGTATAAATATAAAATGAATCTTATTTCATCCTCAATCCATGTAAAAACAAAATATTTTGACAAAAAAAAAATTTCCATGTTGATAAAATAATGCATGCAATAAGGGTTAACCCATCAGGTCCCAGTGATCTCATATGAGATCACCTAACAAAACTGACATTTTAGTAAATATTTTGCAATAATTTTTTATAAATGCTCTTTCATATCTTTTACAAAGGTCCATGAATTGTGTATAATGTAAATATAATTTACTAGTTTCTACTAAGACAATGATTTTTAGTGTTCAAAAATTTCATTCTATTAAGTTTCACAGAAGGGTTACCGAGAATTTTTGTTATTCATTGTTAATGTGGTATAATGACGTATTTCTGCTTTTATTTTATCATCAGTAGTTTGAAGTATATATAAAGCAATTTTGGTCATACTATATTAAAAACATCCTAGATATTTCCTCGCCAAGAAAACTGTGATCTCATATGAGATCACTGGGACTTCGACATTTCGGAACTGGCAACAATGATGTTTGGTTTATCATACTCCGCAGTTGTTTTCGTCGAACGATTAGCAACACGTACTGCTGCGTTTATGTACACAGCCAGCTGTTGCATTTATTGTTGGTGATTGTTCGAAGAACAATGTCGTGTTTTTCGCACATACAAGCATGTACAATTGACAAAATAAGGTAAAAAAGGTAAAGTGTTCCCCTGTGCATAGCACCACGCCATGAAAGCATATAGGGGGTGTGGGGGTAACGCCCCACACTTTCTTGATCCGGTCGTGAGTGGGGGTGATGTGATCAGCATCACGCCCCTGACCGCCTTTACCCCCCAGGGTTTCCCCCAGGTACCCATGTTATTCGACGCTGGGTAGGCACCGGGGCCGCTTCCACCGTGATAAGGGCTATCCTAAGTGATCTTAGTGAAAACGAATCAGTTAGCGATACCGAAGTTGTCGTTCTTCCGCCGGACAAAGTAGATTGTCTTACTGATGAAGATGAAGGTGACGATGATGAGATTGGTGCAGCTAATGTCAGTGAGGTGCCAGGGCCACTAGAAGTGTGTTATACCCATTCTGTTAACAGAGATCATGCTGGTACGTGCAATGAAGAAGAGGAAGTCAATGAAGATGGTTCTAATGCAGTTTTAGGGGATCCAGTTCAATCATTATACCTAGATGGCTCAACTGTTGAAAATGACGCAGTGCAAGTGAAGAAGAGGAAATGCGTTGACACCCTAACCTGTGCGAAGTGGAGGAAGTGCAGCCCCAATTATAATGATTTGCCACGTAAATCTGATATTGCATCACAGAAGGAGGCTGCATTAGTATCTCAGTGTAAGAATTTGTCTCCTGTAGAAATGTTTGAACTTTTTTTTTCTCCTGACTTGTTTGATCATATCATACGTGAGACTGTCAAATATGCAACAACGTTTAAAAATGATACCGGTTTTGAGTGTAGTGTAGAAAAAATGAAGGTCTTCTTTGGCATTTTGTTATTTACAGGCTACCATAAGCTCCCAAACTTGAAACATTATTGGAGTGAGAAAGAAGACTTAGGCATTCCGTTGATTAGGGAAAGCATGACTCGTAATCGTTTTCAGAAAATGAAATCTGTTGTGCACTTCAATGATAACAGCAAACTAAGTGAAGAGACAAATAAAAAAAATGATGACAGACTGACAAATCAAAAAACTGTTGACAAATCTTTTAAAATACGTCCCCTGCAAGACATACTGAACTGAAATTTCATGCAGTTCGGTGTCTTTCAGGCTAAATTGTCCATAGACGAAATGATTGTAAAATATTTTGGGCACAACACGCTGAAACAATTTATAAAAGGAAAACCTGTGCATTTTGGATACAAATTGTGGGCAATATGTGGTTCAAATGGGTACTGCTATAACTTTGAACTTTACCAAGGACAAAGAGACAATTATGATAAAACTCCTCTTGGACCAAGTGTTGTGGAGTCACTCTTGCTTACTACCATTGATGAACCAGAAGGTTATGAAGTCTATTTTGATAATTTCTTTACAACATTTCCACTTCTGATTGAGTTAAAAGAAATAGGATTCTGAGCAAGTGGTACAGTTAGGGAGCAACAGATGCACAAGTGTCCAATTACAAATGTTAAGGATACGAAGAAGATGAAACGTGGGGATTTTGATTATCGTTTCGACAAGAACAATGACATTTTGGTTGTCAGGTGGAATGACAACAGTCCAGTTACTGTTGCCACAAACTTTGATACAGTGGAACCACTTGGTAATGTAGTTCGATATTCCAGGAAAGAGAAGCAAAGGATTACTGTGCGCCAGCCAAAACTAATCCGGAGTTACAACAAGGGAATGGGAGGGGTGGACCTCCATGACTGGTTGTGTGCAAAACATGCAGTAAGTGTTCGAGGGAAAAAATGGTACTGGTCTCTCGTGATTAGAGCTCTGGATATGGCAGTGGTAAACAGCTGGCTTATATATAGAACTGTTAACAAAAAAGAAATTTCGCAGGCAAGTGACATTGGCTCTTATAAAGCAACACCGCCCAATCGCTCTGTCATCAAGAGTCACTTCCAGGCTGGTTTCTCTAGCAGAAATACGCTTCGACAAGAAGGACCATTTGCTGACAAGAAGAGATCAACAACGACGATGCCAGAGGCAAGATTGTTCCGGACGACCTCGTACTTATTGCATGAAGTGTAATGTTACCCTATGCGTGGAATGCAATGTGCCATATCATACCAAGTTGTAGACGTGTCAGTGAAGCTGGAAAATTTCTTTGATATTATTTCTAAAATGAATCTAATGTGTTAATTTACTTTGTCATAGATATACTGTATTGTATGACTTGTATTATTTTAAGACTTCAAATTACATCAAATATTGGGTAGATGAGGTATGAAAAATAACATTATAATATTCTTTTGTTACTATTCCAATTATTAATACCATAAATGTGCTACTAATTTGAATAAAATAAAAACAATAAAATTCTAAACTGCATAAAATAAAATTAATCTAAGTTGTCCTTTTGTAACAGCGCCCATACTCACACACACGCACACACCCCTACACGTGTGCACACACATACCCACACACTGTATATTATGCATAAAAATAAAATGTCAATATATATATATATATATTGTGTTACATTTTCTATTTCTCATGTTTAACTTTAACCCCCGAAGTCCCAGTGATCTCATATGAGATCACCTACTCCCTAGGGAATAACGCATGGCAAACAAAAAATTTCGATTAGGTAGCTCATATACAAGGCAGCAACACTATAACGCCACTGAGAAGGCCAAACAAATTTGGAAATTGCTCAAGTAATTTTACAAAATCCACAATAAATATATTTTTGCATGTTTAGTTACCTGCGTATTGTAACTTAGGGCTACCAAATTAGCATATGGTAAAACATTTAGGAAGCAAGAAGAAACGAAGAGATTCCATGAACCGATGCATGTGACCTAGGTAGGAGGCGCAGTTCGTTCGTAACCCAGACAAGTACAGAATTATATAGGAGTATATGGAAGTGAAAAACCAGTGAAAAGGAAACATGCAGTAAGTAATCGCTAAAACACTGTAGGGTGTTGGTGACCTCTGTACATCCACAAGAAACTTGAATGATTTATAGGGTAACGGTTCGGATTGCTTTATGTTGTTTTTTTTCAAATTCTCCTAGCAGGAAGACTATATCTTAGAATTTTGGCAATCATTGTCACACGAAATTTGAACCTTATTTAAAGTAATGAGCACTGTTTGATTTCAAAAAAAGTTATTTATGTTAAAAAAATTTAAAAAAGCAACTTAAAAACTACTTTACTCAAGTATGTGCACTTCCCATGGGCAATGTATTTTCCGTTGGAAAACAACTAAGTATCTTAGACTAGTGTGAATGCATGTACAAGTAAATGGGAACCTAAGTAGAATGCAATTAGGGACTTAATTTTTAATGCTAAGAGAACCAAACCTGGCCTGCCCCTAAACTGCCATTTCGGAACCGGCCGAAAAAGTGTACTTCCAGGTAACCAGGGAAGACAAAACTTTGGATTCCGATAAAGTCGGACCTAGTCTTTGAGATCGTGAAATTTCATAATGATCGGGTGGCGTCAAGTATGAAAAATAAATATAAGAAAATGGCAGAGAATGTCTTTCATGTCCCTAAGCCACTTTTTCATTTTCGAGCTAGGAAACTGAAATTCGGCACAAAGGTAACTCATGTCAAGGGAATACAACGTGCAGGCGCGATTTTGAAATTTCACAAAAAATGTGGCCGCCATCTTGGATCGAAGCGCACCTCCTACCTAACCTAACTACGAAAGCATATGTTGAACAAATTCTTAGTAACCGCTAAAAATCCGCAGTATGTATTAACAGAACTAAATCGAAATCAAACCATGTAAAAATTGCATTTGTAGCATGATGAAACCAGAATAAAACAAACGGAACTTGGGCCATTTATGGCATCAGAGACCTTCGTGTTCTGATGGATAAGTGAAATGACTACATTGTTAGGTTAGGTTTGGTTCTCTTAGTATAAATAACACAAGTCCCAAAAATTTGCAGTTTATTTATAATAAGGAAACTAAACCTAAAGCAGGCGCGGTTGGCCCTATAGCGCACAGGATCAGTGAACCCCCAGTAATATACGATAATCACTTCGAGAATGAACAATAAACAATGTCTTTACATTTTCACATTATTTCGCTAAAAAATCTACACAATAAGTCATGTATTTGTGCCCGTAACACGGCGAACTCTCTTGGAGAGAAGAAGAAACCGCGAATCGGCCGCCCTGATACAGACCCTCAGTTGAACCCCCACAGGACACCTCGTGCCATTGTGAAATCTTCGCGCGGGAGCAGAAGCTCGAGGAGGGTATAGGGCAAAATACATGGAACAGGATATTGCAGAACCTATGTCTCCACCCAACGGTCATGCGCAGTTCGTTCTCTCGCAGAAGCCACAGGACAAGGCTCCGTTCTCGCTGCTTTCTCCCTTCCAATGTTGCTGTGTGCGGTTCAAGTTTGAAGCGCACACGTTACATATTCAATCTTCTCATGTATCATTTTTGCACCGAACTTCTTGGAATAAATGCAAGATTGTGGCAGAGATGGATGAGTGGAAACAAATAAAAGCTGGAATCAGATGCAATGAATTAAAATAAAGGAGATACATTACCAAAATAGCTCGTTCATGCATTCAGAGGTTTTTCCTTAAAGGTGGAAACACTTCGGGTTCGCGAGAGAGAAAGAATGGCGCGAAGACGTGACTCGCTGTCGCTCGGTGTCAATGTCTCAAGTTTGTTAGTTTTGAAGTGCTTGGATACTTTTTGGAAAGTACCTATTAAGTGATGCTGTGAGTGAAGCGAGGGATGGACTTTACCTAGGTTATGTCATTTGAAGCAGTGTAGGCGTTGCTGTCCGCGCAGGTAAGAAATGACCGATAGAAATATACGTAACAAACTTCCTTGTTCACTGAAAAAAAGCGTGTGCTGGTCGACCAGCCCCAAATTTATACAAAGCTGTCGCGTATCAATGAAAGGGTCTCAGGTTCGATTTCTAGTATGCACATGCCATTAGTTGCCATTTCCCTTTAATAAATGTAGGACCAGTTCTGATTAGTCGGCATGGACGTCCGGAAGGGAAAAAGGGGGCCGCCTCCCATGGAAATTGAATGTCAACCAAAAATTATATATTACACGCATATAATTTAATTTCAGTCACAGTAATTTTTGGTAATTTTTATAAAAGCATTGCAGTAACTTCAGACTGAAGGAGTGTTTTTTGCCCCTCCTGGAAAAAAATATATTCCTTGCCCCTACTTGAGGACGTCCATGATATTCCAACAAAACTCCACTTTTTTCATAAAGGCACAATTTATTGTAGTTTCAGCCCTAAATTTATTCGCACACCCATACTACAAAACCTTATACTCGCAGATGAAAAAATTCTGAACAAATCTTTTAAGCCCTCCCCCCATCCTTTTGGAAGGAAGTCTATTTTGCGGAAACTGAATTTATGTCACATGACTTCAGTGAACCCCCGGGTAAATAATGCACGAGCCGCGCCTGACCTAAAGCAACAAAGAATCTTTACAGTGACATCATAACACGATTGTGTTCACCTTCCATGCAATGAGTGGGACCCTCAGCCTGAGTCATTAACAGTCACGTGTTTACTGTATAGGTGAGGGTCGCAAGTATGAAAGTGTGCTAGCAAACATGTTGTCTTGTTGTTGTATTATACCAAGGAGTGCACACTTTCAAGGTACGAAGTTCATTTATTTCGAACAATTAGGTTAGGTTTCATGGTTGTAGCAAGTTCACATTATTTTTTTAGTTGACACGTATTCTTTTTTCATTTGTGGGTAATTAAAATTGCTTAAAAAGAATGGTGAAAGTGATATAAATTACCATATTTCGTACGATGCTTACTTTGAATGATGATAGTAAGGCCCAAGATCCTTTTTTTTTTTTTTTTTGCAATTTCATCATGCTACATATGAAATTTCGATTTTAATTTACGTATGTTAACACATGCTGTGGAGTTTTAGCAATTACTTACTGCCAGTTTCCTTGACACCGGTTTTTTCACTTCCCAATATATGCTTTCGTCATTTTAATAATAACCCTAAATGCTTTCATGGTTAGGTTAGGCAGTCAGGTTTAGTTCTCTTAGCATTAAAATAAGATCTCTAAATGATATCTACTACTGATTGCAGCCAAAAGGTTCGAATTCTACCTTCTATCAGTGGAGAATGCCTTGTCCATGGGGAGCATGCATTCTTGCGTAAGGTAATTTCTAAGTTGTATTTTTTACAACATAAATATTTTTTTTCAATATCCAAAGAGTGCTCATTACTTTAAGGAAGGTTCAAATTTTGGGTGACTGATTGCCAAATTCTACAGTAATTAGTCCTTCTGCTAGAATTTGAATAAATGGTAAAACAATCAGTACCGTTACCGATAGTAATTACGTGTTATCCTTCTACATCTGTCGATTATTTCTTGCATGTATGACGAAAATTTATTAAAATATGCGAGGAATTGGACGTACAGTGGTCACATCTTGAGCTTAAATATCTCGCTTCTTTGTGGTTTCCGCATGTTAAAATTGCTTTCAAGCACCTTAAAACATGAAAATCGGCTGGTTGGGGGGTAAAAAAAAGTTTGAATTTTCAAGGGTGTATGGTTGGTCCCCAGCCTCTTGAGCAGGAGGTGTTAACAAAGTTAAATCAAAATTGAACCATGCAAAAATTGCATACATAGCATGATGAAATTGCAATAAAATAAAAGGAACTTGGGCCCAATCAAAGCTTGAAATGGAAAATGTTAGCTGCAGGGAAGCTTGGTCGACACTTGGGAGTTGGCTGAAGGGATGCTTCTATAATAGTTTAACATGGTGAAAATGAGACAGCTGGGGGATACCATCCCCACATCCCCCTCACTCCAATTGATTGATTCGGTGTTTATATTCCACTTGATGCACTATGACCGCCTACCTATTCTCGTAGCACTTCTGGCAACTGGAGAATCGCAGGGGACCAACTTCCTTACTTGGATTTTTACCTTTCAGGCTTAAACCACATACGCTAACTCATGAAAAATGTCAAAAAACAAGCCTGGTGTTAGTAAATTCAGATTTTTATTACTTTTTACATGCAAACATGCTTGAAATTTGTTACAAAACAATCCGATTCACATGCATCGCAAAAACTTACAGCCACCGCTTCCATTAAGCTCAGCCACAGAATCTCTCCACCCTCCTATTCCTCTATTTTATACAATGCGATTGCCAATATGACTTTTCTTTGCAGCGCTGTCAAAGTTATAATTTGTACAGCGTGATTGCCATTGTAGTTTTTTACACATTGCTGGCAAAGTTGTAATTTGTACAGCGTGATTATTTTTATATACAACATTTTCAACTAGAGAACTTATGATCTGTCATAAATTCCCCGGGGTTGGGAAATTTGACTTTCTTACTGAGAATCAAGAAGAAATGTCAAATACTTCATGCATTACTAAAATTATGACATTGTCTACATGCAAGAAGTTAGTTACAAAACAAACACCACATAAACAAAGATATAACGTGTAAGATTATGACAAAATATCAGATTCATATATTAAATAACTTAACATGCATAAACACAAAACAGAATACAATATGTACAGTGTGTATGCATAATTGCAGAACCAAATTTGTACAATTTTCAAGAATAAACACAAAACAACACACGTGCAGTTTACATGCATCAGTAAAAAAAAAAAAAGAAAACACATCATGTACAATTTGCATGCAGAGATAAAATCATCACATATGCATCTTGCATACATAAATAAGCATAAATTAGCATGCATACATTTAAAACATGCAATAGATAATGTATGCACAAACTCCACATATTACAAATATGGTACCACTAAAATTTACAATTGTTATCATGCTCTCATTAAATATAGTTACACAGCATCATACAACTGCTCCAAACCTAACTCATGAAGTTGCAAATCGTTACGCATGCTTAAAAGTTTGTTTATCCAAAGTTTTTGTTTGTCCAATGAACAATGCCAAGCTTTGATATTTTTTACGGAAATATTTGCAATGTCTTTTCCAGTATTGCAGCATATGGCTTTCACTGTGTTATCATCATGAATTTGCATACAAACAAAAGGACCTTCGTATAAACTACAATATTTTTTTATAATGCAAGTGATAGTGTCACTTTGAGGATGCAGTTTTAAGAAGATCAGATCACCTTGCTTTACTGGATTTTTTGTTGCTTGTTTTTCATGCTGTTTTATAATATGTTTTTGTCTCTTATTGAAACTACATGTTTCTGCCATAAGCAGCTTATTTTTCCACATCTCTACATCAGGAATGCGATCCGTTAGTACTTTTTTACAGATATATTGAGGTTCAATATTTAGCCTGAGTTCTATAGGAGCATAACCTGTACTGGAACAAATTGAATTATTTAACAGATGTAAAATGGCAGCAACATGGCTAGACCATTGCTTATGTTTACCATTGCAAAATATACGCATCAATCTATTTATTTCCTGGTGATATCTCTCCACTAAGTTGGCACTTGGATGATAACTGGGAATGTAAAAAATTTTTACATTGAGAGCATTCATACCTTTTGTGAAATGTTCTGCACGAAATTGTGGACCATTGTCACATATAATGATTGTTGGTATTCCCAAATGGATGAAGTAAGAATGTGTTAGTTTTCTAGTTACGATGGAAGCTGTACTATTGCCAATAGGATATGCCACAAGATAACGGCTAGCAGAATCTAATACTGTTAGTAAATATTTTTCACCTTTGGAGGAACGTATGAATGGACCTTGTAAATCAATAAATAATATTTCACCTGGTTTTGAGGGTTTGTGCATGATTTCCAGATACTTAGGAGGATGTTTATCTGGTTTATTTTTCATGCAAATTTCACAATCAGTGATGTAAGATTTTGTCTCTCTTTTCATATGAGGCCAGTAAAATATTTGGTAAATTTTACCGAGTGTCTTGTCTGTACCAAAATGACCACCTTGATCATGATACTTGTGCAGTACAAGATTTACTAATGATTGAGGCACGCATATTCTTATCCGGTTTGGATTGTGAAAATCTTTGATGGTAAGTAGATCATTGTGAATAAGGTATATATTCTTCCAGTTTCGATGTTTGCTCTGTTGTGAACTTTCACAACCAGCGAGAACAGATTTAACACCACTGCAATACGGATCACTATTTTGTTCATTAACAAAATTGTTTTTATCACATATTAATGACTCATCAAGATACTCAAAGTTATTCATGAATATGAGTTCATTATCACGGTCATTAAAAGATCGGCTCAACAGGTCTGCCAAGAGGTTTTCTTTACCTCTACAATACTCGACATGGAATGAGTACTGTTGTATTTGAATAAACCATCTAGTCAGCCTATTGTTCCAAGTGTGTGCAGATTCTAACCACGTGAGGGATTTATGATCTGTGATAACAGTAAATTTTCTACCTAACAACAGTGATTTAAATTTGTCCAGTGTAAAGAGTATTGCTAACACTTCTACTTCAGTGGACGTATACGATTTCTCAAAAGGTTTCAAAATCCTTGACACGAATCCAATCGGATGCATGTTGTTGTCTACCAGTTGAAAACAATATCCTGCAATGCCTATATTTCATCCATCAGTTTGAACAAAGAATGGTTTGTTCAAATCTGGATGGTAAAGCATTGTTTCTGCAATAATGGACTGTTTCAACAACTCAAAGGAGCACTTTCATCCCATTCCCACTTTTTGCCTTTTTTCAATAACTGGTACAAGGGATGTGCCATGATGGCATAATCTTTAACATATTTTGATAGCCAATTGAAACTTCCCAAGACTTTCTGCAGTTGCTTGATATTGCAAGGGACAGGTAAGTCTTTTATGGCTTGAACATACTTGGGAGATTTCTCATAACCTTGTGCACTGATAGAATGCCTTAAAAATTCCACCTTGACTTGACAAAACCTACATTTGTCCAGTCTCAGTGTCATGTTGGCATCTTGAAACTTGTCAAAAATAAGTCTTAAGTGAAAAAGATGTTGTTCGAAAGACGTGCTTTTGACAATTACGTCGTCTACATAACATACTGTAAAAGATTCCGTACCTTCCAAGGTTCGTGTCAGAGCATTAATGAAAGCAGACGTTCCATTGATTGATCCGAACACTACCCTTGTGAACTGGTAAAGTTTTCCCTGAAAACTGAAAGCAGTAAACTTTCTTGCTTTGGGGTGTAAGGAGACCTGCCAGAAAGCATTAACCAAATCTAGGGAGGACAAACATTGACATCCATGGAAACTCATTAAGAGTTCATTTATGTTCATAGGATGTAATTGCTCAAGCTTGACATGTTTGTTGATATTTCTTTGGTCTAAGCAGAGACGAATGCCTCCTCCGGGCTTGACTACAACTAGGAGAGGACATAAGTACTCTGATTCAGAATATTCAATAATGCCTAAGTTGAACATTTGTTCTATTTGCCTGCCAACTTCGTCCCTATATGCTAATGGTATTGGATAGTTTTTGTTAACTATTGGTGTGGAAGTATCCAGTTCTATTGTGTGTGTATACTTGTTACAGAGACCTGGTAATTCAGAAAACAATGTTTTATATTCTTTTAACAACTGAAATAAAGCTATCCTTTGTGACTCATTTAAATGTTCACACTCTTTAACCCTTCTCCACAAGTCTTCATCAGAAGGATGAGAGGATGACTGTGGGGATATGTTAGATACAGAAGGTCTGAAATATAACTCTTCTTCCGGACAACTTTCATTTGAGACAGCGATAAATTTGGAGAATTTGCTTCCTTCGCTCGATTCCAAGAGTAAGCCTCGCTGGACAAAGTCTAAAGTACTATCAATATTGTATAGGACATCTAAACCGAGAATAATGTCTACTTTTAAATGTCTGACTACCAGGAATTTAATGTAAAAGGAAAGTCCACAAATTTCAACGTTCAAATGAGTGGAACCTATTAGTTTGTCTTTCCTTTTCCCTGTATAGTCAACTAATTTAATTCCCGTAACTGGCAATAGCCGTGGTTTAGAAGCCTGAGTACAAATAGACTTCCACAGGGTTTCCGAGAGAACACTGACCTCAGCGCCACTATCGAGTAAAGAAGTATATTCCTTATTGTTTATTCTTACTTTTATGTGAGCAGAAGGTTTACGCTTGGTATTAGTATTTATGGGTTGCTTACAATTTTTGATTTCTGCACTGCAATCTATTTCATCACATTCACTTAAGTTTATAAAATGAAGAGCAGGATTTATCCCATCACTCACATCACCTGCTTTTTGACATGAGCTCGTAACTAGTTTAACGAGTTAAACTGGTGTATGTCTGCCTGGACTGTGATTTCATTTTGATTGACATCATTGAACAGACCTTTTTGTTTCAAGAAATCAAAAACTACATTCATCCCAGACTTTGACCAATGAATTAAATCAATTCGGCCATTCCTTGGATTTCCTAAGTGTTTTTCAAATAGATCCAATTTTATACTGGAATCTGCATTCAAAAACAGATGACTAATATTCACTACAATGAGATTCTCATCATTCTCCAACTCCATTAGAAAATTATTCCACTGACTCCAGTTACTCCACAAATCAGGATTGTCAGCAGTTAACAACTTTGGGATTGGTGGTAACGTGAGTAATATTAACTGATTCGTTAAAGGTAATAACTTGTGTATTAAACCTTTGGTGTCACTTTTCATTTTGTGTAGCTCTGTATATCTCAAAAAATCATTGGTGCCAATAAGCAATATCACTTTTTTACCAACTTTGGTATCTGGACGGATTTTTTGAGATAGGTTGGAAATAGTTTGGCCGCTAGTACATAACCCTATGTTTCGTTTACCAATATGTTCCGTTTGCCAATATGACTTTTCTTTGCAGCGCTGTCAAAGTTATAATTTGTACAGCGTGATTGCCATTGTAGTTTTTTACACATTGCTGGCAAAGTTGTAATTTGTACAGCGTGATTATTTTTATATACAACATTTTCAACTAGAGAACTTATGATCTGTCATAGCACAGTAAGGCTAACAGGGGCCGGACCTACAGTTTAAAGTGGGATCCGAACTTCTGTGTGCCCCCACCGGATATCGAACACGGGACCCCTCCCTCACTTCCAGCAGTCTCAAGTATGGATGAATTTTCTCCCCATTACTGACTTTTCCAGATACTGTATCAGCAATTTCCACCAATCTCCGGCAGATATATGAAACAATTTTCACTGACAGCAATATTAAAACACACACTCTCGCACAAGAAGTGCAAATAATATCCATTAAATGTCCCTCCCATTCTTATACTTTATGTGATTTTCTAGATTCTAGTGCATTGCCCAACAACGCAAAAATGCAACGAACGTGTAGAATGAAATATCTGCATTTTGCAGTACTCTGGAAAAAATATTTTGCATTTGATAGTACATAAGACAATGGGTATGGGGCTATTATTAATCTTTCGTTAACAGTGTCGTATGGGCACAACGTATTTCTTCATTTTTACAGAAGAAACTGCTTACGGAAATGAGCTTCTGAAATGTTGAAAGTTCGTCGTGGAATCTATGTGTTCAAGAAAAATATCTCTCCGATGCACAATAGATGTTAATTTCATTTGCTTCCTGTACGTTTGATGACATAACTCCCTGTCAGTGTTTCCAACTATGCCGTTGTTTTGGGTCTAGGATGCGAACCTTTTTTTTTAACTATGTTCACCTTAACTATGCTTGCCTCACCTAACCTTACCAGAAATAGTTCGTGGGGCTATCCGGGTATGTTTTATGGGGCTATACATCAATGGATTGTGGGGTAGCCCCACATATCATTCACGGATAGCCCCACGAACCATTTCCGGTTGGGTTAGACAAGCATAGTTAAAATAAAAAATTCCGTGCATAGTAGGTATTTTTCAGTGAAGAAGGTTGGAAACACTGCATACTTACTGATGATGCACAACGCGATTCAGCCGAGCCTGCCATATTGTGTGTTATGCAAGCGAAAAAAGCAAGAACAATAATTACTGTTAATGTGAAAAATTGAAATTATTTTCGTGAAAAAAAAAGGCAACCTTCAAGAATCTTTCACAATGCAGAATACGTAAGTACGAATGTTAAAAATGCCGAAATAAATGAGTGAGAGGTGTTGTGCCCATACGACACCGTTACCAATCTTTCTAGTGTAAATTACTCATTTCATTTGACACTTCTACAATGAAGGCTTGGCCATAAAAAAACTAGATTGTTAGAGCTACTAAATATAAATTGTATATGTAATATACATACACGTTTGGACACTTCTATCCATCCAGAAGGCTTTGATGTTCTTGACACTTCAACCTCCCTTGTTTTTACAGCAGCCTCTACAGCAAACATCACTGATGCAACATGATTGCATGCTTCACCAATCCTGAAATTACAAGTATGTGTTAATTAGCTTCATATTATATGGTTGACATCATACAAAATCACACATCTTACTTACATAGAATATGTGGATGTGATTTTTAGAAAAGTATTAATGTATTTGTTCAATATATGCTACACTGTCATATGGTGATTTGGAATAATACAACACTTGTACATATAAATAAAATATATTAAATGGTTCAAATGTAACATATGAACCTTCAGTACAGTATGGTCCCAATGGATTTCTTCATTTTTACACAAGAAACTACTTACGGAAATGTGTTTCTCTAGCACGCTTGCCTGGTTCGTGAGGCTATCCCTGCATGGATCGTGGGGCTATTCA
This sequence comes from Lepisma saccharinum, assembly GCF_977018435.1. Classification (NCBI taxonomy): domain Eukaryota; kingdom Metazoa; phylum Arthropoda; class Insecta; order Zygentoma; family Lepismatidae; genus Lepisma; species Lepisma saccharinum. The sequence continues at coordinate 4,400,886 of NW_028142891.1, forward strand.
TGAATAGGGGCTATCCGTGAATGGTTCGTGGGGATTTTTCGGTTGACAAGGTTGGAAACACAGCATACCCGACTGTTGATCTACCATGCTAGTCAAGTTGTCTCGCCATATTTTGTCTTACGGAAGCGCTAAAAAGGAAGAACAATAATTACTCCTCATGTTACAAATTGAAATTATTTTATTGAACAAAGCAAAATAACACCTTGCAGAATCTTTCGCAATGCAGAATAGGTAAGTACGAATGGTAAAAATGACTAAATTAATGAGTGAAAGTCATGGAATATAAATTGGTAACATTATAGTATAAGGGAAATGGATTTCTTCAAATTTACAGGAGAAAGTACTTACAGAAATACTTTTCTGTAGCGTTGTGGAAGTTCGTGAATGTAGTTTTGATCCATTTTAATGCAAAAACATGTAGTTTTCTGCGAAAATCTCTGTCCAACATGCTGTTTCTGCTGCCGCCATTTGCTTTCTGCACGAGAGTACAATGTTCCGTGCGTTAAGATGATGCAACCTCATAGTCAGTGTTTCAGCCTCGCCGTGTTTTCACTAGAACATGACTTGTCAAGTATGTTTAATATTGTTTTTATTTTTTTTAACTATGCTTGCCTAACCTAACCTTATGGGAAAATGGTTTTTGGGGCTAACGTCAATAGTTTGTGGGGCTAACGTGAATGGTTTTTGGGGCTAACGTCAATGGTTTGTGGGGCTAACGTCAATGGTTTGTGGGGCTAACATCAATGGTTTGTGGGGCTAACGTCAATGGTTTGTGACGTATTAGCATAATTTTAAATCTGGGCACAAAAGTAGGTATTTTCCGGTAAACAAGGTTGCAACACTGCATAAATTGACAAAACACTGGCACAACACGCCATGAATCAGTACGCTATCGCCCGCCATAATGTGTTACAGAATCGAAATAACAAGTATCAGTAAGTACTCGTTAATGTAAGAAATAGGTATTATCTTATTTAGAAATGCATTATTTCACCTTAGGAAATGTTCCGCATTCCAAAATAGTACGTTAGCAATGTAAAAAAGTGCAAAATATATGATTTATAGGTGTTTATAGTACCTATAAATTTTCATAGACAATCCACTACGTTTAAATATGCCACATGGAGAGTGCTATCTAACCATTAAAAACAGTGAAAATAACGGAAAATACTTAGGTAATTATGCGATATAGCCGGAACACCTCTCACTCGTTTATTTCGTTCATTTTAGCATTGACACTTACCTATTCTGGGTAACACTTGACACCTATTCTGGGTAACACTTTACTATACCGGAGACTGATTTCTTAAAATTTACAGGAGAAAGTACTTACGCAAATCATTTTCTGTAGCGTTGTTGATGTTCGGGAATGTAATTTTGATTCATTTTAATGCGAATGCATTGCACAAAAATCTATTTCCGATGCTCTATTGCTGCTGCCACCATTTGCTTTCCGCACGAGAGCACAATACGCTCTCATATTGTCCATATATGCTAAATTGAATGAAAGGAGTGCTAATGGAACCTAACCTAGTACGCATACCTCGTCCCCGTGATGGTTCGTGGGGCTATTGTGAATTTTTGGGCTAATGTCAATGGTTTTTGGGGCTACCCATGGATGGTCTGTGGGAAATAAGGAACAACAGTAAGTACTTGTTAATGTAAGAAATAGACATGATTTTCGTTAGAAATTCATTTTTTCACCTAAAGAAATGTTCCACAATGCAGAATATTATGTTAGCAATGTAAAAAATAAATGCGAAATAAATCATTGATAGGTGTCTCTGGTATAGTAAAGTAGTACCCTATTCTGCATTGCGGAAGATTCTTTGAGGTGAAGTTATGCCTTTTTCCATAAAATAGTGTCAACTTTTCATATTACGAGTCATTATTTGTCTTCCTTGTTCCACTTGGGTAACAGACAATATGGCGTGCACTTGTCATGGATCATCGTGTGTCATGCTTGTGTTTTGTCGATTTGGAGTGGGTATGCAGTGTTTCGACCTTTTTAACCGAAAAAATACCTACTTTCGTGTTCATTATGTCATCATAAACCATTGACGGATAGCCCCAAAAAACTATTCACAATAGCCTCACAAACCATTGACGGATAGTCCCAAAAACCATTTACGATAGCCCTACGAACAATTTCCGGCAAGGTTAGGTTAGGTTGGGTTAGGTAAGCATAGTTAAAAAAAAAAATTCTCGTAAAAAAAAAGGCACGTTTCGAAACACTGGCGAGACCGCGTGACTTTCGACGCTCCCGCCGTCTGCAGGTACATAATGGAAACAACGGCAAAATGTTGTCGCTTTACAGAATATGCAAGTTCCAGTAAGAATTTACAATATAGAGAAAGTCTCCAATTTCGTTAATTTTCGGTGTACTAACTAATTTTGGCCTCCTAATCACGAATCAATTGTAAAAAACTGGGGGTCACGTCTGGAAATTGTACATTTTGACGAAAAATTGTTCGTTAGCGTCAAAAACCATCCATGGGTAGCCCCACAAACCATTGACGTTAGCCCCAAAAACCATCAACGGGTATCCCCACGAACTATTCACACGAGGTTAGGTTAAGTTCCATTAGCACTCATTTCACCCCTAAATTCATTAACAACTTTCCTATACTCGGATTTGGAGCTACTGTTCATGTATAGAGAAGTTTATTATATTTATTTTGTGATTACACGACAACATGTTACAGGTGGACCATTAGTTCCTCTAAGTAATATATGGAATTTTTCTTGCACTTGAATAGCCTACGTTGTGAAATGTAAAATGTGTTTGCATTTTCCCGAATGGAAAGAAATATTGAAACAACAGTGGCGCTTGAGGTGTAAGGGGTGACCTTCCACGTAGGTGCCCAAGAGTCAACCTCACTTCCACGTAGTGCACCCTGGACTAAAGACTAACGAGGCTCTGGCGACTGGCACTATGGCCAGTATAATTTTGTGTGTGTTGTCCTGTTTGTTGTCCTTGTGTGTGCTGAGTGCCCGTTTACGGCCTCAGCTTTTAACAGAAGTCAGAACATTTTAACATTTTTAGTTATGCAACGCTAGAGTTGTTATTTGTAATGATAAGGGGCTGGCCCCCGTATAATGTGACGGGAGCAAAATAGCCTAAGTGCTGACGCTCCCAAAATTTAAAATTCAAAATCAAAATCAAAACAGTGGCGCTTGTCCTCTCGGATGTAAATCTTGCACAAAACAAATAATATTCGAAGTAAAATATGTGTCATTTATATATCAGGAAGAGAGAAAGCTTTACCAACTAAAATGCAACGTGCTCGGTTCATAAAGCTTCGACATGTTCACAGACTCACGTAGTGTGCTGAAAAAAAAGATAATCACAACAATAAGTTCATACATTTATGTAAATATTGTGTACATAGACGGTCATACTTTCATGTATTATTTTTTTCTCTTCTCTCTTATTTATTCACAGTGTATTATGTTCAACATAATTGGGAAATGTATCTTGTGCTGAACAAATAAATAATAATAATAATAATATATACACTACAACCAAAGTTACATGATCTGTTCCATTCTGTGGACAACATTGAATTGCAATAACACTTGGCTGGATGCAGTAAAGCAAAATGGTAATATTTTTATACTCCCTCTTCATCCCAACGCAAGTTTTACAAAGATACATCAACAAGAAAATGTAAGCGGGTCTATTATCGGTTTGTATCAACACTCGATTGTTCTCGAGTTACTTTTCTCTGATCGTGCAATTAAACAATGTTACAATATGCTATTGCAGTCATTTAAAGCAAATTTAAAGGAAAAAATACATGGTATTTTAAACAGTAAATAACAATGGTACACGATATATGGAAAGAAAGGAGAATGGAAGAAATATTTATCATTGTTTACCTCGTTGTGCATGCTTCTTTTATTATTATGGAAACAGGATTTTATGAATTGATTCTCCCGTCTTACCGCATACGTTCACTTGCAACACATTTTACAAGCAAATATTCGTTATGTAGAGCCATGTTACAACAGCTGAACTACGGTCAATGTCTGCTGATCGGAGAAAAATCGCGGATCAACTTTGATCTCAGAACGCAGGGACTGTATCTCAGTTCAAAACAAAATCAGAGTTCAGCGTGACTGCAGATCAATTTTACTGGCTAATCGAGGATCAACTGTTTTATACAATCGGGCGTTACACTGGGTACTGATTATTAACACATATTAAAAATTCACTGAAAATGCTAGTGTGTGGGAACTGGTTTCTCCAGATAAATTCATGCAAGTATGAGGGAGACAGGGCTTCAGAGGTACCAAACTGGCGTCTAATTTTCCTTTTTGCTCTCATCCACATGTTCTCAACATTTTGTGTGTGAACCTGTGCATCATTGGGGTATACAAAGTTTTCCTGGTGGACCACAACCTGATGTTCGTAGACGCCGCCTCCAATTTCGTTTATACGGTTGTAGGCTCTCCAGGCATCTGACACAATGATAGTGCCAGATAGAATAAACCTGAAAGAGGTATAAAAGGTTTTTAACACTAGAACGGCGAAGGATTTGATACCCCGTAGAACAGCGGAAAGGGGCCATTTTGACCCCTCATAAGGAATGCATTTAAAATTATAATTATTTTACAATGGGAACATATTTCTATTTTGTATTATTTTCTGCGCTTAGGTATTATAATCACAGTGTTTAGGTGGGTTTATGATATATTTTGATATCAAATAAAAATGATAATCGTCAACAACTGAATATTCCAGAATACGCAACATTTCACTACGAGAAACTGCTACTTCATGCCAATGTCCATGAAGACTTTCCCCTACCCCCCTTGAAGAGGTCTGTTCTTAACAGCCTCTTTTCCGCGAGGGGCTGGGATTGTAAATTTGTGACATCATCGCGGACGCAAGCTTTCCCTCTGCCTTGAAAAACTCATTTGAAAACAACGATGAGTTGTCAATATTTTCCAATAGTTACAATTAATTTTTTACTCATTATATCGTTTACTCACTATAAGGAATTGTATTATTATTACTATTGTCTTTTGTATTTCTAGTTACACTTTTTTTTGTATGCAACTAATTCCTATGTATTTTTTTCTTCATTTTTTTGTTTCTGTTTTTTTTATTATTACGTTTAGCTTACTGCTCCATAAGTTTATCTAATCTTCTATGTATTATCATATTGACAACGGTTAGGTGGCAGAGCAGCCCTTGGCTGAACCTCGCCCGCTGAATAAAGAAAATTTATTATTATTATTATTACTTTATTTCTGGGGCATGGCATAGACGTGTAGGTGCTTATCAAGAAATATATTTCGGGAAGAGTTCTCAATTATATCACATGTAATAATACTAGCAAAATTGTCTTCATATTACAATATCTGAAAATAATACTATAAGACCAAAAGTGTTAAATGGTCGACTTTCGATCTCGCCACCGAAGTTCCCGTGTGTTTATTTATTTATTTATTGCGTCTTGTTAATCATGGCGAAGTTAAGGCTTTGTAGCCTTTTCTACCACTTAACCATGTTTACAACAACATTTAAACCATTACATAGAAAGGTAAATATTAAAATATAAAAAGAGAAATATAAAATTACAAAGAAAAAAATTACAGAAAAAAGTGATAAGAAAAAAAATACATACGGGAATAAAGACCTAACCTATACTCACGAGCATACAACAAAACACACACATACACACACACACACACACAATCAGATATTCATGACAGTAGTCAGGGATTTGAAATATTAAGGTGAATAAGGGTTTTCAGTGTTTTTCTGCACTTAACTGTATTCAATTTATCACTAAAATATAATGTGCTAACTATTTGTACCCAATAAAAAATGTTTTAATTGTGTCTTAAAGACATATGCTGAAGATGAGTTCCGGATTTCGAGGAGCAGTGAGTTCCAAAGATGAGAAGTAGAAACGGTGAAAGATTTTGAATAAAAATTTGAGTTATGAAGGGGGATGAGTAGTTGAGTTCTCCCTCGCGATCTGGTGTCAAGGCTGTGTGATTCGGAAAGCATTGAGAATCTGCTCGAGAGATAAGCCGGTTCCTTTGAACTGATTGCCCTATAGAGAAGGGTGAGGTTGTGTACCTTTTGTCGATCAATTAATTTGAGCCAATTTAGCTTTGTAAAAAAAACAATGGATAAATGGTCCCTATATTTCAGACCGAAAATAAAGCGGACACAGGTGTTTTGTACTCGTTGAAGACGTTGAGCGAGATTATCTGGTAATTCGGAAAAGACAGAATCGCAGTAATCGAAGTGTGGAAAAACAAGTGCTTGCACCACTTTGATTTTAATACTAACGGGTAGAAAATGTTTAAGCCGAACAAGAGCGTGTAATGCAGCGAAGGCTCTTTTACTAGTTAAATTTACGTGATCTGACCATGTGAGATGCTGATTAAACATTACGCCCAGATTTTTGGCTGTTTTACTTAATTTAATAGTTTTCCCTAAGACCATTATGGGCGGGAGGGAAGAAATTTCAAATGCGGAAAGCATTTTTTGTGAACCTATAATAATATGGCCATGCGTGTTCTTCACCAAGTACCACTCATCGTTGCGATTAACCAAAAGTGGTAGAAGTAATTATGGACTAGCTATGTGAATAGAGGCCGGGAGGGCGTCTGATTGTTACGAGACAGAGTTCGATCCCTTATGTGTGTGATCTAAGGTCAGAAATTTTCCGGCTTTGTCCCTGCATGAAGCGACTTTGGGGTTCATCCAGCCTCAAATAATTGGGTTCTTGGGGTGAGCTAAGTCGGCGGGAGCGTGATGGGATCGATGGTTAAGGGCACGGTGTAATGTGGAATGGAACTTTACCTTACCTATATGAACAGTAAAGAGATGGTGAAAGAATACGTAACAAAACACATTCATTACACTGGTCTATGTTCATTTTGCTGACTGGAGGCTGATGGTTGTTCTTTAGTAATTCGAGGGTGGTAAATCCAAAACCGAAATCAGTTTTTTTTCTATCACGTCAGGTTTCGGAGGAAAATAGAAAATTATCTAATATTAGGAATGTATATTTAGAGTAATGAAACAACGTAGTTCGTAAAGGGAAAGCATAATTTCAGGGGCACTTTCGCACAAAATGGACACAGTGAGTCTGGCCTCACGCAGTGATGCCAAGCCTAGCATCTCTTCCGTTCATCCTTGCGCAAAACGATCCGGAGGTAGTCACTGCCATTCTTTTCTACGGCCCTGTTCCAACCATACTGGCGACAATAGTCATAAAATTTCTCGCCCAAACAGACCCTTCTTTCATTTGCGACCCTCTTCTCAAAATCCACAGCAGCCTTGAGCGCTGGTTGCAACCTTCAAAGATTTCGCACTAAAAACCTAGGTAAAGGTAAAGTTCCAAGTGCATATAACACAGTGACATGAAGGCATATTTATGGGATGTGGGGGAAAGGTCATTTTGGAGGCAAAGTGATCAGCATCACACTCCGGCCGCTTTTGCCCTACAGGATTGCCCACATGCACCCATTGATATGAGGCTGTTGAGCCCCGGGAACTACTTTATAATTCTGACCTTTATTCACCCACTCCGGGATTCAAACCCATGTCTCCCGCCGGCAGTCAGACACCCTAACAACTACACCACCGCGGCTCTAAAAATCTAGTGCAATTAGATACTCTGCTTTGACGTAACGAACATAAAATTTGCCTGAAGTCATATGAGTAATAAGCGACATGCGACAGCAACAAGTGTCGCTTGGAGATGAACCCACAGTAATAAATGCAACCTTCCGAACGGAAGCGACTAGACCAGCAAGCGGCACCTGTTGCTTTGTCGCTTGCGTGTCGTTCGGACTGGGCAGTTTTTTAATAGCTTGCATTGTGTCGCCTCTGTCTGTTGGTAGTGAACTCACAGTGAAAGCTTGCTTATAGACTAAGGGAGATTTCACATGGAAGCGACACGCGACCCGTAACACGTATCGCTTCAGGATTTCACGCAGGTTTGTGCTGGCTGCCATGCTCCTACGCTGTGAAACGTTGTTGTTGATTGGCTCATTCCAAAGCAACTTGTGTCGCTTGTCGCTCCGGTCTGAAATTTCCCTAAAGGAGCGTGTCGCTCGTTGCTTTGATGTGGAAACCCTGTGTCGCTTGTCGCTTCAACCTCAAAGCTATCGTATGGAAATTTCACACTGAAGCGACAAGCAACACGTATAATTCACACCCAAGCGACAACGGACCGAGGCTACAAGAGACACGTGCAGCTTTTCGTGTCTCTTCTGTTCGAAAGGTTGCATTGACTACTGAAAGTTCGCTTCCGAGCGACTCACGTCGCTTGTCGCCTGTAACTTTGGTGTGAAGAAATCTTGCTCACAGCAAACTCTTCGAACCGAAGCTGCACGTCTCGCTTGTCGCTTTCTTGTTGTTCTGCTTAGGCCGTTTTCTCGATACCGTATAGACAGTATAGTCGCGAGGGTTGTTATCCACGCATGCGCGATGAATGCTTGCTTATAAACTGAAGTGTCCCTGTCATTCGTTGCTTCAGTGTGATACTTCCGTGTCGCTTGTTACATTGAACAAGTCACAGGAGAGAAGCGACAAGCAACATGTTTCGCTTGGATACGAACCCTCAGTAAACGTAATCTTCCGAACCGAAGCACCACGTGTCTCTTGTCGCTTGCGTGTCGCTCAAATTGGGTCGTTTTCTTAATATCGAGTGTAGAATCGCCTCGATCTGCTGGTACTGCTCGTGCGGTGAATACTTTTATCATAGACGAACGGAAGGGGATCCTGTCGCTTGTAACTTCAGTGTAAACCCCCGTGTGGCTTGTCGCCTGTTCCTTCTGTCTAAAAGCTCTCTGCATGTACGATGGATAAAGAGTGGATGGGAGCTAGAAAAGCAAAGCAGATTCTATACATTATCTAGCTATTGAAAATCAACAAACTTTATTTGATATACTCATGTTCTTATGATTAAGGAATCAAATTTATTCTCACTATAGCTACAATAAGCAAAGTGATTACAGGTTTAACCAATTTTCGAGAATAATATTTGTGATGTCTCCCAGTTATAACTTTTCTTGGCATAATATCCTGGATTACTTTCACGAGACGAGACAGCATTTTCACGAGACGAGACGGGACAGACCAAAGTCTCGTCTTGTGGGCACCACTACATTTCTGAGAGTCGGTTGCCGACACATACGACAGTGTCGTCTGTCGCTTGAATCTGAATGGTCCCATTGACTGAACGGGTTCCCGTCTTTTGTCGCCTGTTGAGTGCCGTTTATCGCCTGATGTTTCGGTGTTGACATTCTCCTGAACATAAGAATTAATATATTAAAGTGCAACGGCAAGGTAGCGGAGACGAACTAAATATAGGTAGTATGTTTATAAACAAAGAACACTAAATTTGATGTAATTGGGCCTTGCCTAGCAGGCATGGGTCGAAAATAAAAAAAGTTAGACTTTTTACACTACGCAAGGTCCCGGGTTCGAACCCCGGCCGGTTCAAATCCGGGAACTTTTCTAACGATGGAAGTGGCCCCGGCGCCCACCCAGCGTCAAATAACATGGGTACCTGGTGGAAACCCTGGGGGGTAAAGGCGGTCAGGGGCATGATGCTAATCACATCACCCCCACTCGCGACCAGATCAAGAAAGTGTGGGGCGTTACCCCCACACCCCCTATACGCCTTCATGGCATGATGCTATGCACAGGGGAGCACTTTACCTTTTTTACACTACGCCTAATGTTCTCTTTTTCTGGTTGCAAGTACTAATTCAACAGCGGAAGTAGGAATCTGATACAAACTTCTCAAGTATTAAGTGCGTAAGCGCATGATATTTTTTATTATTATACACTATGACACTGTACCCTATCCGATATTATAATATTAATGCATGTTTTCTTTCCCTCCTATTTTCGTCCTTTATTTCTTTCGTTACAACAATTTTAAAATTATAGTTCCTGTAAATAAGAAAGCGGTAGAGATCGCAAGACATGAAACAGAGTAGCTATACAATATTTTTGGTAATAACTTTTCTCGATAAATGTGCATGTATAAAATAGAAAAACATATTTAGTAGCCATGAGGGAAAAGTATGATATCACATTAAAAAAAAAAGAGTTAGTTATGAAATAACAACTATAAAAATAAAAATACAGTCGCGTGGAAGTATTATGTATTATTATTTACCAGATTCACAAGAATAAAGCACTTAAATTGTGAAAAATTTAAGGCTTTTTTTGAGTTCCGATGTCTGTTCTGTTGACAATTGTCTCATTAAAATTCTTAGTGTCACAGCACTGATTAATCGTCTATCACGATCTGACATAATTTCTAAAGTTTAGATGAAATTAAACTTGCAATTTAATGTAATAGAAGCACGCTATTCCCTATATATTTAAATGGGAGGCCATCAAAAGCGTAGGGATTGAACAGGGGTGCTGTCAGCATATTTTCGTTTCGCACTTAGGTCTAGCCATTCACCAAGCTAATGCGTCATTAATGATCAATTGCACATTCTAATATCTACCCGTTAGCATGCATGGTTGATTGATTAAAGTCCACATTATGCATGGGTGACCGCAAGGGGGGGGCATTTGCCTCCCCTGAGATATCTGGAAAGAATTAACGTAATTCGAATAGTGAAATTGTAGAGATATTTTATTCGCGATTCCAGTCCCGACGGTAACACTTTACTATACCTGAGACAGATTCCTTCAAATTTACAGGAGAAAGTACTTACAGAATTCATTTTCTGTAGCGTTGTTGATGTTCGGGAATGTAGTTTTGATCAATTTTAATGCGAATGCATGTGGTTTACTACGAAAATCTATTTCCGACGTGCTATTGCTGCTGCCGCCATTTGCTTTCTGCACGAGAGAACAATACGCGATATTGCTGCTGCTACAAGCCGATGTTGTCCGTATATGCTAAATTGAACAAAAGGAGTGCTAATGGAACCTAACCTAACAGACCTAACCTAGTAGGCATACCTCGTCCCCGTAAGTAAGTAAAAAAGTCAATTTAAAATTCCTAAAGTGTTTTTAATTTTTTAAAAAATTTATGCTTGCCAAGTACTCGTAAATGTAAGAAATATACATTATTTTCGTTACAAATTCCATTATTTCACCTAAATAAGTGTTCCGGAATGCAGAATAGTACGTTAGCAATGTAAAAAAGTGCGAAAGAAATCATTCCCAGGCGTCTCAGGTATAGTAAAGTAGTACCGTCCCGACTTTTCGGAATCCCGCACATTCCTCAAATGATGTAAATGCTGTGTACGGGATCCCGAAAAGTAGTGACCCGAATATCGGGGAAAAGATTTCCCGTTCCGATCCCGAATTCGGGAAATGATTTCCCGACTTTTCATTATCCTAAGCAGTCGAGAAATGCCGAATGGTCGTTTTAAAATGAAGTGTGTGAAAATTATCGGAAATTGTTAGTTTTTATTCCAGAAATGCAAAAACAATGACTTAAGGTAAAAATGACGTGTACAATTCGAGATTTATAGAAGTTCGGGAAATTTCTACCACTTCCTTTATGGAAAATTTCCCGACTTGGTCCGGAAATGGCGAATTTTTCACATCCCAAATGCAGGGAATATCGGGGATTTCAAAAATTCCCGTCCCGACCCAAAAAAAATCTTACCCTAATGACAGCGAAGATGCCAGAAAGAAGAGAACTGGCAACGTTGGAGGTCTTCCACCTCGCAAAAGTCTGCAACAAGAAATACCCACGAAATACCTCGCGAAATGCATGGATCTCGCGCATGCGTATTAATACAACCCAATTGTACATGATTAGCCCCACAAACCATTGACGTTAGCCCCAAAAACCATCCACGGGTAGCCCCACGAACCATTCACACGAGGTTAGGTTAGGTTCCATTAGCACCCATTTCACCCCTAAATTCATCGAAAAAACATTTTTCTTTCTCGAAAAAAACCGCGCGTTTCTCGAAGAAAAAAACTCGCGTTTCTCGAAAAAAATCGCGCGTTTGGAAACCCTGATTCCACTAGCGAGATCGCGTGACTTCTGACGCTAGAGCCATCTGCAGGTACATCTTGGAAACAACGGCATGATGTTGTCGATTTTCACAAAATGCGCAATATTATTACATGAAAAGTGATTATTTATTGTTCTGCTGCATTGTAGGATGAAGTTTTAGGAAGAATATATATCGACGGAGGTTGTAAACCTTGGACAAACTCATTTCCGTAAGTAGATTCTTGTGTAAAATTGAAGAAATGTGTCTCCGATGCATGAAACTGTTACCTCATTTTCTTGTAAAACAACAGCGTGGTAATTTCGGGGGTCTGGTATTGTAATATCGCTCCAAAACTTTTGGCAAAAGTATTTTTCTTGCATATGGGCAATGCAAACAACCCACAAGCACGTTGTTGAGTTGCACTTTTAAATCCACTTCAAGCACAGATAGGCTAATCAAGAATGGACCTACTGTTTAAAGAGTGGTATCCGAACCACTATGTGCCTCCGCCAAGTATCGATCTCGGGACCACACGCAACGTCTCCTAATAAATAGTGCCTCAAACACGGTGAAAATTTACAGTAGTAACTCCACCGGAAGTACCTGCCGCCATTTTGAAAATCACGTCATCATTCCAAACTCGCATCATAACCAATCAAAAACGAACTGCCATATTAAAAATACAAAGTTAACAATTTCCGAACACAAAAACGATTTACGCCTTTTAACACACAGTAAAATCAAATTGGAACCACACCAGTAAACACGAGGAGGAAACACGCCAATAAACTCAAGGAAGAAATGCGCCTTAAAAATGAAAATGTAACCACGCCAGTAAACACAAGGGGGAACGACACCAGTAAACACAAGGGGGAACGACAAAAAAATAAATGATTTACCCCTTTCAACACACAGTAAAATAAAATTGGAACCACACCAGTAAACACGAGGAGGAAACACGCCAATAAACACAAGGAAGAAATTCGCCTTAAAAATGAAAATGGAACCACACCAGTAAACACAAGGGGGAACGACACCAGTAAACACAAGGGGGAACGACACCAGTAAACACAAGGGGGAACGACACCAGTAAACACAAGGGTGAACGACACCAGTAAACACAAAGGGGAACGACACCAGTAAACACAAAGGGGAACGACACCAGTAAACACAAAGGGAACGACTAAACACAATAATAAACCACTCCAATAAAAACTTGCAATTAAAAAATCTTCATTTATACTACTGTTGGGGGCTCCGCCCCCAAACCCCCGAACCAATCCAAATCAAAATCACTAAATCTAAATTTCTATGAGTACCCGAATTTAAAACTAAACGAAAACTAAAAAATTTACATTACAACCACAAATTACCTACTCCAAAATAAAAAGAAATCAAACTTACCTTACTAATCACAATTAGCTGGAACATAAACTGGTGAAAATTTACAGCAGTTTCACCAAATTCAACGTCCGCGGGCGTAGAAGCCGAGGCCATACCAACATGACCCACCAGTAAAATACGCTCGACCGCCAACTGATAACAAACTTTTTTTTTTTTTTTTTTTTTTTTTTTTTTTTTTTTTTTTACGTTGTCATGGCTTTTCTGCCACAGCATCATTTTTATTTTTAGCTGTTATCTCGTTAGACTACAAATACATGATAGGTACAAACACGATTCCCCCTTCTCCCCGTAAAAATCGGAGTTGTGAAGGCAAGGGAACCGGGTTGTTTACATTGAATATCACAGCCCACCGAACCAACCCGCAACTGTCGCATGGCCAATTCGATGGGTCTGTACATGGCAGAAATACATGAAAAAATACATTAAGCAAAACAAAACGGGACAACACATGGTACCCTAAGGTACCAAAGTGTCGACGAGGTGGGTGATCACTCGTCGACGCGTCGAACGATCCGGGGCTGCCCGGATTTCTTGTAGTCCTTTAAGTAGCTGGATAAGGCCGGGAAGGACGTCGGGCTGCGCTAGCTGACTTAGTAGATCCAGCAGTGATGCATGGTCTAATGTCGGAGGTGCTGTGGTGCTTGTAGGCGGTCGTGGCGCTGGATGACGTACGTCCTTCCTGCTTAGTGGCGGCTTGGGATTGGCCGGTCGAGATGTGGTGCGTGGACGATATTCCCGGGCGGGCGTCGTCACAGGAACGTCTGGTCTAATGGGCCTCGGTACTACGGGTCGCTTTTGGGTAGAATGGGTCTTGGCTTCTATCTTGATTTTCTTGAAGAGTGAACAACCTCTATAACTTGCATAATGGTTCAGGCTGCAGTTGGCACATCGTGGTTGGGTGTCTTTATCCTTCTCCGGACAGTCTGCAAATCGATGTGGCCCCGCACACTTGACGCAGCGGGGTGTCGTAAAACAGTGCCGCTGCCCGTGCCCGACCCGCTGGCACGCGTGGCATTGTAGGATCTGAGTAGAGTGGTATTTCTCCACTCGTGTCAAATATGGGCCAATTTGGGTGACTTTAAAAATCTGTCGAGATTTCGGGATGTTGGACAAGACGACCATTATGAGAGGTAGTGGTCGCCTGGTCTGGCTATGACTCGAACTTTCGTTGGCAGAACTCTGCCGATTCCGATCTCTGGTATTGAGTCTGCTAACACTATGGATAGGGACTCCAAGTGTGCGCGTCAAGTAGTCTTGTAGTTTCGGAAGATCGAGGTCGAGCGGGAGGTCTCGGAAGACAACCTTCAGTTTCTCCGCGGCGGATGATCCATACGCGAATCCAATATGGTTGGCACGGAGATAATCACAGACTTGTGTGAATGTCTCCTGATAGACGGGGGTGACTCTGCAACTCCCTCGAGTATAGCAGTAGGTACACGTGTTCTTGGTGAGCGCACGGAGCTTATCTGAGATCTCGACGCTGGTCGTATTAAAGATGGTTATGCAGGGGATCCTGCGTGTCTTCGGTGTGGCCGGGGTAGCTGGTTGGGTACCCCTTGTCTGACTGCCCTGCTGGCTGCTTTGTTGCGTCTCTAATTGGGAGGCGCTGTCGAAGTCGCTGCTGACATCTGCATTCCCCTCTTTTTCTTCTGTAGTCTCAGGTCTCTCGTCTCGGGCTCGTTTCTGCCGTCTCCCCTTATTCATGGCTGGGGTGTGCGGCGGCGAACAATGCCTTTTCTACCAGGGCGATGAGTGAAGTTCGAGGTGCTTCCACCTCGGCATCTCGTTGGGGGATGGATAACAAACTACTACACCAAGGTACCTTTATAAGGTATGCCATTCCCGAGGTTCCGAGATTTATTCCCATGATGCTGTGCGCGCTATGACGTCATTAAGCGGACAGAATGGAACTTACTTCGTTATCGTATACGGCAGCTTGAGATAAATGGGTCTATTATTTACTTATACACACTTTTTCTTGAATGCCGGTAGAATGAGAACAAATCATCCTGTTTGTGCTCTTGCCACGTGCAATAATAATAGAAGAAAATCGCCTGGAATAAAGTCATCATCGCTTCCCAAAAAACAAGTTGCTGTAGCAGGATTGATTCAATTTGTTCCTCCAAATTTCGGACTTACTCAGTGGTGTAACCACAGGGGAGGGCAGGGGCATTGTCCCCCAACCTTCGACGGAAGTCAATTCTAGGGGGGGGGAACATTGATGGCCAAAGGCACCTGCAGGGGGCACAGAGGAGAAATTGCCCCCTTCTATTTCAAATTTTATACAAATAAAAATACATTTCGTAAAATTTTCTTGCTCGCTTCGCTTGCAGTGCCAGCTTTTCTGAGTCTCGTCAAGTTCAGAGACGTAGCTAGGGGGCGTCGGGAGTCGGCCATGGGCGCCAAATAATCTAATTTTAAAAAAAATGTGAAAGAGAGAATGCTTTAGCGCCATGTGATATTATTTGTCCCTTATTAAATCAATATTGTTTTAAATTGCAAAAATTGGATCAAAAAATTTTCTTTCTCGCTTCGCTCGTAATATAATTGTTTTTTGTAATGTGATGTATGTAAATAATATGTTTTGTATATAATATATGTAATGAAAAAACTTTGAATACGTACATAATTTAGTGTTAGAATCTTGCATATGTATTTTCTTATTTTATGTCGCTCCATGTTGCATATGTGTAAAACATATGAAAGTTATACATGTTATATGTACAAACAAATATCTTCGGCATGCATTTATCATTCATTTTCTGCCATTCAAAAATACAGTTTGTGTGCTTGTTTTCAATTATTAGCTAATGTAAAATTCCTGGTGTTGAAAAAATATTTCAAATCGTTTGTTCCAAATAAATGCTTTAGCACAGACATCTACCTCCCTTTTGCGTAATTTATGAGGATAATAACGTATTTGATACTACTACTACTACTACCGCTAGTAATAATAATGCCATTATTAATGTCATTATTATTACTATTATTATTATTGGTACGTTTATCCTGGTACTTTCTCCCTCCAGATAAAAATTCGTGGTTGCGCCTCTGGCCTTACTTCCACACTCGCCTTCCGTATCATCACGTATGCAACTTTCAAAAACCTTTACACAATCGAAACTCAGTTTCTAAGTATTGCTTCATTGAATATTGAGTGCAAGATAAGATTTATTAGCTTTGAAGTTGAAACATCGTCCGCGAAAATAATACTTTGAACATCTCGTAGGTAGCGAACACTAATTAACAATTGCACTGTTACTTTACTTTATGTGCGTTTGTTGAGAAATTGTGCTGAAAATATAATGTACGACTTACAGGACAGGCGTTTCTCCCCTGCACATCCTTTCAATCTTCTCGTCAATCAATGAGAGGAGCTGTCATGTAAATAATGACCAAAGAAGCTATTCAATCAGGCCCGTAGCCAGGAATTCTTTGTAGGGGGGGGGGGGAGCGAAGTCAATCCTAGAGGGGGCAAATTTTTAACATATTGTGTCGCATTGGCACATATTATGGTAGGGTACACAGAGGTACTTGCCCCCCTCCCCCAAAAGCTATAAGTAACAGAAAAGGGATGGTATCTTGAAACTGCAACGAACCAAAAAAAAAAAACTTCGAGCAACATCAAATAGCAATATTTCGATAATGACCTTTCCAGGTTGCCAAAGAATATAAAGTTTAACATAAATAGGCTAATAGGGACTGTACCTACTTGATATCGTAATTGATTGATTTGGTGTTTTAAGTCCACTTTGTGCACACTAAGGCTAATTGGGACTGGACCTACAGTTTAAAGTGGGATCCGAACCATTATGTGCCTTCACCCTACTTGATATTTACAGGTCGATAATGTTAATTGATGACTAACAACAGCTTTGGGCCTCTCTGCAGAACTGATTAAGGGAGCCCTTTATAAATCATGCTTCATAATGATTCCCTCTAGTTTCCAGTATGCAAGATTTTTTACGCACAAAGGAATCTATCGACAATCCAACAACACCATTGTGTTGTGTTGTACAAGCAAAATCGGATTAATTACATAATAATTGTTAGGATCTGCACTTTGATGAATTGTGGAAAAAATTGTAATACTTTTTTTGACCTTGCTAAAGCATTAAACCATGGGTTCCTTAGTCCACCACGGACTCTATTTCCTTCAAAGGGGAGACTCTTGTATCACTACAGACAATGTTTGCCTACTGGTTACGTTAACCATTTTGCAAAATATTGTGTGAATTGTATTATATTATAGTTGAAATACATGTTTCGACACCTGAAAAAAATAGGAATCCCTTGATTGACCAATGACTTCTTGGATTATAGTGTCATCATTAATATTTGATATTAAGTTTCATAGAAAGAAATTGTTTTAATAGGGCACAAATAATTTTACGGGGGCTCCCAGCGCCGACTCCCGCCGCCCCATATAGCTATGGCTCTCAACTTGGACTATAAGAATAGGAGAAATTGTGAGCGAAGCAAGCAAGCAAGATAATTTTACGAAATGTGTTTTTATTTGTATAAAATTTTAAATCGAAGGGTGCAATTGCCCCTCTGTGGCCCTTGCAAGTACCCTTGGCCGTCTCGAAGAAAAATGCAAAAAACACGTCCTCTCCGATGGCGCAGTGGTAACGTCATCGCCTTGAAATCAAGGGGTCCCGGGTTCGATACCCGGTGGAGGCACAAAGTGGTTCGGATCCCACTTTAAACTGTGGGTCCAGTCCCAATTAGCCTTACTGTGCATAAAGTGGACTTAAAATATCAAATCAATCCAAGGAACACGTAAAAACTAATCCCATCATGAGTATCCAATTGTCCTGCTATTCTTAGATTCTCCTAGTCTTGTTTCTTTACTTCAATATTTGCTTCCCCTAGAATGAACTTCCGTCGAAGGTCGGGAGGGGGGGGGGGTATATGGCCCCTGCCCCCTGTGGTTTCAGCACTGTCTGTGAGTGTCTCTTCATCAATTTCACGTCATCATTCATTATTGCGATTATCTAGTAGTGGCAGAAAAGCAACGCTAAGTAACAAAAATCAAATATCCATTCCACTCCCTCCCTCTACCACATGAATCACTATTAACAAAAGGTAGACTTTTGAAACAAAAATTTAAGCAGTTCCAAGTTCATAGCAACACATCCAAGAAAAAACATGGGACCACATTCGGCACCATTAATACAAGACTACTCAAAATGTCACAACTGTTCTAGATACTGAAAATTGAGAAATCATTTCCCGAAGTCTGGATCTGGAAGAGAAATTAACCCCCCCCCCACCCAATCTTGCTAGAGTAACACATGATATAATTTTAAACACTAGTGAGGATTTCAGGTAGGGATGTGTTCTGTATTTTTCACAGGGGGCAAAGGAGGCTCTCAGGGGGGGGCAATTGCCCCCCTGCCCCCCTCTAGCTACGGGCCTGTATTCAATGTAAAGCATACTTATCAAAGCAAGGACAATTTTATCAATGATTTTTGTATTATCAATATAATATGTTGTATACACATCTATTATATTATAATTTAAAGATATTGTACAAATATAATACTACTTTGCTGGCTTTAATTTATTTTATATCTGCTTTAAAAAGCCTCGTTGGTTCAGTCGGTAAATAATCTGACTGTCACGCTGAAGGCGAGGATTCTGTCCCCAGGGTGGTTGGTCTCGAGGGGGATTTTCTCAGCAACGTCCTTGCATGAAAACTGCTTTGAGGTTCAACAGGGGTCTAAAAAAATAGTATTTTGGGGGCCGGAACGTGATGCTAACACCACCTTCATAAATGACCGGGATTGTGAATCATAATCCCTAAATTCATTCATGGCATGTTACAACACGCAGAAGGTACTTTTGCTTTTAAAACTTAGTGCATATTTAGTCGCACACCGTGGGCGTTCGGTCTGAGACGTCATGGTTTGGGCTCTGGCTACGGAACGCGCAGGTTCGAGTCTTCTAGGAGAAGCGTAACAACTTTCCTTCTGAGGTTTCGGACTGTGTATGGGACCGATGGGCACACACCATTGTGAAGAAATTGGAGAGCTACGAATGAGTAGCGTAATCCAGTCATGGAAACCATGGAAACTTAGAGAAATGACTGAGGGGATCGTCGTGCTGACCACACGTCACCTCGTAACAGGTTGGATGATCTCTCGCCTCGGCAGGTGGAAGTGAGGCCGGCAGTCGGTAGGTAGGCCTTAGCCCTGTATTAGTACACAGTTGAATACATGCCGCGAGAATACACATTATGAAATTTGTTTGACTCAACTCAAACATACTGCAGAAACTATTTCCATGTAGATTTAATAGCCGGCATCCGTGGCAGAGTGGTTAGCACATCGCGCTACGACGCCAAGGATCCCAGGTTCGAATCCCGGCCTGGGTATGGATGTTTGTGAGTGTCCATTCATCAATTTCATCATCATGACTCATCCTCATCTTCGCAATTAGCCAAAACTGGCAGAAAAGTGAAGTAAAATAAACCAAATAAAAAAATAGTTTCAATATTTCATATTTGTGTTGCTTGATTGAATTGGTGTTTTAAGTCCGCTTTTTGCACAGAAAGGCTAATTTGGACTGGGCCTACAGTCTAAAGTGGGATCCTAACCACTATGTGCCTACACCGGGTATCAAACCCGGGACCCCTTGACTACAAGGCGACGGCGCTACCACTAGACCATCGTGGAGGCCATATTTGTGTTGCTTGACAAGACTTATTTTCTAATTGCGCACTCTATTATTAGTAAAACACATTTTATGTGTGTGTTGGATATGGTATGAGATTTAATTAGGAAAAGCGATGGATAATGTAATATTTATACAAAGTAAATTAACGCATTATGTTCTTACAACAAATGTAACTATTACAGAATAGGAAGCCAGTGACGAAATTAGCCGTAAGTTTTTTTTTTAATTCCTCGCAGTAGTAAATATTGTTACAAATAAAATCGAGAAATTTAGATCCTCAACTTAGGTGGATAAGAGACCAAATTATAATTCTCAGCTTGCATTTACCTCCGATTATTAGAAGTATCATTCGACCGAAAAGCAATCTCTGACTGTTGGCTGATAAATGCGACGTGCCTAAAATACAGGAAAACGTAACAGCATAATCGTTCCATTATTTTTGTTTTGTATTTGTATTGCTTTTGTTTTATTTCAAGTATAATTTACCCCTTGGCTAATCGCAAAGATGAAAATGAATGGTGAGTAGATGAAATGGATGATCACAAATCCATGTGGATCACAAACAGTACAGAGTACTACACAGATTGTTGGCCCACATGCCAGAACCTAGTAAGCCCGCAAGATTGAAGTTCCTAGGATATATTACCTGGAAGAAATATTGCTATTTGAATGTTTCCCGAAAATACACCATTTATACAATAGCCATTATCTAATTCAGGGGTTTCCAACTGGCGGCCCGCGGGCCGCATGCGGCCCCCGTTGTCTTTTTCTGCGGCCCGCGAAGCCAGTTTGCAAAATACATTAATTTTATTTATTTTTATTAAAATACGTTCTTTTTTTACTGAAGGAACGGATGCTCTGTGAAGAAAGACAATATCACAGGTAGAATTGATTTTGCAGTCAATAATGATCATCAGAAGAATCTAAAGTGACGTAACTTTCTCTTCACACCATGCATTCCACCCCTTCGCTATGCGGAATAAACTCATCCGCTTTCCACCTCTTCATTATGCGGAATGAACTCGCCCTCTTCCGCGAAGGCTTCACTCTGTGTCTTTAGAAACAAACTGCAGAGCGGCGCTAAAGAGATCTGTTTTACTACGCACGAAGTACGAAGAGATTTCCAGTGTTCCAACTCGGATTTTACTGTGACTGATTGTCAAAGTTTGTGCAAATATCGAAATGAGCAATATCTCCAAAAAACGTAAGATTGAAAATTAAAATAGCTTCTCTCCAACTTCAAGTGCGTGATTTGCAAGGCGATTTGTTCCTTCAAACTACGCAAGAAAAGGGGCCAGAGTTTTTCAAATGCCTTTCAAGAGAACGCTTTCTAAACCTTCGTAGTTTTGGGCAAAGAATGATGTTCGGCAGCACATACACGTGTGAAAGTGCTTTTTCTTCAATGAAGTTCATCAAGAACCGCTACAGAAGCAGACTGGCAGATTCTTCACTGCTTCACCTTCTGAGACTTTCAAATACAGAAATTCAAATACAACTTTAATAAAAGAAGCAGATCGGGCTCAATTTTCACATTGAACACTTACTATGAAGGTTTCTTATTTGTATGGTGTCTCTTTCATTTCTTTCAATTCATCAATAAGTATTGGGTTTTTGTGAAATAAATTGTAATTATACAATTTTGATTTGTAATTCCATTGTTTTATTGCCTCATTTTAGAAATTTAGGTCAGTTCAGTATTTACACTTTTTGTAATTTTTAACCCCCCCCCAAAAAAAATGCGGCCCGCCTATCAACTGCTGGATATAATTTTGGCCCTCGGACCTTTTGAAGTTGGAAACCACTGATCTAATTCATTCGCCGGCTCGGTAGCCGAGGGCGTTAAGTGGTCGACTTTCGATTTCGCCTCCGAAGTTCCCGGTTCAAGTCCCAGCATGGGCATAGGTTTTCTCTGCGAGTCAGGCACGTATCCAGGAATTCCTTTCGTGGTGGGCTAAACACCATATTTTTAAGGGGTATATATAGAACCTCACAATTGTATGTTTAAGGCCAATGGTGGCAATTGGGTTCAAAACGGGAGTGGGGGGGGGTGCAAGAAAAGTTTACTTTCTCTTCCCTTGGTATGCAAGGGTTAGCATAAAGAGGTCATAGTGTGAAGGCAAAAAAATGGGGAGCAACTATCCCCAAAATCGTCGCCACTGTTCAAGGCTGCCAAATTATTCAGAACGTGAAATCGGAACATTTTTTACCACTCAACTCCTCTGTTTCCATGCATTAACATTGTGTGCCGGAACCATCTCAGTATGTGTGTTTGCCCATTTCTTATCATCAGACATCAAAACATCTATGGCGTCTTCGAGTGTTTTTTACGAAGCTGTTACACACGCACGGGATGGACAATCCACTCGACAACGCGAGACTCAAACTGTGGGCTGAGAACTGGACGCAGAAATTTCTCGAATATTTCTCTCTGATTCGAGCCTGAACACCACTACTGTGTCTTGTCCTCCCATGTTTACAGTTCTTATAAAAGCTGAAACCCACCAAATTATTCATATTGAGGCCTAAGCACTCGCAAGTGTTCACAATTGTCTGTCACAACTTCCGCAGTCTTGTCGTATATTGGCACAAAACAGAGTAAGTCTTCTCGAATACAGTTCGAAACAATTAATTCACAATAAAAACCCTTCCGATCCCAACACATCTAGTGTTTCTTCTCCCAATATGATTAAATGCTTACTCATTTATCTCCAGTGACGTGCCCAAGGGAAGGTTGGTGAGGTCATAACCAAATTTGACCAAGTATTCCTTAAAATAAAGAACTTCAAAGAGAGGAAAAGATGGCAAAATGAGGACTGACCACCAAAAATAGTATGCATAACCCTCCTCTTCTAAAATTCTGGGAAAATTTGGTCCGGGCACAACTAACTCATCACTCAAAACTTTGATTTTCAGTTGATCTGTGCAGCTTATTTCTTTTTTAATTAACCGCTCCAATACCCGTTACTGATTAAATATTCACTTTAGAGAGAGACCTTCGATCTCTTCAGCCCTCGACCCGAACTAGCACTACACTGAGGCTCCGGAAATTCCGCTGTCGTTAATGTCTTCTGGTTTGGACCCGAACTGGAACTAGTAGTAGACTTCGTTACTTTACGGTATTTAGTCCTTTTCATCTTCGAATCACTAGATCTTATAAAGCCACCAATGGACACTGACTGTACACTAATCGACAGTAGGAACTGTCATACTTACCTTTGAATACTCATTAACCGATTCTGTTGTACAGATCAACTTGGAAATTGAAGCCGCGTATTTTAACCTCATTATATTCTAGAACGTTCCACAGATAAAACGATTCGTTAATGTTGCCAGTAGTTCGACTCCTTCTCTTATTCAAGAACGTTCCCTCTCGCGCTTTCCAGAGATTAAAAAAATATAATGAATCGTCCTACGTGTGGCGCTACGTTTACAGCTTCCAAATGCTGACAAGTCTTTGCATAGTGTTGCGACAACACCGAAAGCGCAAGAAAAGTTTTAATGCAATATTATCAACAACAGGGTTATAGAACATTCTCCGTGTTGCCTTGGTAAGTATATCTCTCCTTATATATTATCGGCACACTATTTTAGAAAACAAGAACCTAATTTTGCCGGACCCTGTGGCTGAGTGGTTAGCACATCGCGCTGCGACGCCAAGGGTCCCGGGTTCGAATCCCACTCGGCCATGGTTGTGTGTGAATGTCCATTTATCATTTTCATCATTTCATCACTCATTCCCATCTTCGTAAATTAGCTAAGAGGAACAAAACGCGAAGTAAAATAAAATAAATCAAATCCAAAAAAAAAAAAAAAAAAATTATGTAGTGTAAACTGAAAAAATTAAGGGGGGCTCCAGCCCCCTGATCCCACCTTGGGTGCGCACTATTAACAATAACAGGGTTCTAGAACATTCTGTGTCTTGGCTCGAAAATTATTTATCTCAAATTATCATCACATTATTTAAGAAGCCATGAACGTAATTTTATGTAGCGTAATTTCCTGAATGGGGTGCTGGAGACCCCTGATTCCCACCTTGGATACGTGCTTGACTCGATAATTATTCCTCTCCTTAAATTATCGTCACATTATTTTATTTCCGACCACAAGAAACCAAATACCTCATTTTATCTATTGTAAACAGAAAACTTTTTGGGGGGTTCGAGCCCCCTAAGCTCCCCCTTGGATACGTGCCTGCTACGAGTGTCCCTTCATCAATTTAAACTAATCATCACTCATCCTGTTCGTCGCGATTAGCCAAAAGTGGAAGAAGACGATAAATAACAAAAACAAATTTATCCTCATCGTGGCGATCAACTGGAGAATGTTAAAAGTAGCGTAAAAATATTAAAGGGAAATTCCAGGACATTCAGTAAAAAGACATATCAGAATATGCCCGGACAAGAACTTTCCTTAGAATGAGACATTTAAAATAAATGCAATAGGTTAGCTGGAAAGAAAAGCCGGCAGTGGACTACAGCCTGCAGGGACAAGATATCACGCAAAAAATAAACTATGCATTGTTTTGGAATAAATGTATTCTTCTATCGCGTATTTGATCTCTTGCTGTCAAATCAAATTAACAGCTTTGGTGTATAATATCAAAAGATGCATGAAAACACAGCGTTTCATGGGCCATCTGCTACATTCTACGCATAGCTTTCAACCGCTCGTGTCCGCTTGGTGACGTCACAAGCTCTAGCCAATAACGTGCAAGTCGCGGAGTGGCCCCCCCTGCTACTACACAATCTGTGACTACACACCAAGCACTAAGCCAAGCGTCAGGTCAACCTTGCAGCAGGTTTTAGCATATGTAGATCCAAACGTGCGCGCAAGAATATAGTTCCACTGAGACGGGTTCTATTCCGACACAACTGCATACTTGCAAGAAAACAGTTATTTAATTTGTAATATACAGACAAAATAATACATTGATTAGCAGGTATGGACTTAATTGGTTGCAATCACTGTGCAGACGAACTTAGAACCGCAGATTCGCCAACTCGAATCTGTATTGCGTTGAAGAGACATTGAAACTTTAGAGCGAGTCGAGCGAGACTGAATGCGTTGCAGAGCGCGTGAAATCGCTGATACCAGTGTTGCACATCCCACTATTTTAACCCTATGTTTATTGTAGAGCGGCGAGAATGGCTGAATCTCCTGTTCAGCGCGCGGTTTTACCCGAATGTTATTTTGGGCTTCATCCGAAAGGAAATGTTCTTCAAAGTCAAGCAAGTTGTTTTAAATGCATAATCCTCCTTGCGGCAACAAGATCAAAGTAAAACAGGGCGTGAGGTGATTTGCCGTCAATGTGCACACGAATTGTATCACGGGTGTTGAATGATTTGCGGTTTGAGTTTAGCAAGAGGAAACGATTGTTTGTTGTTTGACGACAAAAGAATCTCCGCGGTATTAAAATATATCGCAGTGAGAAGAAACATGTTTATTATTTGGACGAGACGTCCTTCAACTCGGTGAGTGGGGGAAGGGGGAATAAACCATGGAAGGATACCATCATGCAAAACCACCGCCAGGGCTGAAGAAACCGGCGATGAGGGGAAGGGGGAGGCTTATTGTTTCACCCACTGGCGGCAATGAAAGCTTTGTTGAAGGCGCATATTTACTGTTCCGCGCAAAGAAAGGGAAGGGTGATTATCAGCAACAAATAGACAGACCAAGATTTGAATCCTGGTTTAGTGAAGTGATTCATAAATTGAAACCAGAGTAATAGCGACAGACAATGCACCTGATTGTATATATCACCAATAACAAATCATGCTTTTTTGGTGGTACAACTTGAAGTGCGTGTGTCTTACAGTAACGGATGTATTGCGAACGAAGCAACCAAGATTTTCATAAATCTATTTCTTTCTAAACCAAAAACAATAATTTGTCATTAAATTCAAGAGGGGCCTATCGTTGTTTACTTTTATCTTTGTTTATTTTTATTTTTGCGTGCTCGAAATACACACACATGCTCTCATGTTTAGAAGTTGTTTCGCTCTTATATTAATGACACATTTATTAAATAATATATGCGCAGAAAGTACTTTTAAAATGTTATGTTTCAGGAGACAAAGAGAAGCAAAAATACAATCCACTTGACATGCATGCGGGTTTTGATGTGTTGTGCGGTTGGCAATACTGTAGATTTTCTCGGTGTCTCCGATGTAAGCAGCTCGGCGGTTGAGGAAAGACTGGCACGGAAGATTCTGAGCTCAGTTCTCGCGCGGATTGATACATAAAACCTGCTGCAAGGTTAACCTGACGCTTGGCTTAGCTAATTGAACATCACCAGAGCCACCTACCATCAACTTACTAAAATAAACATACGCTCGCTGACTTACCACATACAAACCACAACTTCCGGTGGATACACGGCAGTAAAGTTCAAACCGTGATATTATCACACATCATAAAACAATTACATACGATCATTACCTCAATGTTATAAATTCACACTCATTTCAAAGGCAGATTAGAAATCAGCTGATCCAAGTGAGATCCACAGATTACGTACGAAAGTGGGCCATTTCAATTTCACATATAATTACCAAATTGTTCTTCTTCATTTTCTTTTGGCAGTGTCTGCTGCCACGTTATTTTTCTGCTGGAACCTCAAAAATGATGCGCGTGGCAGCAGACTCGGTCTTTGTCTTATCGTGATTTCATCATGCTATGTATGCAATTACGTCTGTAACACATACTGTGAAGTTGTAGCGATTACTTTCACAAAAAATAGTTTTAAGATTAGGTCCCTTAGTATTCTTCTAATATAAACCTTAAAATAATATCGCTAAATGCTTTCTAAAGAAAAAGGTTCTAAATTACCTGCACATTCATTCCCACTAATCATAAACTTGCATTTCTCTCGTCTTAATCTGTTCTTAAGATTTGTAAAATCCTCTTAGCAGACGAATTACGTGGCAGCAGCAAATTTGAAGCTTATTCTTACTGCTGACACGTGCGTGGCAGCAGACTCGGCCTTTTCTTTTAGTCATTGCCTTCGATTATGGTAAATTTCTAGCCAGTTGCAGGCAGTGCTCCCAAAATGTATGTGTGTTTTTAAAAAGAGCAAGACAAATAGTTTTTTTTTTAAATATTTAATCTTCATAGGGCCGGTTGCACTATCTCCGCTTAATAATAATAATTTCTTTATTAAGCGGGCGAGGTTCAGCTTATCTGCTCTGCCACCTAACACTTGTCAATGTAATGTTACATATATAATAAACTGCATGCGGAACAGTAGTAGGCTACAGGCTTGCGCGTAGCATATTCGTGGATATCCCTACGAGAATGCATTTTTTCGAACAGATACTGCGGTTTACCTTCTGCTAATATACCGCGGACGAAACAGATATAGTGCATTTTCCTTCTGTTTGCCATAGTAAGAACTGTTATTAAAAATCGGAAGAATGTGATCGGATCTTTTTAGTTGAAAAATGTATCTGATGCAGGGCATTTTGCACCATTTGTATTTTTACACCGACCATTAGCGAGAGTTGAGGGCCAAAAACTAGGGGCGGTCCGTGACTTTTATAGCAAGGGAAGCTCACATTGTAAGAAATTTTAAAAAGCATTATTATTATTATTATTATTATTATTATTATTAACGCCGTCTTTATGAATTCTTCTATTACTAGATTGTAGAATTCTTCTTCAGCATTTTGATTTCAGTTTTATCAGCTTCTCAATTACTGTCCTTGGGTATTCTTACGGGTGTGCGGGATCCCGAAAAGTTGGGAAATTCCGAATGGTCATTTTAAAAAGTCGTAAATTCTCGACGTTTTCTGCATTGTTAGTTTCTGGAACTTATCGGAAATTGTTATTTTTTAGCCCAGAAATGCAAAAACAATCACTTAAAATGAAAATGACGTGTAGAATTCGAGATTCCCAGAGACTCGGGAAATTTCGAACATTTCCCGTCCCGAAAATGTCACGACTTTGTCTGGAAATTGCGAATTTTTCCCGTCTCGAGCCGAAACATTCTGTCCCGCACACCCCTAGTATTTCTACATTAACTGTGAATTCTGTGAAATGATGAAAAGATCGTTCAGCTCTAGCACTAGACACGGGAATTGTTTAAACCAACTTAACTTGAAAAATTCAAAAAAAGCTTTCTTCAAGTAAAACACAGGTTTTTTTGTACTCCCATCTAAATATACACTATGTGGAAGAAAATCATTGGACACCCGGTTTCAACTCTGAAACGAACTCCTCATGGAAAAGATACTACAGACGGGTATATATACAACAGCAGGAGGCTTCTCAGATCGTTCGCTGATAAAATGACGGACAGGAAAGAGGTCAGCATGTTTGAAAGAGGAATCATAGTGGGCTGCTCCATAGGAGGCATGAGTATACGTAGCATAGCTGATGACCGACAGGTCCATAAATCAACTGCAACCTTTGTCATCAAGAAGTGGAAAGAAAAGGGACACTGCAGCAATGCACCACGAAGTGGAAGACCCACGAAATTGGACGGCCGGGACAGGAGAGTGCTGAAGAGGGAGATTCAGAAAAACAGGACCCGTCTGATGCATTCGATTGCAGAAGAGTTTCAAAGTGCGACCAATTTGACTGTTTCGACCAAGACACTTCGCAAGGAGGCCCATGCGCTCGGTTATCATGGTCGAGCCGCTGCCCACAAACCCCTGATAACAAAAACAATAAACGGCAGAGACTACGCTGGTGTAAAGAGCGGAGAAACTGGACGGTAGAGCAATGGCGGAAGGTCCTATGGAGCGATGAATCACGCTTCACACTGTTTCGATCAGATGGGAGAGTGTGGGTATGGCGATTTCCCGGAGAACATCTGTTACCCGAGTGTGTAGTGCCCACAGTGAAATATGGTGGTGGCGGCATCACATTCTGGGGTTGTTTCGGCTGGCATGGCATGGGTCCACTGGTACTGGTATATGGGCACGTGATGTCTGCGTCCTACCGAGGTATTTTCGAAAACTCCATGCTCCCCACGTTATGGCGTTTCTATGGAAACGAAGAATGTGTGTTCCAGGACGATAATGCGACTTGTCATGTTTCCAGGGCTACCATGGAGTGGTATGCAGAAAATAATGTCACCCGACTGGATTGGCCTGCTCAGAGCCCTGACCTCAACCCTATCGAACATCTATGGGACGAACTGGAGCGCCGATTGAGGTTGCGATCGCCTCGTCCTTCTACACTTCCAGGGTTGGTGACTGTACTGCAGGAGGAATGGCGGAATATCCCTCTCGGTGTACTACACGACCTTGTGGCCAGTTTGCCACGACGAGAGACTGCTGTTATCGCTGCCAAAGGCGGACCGACCTCCTATTGATTGCAAGAAAACTGATGGTATCCGCTGACATGTGGTGTCCAATGACTTTCTTCCACATAGTGTATTAATCTGAGGGAAAAGCGACACTTAGTTCACTTCTGTGACGAGCCATGTCAAATGTTGATCATAACTTAATTTCCAATAGAAAATGTTTTCAGAAAAATTATTGGCATTCTTTTTATCAACTAATTGTAAAAACTTTAATTTATTTTTATGATTCATTATCTCCAGTTGGAGCTGTTGATCTTTTTGCAAGTTTATTCTCTGCAAATGTTGTCAGTAGATTTTCAGCGTGGATTTGAGTTTGCCGATGACGCTGTGATGTTTAAGTAAATTGTTCATATAATCGAAACCTGAGTAGTGTAATCAGGAGGGTTCAAATCAATACTTGGTACGAGCCCTATTATTTTTATTAATTTAAGCACAATGGAAAACCTATTTTGATGATGTTTTCGTCGATTTTATACTATTGCAAATCTGTGATTTTTCATCTCGTACTTCGTACGAGTGTCATAAATTCTTTCGAGTTAAAGTACGTAACACCTACACCCACACCCACCCACGCCCACCCATGCACACCCACACCCACCCACGCACACCTACACCCACCCATGCACACCCATGCCCACCCAAGCACACCTACACCCACCCACGCCCACCTATACCCACGCACATCCACACCTACACCCACGCACACCCATGCCTATACCTACACCCACCTACACCCACGCACACTTACGCACACCCACGCACATTTACTTCCAGTCTACTTCCGGTCTACTTGACAGACATCTGTGGGTTTTTCCAGTTTTTTAAGTATATAGTTTTATTAAGTATATAGTTTTTGATTTGAGTCCCCCAAAAATTATATATAAATATCAAACCCAATAATAGTAACAGACTAAGTATACACACTAATCGATCAGATTGACTTTTGATGTATTTATTAATATTGTTTCGTTTGTAAACATTTATTTGCTATTTATTTATTTTACCCTGATTTCAGCTAATTTTCTAAGGGGGGAAAGATTCAAAAAATCTTTTTTTGTCAAAGCTCACTCATAGGGGACAAAATTTACTTATGAGCCTATATTAGTATATTTTAAGCATATATTTATAATTATTATATTTTTTAAGAGAAATAGATATATTGATAGTGATTTTGAGTTATTTTACAATGCTGTACAGTGCTGCGTATATAATTATTTTTCAAATGTGTGTATTCTGATTAAGTTTTATGTTTGAAAATGTGTAGAAATGTTGCAGGAATTCTCATGGAACCTGTTTTGTTTTTGTTTTTTGTTTTTTTTTCTCAGACAAAATCAATAGTTTTGTCAAGAGAATTCTTTGCATTCCAAACATTCCTGAGTGTATGTGTGAAGATTGACGTACTTACGGGAGCGTGTGAATATTGAGGCATTGACCTGTAAAGAAGGAAATGAGTAAGGTCAAAGGTTTTCGTAGTGTTTCTTTTTCTAATTTTTTTAAAAAAACTTTTCCTTAACCAGTAACTTTAACCAAATTGAATACTAACAGAAATATTGGCAAGATATCCTAGTAACCTATTATAGTTACTGCAAATACGATCGTGTACAACATTTTGAGGCAATTTATCCTACTTTCCGCTAAAGAGTGATCTGATAGCCCTATGTGTGATGAGAACTGTTTTTACTCAATTTCTGATATAATTTATTCCAGCATTTTCTTCAACCTCCATTACCTTGTTATTGCCTCCAATGCTTACACAACTTTTCCTTCGTGTTCGACCTTTGGGTTCAGAAATGTTTACAACACCCCCATCTCCCGGGTGTAAATAGCAGGCAACAACACTCTGGAAGACCATAATGTATACAACTTGTTTACTACATATTTTACGAAAATATTAGAATGTTAGCTTGATATAACTGTGGATTGGAACGAACGAAATAAAATACCTGTTTTATACGCACACTGGAACGAGGGAAGGCCAGCTGTGAGTCACTCTGGCAGCGAAGGTCACTGATCGAAGCAGTTGGTGCTTGTTTGCTACAAGCAGGCGCCTTATCTTTCCTCAAGGAAACACGGAAATCTTAGTTACTTTCTTTCGCCAGACTAATGGTGAACATTTACAGGAACGTAAGGAGTAGTATCGTATTCTATTGGAATTAGATTTCGTGGTGTTTAAAAGATAGCATTACAATATGTAAATCTCTTTTGTGACCTACACTGAACTTATTTTAAAGTTTCATTGACATGTAAAAGCGGAAATTTAGAGATCCTTCTTCCTTACGATTTCTAAACAACCGAAGAGTGTGGTGAACGTGAAACCACTTATTGTTCGCAACAACGATATGTATTATACAAATGGTCTCTAATCAAAAACCCTATTACATCACAGGAAGTGATATTTAAAACAATTCTACCACGTATCCAACGAAACCAATATTCAGATTGATTCCAAGCTTCTGTTTGGGTTATTTTGTGTCGCATTTTTACCTCTTGCGATAATCGCGACGATGAAGATGATGGGTAATGATACGAATGCAATGCTACATCTAAGCCTCAACAGGTTTCAAAAGGATCCTCTGGCTTTGTAGAGAGTTACGGTGATTTTGATTTTTATTTTCATTTGGTATTTAAGTCCACTCTATGCACACAAAGGCTAATCGAGACTGCATCTACAGTTTAAAGTGGGATCCTAACCACTGTGTGTCCGCCGGGTATCGAACAGGGGACTCCTTGATTACAAGGCGACTCCTCTACTACAGCGCCATCGGGAAGGATAGAGAGAGAGAGAGAGAGAGAGAGAGTTACTGTGACTACGATAATGAAGAATTGAAAGTAGCAGAACGCCTAAGCTATTCTTTTGTCAATATTGGAATTGTTAATGAATGTTATGAATGTCAGTTCAAATTGAAAAAAAAAAATAAACTAAAAGATTTCCAGAGTGCCGTTACAAATAGTTAATTTTTCTCTTTCCACACATTACTTTGCTACTATGTAGATATTTGCATGCTAAGATGTAGAAAGTGCTGCATTTTCAGTGTTTGGAATTGCGATGTATTTCTGCGAATGGAGTGAGTAGTGGGAAAAGGATCACCTCACATGTTTGGATTATACCTCCCCGCTAAAAAAAGACACAAAATATATATCGGTTGTTGTTCTTATAAGGAAATATAACATGTATGAATTGTGTCAAGAAATATTGGAGCCTATTCACATCCCTACGGAACTTGGAAGAAAGCCCACGTAGAGATTGGGAAGTTTTGTTACGACAAAATTGGGATGTATAGTAAATTAAAATGCAAAGTCCTACCTTGTGCTTTGCACCAAGCCATGAAGACGTATAGGGGGTGTGGAGTTATATCCCCACGCTTTCTTCATCAGGCCGAAGGTGGGAATGATGTGATCAGCACCACGTCCCTGGCCGACATACCCCCCCCCCCTTTCCCCAGAGTTTCCTCCAGGTACCGACTTTATACGACGCTGGGTGGGCACCGAAGCAGCTTGAACAGGTGGACAAAATCCCGATTATCCCCCGTCGGGGATCGAACCCAGATCTCTCGCATGGTAATAAAAAAAAATGTTTTATCGTTTCGTTCAACGTTTTTAGTGGAATCATTTTCGGAGATATAACGTGTAGCTCTTGTCAGTTCTGCGACCTGGGTTGAGAAAAGGCGATTTTCTGACGAACAACATTCCACCTGACAAGTCACGTGACTTTCCTACATTTCCTGTGCCTGTTGGCTTTTGCATGAAAGACGAGCTTCTCTTGAGACAGACAGAATCACCCGATCACCTAATGGTGCAATGTGTGTTGCCTACCCTTCCGGCATTATTTACTGCCATTAAAGTCTTATGGGGAAAAACTTTTTTCCACCACTGTACACTTCTGTTGGGTCCCTAGCCACGTGGGCATCCAGGGGAACGAAGCAGCTGATGCTGCCGCCAAGTCTGCTGATGCAGATGGCGACGTTCCCGTCCACCTTTTGCCAGCTAGCGACCTGCGGAATGTGTTCCGTTGCCTTCTTGACACATGGCAGGCCGAGTGGGGTACGGAAACGGGGAACAAGCTTCACGCTGTTAAGCCCACCATAGGTGCTTGGCGTTCCTCGTCCCGCCCCTCTCGGCGAGAAGAAGTTATTCTTACCCGCATGCGTCTAGGACACAGCCGTCTTACGCATAGTCACTTGCTACAAGGACTGGACCCTCCGTTGTGTAATGTTTGTAATGTTATTTTAAGCATTCGACACATTCTCGTTGAATGTGTCGATCTTGCTTACCTCCGGCAGACTTTTAACCTTTCTGGCTGCTTGTCATCCCTGTTGGGTGATGACAGCAGTATTTTATCCCATGTTTTTAGGTTTCTGCGAAGAGCTGGACTCTTCCACCGTCTGTAAGGAGGTTTTTAGTTTGTTTGTTCTGACTTTTTAATGTGTTGTGTTTTTTCTCGTGCAGGTCTTTTTACAACCTGCACTTTTAGTTTTTCCCAAGGGGCTATTGACCCCCCCCCCCTTTTTTAGTTTTCAGTCAGAATTTTAGATAAGGGGTTATTTCTCCGTATACATAGAAGGGTGCAAAATGGCCTTAAGTGCCGGCGCACCCATAAATTTTAAATCAATCCAATCAATCCAATCCAATCAGATTTTGATGAAACTTGGCACATTTAATCCTTTCATGCTAGTGAGGAACTACATTTTTTCCCTCTAACTTGTCTAGTTTCATTTCTATAGTTTCTCAAACTTTCAGTAATTCATTCTTTCTTCTATTCCCAAAGCCTCCAAGTGAGCTGCACTGTCTTGGAAAGATAATTCTATCTCTCTTACAAATTATTCTTTTTTTTTAAAATTTCACAACAGTGGAAACCAAGTAATAAGGATTCTAGAAAAAAATATTTCAACATATCACACTTATATTTTAGTAGACAATGAAATTAATAAAATAGTATTATTATCTAATTTTTTGGGACCGAAAACTTGGTTTACTAAAATTTCAATTATCATCGACAGGGAAAGGTGCAACACCAACACAAGTATTTTTGTAATGAACTTATAAGATCTAACTTACCCAGAGATAAAATTGATAGCTTTTTCGTTCCTTCTGAAAATATGACAACTTATTTCTGAAAATTTTTAAAAACGGCTACCGGATTTTATATTTTTCAAATTAATTTAAAATCTAAGATTCTAATTCAAAATATCATTGAAGCAAATGATTAGAGCATACAATTTTAAATAATGTTTTCCTGGATGCACAAAGGGCTGGGCACGGGGGAAGGGGGGGGGGGGCGTGCCTCCATCCCTGGAAAATAAAAGTCATCCAAAAAGTATGTATTTTACACACATTCAGACCTCTCCGATGGCGCAGTGATAGCGTCGTTGCATTCTAATCAAGGAGTCCCTGGTTCGATACCCGGTGGAGGTACATATAGTGGTTCGGATCCCACTTTAAACTGTAGGTCCAGTCTCGATTATCAATCAAATCAGTTCACACGCATCCTTTTCTTTCAGTCACAGTCGTTTGTGTATATTATTAAAATGATATTGCAGGGACATGATAACTTCATACGATAATAAAAAGCATCACACGAGCCTCCCCAATGTGTTTCTTTCAGGGAGCGACACTGTTGTGGAGGAATATGCCTCATTTACACCCTCTCCCCTACCAAAATAAAAGTCCTGCTTATGTCCATGAATTGTTCTTATTAATTATTAGATTGAAAGCATGCCCTTATAATATCTTATATTGTTTTTTTACATTTATTAGGAAAAAGACACATTTTAAAAAGTAGTTGATATTCTAACTTTTAATACGCGGAATGAAATTAATGAGAAATATACTTTGCATTATAAGTTGTAGATTAATGATGACAAAAATACTTAGTTCCCTTGGTCATCCACATTCATTTCTTTGCATACGAATATTCCAAAAATCTATTCCGTGACAGTTTGCGAATATTATGGGATGAATATTGTTTGTTGCTGTATGCTCAGATGGGATAATAGGAATAATGATACTACTACGACATTGGGGAGGCTCGTGTGATGCTTTTTATTATCGTATGTTTGTAGTCATATGTTTGGTTAAATTGCAGCATATTTTAATGTTGCTTATTACGTGAATTATGCATATTGTTAATTTAATTCGTTCAATTGCACCGATTTTTAACCCATGCTAGTTGATAGATGAGGGGGAAGAACTAGCTCCCCACCCACCCGAATTTAGGTAAAAATGGCAACGGAAAAAATGGCAAAGTGAAAATGGCAAGCGGAAAAAATGGCAAAGGGAAAAAATGGCAAAAGGAAAAATGGCAACTGTAAAAATGGGAAATACAATATACCTATTACGATTTTACGTGAAAATTGAGAAATTATGTGTCTTGCATTTCACAGTTTGAAATTAAAATTTAATGTAATTTAATGTCTTTTAACATTCATTTGTCTGAATGGAAACATTTTATTTGATGTTTCCAAAAATAATGCCGTTTATTTCTTTATTTCTTTTGGCAGGAGTTACTGCCGCTATAGGGGCTATCCACGAGTAAACAAAAACATATCGAACGGCACAATCGATTGCCGAACTGTAGCACAACTTCCGGTTCACGGCGGCCGGGTAATTCAAGCGCGTACTTGTGGCATTTCTTCTCGTTTTGTGTACCGGATGAAATGGATCATATAAAAGCACTTGACGACGAGGAGAATAAGAGATATCAGGGCAAAGTAGAGGCCTTTGCATATCAATTGGATGAGCAACTAGGAAGTAATACGGCATTATTCCAGGATGAGATCCATTTGCTGATCGCCGTTTCATTGGAGATATTTGTAGCCTACATATTAAATAGAAAGTAATTTTTCCTACAGAGCGAGAGCGCTTAAATGCATACATTTATGTTTTAAGTGAAAAAGTGCGAGATGTACGGACATATAAAGAACGGAAAAAGGAGCCTCTTTTCTTCTTTCTTCAATCAGGACGAATCAGAGGGATGCGGTAATTCACACTTGCTGGTTTCGTTCGCGTTTGAACGCAGAAATACAAAACGCTCAATGTTATTTTAAGTCAATTTTCTGCTATTTGTGTTAAACATGACGATGAAGATGAATAATAAACTGGAAAAATTAATGATGGGACAAACACAATGACACACCATTGCCTCACCATGGTGTTCAAACCTAGGACCTCTTCTCCATCAATGTTGATTTGATTGATTGAGTTGGTGTTTTAAGTCCACTTTGTGCACAGTAAGGCTAATCGGGACTGGACCTACAGTTTAAATTGGGATCCGAACCACATATGCCTCCACCGGGAATCGAAACCTGGAACCACTTGATTACAAGGCGACGAGCCTACCACTGCGCCATCGGGGAGGCACTCTATCTATCAATGTTGAAAAGATTTCCATTGCAAAAGACGAAAATTAATAATAGTACCCGCACTTAATTTTCTGGCTACACAAAAAATATTTCCTCTGGTTGCACAAAAATTTATTTCCTCTCGTTACACACACAAAAAAAATCTGGTTACACAAAAATTTCATACAGTTCGTGTGTACTTCAAGAACTTAACGTGTAACCTATCTGGCCATGACCAATCATCTTTTGAAAGGAAAAGTAAATATTTTTGGTCATATCACTAAAACAGAGAAAATCGAGATTTGAATGATTTCTCTTCTACCTTTAACGGAGTGCAAGGGGTGCGGGACGCAAAATTTTTGGTAGGGAAGGAAACAGGACGGGGTATTTTTAAAGTCCTGACGTTCAAAACGGGAAAAATAATGTTATTTCTCGAATAAATTGGGAGATTATAGGAGCGGAAAATATTCAACATTACCCGACACTAAAAAAAAAATGTTAATTATACACAAAATTTTACCCTCGGGTGATGATTTATTTTGCATTTCTGGAATAAAAACTGCTAATTTCAATAAATTTCGGACATTTAGTACAAAAAATATGTAGGGAATAAACTACTTTCAAACTATCATTTTTTCCGAAGTCTGGATCGGAATGTTATTTTTTTTTTTTTTTTTGAGGTCCCGACTTTTTGGGTTTTTGCACATCCGTTGTCATTACTGCGCAGTCTACTCCTGCTAATGGTCTTCCAATTTTCACGCCTGACAGCTTGAATGCAATAATTTGGCGCCTAGATCTCGAGGAAATGGATGAAGAGAGATCCGTGAAAGATTATTTAGCCGTGATCGTAGTTTACATCCTCCTTGTACACACCCATTCGTTCCTTTCATACATGACACAATCTCAGCTCCCTTTAGCGGCATGTTGTGAGCCTACGAACCGGAAGTTGTGCTACAAGTATGGCGTCCGCGCGAAGGCACTTCCTTCCGGTGGATAGTCCCTATACAATAGCATGCTAATAAAAGGTAACCTTTGTAAATAATTTGAAGTATGTGTGAGTAGTTGAAGTGGCCCACACCACAAACCGAAAATGGGGCTCGGTGGGGCTCGCCTTAATGGATTTCTCTTGTAAGGCATGAGCCCCATTTTCTCGCAGTGTTGCCAACTTCTTACTCGAAAAAATCACCAAGGTTTTTTTTTTGGTCTAACCTAACCTAAAGCAAGGAGCTGGCAATCTTGCTTGAGGCTTCTTAATGGTTTGCTCTTGTAAGGCATAAGCCTTATTTTCTCGCAGTGTTGCCAACACCTTACTCGAAAAAAATCACCAAGGGTTTTTTTTTCGGTCTAACCTAACCTAAAGCAAGGAGCTGGAAATCTTGCTTGAGGCTTGCCTTACAGTGCATAAAGCAAGGTTGCCAACCTACTGCTTTTGCCATAGCTTTTTACAAAAAAAGAGAGAGGAGAGAAAGAGAGGGAAGAGTTAAACAACCGACAGCCTACCTACAGCTTTTTTTTCTTGGTCTAACCTAACCTAAAGCAAGGTGCTGGCAACTTTGCTTGAGGCTTGTCTTACAGTGGGTAAGGAGAGCCGGCACTGCCGTAAAAGAGAGAGAGATGGGTGGATGGCAACACAGTATGTGTGTGCGTGTGTGTGTATAATATGTAGCATTATTAACTAGAGTGTGTTGGCAAACCACCTCCAACTAAAAAATAGAGATGCCAATGTTGCTGTAAGATGAAGAGAGAGAGAGACTTACGGCTGGCAACAGTAATAAGCGAATGCGCCATATCGTAATTTTCCAACTCCGTATATCGTGATTTTTGTAAACCTCTCTCGGGGGAACGATGTGCCACACACACACACACACACGCGCGCGCGCGCGCACACACACTTATATTATAACACAAACAAACAAACAAAATAATAATAATTGTTGTTTTTTAGGATTCCTGGCCCCCATAACCCCGCCAGGAGTGCGTGGTGCCCAACCAAAAAAAGTAAAGGTTTACAAATAGGAATTGGCAACACCGACGAGGCTCGAATTATTATTTGAGGCTCGAAATTATTATTTGATGCTCGTCGGTGTTGCCTACCCACTCTACAAAAATTCTACTATATGATCTTTCACAGGCTAAGCTAACCTACAAATAGGAGTTGGCAGCACTGACTTATAAACCCACTGGGTCCTCTTGGCATGTTTTTTCATGATGTGTTGCTAGGCTATTGAGCATCTTGGCGTATACAATGTATATATTTTGAGAGGGGGGGTTATAGCTTTTTATGCTGTACGAATACTGGAAGCTTGACAGTGACAACCAACAGAGTAGGTAAACCTACATCCAGGAACTGGCAACACTAGTTTCTGACAGTGAATTTGAAATAAAATATTAAACAAATAGTACCAGTGTTATGCCCCCAACTCCAACTGGGCAACTGGGGGAAATAATTGTACAACAATTTGTACCTAATTGTACAATACTTGTACCTAATTGTACAACATACATATACACAGACATAAAAGAAAGAGCCTTCCCGTAACTTACTTCATGTACAATT
The DNA here is from genome assembly GCF_977018435.1 of Lepisma saccharinum. Lineage (NCBI taxonomy): Eukaryota > Metazoa > Arthropoda > Insecta > Zygentoma > Lepismatidae > Lepisma > Lepisma saccharinum. The sequence goes on from NW_028142891.1 coordinate 4,440,136, forward strand.
TATATGATTTTACAACTGTGAAAAGAAAGCATATGTGTTCTGTATGCACATATTTATTCTTATTTTTCGAAGTTGAATGAAAGCACATGTTTTTACGTTCTCGTAATACTAACCTTGCTCCACTGATTTTAAATTGCTTCCATCCGCTTTTTTTTTCTGTGTTATTTCCGTATGCACGCAACATTCGCTTTCAATAGTATAATGAAACACAGAAGGAGTGTTAGTATAGCAGGCTTCGAGTTTACAATTTATTAAATTAAACAATAATTTATGTAAGAATATACTTGTACTTACCGAACACAAAATAATAAAAGCACATGTGAATGTTTGCGTGTGTTCATGTTATATGACGACTGAGTAAAAAAATAATGTTGACTCCCCGAAAGATAAAGTTCCTAGTTCGACATCAGATGCATGCAAATTTTATGGTTTGCTCTCCAAAATCTTGATTTTATGTTTGTGCTATTTGTCATACAGCAGAGGAGGAGGAGAAAGAGGGGGAGAGGAGAAGAGGGGAGAGAGAGAGAAAGGAGGTACTATCAGCGCCATCTATTAGCAAACAATAGAAATAAAAAAATAAGTCAAACTTTTTCAACACCCAAACATTTTAAACGTCCTCGCGTAGTAATACGATCTAGCTGAAGACGTTTAAAAGAGTACTCTTAGTCGACGAAGCTAATTGCTAGGGCCCTTATATTACTAAAATATTCCTTAATTTGCATATTTCTCATACCGCCATATGTTGTTCTAGTTGACTTCTTCCAAAAAAATGCTAATTAGCGAGAGTTAATTAAGCAAGGCAAGTAAAAGAAGCAAAATAGAACAACATATGTGCCGGCGTGAGAATATGTAAAAATTCGATTCAGAGGTGGATCGAATTAAAATTGGGGGGATATTTTGCATTTTTCCCCTATAATGTACAAAACATTTACCGTACATAATCTTTTCCATTTACAACAGTATAAAATAAGAGGAATGTGTGACAATATCCATATTAATTAGGAAAGTATGTTGTATGCTAGGTTAGCTAATTGTGTCTTCTACAGCTTCACTGTATAGAGGGAAGATGGAAAAAGAGAGCTCTACGGAAACTGACGCTCTTAACAATATTGTACACCCGTGAAAATTATATATAAATAAGACTTAAGCGTATTATCTGCTTTCATGTCAGATTTTGCCAACCTGTAAGCTGTAGTTTTTAGGTGACTAGCGACCTGCTCAAATATGATACTGTTGACAATATTGTACGCCCGTGAAAATTATATATAAATAAGACTTAAGCGTATTATCTGCTTTCATGTCAGATTTTGCCAACCTGTGAGCTGTAGTGTTTAGGTGACAAGCGACCTGCTCAAATATGATACTGTTGACAATATTGTACGCCCGTGAAAATTATATATAAATAAGACTTAAGCGTATTATCTGCTTTCATGTCAGATTTTGCCAACCTGTGAGCTGTAGTGTTTAGGTGACAAGCGACCTGCTCAAATATGATACTGTTGACAATATTGTACGTATATTGTATTGTATAGGAGACTAGAAGCATATAATTTGGCGAAAAAAAAACAAAAACCCAAGTAAGGTCATAGAGAATAGTTAAAAAAAAAAAGTGAACAATTATATTTTGCATTGCACAGCATTGGATATTAAATAACATACCCCCAAAAAATCTCTGCATTATACGTTCTGTAAAAAATTGCCCTACGTACCAAACTGCTGTGTCAAGTAAACATTTTCAAAGGCACTGTCGTACTTGTGTGCCGGGAAAACAAATATGTGCGACCAAACTGTGCTCTAAGTGTGGAAAAAATATTTCTATTGCTAACTTCAAGCGACACCAGCTTACTTGCCACTTACACTTACTTGTAGCAAAAATAAGCTAAATAGAATTACACATGCATACAATATTTATTGTGTTTTTTCTATCTACAATCATATTTTTCTTATATATATATATTTTTTTTTTATAGGGTTGATTAAAGCGCATATTTGAGGAAGACAACACCACCCATATATAAATAAACCCCCCAAACTAACGCTAATTAGATTTAGCTTACAAAATTTTTCTCATAAGATATTTTTTCGTAAACACTCTACCACCAACAGATCACATATAAATAAACATACCCCAAAAAAATGCGCTCCATGAAAAGTTGCCCTGTGTGCAAAACAACCATATCAAGCAAACATTTTGCAAGACATTGTCGCACCTGCGTGCCAGGCAAGCATTTGGCTGCCACCGAACTGTGTTCCGGATGCAATAAACGCATCACAATTGCGTATGCCAAGAAGCATAAGCTTACTTGTCTAAGCGAAAGTACATCTGGGGCTCAGCCTTCGACCTCCACCAAGAGGAAGGCAGAAGCAGCCTCCATCAATGCACCACCCACGAAACGCGTCAAGCGTATGACGAAAGCGAACCAATCTGCTTTCGAGCGTTTGTTGGAGGATTTTGTCCTCACTTCGGAGGGCTTATGCGACGTTCGTAGCTTTTTAGAGGAGAAGCGAGCAGAGATAATTTCTATTTTTTGTAATGCACTGGCTACGTACTCCTCCACCAAATTCTACGCATCGCTACGTTGCCAGTACAAGAAGCCGTCCGATGAAATTTACAGCTTCTGCCACAACACCAAGGCGAAGACGCTGCATCTGGCGGATGTCGACAACCTCGAGGTCATCTACAACCAGTTTGCCGAGGAGCTGGTGGTTAAACAAGAAGAACATGAAGCTCAGGGCTCGGGGGGTTCGCTGTGTGGCGATCCTCACGAACTGTGCATCAAACTTTGCAAGTTTACGCCTCTCTCCGCCTCCAGCTACGTCCCCTTACCACCTTCCATCGCGGCAAAGAAGGCCGTCCTGAACATTCAGAACAGTGACGCCAAGTGCTTCGTATGGTGTGTGCTTGCAGCGTTGCACCCTGTCCACTGGAAAAACCAACCACGCCGGGTTAACCACTACCTACCCTACGAGTCGGAACTGGAAGATGCTATGGCTGGGATCGACTACCCGGTGGAGGTCCGGGACATTCGCAAGTTCGAGGCCCGTACACACAACCCTCGGTTGGCCATCAACGTTTACGGCCTCACTGACAAAAATGTGGTGTACCCTATCCGGGTGAGCGATGTAGACAACAATGGTGTGCGGGAAATTCACCTTCTGCTCATCAAGGACGAGACCCATCACTATTACACCCTCATTCGCTCGCTCTCTCGGCTTGTTTCGAGCCAACGGGGCGGTGATAGTCACCACATAGAAGTTTGTCGCAGGTGCTTGTCCACATTTGATAATCGAGAACAGCAGGATTACCAGCGCATCAGAGGTCCCAACATCGCTGCAGAGAAGCTCGCTCGCCACAAACTTTATTGCAATGCCAACGAGCCTGGGGTGGCAGTCTTGCCCAAACCTGGCACCGTGGAGCGTTTCCACATGCACGGTGCCATGGTGGAGCATCCCGCTATCATCATCGCGGATTTCGAGGCCTTCCTCAAACCCCTGTCCACTTGCGATCCAGATCCCGAAGTTTCCTCCACCACCCCTTACCAACTCCACGAGGCATCCAGTTTCGCCTACGTTGTGGTGCGACGAGACCAGCACATCGCCCCCGAGCCCTACGTGTATCGCGGTCCCGACGCAGTTAAACACTTCCTCGAGAGGATGGTTGTCGAGGCCATCGAGATAGGGAAGGTACTGTTGGCCCCCAAGTCTATGCTCCCACTGTCCCCCGACGATCAACGTAGACACGACGAGGCCATCGCTTGCCCCGTCTGCGTCAAGGAGTACACCGCCAACAACCGTAAAGTCCAACACCACGATCACTTTAACGGTAGGTATGTTGGTCCTTGGTGCAACGGATGCAACCTAATGGCCCGGGACCCGCGCTTCATCCCTGTGTTTTTTCACAATGGCTCGGGATACGACTTCCACCATCTGGTGCCTCACTTGGGGTACGACGACATGCGAATCAACGTCCTGGCGCAGAACGAGGAGCGTTACATTAGCTTGAGCAAACGAGTGTCGATCCCGGGATCACGCTCTACCGTCGAGCTTCGCTTCCTCGACTCCCTGAGGTTCCTCCCGGCAAGCCTCGATGCTCTCGCGGGGAAGCTCACCGACGAGCAAACACTCATCACCTCTGCGAATTTTCCGAACTTGGACGCCGGTCTCTTCAGGCGTAAGGGGGTCTACCCCTACGAATACGTCACGGACCCTACCAAGTTCGCGGAGACGTCGCTACCTCCTCGAGCAAACTTCTATAGCAAGCTGCGAGGCTCGGACATATCTGAGGATGACTATAACCATGCCCAGTCCATGTGGCGCGAGCTGGATTGCCAAAATATCGGGGACTACCACGATGCGTACCTCAAACTGGATGTGACGCTCCTCGCCGACGTGTTCCAGGCGTTTCGTGCAACTGCGAAGACCATCTACAAGCTGGACCCTGCATACTTCTACAGTCTTCCCGGACTGGCTTGGTCGGCCATGCTTCTTCTTACGAAAATCAGGCTTGAGCTTCTTTCGGACGTGGACATGATGCTGTTCGTGGAACGTGCCGTGCGGGGTGGAATGGTCCAGGTGCCGCTGCGATACGCACGCGCCAACAATCACCACATGGCCACCGGTTACGACCCTTCGCAACCGTCCAGCTACATCATGCACACGGACGTCAACAACCTCTACGGATACTGCATGATGCAGCCACTCCCCTTTGGAGGCTTCGAGTGGGCCGATCCCTCCAACTTCGACGTTGAAGGTTTCGACGATTCGGAACGCGGATTTTTTGCCGAGGTGGACCTCGAGTTCTCCGAGAAGGTGCAGGATTTGTTCTGCGATCTTCCGCCAGTCCCGGAATTCAAATGCCCACACGGCTCGAACCAAGCAAAGCTCATCATTGACTTTGTGCCCAAAGAGCGTTATGTCCTGCACTACCAAAACCTCCGGTGGTTGATGAAGCGAGGGGTTACCGTCCGCACGGTACATCGAGTTTTGATGTTCGAGCATTCTCCATGGATGAGGCCATACATCGAGCTCAACACCGAACATCGCACAGTCGCCACTTCTGATTTCGATCGCGATTTCTTCAAGTTAATGAACAATGCGGTGTTCGGGAAAACTATGGAGAATGTGCGAAATCGTGTAGATGTGAGGTTAATATCAAACAAAGCACAATGTCGCAGGCTCGTAGCAAACCCGTTATTCAAATCAAGGACCATTTACAATGAGCAGCTGGCTCTGATTCACATGAAGCGAGGTGAGGTGAGGCTCACCAAGCCCATCTACGTTGGAGTCACGGTTCTGGATCTGAGCAAGCTACACATGTTCGAGACGTACTACGACATATTACGTGCACACTACGGCCACAACATCTCGCTTCTCTACATAGACACGGACAGTTTAATATACCAGGTTCACACAGCCGACGCGTACAAGGATATGGCCACGGTTCCATCTTTGGTTGACCTTTTCGACACCTCGGGCTATCCCCAGCCGAACCGATACGGCATCCTGGCTCGCAACAAGATGGTGGCCGGCAAAGTCAAAGACGAGAAGAAAGGTGATGTGGCTCTCGAGGATGTCGGTCTTCGCTCCAAAACCTATGCTATTCAGGCAGAAGGATCCATCACGAAAAAGGCTAAGGGTGTGGACAGGCAGGTCGTCCAAAAGTACTTCAAGCTCGTGCATTACCGCGAAGCCCTTAAAAATAGGACGTCAATTGCAGGAGTTGAGCAGCGCATCCAGAGCGTCGACCATGTGTTGACAACCAACCAGGTGAGAAAGGTTGCCCTGGACGCACGCGACGACAAGAGGTGCGTTCTGAAATGTGGGATTCACACGCTCCCATGGGGCCACTATCATCTAGAAATTAGCTTAGAATGTGGTAAATGGCATGTATGTATATATGTATGAAAAAAAAAACAATTTATGTAACAGAAGTTCTAATTTAATATAGCCAAAATATTAGAACAATAGTGTTTATCTTCAAATGCAAAAAAAAAAAACAGGTGGAGGTTTGGAATTTTTAGCGGGACTAACTCCCTGCCGCGCCCTACGGGGTGAATATGGGGCACACGCAGGGCCAAAGGGGAAGTTCCTTTGTGCGTTCAAGTGTGATTTATTATAAATGCATTAAAATTATTTTTTTTTTATTATTTTTTTATTCCAGATTATTCTCACAAATGTAAGAAGGTGTTCCTCGCAGTACATCCTAAACATTGCGTTGCAGGTTAATCTAATATTTGAACCTACGGTCAGTATAATTTTTTGAGAATTATGTGATTTTTTTCTTGTACTTAAAACTGTTCGGTCACTCTTTCATTTTTGACATCATACACAAAAGACTTCTCTGCAATCAGGATGACGCTGCACAGAGTATCGGCAGGCAGCGCGTCGTGGAACTCGCACACGACCTTGATGTTGGTTCGATCGTTGACCACCACCTGCCTCCTTTTCGTGGTGTTGATGACGAACATCGGCCTGCGTGTTTTGAATTCGCTGGGCGCGTAGTACACGTCCACGCTTCCCTCGGTCACGCGTTTGTAAGCCGTGTAAGCTTCGTAAAGTTTGAGGTAATCGTTTTTGGTCATGTCGAGGTTGTAATTCTCGCGCGGGAACACTTCGTTCCTACCGTTCTTCAGATAAACGTTCTTGATCTTGCAGTCGTCGAATTTGCTGGAATCTTTTTCCTGGTTGTTATCGCGTCCGGTCTGAAAGAGCACCACGACGAAATCTGGCATGTCGAACTGTATGTTGTTGAACTGCGTCGTCACGTCGAATTTCATGTGACTTCCCGACGCCATTTTCTGCACGCACTGGTAACCGTGAAAGTGAATCGGCACCTGCGGACTTTTCAAGATCTCCGCTTTGTACTTGAGGGCGTAGTTCGTTTCGTATTCCACCACCGGCATTCTCAATTCCATGCTCCGGATGACGCACTTGGCCGCTTCGGGTAAAGTGTTGGGCAGCGGCGTGGTGCCGTCCGGACCCAAAGTAGCGTATCGCATCAGTGCGTCGTTGTCGTTGGCCGCTCTTCGAAACGTGACGCGCAGTCCTCCCTTCCACATGATCTCCTTGTAGTCCGAGAAGAAACCAGGCAGCAGACGCATGGGAAAGAGCACCGTGTGACTTGTCGTCGATATTTTGGTCCCGGCTTCGAATCCCCCGGCCTGATAGTACGCTGCGTCCGTTTTGGATAATTTCAACGTTCCCACTGCCGTCGACGTGATGCCTGGATAATCTATTCTGTCGATGACGGTGTTGTGTTTCCTCACCTCCACCTGCGAGAACAGGTGAGGCACGAAGTTGTCCACGAGTATCAAATTTGCTGCTGCGGGAAACGCGTCTCCGCTTTCCTTCTTCACCACGTCGAATTGAAGGTAGAGGTCCGCTCTGTGAGGATGAACAAACCCGTCGCCTACGTCCACGTCGTATTCGATCTCCCTGTTCGCTTCGTTGAGATTGGCGAACGTGCGACGGTTGGGAGGGAAAGATTGCAATTCGTAACTTTCGATTTGCTCCATTTCACTATGTGTGTTATTTATTATACGTTGATCTCCACGATGGCCGTCGTAGTGGCACCTGCGAAATCCACCACGTCTCCTTTCTCGTTCGTCACCACCAACTCTATGTCGTCTATGCGGTTGCGACATACTGGAAAATAGATCGGCGAAGAGGGCGTGTAGATGATCGGTTCCATGAACTCGGAACTTGGTTTGAAAGTGGCTATGATTCCCGTCTGCTTGTGACTTCCTAATAATCCGTCCGAAGATTTCGTGATCATGCCTTCCGCCACGTTGCAGTGTACGTTCAGAGTCTCTATGGCCAAGAATTTAGGAATGTTGGTTGCTACGTGCTTGATGCCAGCTTCGAGTTTTGGGTGGTTGTTCTCGAAACCTAAAAGTTCTCCCATGGTGCCCAGGTCCACGGTCTCCGTCGCGGATAGGATTTCCACTCTGTGCGTGACCGAATTTTGAGAAAAGTACGTGCCTTTGGGTAATTGAGCTTGCAAAGTGGAAAGATTGTATTGGCCTGGCGTGACGACGATGTGTTCGCTTCCGACGCTAATTTTGTTGTTGTGCTGCGTGACGTTAGGTATGAGGTACATGCTGTAGAATGCACGCAGAGCCACGGATTTAGGATAGACGATGTCGTCGTGCAGCGTGAGTTTCAAGATTGAAGATTCGCTCGTGAGATGGAACACGCCCATCCTAGTGATGCTGTTTGAGGTTCCACAATGCTTTCTGGAAATCCTCGATCGTAGGGTTATTTATTTTAGAGAGAAACGCGAGCATGGAGAGGCAGAGATGACCGCAGTTCACGTCTTCGAAATTTTGAATGCGTTCGTCGTTGTAGTATATAGAGGTTTTGTTCGTTTTCAGATAATAAATTAAATTTGTAGGTGGAACACCTCCGAAAGAATCGAAAACGAATGCTTTATCATTATTTTTGTGGTAACATATCCAATGCGTGCCTGGATTTTCTTGACCGTCCAAGTTGACTACTCCGCATTCTCTTCTTTTAACGCTTGAAGGTAACGAGTCGGACATGAAAACTCCTCTGAAGTGTTTGATTTGTAACGGTTCGATCAGAGATTCAATATCTCGGTTGGTGAGTGCTGTTGTTTCTTTTTTTTAAACTTTTTCATCACGCCCTTCCCCCCTTTCTTCTCCATGGCCAGGTTGTGACGTTTCTGTTCATCCAATTCTGCTTTGTTCTTCTTCGAGTCGATGACGGTTTTCGCGATGGCGGCACTTCCGCCAGCCAAACTTCCAACGGCCCCCAATGCTGCCAGGATGGCCGGGATGCTGAATATGAAACCTCCGACCTTTTGCTGTTTCCGCGAACGCTGCAAGCGTCTCAATTGAGGTGTGCTGAGAAGTAATTTCATTCCGTGTCCTTTGCTCAAGCAAGAACGTTTCTTCTCGCGTTGTTTCTTGGTGAGTAACCCATCGAGGGCACCTAGATTTTTAAGATTGGAGTATGGTATCTGGTACACGACACCCTTGCGCTTCATGTTGATGCTCTATGTGTTATTTTTACGGTATGTTATTTATATATATATTCTGAGATTTTTCTCGTGTAGTTTTTTACGGTATGTTATTTATATATAAATGTTCTGAGATTTTTTTTTACGGCCTCGCAGTCGTTACACAAATTCTATTACGTGCTTCGTTTTCTTGCGAAGAAGTTCCTTTGTCCCCTTGTACACGATTCGAGTTTTGTTCTCGATTAAAATAGATAGCTTCTCGTCGGATAACATGTTAGCGTATCGATCTGGTAAAAATAGACTGTATTGTGCGTTGAGCAACAGGCGTACCTTGGGACCATACTGGGTAGAAACGATTGAACCGGAAGTTATCGTGTAAGGTTTGTCGACTTCCAATTCCTGAATTTTTACATACTCGACTGACAAATTTAGCATTTGTTTTAATGCTTGGAGATCACTCATTTTTTCAGTCGTCGTATCAAAAAAAAATTTCAGTGTGTTAGAGAGAAATTTAATTGTTTTTCACTATGTGTGTTATTTATATATACCGAAGATTATTTTTTTATGATGTGTGTTATTTATATATCAAGTTTTTTTTTGACACGTAAATATATATTATTATTTTTAACAGAGGAAGAAAGTCCGTGCTTCGGAAACGCGATGATGTGCGTAATGATATCTTCCGTCTCCTGCTTAGACTTGCGCCTACATCCTCACAATCGCCGTTTACTGCATGTTTAAATATTTTACATAGTAGCTCTGGCGGCAAATCAGTTATGCAAGCCATGTTGTTTTTTACTCTATGTTATTTATATACCCCACCCCAATTTTTGTTTCGTGTTCATGGCGATGGTGGTACCCAGTGCGGCGACCCGTTCACCCAGCGATGCGTCTCTGCTCACGAACCTTTCGAAAGCTGCGTGCTCTAACTTTCTGTCTGCTTTGTGACGTGCATCCAGATCCGTCTGCGTGGTGTTGTAAGCGATGTCGTGATCTTTGCATGCGGCGTCCAACGGATTCACACCCTTGTCTCCTCTCTCCAATCTTTTCTCGAGTTTGGTACCCGGTCCGCAGTACTGGTAGCCAGGTAGATGCATCTCGAAAGGTAACTTGTTGATGATGTCGTTCACGAGCCCCTTTCCTTCGGCCACGTTCCAAAATTTCGAAGGCAGCGTGTTGATGATTTTGATCAGGTAACCTATGCCCTTGTCGTCGTTCACGATGAAGTTGGAAAGTTTCGTGCTGATCATGTCCACGATGCCAACCTTCTCGTTGTAGAAATTACGGTTGCCTGCATTCTCTTCGCCGGCTATCACCAACAATCGGTCCACGAGTTTCCTAACGTCGTCCACCCAAACGAATTCTTTGGGTAGCGTGTTGTAGCGTTTGACGCCGCTGCCTGTTTTGACCTGGTTCCAAATCGGTTTGATGAGATTCCTGTACTTCTCGCCGCTGCTCGATTTCACCCTATTCTGCGAGGCGTCGTTGTTCTGGTACAAGGCATCCGTCATGATCAGAATTTCCTTGTAACTTTGGTAATCTTCGTCGGTGTAATCTTTCGGCTGCTTTTTGGCAACGAGTTCCCACAGTCCCACCGTACCCGGATACCTGGTCCAACTATCCTTCTCGCCTAAATTAACTTTAATGTCGTTGCCTTCGAAGGTCACCTTCGATTTCCCAATCTTCCACACCACACCACCGCCTTCGTTGGTTTCCATGCTGGGATACAATCCGAACACTTCATCCTTGTCGAATTTCCCCGTACTCAGGTAGTCTCGTGCCAAAGGTCCCAACTCGATTTTATCCGAAGACGACGACGTGCTACCTATGGCTCGACGTCGTGCCGGTGCATCCTTCAGTTCGAACGGTGTCGAAGGAATGCTCGAAATGGGCGTGGGTACAGCGTAACTTTTAGCTGCGAGCGGTACGAGTTCGTTGATCAAATTTTTATTTTGTTCCGTGACGCTTTTAATTTCTTTACCTAGACCGCTGATGGCATCGATCACAGGTTGATCCTGACGTTTCTTCTCTTCGTAGAATCCGCGATTCTCGGATTTCCAACCTTTGAAGCGTTTCGCGAGGTAATCGCGAAGCTTGAGATTTTCGTCCTCGATTTTTCGTTTCGTCATGACGTTATTTATACACGTCGTTTCTCACAACGTTGCAACGTTTAGAAAGTCGTTGATTTTGTTTCTGTATTTTCCGTCGTTGGGTTTCCTCGTCATGTCGATCGTCGCGAATCCGAAATCGTCACCGTTCCAGCAAGTAGAGCAGCAGCGTTCCGAAAATTGATTGTAGTTCATGTCTCCGCCTACGTAGTCATCGTACGCGTGCTTGAGGTTGGTGTGATCTTGACGAAACAAACATATGAAATTAGCGTTGTCGCGTACTAACTGTTTTGGAATTTTGGAAAACGTTTGAGCTAGGTAGAAGCAATCTATTCCTTTGTGACGACCTTGCGTGAAAAAGTTGCGAATTTCATTTTGATTTTCCAGGATGGCGTCGTCGAACACAACGACTGAATTTTCACGACAATCGTCGAGTGGTTTTATTTCCGAGGCGAACGTTGCAATGTCCAGACCATCGTACAGTTTCATCAGTTGCTGGTATTTGGATTGCTCCAAACTTTTCGAGAACACGTACAGGTGCCTGTTCTTCCAATCTAACCAATTCGGTGCGAGGAGAAAATTGTCCACGAGCAGTGTCGTTTTCCCACACCCCGAAGGACCTACGATCAGACAGCGGATGCTGTCGGGAAGCAACTCACCGTTCTTTTTCTTCGTTTGACTTTCCGGATCCGGTAGACGCTTCACCACGTTCCACGTACTCACAAGATCACTTCGTTCGCGTCAATCCAACTCTTTTCCGGAAGTCCCAGCCATTTGACAAACAGTTTGTCACCTTTCCTACGCAATACTTTCTCGATGAGGTACGTGTCGGGGTGTTTCGTTTTAGAGAGTTCCTCTTCGTAAAATCTTCCTTTCAAAATCTCGCCGCTACTATCTTTTATTATATACGTGTGTCGGTTTCCGGGTAAAACTCGAACCACCGTAAAGAGTTCCGTGCTCCAATTTTTTGTGAATCCCTTCTCGAAGGTGCGTTTGAATTTGCTGATCCTCACCCGGTCTCCAATTTTGTATTTAGCTTTTTTTGTCGCGGGTGTATACTTTGGACAGTAAACTGTAGAAATTATACGCTGCTCGTCAGACTTGGTAACGTCAGCTGGCTTCATGTCTATCGTTCTGTGTACCGTATCATTATAGGTGTCAACGAGTTCCGGCAGGATGTCGACCCATTTGTAATTTCCCCGAAGCGTGAATCGTTTCCACATGTGTGTTTTCAAGGTTCGATTGAATCTTTCCACGATGCTGGCTTTGATGTGACTGAAGGTCGAATAATGTCGAATGCCATGTTTTTGAATAAACTTTTGGAATACGGCGTTGTAAAATTCTTTACCGTTGTCCGTGTGCAGAAACCGAGGTCGTCTGCCGCCGCTTTCGCGAAAAATTAATTTGAATGCTTCCGTGACGCACGATCCCGTTTTCGCCTTCAAAGGTAGAGCCCATGCGAATTTCGAAAACGTGTCTATGACGGTGAGAAGGTACTTGTTGCCCTTGTTCCATTTATGTATGTTTTTCAAATTGCCGCTACTCATCTCCACGAGGTCGCTTTGCCAGAGGTCGTCGATGCCCTTGGTTACCACAGCCAAACGTTCGTAGTTGCGGCGTGCAGGTTTATGCAATTCTTCGACGATGGCTTGCCTAGATATTTTTTTGTTTAGAGATTACGTTTGAAGAGAAGCACCAGCGTGATGGGATTCAAAGAGGGTGGCACCTCGCTCGTGTTTTGAATGATCAGCTTATCGCCGGCACTCACGTCGAAAACGGTGAGATCTTCGTCTTCGTGTATTTCATATATGTTGCGCGTTTCGTTCCAACGTGCCAGAGGAATGTTTCCCGCTTTCTGGACACCACGATTCGATATTAAGGTCATGGTGGGAACGCTAGCTTTTCTGCCGTGAGACCAGTACGAAAATTCGTTTATCTGAATGGTCCCATCGAGGAGAAACTTGTAGTACGGATGATAAGGATGCAACATGTACAGTTTGTTACCTTCGACGAACGTGGAGATTCTCTGTTGATTGGGAACGCTGTTGATTTCGATGGCTTGCAAGGTGAACAATTTGGCGAATTTAGTGTCGAAGGTGACGAGATTACTGTGAACTTGTCCGAGTTTATTTTCGATGGGCAGCAAATGCTCGATGATGGTATCCGTTACGGTAGAAAACGACGGTTTGATTTTCACTTCCACGTTCAACTGCTTGTAGCTTTCGTTGAGTTCTTGCAACTTGGCACCGAAAGAGGCCAGCGTCGATTCCTGCGTGGATTCCAGCACTCCAACTTGATCTCTGACGTTGACGACGATGTTCTGAAGGTTCTCGACTTGATTCAATTTCGAACTCTTCTCGGTAAGATCGTTCACGATGCTTCGCATCTCTGTAAACTGCGCGTGAAGGTCGGCGACGCTCTGCGAAGTGGGCAGCGTCGACACCAGCAAACTAATTTCGTCTCGAATCTGTTCCACGTTCGCCGTTTCCGTTTCCAGTCGTTTCAGCATTCGAGATATGTTTCTTTTCAAAGCGTGCAATTCTTTGGAGGTGGGGAGATTGGCCACCCTACTCTCGAGATCGCTCAACGAACTTTTGATGTCGCTCGAATCGGATAGTGCCGTCACCGCCGTTTTCAATTTTTCCAAATCTTCGCTCGAAGGCACGCTCGTCCGTAACGATTCCAAGTCACCCTGTATGTTGTCGAGTACGTGATGAAAATGAGCGAGATTCGTTTCGACGTTCAAATTTTCTAAATATTCGATCTTCTGCTGAACCGTGCTTAACGTGTCTTGAATGCTCGTCAACGCTCTTGCTTCAGCGTGAATATTTTTAATTTCTTCGTTGATCAATTCCAGAGACGCCTGAAGCGTAGCGATGGTGGTTTGAATGTGTTCGAAATCTCGATACGCCTCCAATTGAATTTTTATGTTCGCGACGCTTTTACCGATGACCTGCAGTTCGTCTGACGATGGTAGGTTCGTCATGGTATCTTCCAAAGTCTGCAACTTGGATTTAATTTCTTCCAACGTGCCGGTGAATTCTTCTTGTAATTTGGAAACGACGACGTGCAAGCGTTCTGCGTCTATATCGTTCACGACGGTTTGAAGTTCAGAGAAATTCTTTTCGATTGCGGAAGTTCGTTCTTCGATTTCGAGTTTCAATTTTTCCAAATCTTCATTTTTCGATTGAAATTGCTGTAATTTGGCCAAATCATTTTGAAGCGAATCCACGCTCAACTGTATATTTTGAACGCTGTCGTAAGAAGGTACGTCGACATAATTTTTTATCAGCGTCTTCAGTTCGGAATCGATTTTCAGAATGGGGTCGAGACATTGCGTTTGGAGCGTGGCGATTTCCGACTCTAAACTTTTGTTTAAGGTCTCCTGCAAAGCAATCAAATCGCTCCTCAACTTCTTAACTCGAACGTCCAACATGAGAATCTCTTCTGCATGGTCTACACGCTTGGTGTTGCCGAAAATGTCGTTAGGCATTTTTGGTTAACGGTTATTTATAATAGGATAGACGATTCGTAATTCTACGAAGAGAGGAATAAGTTTGTCATAATCTCCGAGGAGTTCCATGTAAAAATAATCTCCTGCAGAAACATCGTACGTAATGTTAGAAAGCATCTTGTCGTGCTTGATTCGAAAAATATTCTTGCCGGTAGAAATTTTGATTTCGCCTGCGTTTTCCGGATTCACGGTGATTTGAAGTTTCCCGTCGATCGGAATTTCGTAGAAATGTAAATTGTTATTAAAAACATAAAACATCTTGCCCACATCGTCATTCAGTTTCGTCCAAATGCTGTTGAGGTGAACGATCAGTAAACCATTAAGTTTAGATAACACGGAAGGTAAGAGGTTATTGAAATTTGGCGGTGGAGTCTCCATGTTGATCTGTTTGCGGAAGCCAAAAAGATTCATTGTTCTTGTTAGTTATTTAAGAATACAAGCGCGCGCGCGCGCGCGCGCGTGTGTGTGTGTGTGTGGCACATCGTTCCCCCGAGAGAGGTTTACAAAAATCACGATATACGGAGTTGGAAAATTACGATATGGCGCATTCGCTTATTACTGTTGCCAGCCGTAAGTCTCTCTCTCTCTTCATCTTACAGCAACATTGGCATCTCTATTTTTTAGTTGCAGGTGGTTTGCCAACACACTCTAGTTAATAATGCTACATATTATACACACACACGCACACACATACTGTGTTGCCATCCACCCACCTCTCTCTCTTTTACGGCAGTGCCGGCTCTCCTTGCCCAGTGTAAGACAAGCCTCAAGCAAAGTTGCCAGCACCTTGCTTTAGGTTAGGTTAGACCAAGAAAAAAAAGCTGTAGGTAGGCTGTCGGTTGTTTAACTCTTCCCTCTCTTTCTCTCCTCTCTCTTTTTTTGTAAAAAGCTATGGCAAAAGCAGTAGGTTGGCAACCTTGCTTTATGCACTGTAAGGCAAGCCTCAAGCAAGATTGCCAGCTCCTTGCTTTAGGTTAGGTTAGACCGAAAAAAAAAACCTTGGTGATTTTTTTCGAGTAAGGTGTTGGCAACACTGCGAGAAAATAAGGCTTATGCCTTACAAGAGCAAACCATTAAGAAGCCTCAAGCAAGATTGCCAACTCCTTGCTTTAGGTTAGGTTAGACCAAAAAAAAAACCTTGGTGATTTTTTCGAGTAAGAAGTTGGCAACACTGCGAGAAAATGGGGCTCATGCCTTACAAGAGAAATCCATTAAGGCGAGCCCCACCGAGCCCCATTTTCGGTTTGTGGTGTGGGCCACTTCAACTACTTGTGTGATTGATGAAACTTAAAGGGGGGGGGGGAGGTGCAGCATAGAATGGGTTTTCATCTTGACTGGAAACAAGTTTACGCTTTGCGCACACTTGCTGACCAGTCACACATGTTTGTTACTAGTAGGACTTCAAGCCAGCCCTTATCTAACACCCTCGCACTAAGAGGGACGAACTTGTTTACTTTTTTAAAATGAAAATTGTTAAATCTTGGAAAGCTGGAGATAAGCTCTTCTTTCTACAACAGTCTGATCTGAAGAATGTTGTAAGGAACAATTTCAAGTGTCGAGGAATTCTAAAAACAAAATTATTGAAACAAAATCCTGCGTGTTCCTATGACCATAATCATTCGTCTGAATATGATGCTGTGAAGGTTTAAGAAATTCAAAATATTAACCCTCCCTTCATATGAAATGTCATTATATGCGAGAAAAAAATATTGCGCTACGAAGTTCAATAGAATATACATATAACACCCGAAATAATGAGCTTCTAAGGCCATACTTCACAACACGTTGACTGCCATGAGACCCAAAAGTGGGTCTCAAGTATCGTCATTCATGAAGCCGTGAAACCCACTTGTGTGTCTCACCTCAGCAATTGCTTCAGGCCGCGATACCCCTATATGGGTTTCACTTGTCATTTGCTAACATGATCAAATATATTGTTTTGGCTCCAGAATGTTACACTATACTCGTAGCCTGGCCCTAGATAGCAACAGGCGATTACAACAATGGCGTACAAATGGCCGTAACATTGTAGTAATAAACCTAGTGCTCTGTGATTATTTATGATGACTTTATTTTCTTGATTTTCAAATCAACAGGCCACATTAAAAAATGCATCGTTGTTTGACATTTGTTGTATTTCAGGCAAGAATTAAACAAAGAAGGAGAAAAATAAAGGAAGAAGAAGAAATTAAGACTATATTTAGTGTGATTGAACGTGTAGATTGCATTTCGTGCAATATTTTATGGAAGAAGCACTTCTGTTGTTGTATGTTCTGTTGACGATGTATGACCAAGAAACAGAAAATATGCGTCCAACACTGGACGAGCTTGATAGTTCAAGTGATTGAAGTTCGTTATTTGAAGAAACAAAGTCATTTACAAAAAAAAGTGAGACACACAAATGGGTCTCATGACCTTCTGATCAAAATTCTTTTCTCCAGGACACGATACCCAAAACTGGGTCTTAAATTTGAATTTAATTTTCAACGGTTTTTTGGATTCTTTTAAAATTTCTTGTGCTTCACAGATCTAATGACACCAACTTGATCCATTTTCACATTTTTTTTTTACTTGGCCCCACGATGTCATTCAGACAATCTGGCCTTGGCAGTCAACGTTTAACATTAGTTCAAGAGGAACCCGAACATTTGGCAATTAAAATATTCAATAACCTACCAAATGATATTAAAGCAGGAAATATGACAAGTTTCAAAAACAAATTTTAAAAAAAACTATTAGTTAATAAGGAATATTATAGAGTTAGTGAACATCTAGATTGTAAATTATAGAAATTTTGTAACTATATTTTTTATCTGAACTGTACTGAACCCTCCAAATATCAGTGTATATGGTTTATATGGAGTAATGCAATTCAAATTCAAACATCCTACAGAGTAAAGACTGTAGGCTTTATTATGGAAGCGAATCAGGTGCATCCAGCAAGAAAATGAAGCAGTGGTAGCGATCATTCTGCACGCTGAGAGAGGACAACTGCCAAAGAAGAAAACTTGCCATTTTCACTTTGGCCATTTTTTCCGTTGCCATTTTTACTTGGCCATTTTTTCCGTTGCCATTTTTACCGGACATCCCCCACCCACAACCCCCACCCCCATACACACAGAGATATAGAGAGGGGGTTAACAACATTGTAAGGGCACCCTTACATACAATTTCAGTAGCAGCATTTTAAAAATGATGTTTCAGATAGTCAATATGTTTCGAGCACATTACAAATATTTTCATTTTGTGGCATTCTTCAACCCAATTTCTCCTCTATTGAATGGCTTTGCTGGTTCCAGCGGCGGCGATTGGGTTCCAAAACTTGGGATGGCAAGGTGCCAATACTGAGGGAGCAAGGACAGTTTACTATCTCTTGGTAGAGAAAGTTTAGCATAGTGCGGGGGCAAAAGTGTCAAAAATGGGGGGAAGTTAACTGCCCCCTCGCCCCCTAATCGCCGACACTGTCTGGTTCTGTGCAGCGAAAGTACTATGAGGTACACGGTCCATACTTTGGGATCCAATATCTCCTGTTATTTGTGATTTCTGCACTCGGAAACACATTTTATACGTATTACATCATAGTCTAAATCTATTGAGTGCCTTCCCGATGGCGCAGTGGTAGCGCCATCGCCTTGTAATGAAGGGGTCTCGAGTTTGAAACCCGGTGGAGGCACATATATTGGTTCGGATCCCACTTTAAACTGTACGTCCAGTTCCGATTAGTTACTGTGCATAAAGTGGACTTAAAACACCAAATAAATCAATCAAATCAATCAATCGAAATCTATTGATTAAACATTTGACATAATTCATTCTCGAGGGGTATTGTCGGTCAAGGGTCCTGGACATAACCACTCCTAAACCACCCACTCTAATATAAGTAATTCTAAGGGTATGCTTTCAGTCAAATAATCAATAATCATGGGCATACGCAGATTTTATTTTTTCGTGGAGGGGGTGTAAACGAGGAATATTCCCCCATAATAGTGCCGCACCCTGAAAGAAACACTCCGTCGATATGAAGCATTGATTGGAAGCAAATAGTTACAAGTAATAGTTACTTTACGACACTTAAATTGCAAACTTGAATATTTGTGCCGTGGGACAAGAGCTACATTTGGCAACTTTTAAAGATTTTCGTGGAATCACCTAAGCCAAATTTTCAAGGCTGACAAAGCACAGACGCCAACTATCTCCTCGTTTCCTTGTTAAAAGAGCAGGGGAGGAGGAGAGCGCATTTAATCCTTCCCAGGACCAGAATCTGTGGCCAGGCCTCTTGACAAAGATTTCCAGATATAAACGTTCCTCATACTGAGAATGGAATCTGCTTCAGAAAGTCGCCTAAGGGGTAACAAACAGGCCCACTCGGTTCATAGCTGCAGAACAACGAGTCCCTTTATTTGATCTGTGATAGTGATAGAGAATGCAAATACTTTGTTGCTGATTTTCTGCAGTGGTAAATGGCTACTGCTCGCAAACCAAAATCCGCGAATGAACATAGCAACACCTACAGGCATGTTGTCAACATGGATCTTAAATAGGTCTTTATTATTTCGACTCGCGTACTTTCGACGTGGCCTTTGGCCACGTCGCGTACGCTCGCATGCTTGACCTTTGGCCACGTTGTGAATGCAATCACCTTATAGATGGGGTTCCTCAATGATCTTAATGACTTTGAAAATGCCTGCATGTTGTATTGGATGATGGGAACATATGTATAACTTTGAAAAGTTTAGAAAGTAACTTTATGTGTGTATGGGCTCTAATAAGGTACAAATATTCAAACTATTATTGTCTATTTTCTTCATAATGAACTGAGTAAGTAATAACCGTTTCAAGATAATTAGTTGGATGTTTTGCATTTACGAATTAAATTGCGACACTAAATTGAAAATGTTATATTTACTTCTTTTGTCATTTTCACATTTTTGAACTTAATTGGATAATAACTGTTTTCCGTCATTCCCCTCTTTTGCCTACCTTGCCTCTGTAATAAATTCTGATGCTCGCATTTTGAAATTCGAAGAGTCTAGAATAATTCCCTTACAGTAGCTTCCGGGGTGAAAATAAACTTTCTTTAAGTTCCCTAGCAACGTCCGTTTCCATGGACAACAACAGGCACGGCAAGCTCTAAGGAATTACATGTCATTTTACCCTCTAAACATTTAGTTATAACAAGCACGATGTAGATATTTACGCATTGAGTATAACAATATATACGTAATTGTATCTGGGCTGAAACTCCTTATTATGTAAGATGTCACCCTTGTTTCAGGCACCTTTTCAAAGTCATGAGTTCATTCATCTGTGTGCTATTGATCTGTGAGAAATATAATGTAGCTAGACAATTAAGAATTGAAGGAAACAATTTGTGCTGCAGAAAATGTCAGTGGCAACGGTTGCTAAGGACGTAAGAAAAGGGCATTTTCACCCTTAAGGAAGGACCGATTGAACGATTTCTTAATTTTCTCGGCCTTTTGGGACGATTTCATGGGGAGTCGTAATCGGGCATTTTTCGCCTCCGGGGCTTCCTTCATGGAGAACATTTATGTCAGTGAGTCAGTGGTGGGATTGGTTTGATTGATTGATTGATTGATTTAGTTTATTTTACTTCGCGTTTTGTGCCTCTTGGCTAATTTGCGAAGTAGGGATGAGTGATGAAAGGATGAAATTGATGAATGGACATTCACAAACAACCAAGCCCGACCGGGATTCGAACCCGGGACCCTTGGCGTCGCAGCGCGATGTGCTAACCACTCGGCCACAGTGGTGGGATTGGGGCTTTATATATATTGGATTTCCTTTTTAAAGTTATATTGTTCGTCTACACGCAGTGTATCCTTGTTTATAGACAGAAGGGGCCTGTGTTGCTTGTCGCTTCGATAGCGAAGAGACAGGCAACCAGCGACACGGAAGTTTCAAGCCGAAACGACAAGCGACACTTCAGTCAATCTGCATGCACTCGCCACGGGACAAACTGGGGCAAGACGGTATTCGAGCATCACACTCAGTTCGAAAGGTTTCATGTATTATTAAGGGTTCGTTTCCAGTGACACGCATTGCTTGTCGTCTGTGAAGGGACAAACGATAAGAAAGCATTCATCGCCTATTCCAATAGACCGAGCGACACGTATAAGCGATAAGCGACACCTGTAGCTTCTCGTGTCGCCTCAGTTCGAAAGACTGTGTTTATTTCTGAAGATTGCTTTCCAAAAGATACATGTTAAATGTCGCTTCGGTCTGAAAGTTCAATAAATGAGTGTTTTTTTTTCATTGCTGCTATTGAATTCTTATAAGAACTTCTATGCATTGTGGAAATGGATTGTTTTCTTTAAATTCTAATCTTGCCGCTGTGAAGCAACAAAAAATATATTTTTAAATGTGTGTAGTGCGAACACAAAACCTATCCAGAACTGCAATACTTGGTACAATACACAAAATAAAGGATTTCCTAAAAGCTTCATAAAATGTTTCTCGGGCATTAGAAACGGGAACTTTTAAAAGAATAAGCAAATAATATATTTTTTTAAAGAAGAAAAGCCCTCAATTTTCTTTATACAGTTAACAATATTTTCTTGAACTGCCCATTCCCTAGCACAATTATTTTCACAAAAACTGAATCTGTATTGTATGAATTGCATTTGTATTTGGAGTTTTGACACAACATACAATTAATAACCTTTATAACACCATTAAGCCTTGTTTCCATGATTATGAAAAAATATATATATGCTGACCAAGGCAGTAATTTATTTTATTAAAAACATAAACTAAACGTAACGTTTCAACCTTCTAGCAAGGTCTTCATCAGACTCTGTATCAAGTACAAAAGTAACAAGATACACAAAAAGGGCATTATATATACACAAACTTTACTCCCTCCAGACTATTAGAAAGTTGTTAGGAACTTTCTAGCAGGTGGCTTTCACTTTCCAACTGTACTTTCACCTAAAAGGCTAAACATAATTACTTCATATAGAATGTGAAGAGATATTCATAATGAATATCTCATGCTCTTTTTCCTTCATTTTTCTCCCTTCTCCTTTCCTCTTCCTCTCTTGTCCTTTCCACTCTTTCTAACACTTTCTTCCATTCTTTGTTTAACTTCAGTCCCCCATTCCAGTTCATTGTGTCTTCTTCACCTTTCTTCTCTATTTCCTTGGCTTCCTTCCATTTTCTCACTAGCATTCTCTTCTCCCTTCCTATCTGCTTAGCCTCATCCAACTCTATGTCATGTCCTGTTTCTCTCGTGTGTTTAAATATCGCATTTCTCTCTCTCTTAAGTCGTACATCATCCCTATGTTGTTTCAACCTATCTTTTAGTCTCTTTTTTCTTTCTCCTATGTACACACTCTGACATTCTTTACATTTTACTTCGTAGATAATCCCTTCCTCTTCCTCTTCTCTGTTTTTCTTTTTCTTGTTTGCATTCTTCGCTATTCCTAAGATGCTTCGTCCTCCCTTCCTGTAAGTTTTAATGCCCGCTTTTCTAAGCACTTTGCATATCTTTTCCGTGGTCTTCCCCATACTCCTTATTCCAAACCTTCTCTCTTTTTCTTTATCTTCATCTTTTTCTTTCTCTTCCAATTCTCCCCTTCCTCTTTTCTTCCTTCTTCTGTTTATGTCTAGTCTATCCTGCTTCTCATAGCCAAAGGAGAAGGGAGAAAAATGAAGGAAAAAGAGCATGAGATATTCATTATGAATATCTCTTCACATTCTATATGAAAGTAATTATGTTTAGCCTTTTAGGTGAAAGTACAGTTGGAAAGTGAAAGCCACCTGCTAGAAAGTTCCTAACAACTTTCTAATAGTCTGGAGGGAGTAAAGTTTGTGTATATATAATGCCCTTTTTGTGTATCTTGTTACTTTTGTACTTGATACAGAGTCTGATGAAGACCTTGCTAGAAGGTTGAAACGTTACGTTAGTTTATGTTTTTAATAAAATAAATTACTGCCTTGGTCAGCATATTTATATTTTTTCTTAATAACCTTGAATAAATTGAAAAATGGGAAATAACGATGGGTTACTTCCAATTATTAAAAGTATTAAAAAAAGTTTAGATATTCGTTCATTACTCTTTGTACGTTATCCTTTTTTAGACGTAATGAACGCTGGTCTGGGTTTCCAAGGAAACTACGTTTTTCCAAGTAAATAAATATTTGCAAATGTTTAATGTTTTTGTTTGTAATTCTTCTAGAGTTTCTAAACGGGACGAGATTTGTCACGAGCCGTCTTGTATTGTCTCGTGTATCATCGCAACAATGAGACGAGACAGGCATTCAGTTTCATTTCGAATTTCAAAAAGCCTGTCCCGTATCGTGTTTCATTTCGTGAGCAACACTATAGATCATGTATATATTTTATTTATCGCAATTGCAAAAGTTAATCCGTCAGTGGCAGCCATGGCCTTGTGAAGCTCAGTTTTATAAATGCAGGATAAAATTATCCTTTTCCGAGATTAGTTGTGTCGAAATGTACAAAAATGTTAAGAAAATTTGTTTGTCTCATCCTCCATACGCTGCGAAAGTTTGTGCATTTACATGCTGTGTAAGTTTCTTATGTTACAGACTTGAGACGAGACCGAAATTTGCCCCTTGAGATCGAGATTGGTGCTTACAACTAGAGCCGAGACCGAGACTATGCTAAGTCTTGTCTCATCTCGATACCAGCTTATAAGATTCCTAATTCCAATTAAAAATTTACAATGAGTTTATAGTATATTGAAGAAAATTATTATGACATGTTATTTATTGTTGTTATGGGGAATTCGAAAAGAGGTTTTCTTATTTGAAACTCAATCCCCCTCTCCACGAGAAATAATTGATAATTTGTCTCCTCCCTACAGGAATACTTTCGCCTATAATGAATAATATAAATATATGAAGACTTAAACAATTAAGACTTTTTAAAACTTTCGAACCAGCCAGAAGCATAAATAAAATTAAGTCTTCACATATTAGTTTATTCCAATTTATGATTTTTAAAACAAGTAACTCAGTTACTTTTTAACTGTAACTGTTTTTAAAAAGTCACTTTCCGAACACTGCATATGTCCCTGCGATATCCATTTAATAATAAACACAAACGACTGTGTCAAATAAAATTATATATGTGAAATATATATTTTTAGGTTGACCTTCATTTTCCAAGGAAGAGACACGCCTTCCTCTGCCCCGCCTTCTGGGAATTATTCAAAATTTTATACTCTAAAAAATTGCTTCAGTAATATTTTGAAGCTAAAATCTTAGATTTTAAGTTAATTTGAATAATATATACTCCGGTAGCCATTTTAAAAAATTGTCAGAAATAAGTTGTCAAATTTTCAGAAGGAATAAAAAAGTTATCAATTTTATTTCTGGGTAAGTTAGATCATATAAGTTAATTATAAAAATACTTGTGTTTGTGTTGCACCTCTCCCTCTCAATGATAATTGAAATTTTAGTAAACCATGATTTCGGTCCAAAGAAAAATAGAAAATACTATTTTATTAATTCATTAGTGTACTAAAACGTAAATGTGAACTGTTGAAATATATTTTTCTGGAATCCTTATTGTTTGGTTAACATTGTTGTAAAGTTTAAAAAAGATTGAATAATTTTTAAGAGGGAAGGATTATTTCTCCAAGACAGCGCAGTTCATACTTGGAGGCTTGAACGGAAGAAAGGATGAATCACTGAAAGTTCGAGGGGCTATAAATATAAAACCAGGCAAAGTAAGAGACAAAAGAAAAGATCGTTTCTCACCACCATGAAAGGATTAAATTTGTCAAATTTCATCAAACTCTGAGATCATGGGTAGCATGGTCTGGTTGAATTGACATGGAATGACCCATAAACCTTTCAAATTTACTCAGAAGGGACACAGATTTCTAAGCACCAAAGCACATTTAAAACACGAATTTTAAAAGATGAAACAAATTTGAAAAAAAATAATAAAATGAAGGCATGTGTTTTTTGAACATTGATTATTTTTGTTTCAAAATCATGGCTAGAAGTTAGTTGGTACCTGTGTGGTTTCACTTTACATATGGATTCAAATATCTCCGAATATTACTACCCTTATAAGTTCTTTATCCATTAAGGGCTTTAAATCTATTGGAAAATAGGTTGCAAAGAATGCAAAGTGGGTACTGTAGAATATCAATGATTCTTTTTAAAATAAAGTTCGACATTCCATAAAAGTCTTCCGATTTTGAATTATTTAGTTTTTGTGCTGCTTTTAAAATATCAGCAGGTTGGGTCTCATGCCACCGGAAGTCAGTCAAAATGTTTCCGATGTCTTGTGACATGAGATTATTATATTCATAATCAAATTGATTCATAGAATTGTGGTTTGTATTCAATTTGTTACCTACCCTGACAAAGAAATCATTAAATTCGCTTGGAGTAATCGGAACATTTTATTTTCTTCTGGGTTTCCCTCTGCCTAATTCTGCCTTAATGACATTCCAAGCTGCTTTGCATTTATTATTGGAATTATTAATAAATTTATCATTTGCTGTGCATTTAGCTTTTCTAATTTCTGATCTGTAAATATTTCTTAATTTGATATATCTGTTCTTATCTGCGTTACCATTTTTAAATCCATTATAATACATCATAAGCAAGATTTTTAATTTACTCAAGTGTGGATTATACCATTGACCTAAGTGTCTTTGTTCGCGTTTAGCTTTAATTGGTTTCTCCTTTTTTTGGACTCTAGGACAGCAGTCGTTAAATATATCAGAGATGGTACTCATAAATTTCTCAAATAATGCATCGACATTTGCACTTGAGAAAATTAAATGAATCCAATCAACGTCTTTTAATTTGTTTCTTAGTATATTCAGCCTGTTATCATTAATTAGTCTAACAGATTTAATTTGTTTATGTATAGTATTCAGAGGTATATTATTGTTCAATTTTAACCATAAGCCTTTGTGGACCGTTAAATAAAATGTATTGAATATCCCTATCTCATAGCAGTATTTATCTAGGTTTGTTAAAATGTTATCTAGACAAGAGTCTAGTCTTGTTGGCCTATTGTTTGCGCAGTAATAGTTGAAAGATTTTAAAATATTTAGAAGATGTATTTGCTTAGGGGTACTGTTTCGAATGTCAAAATTGATGTCTCCAAGAATAATTATTTTATGTTTGTTAACGTTTTGTCTAGGTACGAAATAATATTTTGCACACACTCGATAAAAAATTCTACATTACTTTCAGGTGCTCTGTACACTGAGATAACAATTGTTCTTAAATTTGGCAGTGACATAGCAGCCACTTCAAAACACCATTCTATGCAAAACTGACTAACATCTAAGATTTTAAAGCTGGTATATAGTGATACACCACCATGATTCATATTTGATCTGCAATAGCCAGTAATTAACCTGAAACCTGGAGGTACATATATTTGCAATTCTTCATCCCGTAGCCAGTGTTCGTTTATGCTTAAAATACAGTTATTTATTCCCCCATTAATATTTCTAGTTCATCTAATTTATTTCTAATGGATCTAATGTTCAGATGCAGTAGTAAGATATCATTTCCATTACAAGGTGGTATCCCTAACTTGGCTTGCCGTAATAATCGTGTTTGAATATTTTCGTGGATTAATCTCGCATCATAATTATGAATTGAATTGTCCACCACCCGACTCAGTGAGGGCCTGTCTTTGCTTATGAGGCCGGGTGGGGCAGAAAGTTTCCCTGCTTTGGTTCCGTTTCTTGCCATTTCAGCTCGATAGGTTTGGAGCTTTTACTTTGATTTGCACTATGATTTTTAATTATCGTACATAATTGATCACATACCCCCTGCTTACCTGACCAATTTAAATGCAAAGCATGGTTTGTGTGTTTATCATTCCCTAACCTACTTATATCTAACATTTCTACATTCTTATACTTTTTACACAAATATTTGATTTTCCTGTTTGTATTATGTACTGCAATATTTACACACGAGTCAGACCGCAGATCATATCTTGAGGTATATTCACAACAATCACTTTCGACATGGCCAGATCATTCAGTTTCTCTTCCAGTGGTTCTGCAACATCCTGTCCTTCGTTGCAGGCCACATTGTTTGCACCAGCCATGATAACTACACAGTTTTTTTTTTCCAAATTTACAGGTTTTATGCCACTTACGATCTCATGTATTTTAGCTCCAGGCTTGATAACACCATCGACTGGAATTTCACCTAGTTGTTTCTTCATTACACCTGCTAGACCTCTGCCGTGACTGTCTGCAAAAATGTGCACTTGCAGATGACTAGGTTTTTGCCTATTTCTCTTCTCAATTTTAGTTGGATTTACTGCTGAGGCATATTTACAAAGATTGCCTGTATCTTTCACTGTACACATGTCTTCCACTGGGAGTTCCTGCAAGATGCTGAATCTATTCTTGTTTATGAAAGTTACAGTTTCGTTGCTTTTACTCGATTTTCTGCCATGCTTCACAACTTGTGTCCATGTGTGGGTGGAGTCATTACATTTGTTTCTTTTTTCGATGGTTTCTAGTTTGTTTCTCAGCATTTGATTTTCATTTTTTAGTTCCAAAATATCACTTTCAAGTATTTTAACAATTTCTAGAAGAGTTGAACCATCATGATCTTCATTGTCCTTTGGGGAGATAGTATGGCCGCCATCTTTGATGCACTGGGGACAAAACCATTCAGTATTTTCTTCAATTCCTTCATCTTTCGGAACGTTTCCACATCTAAAATGCAGCCACTTATCACATGAATCACACAAAATGCCGTTTTTTACTACCCTCTTACATTTTGCACATTTATCATCACACTTTATACATAAATTTGTAGGAGCAGATACACACACATCTACGCTAGTCGGCGCCATTTTTTCGGTCAAAAAAATCCACGAGATCATTCATGATGACAACTTTGTGGAATTGATAACAGAAAAAGAGAAATGCACATGGTTAGCTTTCAGACAAGTATGCTGTAATTGTCTAGGAAATGTGAAAGCTAACAACTACAAGGAACTTGTTAAGATCTTGTTGAAGTGTTATCAGCGCATGGGGTGCAATATGTCCTTGAAAATTCGCCCTCCACCGCCCTCACCCTCCGAGATCGCTCTCGCCCTCGCCCTCCACCGCCCTCACCCTCCGAGATCACTCTCGCCCTCGCCCTCCACCGCCCTCACCCTCACAAGTCTTCCGGAGGGTGAGGGTGATGTTTGCCCTCACGAGGGTCGCCCTCCGGATGGTGAACACCTCTGGTTGGGATAGTAATAAACCGTTCTCATGCCTGGCGCGAGGGTCAGCGACCTTGAGCGGGAGAAAAGCATGCAAGCTTCCTTGCAAATGGATGGCCCGAGTAGTGACGTATTAACATGGCGGGGCGTGTTTTCAGCGCAACGCCAGCCTCGCAACTTTGGAAGTCTCGTTTTTGCCTTAAACTGAACGCACAGAAACGCAAGAACTTGCAGGGGTCGTTATTCCAGGGTGTAGTTTTTAAAATTGTTGTAAAAGAAATGACTGCAAATGTCCATTCAAAGGCGG
Source organism: Lepisma saccharinum (assembly GCF_977018435.1). Classification (NCBI taxonomy): domain Eukaryota; kingdom Metazoa; phylum Arthropoda; class Insecta; order Zygentoma; family Lepismatidae; genus Lepisma; species Lepisma saccharinum. Next base: position 4,468,243 of record NW_028142891.1, read on the forward strand.
GAGGAGGAATCGGAGAAACTACCCAAATTACAAAGAAAGTAATGTATCCGATAACTTAACATTAACATATGTTTTCTTTGTATTAAACAGACATTTTCCCCTTCTAATTTCGTCCTTTTTGTTTTGAGTTACAACAATTTTAAGATTATAATTCCTTATAACATATGTGGGACAGATTTTTTTTGGGTCCGGACGGGAATTTTTTTTAATCCCGACACACGGGACGGGAAAAACTCGCCAATTCCCGACGAAGTCGGGAAATTTTCGGGACGTGAAATGTTCGAAATTTTACGAAGCTCTTAAAATCTCGAATTCTGCGCGTCATTTTCGACTTAAGTGATTGTTTTTGCATTTCTGGAATAAAAACAAACAATTTGCGATAAGTTCCAGACACTTGCAAATGCAGAAAACGTCAAGAATTAACAATTATAAAAAATGACCATTCGGTATTTCCCGACTGCTCGGGATAGGACGGAATTTTTTTTACCCGATCCCGGTACCGACTTTTTGGGATCCCGCACACCCCTAGTTGCGAGACATAAAACAGAATATAAAATATTTTTTGTAATAACTATTCATCTCGATAAATTTGTATGTATAAAATAGACAACCGTATTTACTAGCCAGGAGGAGAAAGAAGAGAGTCATTTATAAATAACAACTATAAAAGTTCAGTCGCGTGGAATTATGTATTATTTTTTTACCAGATTTACAAGAATAAAGCACTTAAATTGTGAAAATTTGCAAGTGACATAAGCAAGTGCTGTGCAAATTTTAAGGCTTTTTTGAGTTCTAATATATTTTCTGTTGTTGACGATCGTCTTATTAAACTTCTTAGCTTACAGCTCTGATTATTTGTCTATCATGTTCCGACATAATTTTTGAGGTTAAGATGAAATTAAACTTGCAATTTAATGTAATAGCAGCACGGTTAGCATTAAATTCCCCATGTATTTAAATGAGAGAACAATTGGCCATCAAAAGCGTGGGGACACAACAGGGGCGCTGCCATCTATAATAGTTTGCTTTGACCGGCCCGTTCCAAAAGTCGCACTAGTTTAACGCGTTAAACGAGTTATGGCAACTGGCCGTTCCATAAGTGCATCCGTGCGTTTCGTGAGGTTCATTACGCTGTCCCAAAAGTCGCATTCCGTGCGTCTCGTGCAAGAACGAGATTCACCAAACGCACGGGCCAGGAGGCTGGTTTGTTCAGTGAGAATCGTCTGCTGCCTGCAGACACCGCGTGTGCATGATGGCTTCAAACTGCACTAGTTCTGGAATTGTATGATAATTTTAACAGAGAGCGATATGAAGCAACATGCACAAGATGAGTGTGCCTCAACTGTTCTTAAAATGTGATTAAAATTAGTAACAGTATCCGCAGTAGAGTTTATTTCTGTCAGAAGGAAATGCCTTCCGCTGGACGCCAGGTGGAAATATATTATAAACAAAGAGCTGCGTCTGCGCTTTCGTCTCACCGTCCCATAAGTCGGTAAAATAACTGGTTTCAGCAGGTTCACGAGCCCAGTTACTTTCGTTCGAGTCGTTCGTTTCGTTATGACCAGTGATAACACCAAAATTTGTGTTTTTTTAAAAAAGAACAAAACAAACTGTTTTTTGTTTAAAACATGTTTTTTTTGTTTTAAAAATAGTTTAAACATGAGTTAAAAAAACATGTTTTAAACAAAGCAAAGTCAACCTTTTCCCAGTAAATTATAGTTAATGTCGTTAAAGAAAAACTACTCATTCATTTTTTAGTTGCCAACCCTGATTATTATAGAGGTTTATGCATAGGGATGCGTTCCGAAAGTCATAACCAGTGATGTGCGTCTACGCGTAAACAACAATAGTCTACATTCTACACGTAGACTATTTTATACACGTAGATTACGTAATCTATGTAAACAACATGGCGAAAGATGAAAACTTAGAAAAGGGCGCCGAGGAAGTAAAACAAAATTATACTACGTATCAGTTGCTGATGTGTGAGGAGAACTTTTCATACCCTCCCTTCCAAATTCGAACAATTTCTCACCTAGGAAAAACCTAATATAGGAAATATTCTAGTGTTTTATGAGAAAATGACCACTCTTGCCTCACGACTGCCATCTGTTGCTTTTTGCATACTATTTATCTTCTTCAATAGTTGATGAGAGAAGAGAACAGAAATTTTGTTGTAAATAGGATTCTTTTCATTTTGTTAGGAACCAATGTAGTTGCAAATGTCACTTGCCTTCATGAAACCCTTGAAAATTAATTTTACTATGTAAACTACAACCCCATGTAATCTACGCGTAGATTACGTGTAGACAACGCATGTAGACGTAAACTTATAGTCTACGGCCAGGGTTGGCATGTTTAAAACAAAAGTGTTTAAAACACTTTGTTTTAAACGTTTAAAACACACGGCTTTGTTTTAAACGTTTAAAACATTTGTAAAGAAAACAATTTTTTTACAAGTGTTTAAAACACATTTTGGTGGTAGATATTTTATAGTCTGTGATAATTTATTTGTTTGGCAACCCTGTTTTTTCATTGAATCTGTGTCAATTAATCCGTGCTTTACAGGTGTCACTTATCGCACAACACTTGAACAACATTATGCTCTGACGTCACGGGAGAAAGCTTTTTAATTTTAGGCTAAATGCCTAAGTTGTTAGGTTAGGGAGGCTAGCTATGTATGCACAAGGTAGCAACATTGTTGTGCTACAAGAAGGACCCGTGCTTTACTGTAGAAATCGAAACTTCTCAGTTCCTTGTTTCGTATCGTCTTGTAAGTTTGAGACTGGTGGAAGCTGGAAATGGAAATTAATATCTGAATACACAATGCATGATTTTGATCATGACGTGATTTTTTTTTCTTTTGGGATACGATTCATTGGTTTGTATAACTGAATGAAGCGCAGATGCTTACTATTGATAACATTAATTTTGTACTTTGAAAGATAAATTGATCTGGAGAATCTATTATGACACTGCAGGTTGTTTTCTGCTATATAAACTGTTCAGGCAGCAGGCAATATTTCACCCTGATTTTTCCAGGACGAGGATAGTAATTCTATAATATTTAGTTTCTTGAAATCCTAAATCCTAACCTACTTCAGTAGTGGCGAAAAAAGGGGGGCTATCACCCACAACTTTTGTCCCTGCAGTAGAGGCATAGAACTATTCTATGGTAGAGGTGTCCGGGATCCCGAAAAGGCTGGACCGGGATCGGGAAAGAAAATTTCCGTCCCGATCCCGACTTCCGGAAATGACTTCCCGACTTTTCGGGATTCCAAGCAGTCTGGAAATTCCGAATGGTCATTTTAAAACGTCGTCAATTCTAGACGTTCTCTGCATTGTAAATGTCTGGAACTTAGCGGAAATTGTTAGGTTTTGTACCAGAAGTGCAGAAACAAGCACTTAAGATGGAAATTACGTGTAGAATCCCGTCCCGAAAATTTTCTGACTTTTTCGGGAAATTGAGAATTTTCCCCGTCCTGAATGTCTGGATTTAAAGAAAGAAGTGTCTCCTGCCACGTTCTTTTTCTGCTGGAACCTCAATAGAGATGCGCGTGGCCGCAAACTCGGCCTTTGTTTTATCGTGATTTCATCATGCTATGTATGCAATTACGTCTGTAACACTTACTGTGAAGTTGTAGCGATTACTTTCACAAAAATGTTTTTAGATTAGGTCCCTTAGCATTCTTCTAATAATAAACTTACATGCTCTCGTAGTTAGCTTAAGTTCTGTTAGCATTAAAATAATATCGTTAAATGCTTTCTAAAAAAAAATAATTCTAAATTACCTGTACATTCATTCCAACTAATCATAAACTTGCATTTCTCTCGTCTCAATCTGTTTGTAGCATCCTCTTAGCAGACGAATTACGTGGCAGGAGCAAATTCGAAGCTTATTCTTACTGCTGACACGTGCGTGGCAGCAGACTCGGCCTTTAAAGAATTTTCCGTCCCGACCCAAAAAAATCTGTCCCATAAACTGTCCTTGTCGTCACTGTACTCATAAAAATGAGTATTTTTTCTTTAACGACATTAACTATAATTTTCTGGGAAAAGGTTGACTTTGTTTTGTTTAAAACATGTTTTTTTTAACTCATGTTTAAAACTATGTTTAAAACAAAAAAAACATGTTTTAAACAAAAAAAAACAGTTTGTTTTGTTCTTTTTAAAAGAAACACAAATTTTGCCAACCCTGATAATAATGCTTCTAGGTAGAATTGCTCATCAGTAAGTTTACGATTTTGTACTAGGGTACGGTAATCTGTGACCTTTCTGTGACGTTACTATTTCTAATCTGTGAGTGTCGCGTGTGAGCAGAAACTAAGCGTCTGTGACTGTGTATTCCACATGTAGAACGTGGTGCAATAAATGGCGTGTTCAATTATCGAGCCCTATGCACCTTGATGATATATAGGTATGTTTTAGTAAGTGCAAGTTAGGGATTTGTGTTTTTTTGTTTTAAGTTAAAGGTAACAGTTTCATGTATCGGAGACACATTTCTTCAATTTTACACAAGAAACTACTTACGGAAATGAGTTTCTGCAAGGTTTATAACCTCCGTCGATATATATTCTTCCTAAAACTTCATCCTACAATGCAGCAGAACAATAAATAATCACTTTTCATGTAATAATATTGTGCATTTTGTGAAAATCGACAACATCATGCCGTTGTTTCCAAGATGTACCTGCAGATGGCTCTAGCGTCGGAAGCGCTAGTGGAATCAGGGTTTCCAAACGCGTGATTTTTTTGGAGAAACGCGAGTTTTTTTTCCTTCGAGAAACGCGCGGTTTTTTGTCGAGAAAGGAAAATGGTTTTTCGATGAATTTAGGGGTGAAATGGGTGCTAATGGAACCTAACCTAACAGGCCTAACCTAACCTTGTGTGAATGGTTCGTGGGGCTAACGTCAATGGTTTGTGGGGCTACCCGTGGATGGTTTTTGGGGCTAACGTCAATGGGGTAACATTATCGTATGGGCAAAACGGATTCCTTGAAATTTACAGGAGAAAGTACTTACGGAAATCATTTTCTTGAGCGTTTTGGAAGTTCCTGAATGTAGATTTGATCCATTTTAATGTGAATGCGTGTTGTTTTCTGCGAAAATCTCTGTCCGACACGCTGTTTCTCCTAACGCCATTTGCTTTTTGCATGAGAGTGCAATGTTCCGTGTGTTAAGACGATGCAACCCCGTAGCCAGGGTTTCAGCCTCGCCGTGTTTTCACTAGAACCACCTGTCGAGTTCGGAACAAGCCATTTTTTCTGAATGGGTGTCACTTATCGCACAACATTGTAGCAACATTGTGTTCCGACGTCACAGGATAGAGGTTTTTTTATAATTTTTCTTTGTATTTATGCTAATGGAACCTAACCTAACAGGCCTAACCTAACCACGTAGGCATTCCTCGTCTCACGTCTGACGTCAATATTCAAGGTTGGAAGGAAGAGAATTACGAAAGAAAGATGGTTCCGACCCGAATGGGTGTCACTTATCGCACAACACTGTAGCAACATTGTGTTCTGACGTCACAGGAAAGTTTTTTTTCATGTTAGGCAATACAAAGGTAACGCGTCTCTTAGCGAAAATATTATTTTTTCTTTGTATTTATGCTAATGGAACCTAACCTAACAGGCCTAACCTAACCACGTAGACATTCCTCGTCTGACGTCAATATTCAAGGTTGCAAGAGTGTTGTGCGTAAAGGAAGAGCATTAACGAATTGCGAAAGAAAGATGGTTCCGAATTGCGAAAGGAAGATGGTTCCGAATTGCTGTTTATGGACAATGAACGTGGTAAATCGCAAGGTTATTTCACAAGTTCTACACGTAATGCGACGTATTAGCATAATTTCAAATAGGGGCACGAAAGTAGATATTTTCCGGTGAACGAGGTTGCACCACTGCATAAATCGACAAAACACTCTCAGAACGTCCCCTAAACCAGTATGCTATCACGGCCATAATGTGTTACAGATTCGAAACAACAAGTAACAGTAAGTACTCGTAAATAGAGAAAATAAACATTATCTTAGTGAGAAATGCATTATTTCGCCTTAAGAAATGTTCCGCAACACGTTAACAATGTAAAGAAGTCCGAAATATATGATTCGTAGGTGTTTTGCCCATACGATAATAGTACCGTCAATGGTTTGTGGGGCTACCCGTGGATGGTTTTTGGGGCTAACGAACAATGTTTCATCGAAATGTACAATTTCCAGACGTGATCCCCGGTTTTTTACAACTTTCATGCACAATAGAGTTGGAAACATTGATATTCGAAAACAAAAGAAGCGTTACAATTCGCAAAGCAAGCGATATCGCACCGTGACGTGCTTTCCGTAGCATTAAGGAAAATGGTTTATTTTAGCAGAAAGTGTTTGTTTTCGTGCAAAAAGGATATTGGCACCTTCCACTATGTTCCGCAATACATAATTGGTAAGTACAAACCACGAGAAAGACAAAATATCCGATTTAAATGTGTCTCCGATGCATGAAACTGTTAATAAGTTAAATAATATATTGTAACAACAAATCTAAGAAACTTCTTTTTTGTTCTTGTTTCAGTGGAATGTCTCGTGTTCTGTTTCTTGGTAAATTCCACATGGATAGTGAATGTCTCAATACTAGTTCGTACAATTTTTTTTTAGTACTGTTGTTCTGTTGTTACTGGAATAAAATTTGGTGAAATAAATTCGATAGAGATGGACCTAAAGGAAATCGTTAAGAACGGAAAAGATTGGATTAGTTTTGCCTACTACAGTGCCAGATGGATGGTTCTGGGTTGCTGCAGCCATAAACCTTCGTTTTTAAGAAAGCTAGAGTTAAGCAAAAGTAATTTCGCTGTAATGTAGCAGCCAGTGGTAGGTTTTTGGCTCATATTTCAGTAACCGTTGCCGATAGAGAAAGTGTTCTACATGATAATTTTTTGTGTGAAGGTGTACACGTCCCTAGGAATGTTCATATTACGATGCACGCACTTTATGTTAGGTTCTCAAATTGACAGGTAAAACCATAATAAATTAGATTCGTTGTAAGATTTTTGTCAAGTTAATATATATGGTCTGTATAAATAATTTAAGGTAACAGTTCGTTATATCGGAAACACATTAAAATCTGATATTTTGTGTTTAGCATGGTTCGTGCTTACCAATTGTGGGTACTAATTTACGGCATGAGTTTACAATACCGGACCACTCTCCAATTTCTATAAAATTTCGCCTACTTACTAATTTCGATGTCCTGATGACGTATTATATGTTCATATTTGGCGGTCACTTGTTAAAACTGTACATTTACGTGTACAACTTGTAAAATAACCTTGCGATTTACCACGGTGATTGTCCATACACAGCAATTCGGAACCATCTTTCTTTCGCAATTAATTAGCTAATGGTCTTCCTTTACGCACAACAATCTTGTTGACGACAGAAGAGGAATGCCTACGAGGTTAGGTTAGGCCTGTTAGGTTAGGTTCCATTAGCATAAATACAAAGAAAAATTAATATTTTAGCTAAGAGAACTATACCTTATCTTGCCTGTTGATTTCTTCATGTTGGGAAAATGGCGTCTTCCGTGGAGCTATTGTTCTTATGGTACATATGCATACGTTAAGAAAACATAGTTTATTTCATTTTTTTCTCGATTTCCATACTTGACCGCCAATTATTACATGCAGATTCGTGATTAGGAGTTCACAATTAGTGAGTAGGCGAAATTTCATAGAAATTGGAGAGTGGTCCGGTATTGTAAACTCGTTCCCTAATTTACTATTCCCCGAACAGATTTCTATAAAATTTAATTATCCCCGAAACTTATTTCTTCAATTTTACAGGAGAAAGTACTTACCGAACTGACTTTCTGTACACTTTTGATAGGTCGTGGAAGTGTTTTTCCCACCGCTTAATTTATTTCGCTGGTAAATCATGTATTTTTGAAAATTGTCTCTCCAATGCACGAGACCTCTTTGCCACTATGTGAATCAAATGTTGCGTGCTTTCAGTGATGTAATACCCGGTCAGTGTTTCCAACCACACCGTTGTTCTCCAAAAACATGACGATTTTCAGATGACAATTTTAACTGTTTGCCTAACCTAACCTTGCTGTGCATGGTTTGTGGTTTTCGAACCTGGAAAAAAATACAAAATCAGTGACACGAAAGTAGGTATTTTTCGATGAAGAAGGTTGCAACACTGCATAACCACTGATCATCGACAACCCTAGTGAAGATTTCTCTGCCATATTGCGTGTAACGCAAGCGAAAATGAACAAACAAGAATTACTCGATATGTCGAAAATTGAGATTGCGTGAAATAAACGAAATGCCACCTTAAAGAATCCTTAAAAATGCAGAATATGTAAGTACCAATGCGAAAAAGAAGGAAATAAAGGAATTGCAGCCGTTTCGAGGATACTTAACATTTAATCAGGTTTTTACAGAAGAAACTAGTTACAGTAATAAGTTCCTGTAGCATTGTCTAACATCTGGAAGGTGTTTTGGAGCGAATTTACAATATAGATTTGATTTGATTTTGATTTTAAAATTTTGGGTGCGTCAGCACTAAGGCTACTTTGTACCCGTCACACTATACGGGGTCCAGCCCCTTACTGTTTCACATAACAACTCTAACGTTGCTTAATTAAAATCATAAAATATTAAAATGTTCTGACTTTCATTAAAAGCCGAGGCTGCAAAGAACACTCAGCACAAATAAGGACAAAACACAGGACAACACAAACGAAATTATACTGGCCATGGGGAAAGTCGCCAGAGCCTCGTTAGTCTTCAGTCCAGGGTGTACTGACGTGGAAGTGAGGTTGACATTTGGGTGTACTACGTGGAAGGTCACCCCTTACAATATAGAGAAAGTCCCCAATTTTGTTAATTTTCGGTATACTAACTAATTTTGGCCTCCAAATGACGAATCTGTTGTAAAAAACCGGGGGTCATCTGGAAATTTGAAAAAAAGCAGATTGATTTTTTTTATATATAGGTGTATATACGTAGTTTTACGAACGAAAATGTCATTGTTTCCAACCACACCGTTGTTTTACAAGAAAATTATTTATGATGTTCAATTCTAGTACGATCCCTATTTTTTCGATGAATTTAGGAGTGAAATGAGTGCTAATGCAACCTAACCTAACCTCGTGTGAATGGTTCATGGGGCTACCCGTGGATGGTTTTTGGGGCTAATGAACAATGTTTCGTCAAAATGTACAACTTCCAGACGTGACCCCCGGGTTTTTACAACAGATTCGTGATTAGGAGGCCAAAATTAGTTAGTATATCGAAAATTAACAAAATTGGAGACTTTCTCTATATTGTAACAGAGTGGCTACAAACAAAAGGTAAAAAAAAGGTAAAGTGTTCCCCTGTGCATAGCACCACGCCATGAAGGCGTATAGGGGGTGCGGGGGTAACGCCCCACACTTTCTTGATCCGGTCGTGACAAACAAGCAGAAATGAAATTCCCTGACTTTTCCAGGTTTTCCAGGAAAAAATTTACATTTTTCCCTGACAATTACAAGCTAAACTAAATCGATGGTTTTGCAAATAGAAATAATAGACTCATACAGATCCACGTATGCTTTTGTTAAGTACCAATATTATTTTCTAAGAATTTGACTTAATTTCTCTATTCTCTATGATTTGAATTCAACTGCAAAATAGTGAATTTGGAAAATTATTACAATTCACAAGCTAGGGAAGGATTACGGAATTTTGTCATAAAATAAAATACTTGATTATTTTTAAAGTTACGACTAAATAAGACAAGAGTGAAGAGTGAATGATTAAGAAATACAATTTGTAATTTATCAGTCTCCTTATACGTTCTCGGTATTATATGTTGATATTTCCACTGAGGTTTGGAACCCTCTGCTTGCAAGAACCATGAGTGCGGACTCATTTTTCAATGCATAAAGCTACATCTCTCTTCTCTGTAAAGCAAACAACTTAACTTTTGCATATAAATGAAACAATTGAATGGTTTGCGACGTATTAGCATAATTTCAAATTCGGGCATGAAAGTAGATATTTTCCTGTGAACGAGGTTGCAACACTGCATAAATCGACAAAACACACTCAGAACGCCCCCTATACCAGTATGCTTTCACGGTGTTAGATTTGAAACAACAAGTAACAGTAAATACTCGTAAATAGAAGATATACACATTATCTTAGTTAGAAATGCATTATTTCACCTTAAGAACCGTTCCGCATTCGAAAATAACACGTTAGCAATGTAAAGAAGTCTGAAATATATGATTCGTAGGTGTTTCCCTCATATGATAATAGTACGAAAATAAAATATCCCTATATGCATTCTACTAAGGTTCTGATATACTTCTACATTAATTCCCACTACTCTACGATATTTAGTGTTTCTTTTGTCAATAGAACACTGTCCGTGGGAAGCACGCAGGCTTGCTTAATGTGATTTTTAAGTTGTTTTTTTTTATTAACATTTCAATCTCCGCGAAACATTTCTAACTCGTTTATTCCGTGATTTTTAATATTCATAATGACCTATTCTCCATTGCGAAAGATTGTTTAACATGGAGTTTTGCTTTTTAAGCAAAAAAAAAAAAATTACTATTTTCGGCATATCGAGGAATTATTCTTCGTTGTTTTTTCGCTTCCGTGACATGCAATATGGCAGCCACAGGTTGACTAGCGTTGTCAATCATCAGTGGGTATGCAGTGTTTCCAACCTTCTTCAAGCAAAAATACCTAGTAAGACAAACATTTCATTAAAAGACCTAGTACAACGAACCATGCATGGCAAGGTTAGGTTAGCTTAGGTAAGGCATATATAGTTAAAATTGTTACGTCATCTTTTTGCAAGTTATACAGAGTACCTTGACGATATGTAGAATATCTGCAACAGAAGTCCACACAGATAATGTTCTGGTAATTCAACACAAGTTGGAATGGCCGAAACTGTGTGCGAGACGTTTGTGAAAGGACATTTGTCAAATGTATGAGTTTTGCCACCTTAAATACTCATTTATGTTAACACCTGGATGGAAGTATTTGCGCTTTTAGGCAGCATATCATTGTGCTACATAAAGCAAAAGATTTAAAGGCTCTCCTTTAAAGCAGGAATTTTGATTTCTGTCCCCATTTTCAGAATTCTGGTCCACTGTGCCTTGGTATGAAATATCTCTCAGGGTACTATTTATATTCTAATAACATATAAAAATAAACTGTAGCACATAATCCAACACCTGATGTCTTGAATGACATTGGGGTCATTCCTCACAAAATCACCCAGACAGGTTGCTTCATATTTTTTTTTTACTGATAGATACTTGGTATAATATGAAAAATATGTAATATTAGACTTTTCCAACAAATATTTTGAAAGTTATGAATTTTGAAGATTATCAGAAATTGGGTGGACGAACGAACTGTGTCATATCTATGAAACTATGTGGAGTATTTTGATGATTTAGGTATTGTTGGAGAGAAGGACAGTCCTAACCGATAATGAGTATATTACCACTCTCACCTACCCACAAAGTAGAAAAATCTTGAAATAAAGTAATATTTTGTGATTAAAAAACACTCCAGTTAGAGTAGTTGTTTGATAGGGAGTCCCAGGCTTTCCCACAATGAGAATTGTTACACAGCATAATCAATAAATGTCAAACATAAATGTAAAAATATCCGAGGTATTATTTTTTATAGCAAAAATATCACAGTTTTCAATTTAGGGTGTATGAACCAATTTTCCACTGTCATACAGCTGTATTTTTTGACAAATGGCCCTAAAACAATCACAAATTACCTGCTGCAAAATTAGTTTGGTATTGACGCTTGAGAAGCACGTGGAGGAAAGGGGTCTACGTCACTGCGGGAGAGTGGGTTACTGTCATGCGAGCCAATCAAAATCTGCCCAATGCTTCACCAAAGCCCTGGTTACCTAGCAACAGAAAACGTTCATCATGGTGTTGCCGCTTATCGGGCGATTATTCTTGCGATCAGATTTCATGTTGTGGGAGAGGACATGTTTGTTTGTTGCGTTGCGGTGATATTTTAACCGGTCCGTTTGCTTAGTGTTTACTGAATTTAGCGTATTCTTTGTTGTATATAACGTGTTGTTTTAGTGTTATTTTTTGTACATAATTTTCCGTGTTCTGCTTGTGTGAAGAATGTAAAACACAGGAGACAATAATCGAGATGACAATGTACCAAAGAGGCCATGCACTAAAAGAAATAAAGCCTTCGGTAAAGGAATTCCTCTCAAAGGCCAAACGCGGGAGATGGTTTGTTCTGTGCGCAAATATTTTGAGCAAGAGAAAAACAATGAGGATCCATCATATCTGTAAACAAAGTTATGGACAGGACTGCTGCTGCTGTCGGCGTATCTAAGAACACCATTGTTACCATAGGGAAAGAAAAATAATGTGGTGCAAATAAATCGATGCGAGGCTTCAAAATTGGAAACCCCAGGAAAGAAGAGGAATATCAGTAAACGCGTAACAAATTTAGATACCTTTCAGCAAGATGCTATTCGTCGCCATATTTATTCTCATTATAGGAGGAAAAATCATCCCACTGTTGGGAAACCACATTTCGTTGAAAGATTCAGGACTTTTTCAAGGTGGGGCAACATCTTTAAGGACAGTCATAAAATCTCTGGGATTCTCATACAAAAAAATTAATGGACGCAAAATACTGATGGAAAAACCTTACATTTCTGCATGGCGATGTAGATTCCTCAGGGAAATTACGAAGCACAATTCTGATGAAATTGTTTGGCTTGACGAAACCTGGGTAAACGCCAATGACAGTGTGAATAAAGGATGGACTGATGACACACCTGAGGGTACGATGGGATTGCCTTTAGGTAAGGGGGCCAGGATAATATTACTTCATGCCGGTACATCCTCAGGGTTCATTCCAAACTGTTGTCTGCTTTTTACTTCTAAGAAAACGGGGGACTATCATGAAGAAATGAACCATACCACATTTTTAAAATGGTTTCAGGACTCGCTTCTTGACAATCTACACACACCGTCCACTATCATATGTGACAATGCAAGTTATCACTCCGTGCTTTTGGACAAAGCTCCAACTATGGCGACTAAAAAAAGTGATATTGTTCAGTGGCTTACATGCAAAAATGTACCAGTAAATGAAGACCTGAAGAAGGTGGAATTAATCGAACTCGTTAACCGTTACAAGCCGCAGTTTCCTACGTAGGTCATTGATAGTATTGCTGCAGAACATTGGCACAAAGTAGTTAGACTCCCTCCTTACCATTGCCATTTTAATGCCAGGTAATCACTTGGGCTGAGTCGACTCCGTAGTCGCTCAGGATATTTGAAAAAGTTCCACAAAGTACCACAGGTCTCCCGCATGAAAGTCACACGCCCCAACAGCTGGACCTTTGTGCACTTCAGTTGCGGTATAATTGAAAGATGGGCAGACTTGAATGGCGACTTCGGAAAGAAATGGTTATTGCATGTGTGTCTATTCAATATTTTCAGAATGGATTTAAAAGATAACCTGTAAACAATGCTCGTTTCGTTAATTCGTTCATGTTGTAAGGGATATGGAAATGAAGAGAGAAAACAATAACACATTTCATCATTGTTGTTCCTTTTCATAACACGTAAATGAATCCCGGTTTCCTCGAAAAACAATGACACATTTCATCTTTGTTGTTCCTCTTCATAAGACGCTTTCCTTGACACAGCGCCAGACGGCTGCACTGCGTACCGTACCGCATGATATGGCAACACCGTGTCGCGTGTTCCTTCAGCTCTCAATACCAAACTAATTTTGCGGCAGGTATAATATTAGTACACATAATATTGTTAGAAATATTGAATAAGTGGGAGAAGCGTTACTATGATGGTCATCCTCCTTTCGTTCACAAAAATTGTACTAAGGCCAGAATTTTTGTCCATAAGGCATATGGGTCAGTCCATACCGAATGTTCCAGCACCAGTTGCTTGTCCAGTTTTAAAATTTTCAATATTATTATTGTTCTAACACCTATGCAGGGGGAGTTCGAAGCAGGCATTATTTTCTAAAAGTTGACTTTGTTTAAAAGTGGTGGCCATTTTTTGTTTTATGGGTGGGTGTATTTGGTCTTTGCAGACAGTTGTGATAATTATAACTCGGCTAAGGAAATTGGTAGAAAGCTGTGGTAAACAACATAGTTTTCAGTACATTTCAAGCTTTATTTTGTGTTTCTGTGCAATTTTTCATAATCTTTCATGAAAATGGCTGGAATTTAAGGCCAAAATTTATATTCAATGTTGAACAAAAGTCAAAGTTTAGCATTTTTTAGTAGGGAATTAATATAATATAAGAGCTATATATATATTTTTTTTAGATAAAGCACAAGGGGACAACTTCCTGCATTCTGCAAGAAGGCAATCCGTATCCCTCACGGGCGAACATGAATTGGCGTGCATCTTTTAACTTTTCAAAGTCGAAATGTTCTTTTAAGATTGTCTTTTTAACTTAGGTGTTTTTACGAAAGGATGGTATTGGGGATGGAAGTTTTAACAGGATTGGGCAAGTTTTTAGAATTCCTTTTCTACCATAGTTATTCCTATATCCTTTTTCCTTGATTTTAATTCAATTTGACATGGCTATGAAGCGAAAGAACCTGATGAAGGGAACAGTAGATTCCTGAAACGTTGTTTGGAAATAGTACATACTCACTAATCATAAGTAGAATAAGTTTAGTATTTTTTTAAATCTATTTTTTATAATATTTTTTTAAGAATACTTAGTCTGTAATTGTGGGAAGGAGGAAAATTGACTCACTCGCAACCTTTTGCATTTGAGTACATACCAGTTCCAGTCAACATGTGAATTGTGATCGGATAGTAACACTGGTTTTAACATTGTTCAGTTTACACTACATACAATTAGGTTGCTGTCTTGATTAATGTGATGATAATTTAAGGCGAGAGATAACTGAGAATGTTCTATAACCCTGTTGTTGATCATACAGTGTGTCCGGATGAAAATATACCAAAAAGAAGTTTGAATAACTCGCCAACCATTCCCGGTTACGTTTATTTGGAAGAGGGAATCGTAAAATTTTATGATAAGCAAAATAAAATTGCAGTATCTCAATGTGTGCTCCTTTGGTTGCTCGACAAACATAAAGTTGGTACTCAACCTCAATCCATACGTTGTGCAACGTTTCATCTGGACACACTGTATTGTACGTAAACTTTTTTTGTGCTTTCGGTGTTGTCGCAGCAAAGTCGAGCACTATGTAATGACTTGTCAACATTTGGAAGCTGCACAGCGAAGGTAGTGCCACAAATAGGACGATTCATTGTACTTTTTAATCTTTGGAAAGCACGAGAGGGAATGTTCTTGAATAAGAGATGGAGTCAAACTACTGGCAATATTAATGAATAGTTTTATCTGCGGAACGTGCTAGAATATAATGAGGATATAAATATGCGGCTTCAATTTCCTGGTTTGTCTGTACAACAGAATCGGTTAATGAGACTTCAGAGGTAAGTGCGACAGTTCATACAGTAGATTACGCTGCAATGCCAAGGGTCCTGGGTTCGAATCCCGCTCGTGCTTGGTTGTTTATGAATGTCCATTCATCAATTTCATCACTCATCCCCATCTTTGCAAATTAGCCAAGAGGCACAAAATGCAAAGTAAAATAAACTAAATCAATCAATCAATCATACAGTAGATTAGTGTTCAGTCAGTGTGTATTGGTAGCTTTATAAGATCTAGTGATTCAAAAACGAAAAGGACTAAATATCGTGAAGGAACGAAGTCTACTACTAGTTCAGTTCAGGTCCAAAGCTGAAGACAGTGAAGACAGCGGAACTTCTCGAGCCTCAGTGTAGTGCTATTTCGGATAAAGAGTCGAAGAGATCAAAGGTCTCTCAAGTGGATATTTCAACACTATGAGATATTGGAGCGGTTTATAAAGAATGAAATAAGCTGAACAGATCAACTGAAAATTAAAGTTTTGAGTGATGATTTAGTTGTGCCTGGACCAAATTTCATTGCATAAAAAAATACATTTGTTTACGCCTACTGGGTTCGACACAAACTCAAACACTTACCTACGTACTATGAAGAGACAGCCGAAAATTTTATGAATGGTGAGAAGAGAAAGCAAGATGATGTCGCATATGTAGACATTTTAGCGGAAATTTCTAATCAGGGTTCTGACATACCGTGCCATTGCTCTACCTACTGAGCCACCGAGCTACCCTTGACTTCGACTCAGGGGCGCCAACTTGTCAAAATTATTGGGGCGCTCTGATCACTGAAATAAATGAATGAATGACTCACTCCCTCCTTTTTAAAAAAAATGAAAATTGCGTCTTCGTATAGCAGTTGTTAAGCAGCTATTATATTCCTCATGCAAATGAAATGTAACATGAAAAACGTTTAGAAAATGTTTCTAAGTCTGTTTATGTCTTTTGTGTCTGTTCATTTGTTTTTCAGATAACAATTAACATTTTTATTGAGAAGTATGTATTTACATTAAGAGACCAACCTAACAGTTTTATGCCGGCCTCGGTAGCCGAGTGTGTTGGGTGGTCGACTCAACTCGCTTTGATCCAGAGGTCTTGGGTTCAAGTCCCGGTGAGGGCATGTTCGCAACAGACATGTGATGGGTTGCAAATAACCTTAGTGTTGACGTATACATAAAATATATTTACAATATTTAACAGCAGTTATATTTAATTATTTGTATACATGTTAACACAAATCGCAGGAAAATAGTTTTACTTTTTTGTTCTTGCTACAATATTTTACTTTTTAAATTTAATTTTGCAATAATAAAAAAAATAGCATGTACACAAAGATATAAAGTGAGATACACAACAAAAACATATGAACATGATTTAAAAATAAATCAAAAGTTGCTCTACGCAGTGGGTTATTTTTTTATGAACTCATTAACGAGCGATCTCAGGTCCAAATTATCAAGCACAGTTTAATGTATGTGGAGTACCGCTAAGCTGCTTAGTCTCTTCTGCCCTATTGTAGATCTCAAATATGTATTTCGTCGGCGAATAGCAGTGAATGACCTTTTGGCTGTGGCTGTCGTCACTGGCACAGTGCGGAGGACCATCATGAATTTGACAACTTCAGGCAGGAGCTCCTGGAGGGTGCTGTCTTCCAAAAGAAACTTTCTTATGTCACGCATGGTAGTTAGAACCACTTTCTTCTGTTTCGCGATATCACCAAGCATGGACATGTGTAAGGAGAGTCTATCGACATCCAAATCTTGGCGAAAGAATTCTCGCGTTTGCTGAAAGTTTGTTGTGCAACTGTTCACAAGGGTGACCAGATTTTTGTTGACCAAAAAGATTATAGTCTATAGGTTGAAGCTGCGCATGCACAAAACATAAAAAGAAAACTAAAATAAGGGTGGATATTTGTTATTACTTATACAGAGCATTCCCTGACATTCGCTACGAGACTCGGCTGCAAGCGGCCCGGCATCAGCGCTTGTCTTTCCCGGTGAACGGGTCCGCAACATTCGCACTCTACAGTCTGTTTTTCTCGCTCTCCCTGCCTTCGCTCTCTTTCCTTTTCTGTTGACGTTGCAGACTGACGCCCGTATAATCCTCCCTCAGAAGTTGTGTTGTGTCGTGTCCGTGTGTTGAAGATTGAAGATTGTGGCTTAATATGGCACCACAAAAGTTTACATTACAACAAAGGATTTATCTTGTCGAGTATTACTTCGGAAAGAGGAATTGTGGAGAATGCGACGACGTTTTGCAACGAAATTTCCTGGTGTTCCCGTTCCACATAGGACCACTATATTAAACCTCGTAAAAAAGTTCAGAGTAACAGGGTCAGTTCTGAATAAATGGGGAAATCTAAAAATTAAAGTATACAAAGACAATCTGCACGCCATCCATGAGTTAAAAGAGAGTATTGTACGAGAAATCTGGAGAATTACAGTAGACGAACTTGCACGTGTAAATGCCAATTTCCTTGGGAGATGCCAGGAATGTGTTGCAGCAGAGGGACATCATTTTCAACACCTTCTGTAGTCAAGGTAAGTACACAATATGAAAACTGTAATTTTAATAGCCGACTCTACCGACTGTCGCGCACCCTTTCACCGGGAAAGACAAGCCCTGATGCCGGGCCGCTTGCCGCCGAGTCTCGTAGCGAATGTCAGGGAATGTTCTGTATTATAGCCCCTATAAAATAGGCCTACACTCTACAGATTAAAATTACTTATGGGTCTAATGTAATTAGAGATATTTACTCACCAATGGGCACCATCATTCATACTTCTGGGATGATTTTGCTTTCTTGAGTATGTTTAATTCATCCTTTATTGCCAGTCTAAACTCTTCATAGGTTATGTCCACATTGAATTTCACTTTCATTACTTGTTCGAGTGTTGACACCAGGAGTGTACTTTTTTCCTCTCGCCAATAAGTTTTAATAACACTGATGAGTCTTTCACAATCAACATTTGTACCAGGCAGAGTAAAGAAGAATTTTATAAGAGACACAATCGTTTTTAAATTTGACCCAGCCTGTACTGGCCTCTACTTACCCATCATTGTTTCTTTTCTTTCCCCCCAATCTTCAAGATGTTTTTCAATGGCTTTTGAAATTGCACAGTAAGTGTCAAAAATATCATTATCATTAAATTCCAATGAATTTGAAATGTTTTCCTTGTTGATGGAATATGAAAATGACTCTTGAAATTGTCCACAGGAAATTGAGTCAATTTTCTGTTCTGTGGATTTTAACGCATATTTACGCGTAAAAAAACAAACGAAATTAAATAGCAAGGGAGAGAGTATATTTGGGGATTTTTGCAAATTGAAAAGAGTATAGAGTATATGAACCTCCAAAAGTTTATAATACTCTTAAAAGGAGTATGTCTGGTCACCCTATGTTCACAGTTTAGATGCATTCTTTCTCTACGGCTGTTATTTTTTGTAGTCCTGTAGATTCATGTCCTTGTTTAACACATGATTTTGCTGTGTCACACACGTCAGTGTATATTGATTTATAATACTATTTTGGAGTGTAGAACTTGTGATGTTTGGCAGCATCAGGATTTTCAAGTCTCTTAGGGATGTGACGTTGCCGGGGCAATTCTGGCTCATCAATGACGCTCGGGTTGCCCTCTGCGCATTTCAGCCAGAACTGCTCAAAACACATTCGCTTTTCTTGAAAGATGTCAGTCAAGTATTTTAGTTTTGATTCCACTTCTGTAGCACCAATGCGTGGAGACTGATTATTACAGTTTACCTCTTCTATGGGGCCCATCACATGGCAGTAGAGGGAGAGAAAGAAAAATGTCTTGAAGTGAAGCATTGTCTCCAGGTATCCAGCACATTTTGATGCTGTGTCAGTAGAATCTTCAGAAAATTTCTCAAATAAATTGAGAAGGTTTTCATAGTTCTTTAAGATCTGTTGCACACTTAAGGCTCTCAACGTCGACCAACGAGGGCAAAGTGGTCGCAGTCCAGTGTGGCCAGCCTTCTCATTCACATCAATAATATTCCTAAATATTTGCATTCTTTTAGGGGATTCCCAAACAGTCTTTAACAAGTCTGCTAAATTCATTATGTCTCTGATTAATATATGTATAATAGTAAATAATAATTATATACTTAGTATATAGTAATAAGTCATGTGTTTTGCTGTCTCCGGTCATAGCCCCCCCCCCACCCAAAGTTGATGGTCTAGAACATTTCTAATGTGTGTTTAAAGTTAAGTTCATGTGGCACAATTCAGAGTAAACTTTACACGAAAAAAAATTAATACTCTTAAGCAAAATTATTCGGGGGCTCTGCCCCCACATCATTAACATTGAGGGTCTCGAGCCCCCCTAAGCCCCATGGAGTCGGCGCCTATGCTTCGACTGATTCTTCGCTAAAATGTCTACATAGTACACATCCTGTGTGTCGTATTGTAAGATGTGTCTTGTATAATAAACATGCACAGAAAATAAAGGAGAAATAAGAAAACTGAGGGGCATTCGCACTGGTTACGGAAACATTTTACTTCTGTAGTCAACACAAGCTGCCGTTTCGAGGTAACTACGACAATGGCCTGGTAAGGGAGATTTCACACAGTGTTGCCTGAGAATTTCACAAGTCAGATGTAGGTTTGTGCAGCCCTTTGGTGTTGCTACAGTGTGAAATGTGTATCACGTGTTCCTTTGGTGTGATATCTTGCTAAGTCTTGAAGAGCCAAGTCACAAGGATAGAAAATTAGAGCTTTGTTAAGGTTAGGTATGAAGGCAAGCACAGCACCCTAAAGGATAATATCCAAACCTGCAGGAAGAATGCATCTTGAGTCTCCAATACAAAATGATAAAAACTTCTGGTGAGTTGATTTAAAGAAATGTTTCCGATATAGATAGTGGCATGCCCAGTATTTTCAGAAGGGAGAGGGGTTATGCATACTTTTGACTTTTTTTGGTGGCGAGTCCTCATTTTGCCATCTTGTTCTTTTTTTTTATATTTATATATAAAGGAAGACTTGGTCAAATGGGGTTATGATCCCACCAACCCTCCCTTTGGCACGTTACTTCAAATAAATGAGTAAGCATTTGATCATATTGGGAGACAAAACATTAGATGTTTTGACATCTAACGGAACGGAAGGGTTTGATCTATCATTAGAACGGAAGGGTTTTCACTGCATTAAATGTTTCAAGATCCAGCTGTATTTGAGAAGTCTTCCTGTGTTCATGCCGATATATGACAAGACTGCGGAAGCTGTGCTAGATAATTTTGAACACTTGAGAGTGCTTAGGCCCCCTTTTGGAACCCAATCGCCACCACTGGTCCTAAACATACAATTGTGAGGTTGTATCTATACCCCTTTTAAAGATGGTCTTCAGCCCCCTCCCCCCCCAAATGAATTCCTGGATCTGTGCCTGATTCAGGGGTTGTTCACGGACAGAGGGTAAACCTTCCATTAGGTTTACATGTGACAATGCCACTCCATCTTCTTGGCTGTGAGTTGTTAATTTCTAAGTTGTTAACTTTAGTATATTATTTTCTAAAATAATTTAATATTTCAATGAAAAGTTTCACTTCGATTTTGTTATAGTCTTGTAACTCGGCATGTATTGCAACAGGTTAGCATGCTGCTGGTTGTTTACTATGAAACTCCACACACTCCCACTAACTTTACGTGTGTAGTGTATCCATAAATTTATTAAAGCAAGATTTATGCAGTTATAAATTCATATTTGAGCTGTTTTATTGTTACCAGATTCAGCACTTGAACTGAACACAGCATGTATTAAGAGTATATTTCACATAAAATTTAAGTAATTTGAGTTAAAGTGTAACTGATATAAGTGTGTCAGTTTTTGTTCATTGGTTAATTTAATGTATTGAGCCTTTGTTGCAGTACTGTCTAAATTATCACAAAATATTTAAAAAAAAGTAAGATACATGTAGTGGTTAAAAATGTAAAACAAATGCAGTTATTTTGATCCAATTCCCTACAGGTGCTCCTCAGATCATAGGTTAGAATAACTGAAAAGCAGGTGAACTGCCAGAGGTGAAGCAGCAGCCATTGTAGTTGTTGCCAGAGGTGGATAACAATGTGCTTCAGAAACCTTCCAACAAGTTTCTTGGCAAACTGGGTGGGACTAAATCTTTTCAGGTATTGCAGGGATCTCTGCGCAATCTGAGCCACGTCTTATGATGCTTAATCATGTCTCTCTTCATTTGCCACACTCCTTGTTCTACTGTGAGGTTTCCTATGGTATTTCTAAGACACATTAATTGTGGGGTGCAAGCAGTGTTCTTCAAGTAAAGATCACTGAAAGGCCAACCTCTCTTCCATGCAGTGCTCCCTGGGAACTGCTACATACAGGCTAACGAGGCTCTGGTGACTGGAACCACAGCCAGGATAATATTTTGTGGTGTTTAATCACACAGATAGTCTTATTTTTTCTGAATTTTTTTATGCTGTTAATTTATGGACATAGAAGGTATGTAAATAGGTGTCTTGCACTTAAGTCACAGTAAATAGCAAAGCTTAGGTACTTCTGGAGAATCCTTCATATGCTTGTGTTGACAAATATTTTTTCAGGATGGCAAAAAAATGTTGTTTTTTTTTCATTTGTTTTCTTAGTGGTGTGAAATATGGATGCTCACTCGAACCATTTTCTTTACAGTCTTCCTGTCCAGGAGTCTCAGCATGTGGTAATGTTTCAGCAAGTAACAACTATTTCTGCAAAGTTTTTCAATCTGCTGTGAAGCTTTTAACTCCAAGCTTTCATTGTTGTTCTTGAGTTTGAGGGGTGTAATGGCTGACCCTTGCACATAGTACAACCAATTGCCAACGTCACTTTCACGTAGTACAACCTGGACTGAATTTTACAGAGTAATGAGTCTCTGGCATCTGGACCTATGGCCAGTGTAATCGTCGAAGGGCTGTGTGTGTTTTTCCTTATGTGTGCTGAGTGTCCCTTTACAGCTTCAGCTTTTAACCAAAGTAAGAGTATTTTAGTACTTCTACATTACAGATAAGTTATATTAATTATGGTAATGGGCTGGATCTCATGAATGTGACTGGTGCAAAATTCTGACACACTCAGAATTTTCAATGCAATCAATCAATCTTGAGCTTTAATGCTCAATCTTTATTTTATCATGACACGGATGTTCTCCTGGGAGTTTTGCTCTTATTCAAGTACCTGGTTTCGAATTTCTTGTCCCAATTTTACTTGTTTGTCTGGTAGGTGTGGAAACTTTCACAAGTTCCCATTGAAAACAGGATCAGGATTTGTTTTACTGGTTTACATCTTCCAAATAATTTTACCTGATTGTTCAAATGGTATTTATTGCTTCATAATATCATACATTGTAATTGTTTCATGTCTTAAATAGTTTGGGTTAGGGTATTAGGGGTGACCTTAAGGGAGGGCACCCATATGTCAAACTCTCTTTCAAGTAGTTCACCCTGGACTGCATTCTTGCAGGCTAACAAGGCACGTGTGACCCACAGCCAGTATTATCCTCTATGGGGCTTGTGTTGTGATCCTCTGTGAAGACACCCTAATGTTAATCTCTTTTCCACGTTGCACAGCCTGGGCTGTATTTTGCAGACTAGCAAGAGACTTGCATTTTGTGTAATCCTTTGTGGGGCTTGTGTGCTGTGAATATGTGTTTCTGAATGTCCCTCATATCCTTATCTTCATGATTAGCCAATAATGGCAGAAAAGCAAAATAAAATCAACCACCTCACAGAAATTTCAGTTTCAGTTATGGTTCAAGTACTGTAAGTGATGCTGTCATTTTGCCGTAATTATACGGAAAATTTCCTGTGATAGGAACAATCAGTATTTTGCATAACTTTTCACTGTAACAACATTAACAGGGACATACTTTTAATGGCTCAAAACTACCTACTTATTTTCCACAATGTACTGCATTTGTAAAGGTTACACGTTTCTGGTGACCATAATCACTTAAACAATATACATTGAAGCCATTGAAATACATTACTTTGTTACTGTTACTAAGCTTTTTATATAATGCAGTAATTTGTAAAAAGAAATCATCATGCTTGAAGAACGCTGTTCATTACCGTACAATGTATATTCACCAGTATCCACAGTAGGAAATATTGAAAACCTATGGACAATGGGATGGATTTTGCTTTTTTACAGACTGTTTCAAAAGTCATGCAACCCAAACTTGGAAAATTTATATAAAAGGAACAAGAGATATTCTACAAAAAAGGCTATCCAAATAAATATGGATAATACATGTATATCACATGAAGTATCTTCGGTGTGAAATACGATTTTTTGACCACTGAATTCAGATCCATGAAGAATTACATAACTGTAATAACTCGTGGACTTCCCTGCATTTTGGTCATAATTTTCCAGGCATGTCAAGTTCGTAGCTGCTCCATGGTGTCTGCTTTTCTTTTTCTCCCTTTTCTACTTTCCAGAGGTTCCTGGGACACCTTGACTCTGCTGTATTCACGAATCTCACCTTTATTATAGCGCTGTCTTGCGAGTTCAGGTCGCATTCACGAGGGGTAAAACCGATGGAGCTTTGGGTACATCACGCTATTCCAAAACATATTGTCTCACAATTCATTGTATCGAGGTTCCCTTCGGACTACAAATCACAAAATCGCACCACTGTCTTAGTGTGATGTGAAGTTTTCCCTGGACGTGGTAGTAATAATTGTGAGGGGTGTAAGGGGTGGCCTTCTGATAAGGTGCCCAAAAGTCAACCTCACTTCCACTTAGTACACCCTGGACTGCATTTGATGAACGAGGCTCTGGCGACTGGCCCCATGGCCAGTGTAATTCTGTGTTGTCCTGTGTTTTGTCACTATATGTTCTGAGTGCCGCCTTACAGCCTCAGCTTTTAACCAAGGTAAGGCTGTTTTAGTTTTCAGACATGATTTAATTTTTGTTCTGATAAGAGGCTAGACCCAGCATAGTGTGATAGGTGCAAGAGAGCCTTAGTGCTAACACACCCAAAATTTTAATTTCAAATTCAAGTAATAATTGTGAGACTTTCCAGTGCAATTGATTTCCAGAAACAACTACTCTAGAAAATTGCTTCGGACACTGGGCAGCCTCAACAGGTGTGATGTTCCTGGCTCTGAAAAAACATTTCACCTCCAAAACACCTTCGTTCTACACAAGACCATCAGGAGTAGCAGCCAGTTCTGTTTGAAAAATTCCATGCGACATATTTTTTTAAGTTGAACGTCTTACCAAATTATGTTGGTAGCTCATCAACAAGGAAGTGTTGTGAAATATACGATCCTCCAATCAGAGTGAAGTTCGCTTCGGAGGAGCAGAAGGCGTGACGCACGGTCTTTTTCACAGGAAGTTCAACCAATGCAGCATTTTCTGACATGAGATAATGTCCTCATTGTTTCAATAACGCGAATCAGCAGAAAGATTGCGCAGAAGTTTACATTGTCGCTTTAATTGCATTTAATCATTTCAAATTAGTATTAAATTGTCCCATTTATAGTTCAAGAACTTATTATATGTATTCATGTATGTGTTTGACAATATTATATCACTCTTTAGAAAAGTTTTCACATTGTTTTCACTATGCGAGATGATATTTCATTTACATTTACGATAAAATAGTGGTTTTGATGTAATAACAGTTTTCATTAATTTACCGGTGAATTTTTATTTGTTGAGTTAATGACCAAGTTAATTCATTATTTTCTGGAAGAGAAGAAACCACAGCTGAAAGAAAATACACAAATTATTATTGAGGTCAAGAGTTAGTTTTAACATCACTTTTTGCACAAATAAGTTAATCACAACTCGGAATACATTTAAATTGGAATCTGAAACATTATGCCACCTGACTGGAACTCGAGAAAGACACACTGATTACAAGACATCGATACATTACCACTATGCTCTGTCGAATGCCTATGTTAATGGAGGATTTTGTGAGAGGGAGAGGGCTGACGGAAAGTAGAAAATATATAGTATTTTCTTGGGTATTGTATTTATACACATACAAACCTACGAAAAGATTTATTGTCGTGTGTGTGTGTGGGGGGGGGGGAGAGGAACAGAAAGATATTTGGAGAAATAGGACGAAGACGTGATTATTTTAGTTGTAGATAATATTTTATTTGACGTTCAGTAATAAAAACAAACAATAATGATTATCTTATAAATGCCATATTTAATGTAAATTTATTTTAGAAATAGGGGTCTGGGAGCTGTTTAAGTTCAGTGCAGGATAACAAGTGGTTCCAGGTCGTATACCTGGTGGAGACACATAGTGGTTTGTATCTCACTATAAACTGTAGGTCCTGGCCCGATTAGTCTATCTGTGCATAAAGTCAACTTAGAATGCGGTAGGGAAATAAGATCGATCTAGTATTTTGGATTTTAGATGCGTTGAGACTAGGGATGGCCGGATCTGGAATTTTCAGATCCGGTACTTTCGGATCCGGATCCGTTTTGCCATCCCACATTCGCTTCTTTGGAAAGGAAGAATGTGTGTATAACATATTGTTACATGCTAATATACATATATATATATATATATATAATATATATACATACACACCTTATATATAGTGTGTGTGCGCGTTCGCGATTTGTAATTAATTAATACACTTACAAGGGAGGTCGTAAGTCTCCCCCTCCAATTTCCATGAAACTTGGCAGGTGTATAGAGGCCCCCTCAAATGTCAAGATGAGGAGAAATTGAAGTGGGAATCTGACCCCGAAACCACATAAATATGGCCTAGTAAGAAACAGGGGGCATAGGGTCTCTCTATACACCTGTCAAATTTCATGGGCATTGGAGGGGGACACAGGGGTCAGATTATCCTCACGTCAATTTGTCCTCATCTTGTCATTTGAGGGGATTTTGCCCCCTAAAACAGTTTTTAGCTGAAACACAAAAAACACGTATTTATTCCTTTGGGCCCCACTACACACCTGCCAAGTTTCATGGAAATCGGAGGGACACAGGGGTCAGATCCTTACTTCAATTTGTCCTCATCTTGACATTTGAGAGGGTTTTGCCCCCTAAAATCGTTTTTAGCTGAAACACAAAAAACACGTATTTATTCCTTTGGGCCCCTCTATACACCTGCCACGTTTCATGGAAATCGGAGGGGGGGGGGGCGGGGTGTAAGGGGTGACCTTCCACGTAGTACACCCAAATGTCAACCTCACTTCCACGTTAGTACACCCTGGACTGAAGACTAACGAGGCTCTGGCGACTGGCCCCATGGCCAGTATAATTTTGTTTGTATTGTCCTGTTGTTTTGTCCTTATGTGTGCTGAGTGCCCCTTTACAGCCTCAGCTTTTAACAGAAGTCAGAACATTTTAATTTTTTTAGTTATGCAACGTTAGAGTTGCTATTTGTAATGGTAAGGGGCTGGCCCCCGTATAATGTGACGGGAGCAAAATAGCCTAAGTGCTGACGCTCCCAAAATTTTAAATTCAAAATCAAAAATCAAATCGGAGGGGGGCAGATAGGTCAAATGCCCACTTCAATTTGTCTTCATATTGACATTTGAAGGGGGTTGCCCCCTAAAACAGTTATTTAGCTGAAACAAAAAAACCACATATTTCTTCCTTTGAGCCCGTTTATACACACACCTGCCAAGTATCATGGAAATCGGAGGGGGACACAGGGGTCAGATCCTCACTTCAATTCGTCCTTATCTTGACATTTGAGGGGGTTTTGCCCCCTAAAACAGTTTTTTAGCTGATACAAAAATCAGGTATTTCTTCCATTGGGCCCCACTATACACCTGCCAAGTTTCATGGAAATCGGAGGGACACAGGGGTCAGATCCTCACTTCAATTTGTCCTCATCTTGACATTTGAGAGGGTTTTGCCCCCTAAAATCGTTTTTTAGCTGAAACAAAAAAACACGTATTTCTTCCTTTGGGCCCGTTTATACACACACCTGC
Organism: Lepisma saccharinum; assembly: GCF_977018435.1. Classification (NCBI taxonomy): domain Eukaryota; kingdom Metazoa; phylum Arthropoda; class Insecta; order Zygentoma; family Lepismatidae; genus Lepisma; species Lepisma saccharinum. The sequence continues at coordinate 4,495,663 of NW_028142891.1, forward strand.
CAAGTATCATGGAAATAGGAGGGGGACACAGGGGTCAGATCCTCACTTCAATTTGTCCTCATCTTGACATTTGAAGGGGTTTTGCCCCCTAAAACAGTTTTTTAGCTGAAACAGAAAGACACGTATTTTTTTCCATTGGGCCCCACTATAAACCTGCCAAGTTTAATGGAAATCGGAGGTACACAGGGGTCAGATCCTCACTTCAATTTGTCCTCATCTTGACATTTGAGAGGGTTTGCCCCCTAAAATCGTTTTTTAGCTGAAACAAAAAAAACACGTATTTCTTCCTTTGGGCCCGTTTATACACACACCTGCCAAGTATCATGGAAATCGGAGGGGGGGACAGGGGTCAGATCTTCACTTCAATTTGTCCTCATCTTGACATTTGAGAGGGTTTTGCCCCCTAAAACAGTTTTTTAGCTGATACAAAAAACATGTATTTCTTCCATTGGGCCCCACTATACACCTGCAAGGTTTCATGCAATTCGGAGGTACACAGGGGTCAGATCCTACTTCAATTTGTCTCCATCTAGACATTTGAGAGGGTTTTGCCCCCTAAAACCGTTTTTTATTGAAACAAAAAAAACACGTATTTTTTTCCATTGGGCCCCACTATACACCTGCCAAGTTTCATGTACATCGGAGGGGGACACTTAGATAACCTCGCTTGTTAGTTTTACACTTCGTAATTATATAACACTGCATATATTATAATGTTTTATTTTAATTTTTTAAACTCTAACTGTAGAACAATTGTATAATTTTTGTATAACATTTCTATCTTGTTATATGTGTTAAAGGTTTCATCCTGGAATGGAATGTCTCACATTTATGTGTGTTTCCATTTCCAATACATTCGAATGAATACATATTCATTTCAATGGCATTTACAAAATCACCTCTGACATTTTATGTTAAACAAGTAAGATTATTTTTGTGCACGAGTGTATTAGCCGATGCGTAGCAAAGTATTTTAGGAACATTTGAAAAAAAATCTTGTAGGACTAACTAATGAAAATTTTCTTTCTGATCAAAGATCATAATAACTTTTAAGGTGTAATATTATAATGGGATTGAGATACGAAACTCTGGATCCGGATCCAGATCCGGAATTTTCGAATCCGTAACTTTTGGATCCGGATCCATTTGGCAATCCCTAGTTAAGACCACTAAATTACCAATTCTTATAAGAAGAAACCTGTCCTCATCTCAGTTTGAAAGAGAGAGAAAGTTAATTGTATAATCTTTCTTTGTTAATTTCAAAGAAGACTAATTCAAATACTATCAATGAGGAATGAATAAACCTAAGAAAAGTTTTTACCACCGTGGGGATTTGAACCTATGACCATTAGAGTGACAACTCAGTGTGATAACCACTACCCCATGAGTTCATTCCTTCATACGGCATGATTAAAAGTAAAGGAGAATTTGTTCAATGTGAAACAGTCGTTTTACATGCAGAGGCTACAGCTTCAAAAATTTACGGTTGTGATTGTAATTGTAGGATACCGCATAGGTAAGTCAAGGCTCTAGTGTGCACTAGATTGGTTCATTTGTAGTGACGTGCTCAGGAATTTGTGAAGAGGTATGTGAATATAAGTGTGTTAGTGGTTCTTCATTTTTTAAACAGTGGGGTTTAAGGGGTGACCTTCCATGTAGTACACCCAAATGTCAACCTTACTTCACATTAGTACACCCTGGACTGAAGACTAACGAGGCTCTGGCGACTGGCCCCATGGCCAGTATAATTTTGTTTGTATTGTCCTGTTCTTTTTGTCCTTATATGTGCTGAGGGCCCCTTTACAGCCTCAGCTTTTAACAGAACTCAGAACATTTTAAATTTATTAGTTATGCAATGTTAGAGTTGTTATTTGTAATGGTAAGAGGCTGGCCCCCGTATAATGTAACGGGAGTAAAATAGCCTAAGTGCTGACGTTCCCAAAATTTTAAATTCAAATCAAATCAAATCAGACGACATAGCCCTGTTAGTCTGCGAAATGTAGTCCACGGTGTACTAGTGGAAGTGAGGTTGGTTTAGATTTTAAGTAGATATAAAAACAAATTGTTACTCAGGAGGAATAAAAAGTTATATTTACAGTCAACATGTTGAGCTAAAAACACACTATATGCAATATCACATGTAGTGCTGAAGAGAATATTTCACTTGTAGTTCCTCACAGAGGTGGCCACGAGGGGATTATGGTGCAGGCTGCGCCATCGAGATTTTTTGGGGAATTTTTTCCCTTCAAATAATAGACAAGTGTTTAATGGTATTATCGAAGAGGGGGATATCTAAATCTTACATATTAGGCCTTAATTGAGACATTGGTTCGGGGGGAGGGGATTCTGAATTAAACGTTGGGGGAGCAGTATCCAAATCTAGGTCTTAGATTATGTCTAGTATTTTAGTTAGAGGAGGGATTGAGCATTAAATTGAGAGGGTGTGCAATTCTTGTGTATTGCTATTGTCTTGGACTGTTGCGGAAATTCTGATGTGGAGACTGAGAATTAATTTTTTGGAGGAGGCAATGTCCACTCTTCAATATCAACAGTAGGTCTAAGATTGCCATGGAAATTTTGATGGTAGGATTGAATATTAAATTTAAAGGGAGAGAGAGGAAGCTTTTGATAAAGTGTTAAACACCTTAGATTGTTAAGGGATTTCTTTAGTGGGGGAGAGATCTAATATTATATTCTTGGCAATCATTGCACTCTTTGCATTATTCTCTTCAAGAATTCTTTCCCCCTCAATCATCAGAACATATTTCTTATCCTCTAATCTCATGTATGGAAAGGAATTGATGACCTAATGTAGAAGAAGAAAAGAAACACAATAAACTTAGAAGAGAAAACATTGATTCTCAAATTATTCAAAATATACATCCAATTTTCAAGTAATGGACTTCAGGTTTTGTAAATACATAGAATAATATGCATTTGCTTATTCTTTCATAATGATAAGGTAAAACAGCTCAACAATATGAGTAAAAATTAATAGAGAAAGCACACAATATGGAAGTAAAGTGTATTTCAAAAATGAATATTTGAGGTACGCTGCTTTAAAGAAAGGAATAACAGTAATAAATGTAAATCATTCTTTGCCTTGATCATGCTATTTTTATTTGATTTCAAAATAAATTTTATGTAATTAAAAAGTGTCACATCTTTTTCTGTGAAAAAGAAATCAACATCTTCTCTGAATATCATAGGAAGATGCTTCACTATGCATGATATTTTGACTTCTGAAATAAGCGAAAAATTTGAATCAGACACTGAACAATATTGCATATTCAAATATACTAAAACAGTTTCGAGATATAATTTCAGAGATGGGTAGGCCTTTAATTTTCATTATTTTGTGAATATGAAGCAAATAAAGCAAGTATTGGCTCGTCTTTGCATTTTCCTCTTCCAAAATCTGCCAATTAGTCAATTATCAGTAGATATGTTCCTTTGTCTAAAAAAAAATCAGGTAGAAATGAAGGAAGTGGATATAAACCACACCAATCTACGTTTAGAAAAAAAAAAATGTACAGTAGAATAGTGACACAATCTTGAACAAAGAATATTTGTCTCAAATAAATAATTTGCACATGTAGACAATATATTGTACTTTGTAGTAGGTTGTTTGATTGATTTGGTTATTTTACTTCACTTTTCTGCCATATTTGGCTAGTCACTAAGATGGGGATGAGTGATCAGTGGCGTGCATATAATGTAACCTACCGAAGCACTGCTTCGGTACGTAATTTGAATTTTGCATAATTTCCAGGATAATTAGAGGTATTTTTGCGGAGCCCGTGAAAGACTGAAATGTTGCAAAGCAGTGGCGTGCGGTGTTTTTATCAAGGCAAGCCTGCCCCTTGATGTACTATTGTTTATTTAAAATTTATATATTCAGTGCTTCAGCCTATCTAAATGATCACCGCACGCCACTGTGAGTGATAGATGAAATTGATGAATGGACACTCACAAACACCTGTGCCCAGCCCAGGATTCAAACCCGGGTCCCTTGTCATCTTAACGCAATGTGCTAACCACTCTGCCACAGAGACTGGAACTATGCAGTATGTAGAAAAATGGAAATAATTTCAATGTTCAAAGGTGTTAATAACTTATTGCACATGATCATGTTATTAAAAGTAAGAGAAGGAATCACTAAAAATGTAACCCGTGGTGGAACAGCCATTGAAAAACAAGGCCTACCTATTGACTGCTAGCCTTGTTCACACCAGAGATGGGAGATCATCCAACCAGGTGCGAGGTAACATGTGGTCAGCATGAGGACTACTGCCCCCCTCCTCTTCGACCAAGTTACACTACTCATTCTTAGCTCCCCAATTTCATCACTGGTGTGTGGCAACCGGTTTCTTACACAGGCCACAGACCAAAATCTCTATAGAAAAGTTGGTACACTTCCCCCAGGAGACTCGAAACGGTACATATTTCATAGAACAAGCCCAAAGCCTAATGTCTTAGACCACATGGCCATGGTGCATGGACGTAAGGAATCACTACTAACCCATAAATATGTTTATATACAAATAGTGTCTCATGTAAAAAAACTGAAAACTCTCATGTTTGATTCGTGGTGGATTAACACTGCAGTGGTTAAGATCTCACTCTTAAACTACAGGTTTAGTCTCATTGAAACAACCAGATCAAAAGGTGAACTTTAAACAAATTTCAACAAACAAAATTTTGACCAAATAATCACATATAATTGTAATGATGCAAAAATACAGCATTCAGAACACTTTAAAAGGGCAATGAAAATGCACAGATACTATATAATATTGCATCTTCGAATATACTTGTAATAATAGCAGTACACAGAGTTAGGATATAATTTCAGAGATGGAGCCTAACGGAGCCTTTAATTTTTAAATTTTTGTATTGTTTAAAGTACTGTCCATGATATTTGAAGTAGATATATTTTCTTATCAAGAGGTACATAAACTGAAAAATGCATACGTGGTGAGAGTTCACCCTGCATTCCTCACTATGTATATATTACACTCACTATTACATAACACAGCAAGTTTTATTATTTTCATACCTTGAACTTCATCTTCACAGCTGCATTCATCCATTGCCTCATTGAAATCAATGGTCTTGAAATTTTTGTTTCGCTGGAGAATTTCTAGTAATAAATCAATTTTCTTTTCTAGCATTGAATTCAATTTAGACTCAAGGTCGCCATCCAATTCATCTTCAGCATCGGAAATGATCTGAAACATTAGGACAGATTATTGAAACTGCTTAGTACATTGTTGTTTAAACTAAATATTTTTCTGGAAGTAAATAGATGTTCACATTGACACACCTTTTTTTGTCTAACATGAACAGAACATAAACTGCATATGATATCCTATCATTAATAAATTCTACTGTTTTAAGAGCCGAGATAATTCTATTATTTATGAAAAAGCCTGTTCCAAAATTATGATTTTCAGTACCACCATAGAAAAAAGTATAATTTTTAGTTTTACAATTCCCTTCTCCTGGCCACCTAACTTCCTGGACAGCTACTACATCTAATTTATACTTAACTATCTCATTAACTGTACACTGAAATGCCCCAGGCCGGTAAAGGCTCAGAACATTCCAGGTGCCTAATTTAATATCCTTCTTCCTAATGTAGATCTTATCCTTAGTCCAGGGACCTCCCAAAGTAATCCCCACCCGGAGATCCGAACGGGGGACTATTTTACCTCCGGAATATTTTACCTTGGGAACATCCATGGGGGCCAAATAAAGGCAAAATAAAAACAATACTTTCTGGTTCTGTCTGAACGGAAGAGGACTGATATCAGGTTTGGCCTTAAATTCTGAACATATTGTTAAGCAAAACAATGAGGAAAACACATGCACACAAAAGCATAACGGAAAAACATAATAAATTATAACAATATCTCTACCATATTTACGCCATGGTGGAGTGGATAGCGAATTGCGCTACGATGCCAGGGGTCCTGTGTTCGAATCCCAGTTTTTGCACAGATGTTTGTAAGTGTCCATTTATCAATTTAATCAAATCATCACTCATCTCCATCTTTGCAAATTATCCAAAAGTGGCACAAAAAGCAAAATAAAAATGAATCGGATCAATCAATCAATAAATCTACCATTGCTTACAAAAGAAAAGAAAAAGATTGTGGCACTGACTTTAGGTTGATATTAAGGTGGAGAACAAATTTACGGAAAATACACAAGACACAGAAATACATAACTTGATAATATAAGGAACAGGAGTGAACTAAAATACAGGGTTGTTATAAATGATGGACCCATTTTCAAAACATCATATTTATTGAGGTACAAATCCAAAGTGAACAAGCTATATACGAATGGAAGGAGGAAGGTTCAAAGTTTGTTACCACAATGTTTGTAACTGTTATAAATGTTCAATGTGGCCACCATTGGCTGCACGGCAAACATAGACGCGGTAGCCAAACTCGTTCCACACACGCGTAAACATATCTACTGTTACCGAGTGCATGGCAGCAGTGATCCGGTTACGCAGATCGTTCAGAGTTGTTGGCAGAGGCGGGACGTAAACAGCTTCCTTCACATAACCCCCATAAGAAATAGTTGCAGGGTGTGAGATCCGGAGATTTGGGTGTTCAGAGCCAGGTCCTCAATTCCCCTGCGACCTATCCAGCGCTGAGGAAGAAAGTCATTCAAAAAGTCTCGTACAGATCGGTGCCAATGGGGCGGAGCCCCATCCTGTTGGAAGATGAAGTCCTGGGAATCTTCCATAACTTAAGGGAACAACCATTGTTCCAACATGTCCAGGTACGTGATTCCTGTTACAGTTCTTTCCACAAAGAAAAATGGTCCATAAACCTTTGCACTGGATATGGCACAGAACACGTTGATCTTCGGCGAGTCTCTTTCTTGTTGCACGGTTGCATGTGGATTTTCCAAACCCCATATGCGAACATTGTGTCTGTTGACTTTTCCACTGAGGTGGAACGTGGCTTTATCGCTAAAAATTACATGCTGTAGAAATGCGTCATCCTCCATCTTTGCTAGCAGATAATCACAAAATGCGATATGCTTCTCTTTGTCATTGGGTGAGAGCCTGTACCATTTGTAATCGGTAGGGCTTGTACAGCAAACATCTTCTCAGAACTTTCCATACCGTTGGTTGGGGTATTCCAAACTCTCGACTAGCTCTGTTGGTAGACTTTTTGGGACTACGCACAAAACTTTCTTCAATCCGTTGGACATCGTCCTCTGACACACGCGGTTGGCCTGTGCTTTTTCCTTTGCACACACTTCCAGTCGCTTGAAATTGCTGAAACCAATGGCAATGCTTTTCCTAGTTGGTGGTTTGCTACCGAATTTGGTACGGAATACCCACTGCACTGCAATTTGCGACTCACTTTTCGCGAACTCAAGCACGCAGAAAACCTTGTGCTCCAAGGTCGCCATCTCGCTCACAACTGACAGAGACGGTCCTCTCGCGAACTTTACCGGCCGCTTCCGCAACCACCACAGCCCTCCGGCCGCTGCCCGCCAGAAACTTTGAACCTTCCTCTTTCCATTGGTATATAGCTTGTTCAATTTGGATCTGTACTTCCCTACCTATGACGTTTTGAAAATGGGTCCATCATTTATAATAACCCTGTATACGCAATAAAAAATATACCCTTACCCTTCAAAATTGAAAGAAATAGCACCCAACAAGAATATATACATTAAAAATGACACCCTTACTGCAAAAAATTAAAAGAGCACTTAACTACGAGGGGCGTATCATAAATAATTACACTTTATTGTATTCGATACATACAGACATAGATACATTTAATCGGCTATATGCACTTTCTCAACATAGTCCCCCTGGAGCTGTAGACACTTACGCCAGCGGTGTGGAAGTCGTTCGAGACCATTTTGAAACCAGTTCTTTGGAGTTGTGTGAACCCATCGCTGGACAGCCTCATGGAGTTCCTCACAATTGTTGAAATGGTGACCACGCAGGGGCTTCTTCATGGCGCCAAACAAGTGAAAATCGGACGGTGCCAAATCGGGAGAGTATACTGGATGTGGTAACACCTTGAAACCCAGTCGGTCAATAGCAGCTGTTGTTTCACGACTGGTGTGCGGCCGGGCATTGTCATGTTGGAGAAGCACACCTTTGCCCCATTTGCCTTGCCTCTTCTTTTGAATTGCACGACGCAACCGCGTCAGTGTTGCCACCTAGACTTCTCTGTTAACGGTGGTTCCCCTCGCTAGCCAATCAATGAGGATGATGCCATCACTATCCCAAAACACAGTGGCCATTTGTTTCCCAGCCGTGGGCGCTGTTTGAATTTCTTGGGTGGGGGGCTACCCTTATGTTTCCACTGCATGGATTGGGATTTGGTTTCCGGTTCGTGGTAATGCAGCCACACTTCATCACCTGTCACAAGCTTCCCCATGAAATCTGCTGGATTCTGGTTGTAAAGTTCCAAAAGCTCCCTGGAAATGTCTATGCGTTGTTGTTTGTGGCATGCGTTAAGACATTTCGGTACCCACTGAGCTGACACTTTACCCATTTTCAAGATCATGTGCACAATGCGTTGCAGGGTTCGTCTGCTTAATCCCGTAATCCTCTCCAGTTCCGTAAACGTCACACGCCTGTTCTCCAGTATGACATTTTCCACACGCGCGATGTTTGCATTTGTTTTCACACTCACATGTCGCCCTGGACTCTTTCCATTCTCCGTCGACGTTTGACCGTTTTTCCAGCCAGTTACCCAATTATACACCGTTTTCCGTGACACTGCATACTCGCCACACACAGCCACTAACCGTCTATGGATACGTGCAAACGTGACGTTGTGCTTCGACGGCTGCACAGGCCACAGACTACGGACTGTCACACGGTGCTGCCACCTGGCGGTAGACAAGGTACCTATGCGCCCATCCTGCGCAGTGCGTGGAATTACGCCATTTTATTTTGCATTAAAACAATAAAGTGTAATCCTTTATGATACACCCCTCGTACAAATATGTACATTAAAAATATATCCTCGCTACAAAATGAAAACTATATAATAATAAACAGGAAAAAAAACAAGCACATTGTATAACTATTGATGGGTGAGGATTCTATTCTTTCTTAAGCTGGATTTACCTTTGGCTGACTCGTAAAACCCACGATTTTTCCTGGTGCACCACCAAGGAAGAAGAATCTTTGAAATAATTTTTCCAAAGAGGTTTACCAGAATCTCTCGATGGGTTTGACAAGTCAGCCAACTGAAATTCACTTTGCTGATGATGACAGCCACCAACCTTGCCTGTATTGCATCTAGATGTGCCTCTTGCTCCAATGTTTCCTCTACAAGGGATACTCCTTGACCAACAGATACAACTACAGTCTCTGAAGGATAATGAAGTCTCTGTTGTTCATCAGAGCGTTCCTTATGTGAAATAAACACATTGCAAGGGAGGAAATCATCAGATGTTAGCAACGACAAACTGAGTTTGCAACAGTCAACAACTGAAAGTAGCTTCCTCACCACATATCCTGCCACATATGCCACAGACAAAACTGAGGTTCTGTCATTCAATACATCATCTTCCAACTAGTACCTCCTCCAGTGCTTCTTGTCTGGATCTCAGGCTCTTCCTCTTTGGTTTCCACTGGTTCAGTCGACCCCTCTTCAGCAGTGACGAACCACCTCAAGTCATCAAGGTATTGTATGTGATCATCCTCACAATTTCCCTTGTGACTTGAGGAGGACATTAATCAGACATGACTTTAAAGTCCCAATAAATTGCGGCACATTGGGATTGGCATTGCTGCCACAATGTTGCCATAGGGTCCCAAAAAGATTTTCCAAGGGGTCTTGATTGAGGGCTCTTGACGAGGAATTTAAAGTGGTGATTTTACAAGGTTCCATAGGTGTTCTATGGCCCTCATGGTTCTTATCCAACCATCCTGAGAAGGAGGACGGATGGTGCTTCCCTCCAGCCCTGGTCCCTTTGAAAACCTCCAACTGTTCACTTCCTTCTTCCTTCATACCCTGCCAAAATTGGAGGTGGGTTTTATTTTTTCAGTGAAATTTGTCCTCTGTGTTTTGCCATCTTCTGGCTTGAAAGCATGACCATTAAAGCTGTCGAATAGGCGGTCCACATTATTGAGAAATGTGGAGGTGGCCAATCCATCAGTTGAATCTATGATATCTGAAAAGATAAATTAGTGGAATTGCTTCTTCAACACATACAACATACTGTGACGCTGTTCAAATTAAATCTTTGATTCGAACATTCTCGGGAAACATGGAACAATATAAAAACATTTTTGAAATGTATTAAATTAATCCCTTTCAGACCTGATTTTTTTTCCAATAACGAAAGAAAAAAATCTTGCTGAAATGTAGCTATAAGAGGTGCTCTGGTTACAAAAACATCATCATTTATTTTTTCTGAAATCATATCAGTACGTTTTTCACATGGACATGATCTAATCTAAATCTATGTTAAAATAAAACAAAATGTACAATATTTAATTTCAATGTCGTCTACTATTCCCGCCATCATTGCTATTTACTGTCTATTTTCTGTCAACCTCACTTCCACGTTAGTTCACCCTGGACTGAAGACTAACGAGGCTCTGGCGACTGGCCCCATGGCCAGTATAATTTTGTTTGTATTGTCCTGTTCTTTTGTCCTTATTTGTGCTGAGTGCCCCTTTCCAGCCTCAGCTTTTAACGGAAGTCAGAACACTACGTTTTTAATATTTTATGATTTTAGTTCTGGAACGTTAGAGTTGTGATTTGTAATGATAAGGGGCTGGAACCCGGATTATGTGACGGGTGCAAAATAGCCTTAGTGCTGAAGCAGCCAAAATTTTAAATTCAAATTCAACAACCATAAAGCCACGAGGGAAACTTTCCCTGCACTGACGAACAAAGTTGCTGCGCCCCTTGCCGTCAATGTCACGGTATGTGATCGCCCGAATGTGACCACCAGCAGTGAGATGGACATATGATTAATCCATTGTGACAACTTTCTTCCATTTGGAACCCGGCAGGTACTTTTCATAGAGTTTCCTGCAGTTCGTCTTATTTTCGGCAATGTGACGCGGTAGAAGATGGTGTACACGGGCTTTCCGCACACACTTCAACCTGAGGCGCTTGCAAATTGTTTTGTTCACAGTTGATGGTGCGAGGTGAAATCTGTGGGCCATATGTTGAGTCGGGGGATTTTCTTGGCACGCCAATCGACGGATCCCCCTTAGCGCTACGGGTAACACTTTGCTTGCAGCCCTTCTCCTGGTGGTTTTCGTGGGTGAATGTTTCGCAAGGAGAGCCTGTTGTGTGTAACGGGCCACAATAGTTTTCGCAGTAGTCATCCCCGAGTGTTAACCCATTCTCCCGACACTGTTTCACAATGCGTACGTATGAAAACTTAGCATGGAAAGGGGCCATTATGTAACCCTCCCAATACCGGTTGATTTTCGGCGCCATTTGATAACATTCACTACCAACACTCTCGCACCTACATGGTCAGACACGACACTGCTCCCAGGGGTGTTTGGGGTGCTCCTTCCACGTAGTGCACCCAATAGTCAACCTCACTTCCACATAGTACACCCTGGACTGCAGACTAACGAGGCTCTGGCGACTGGCCTTGTGGCCAGTATAATTTTGTTTGTGTTCTGTCCTTATTTGTGCTGAGTGCTCCTTTACTGCCTCAGCTTTTAACGAAAGTCAGAAGAATTTAATATTTTATGATTTTAGTTATGCAACGTTAGAGTTGTTATGTGTACCGATAAGGGGCTGGACCCCGTATAATGTGATGGGTGCAAAATAGCCTTAGTGCTGACGGACCCAAAATTTTAAATTCAAATTCAAACAACACTGCTCCCGCCAGCAGATTCATAGTTCCAGTATGACATGCCAGGTGGCAGCACCGAATCGATAATGATCTGATATAAAGCGAACAACCTCTGTAGGGTAGATCATGGTCTGAGCTGCAAAGCTCACCTTCATCTTTTGAGGGCCCACAGGTTTGATGTGTTTCTGCGGAGCATCCTCAGAACATTTCCCCTGTCCACATCATAAGCAGTTTTAATATGGTTCCACTGCGCTGTACCAGTCCACAACAGTTCTTTTAGTTTAACATTACATTTAACTGAATGGTTTGGGAATAGGTTCCTGGTATACTGTAGGAGATGGGGAGGATCATAAATGGTTGCAATTTCCTGTCCATCCAAATGGAATGCAGGGTCGCCCTTTTGTACTTCAAAAGGTTGAGAGCCCCAATGTTATTGCTTCCCATGTCGCACACAGTAGCAACAACATGCAGGCCAACCTTTTGGCATGCTCTAAGTACTTCAGTTAAGAGCTGTGATGGCAATAGAGACTTTGTTTGGCTACGACTAAAATAGTAAGCAACAGGTTGCTTCCATTTTCTTTGCAGACAACGGACCATGAAACCACAGCATGATTAGCAACAAGGCTACTCCGGCTGTTATTTCCAAAGTCCTCAAATCCCATAATGCGGTCGGCTTTAGAATTGTATTGCAAATGTTCCCTAATTGACATTTCGTCAAAAAGGAGGAAACAAAAGCGATCACTTTTCTCCAGCCATCCCAACAGAATGGGATACCACTAAGAAGGGAGGTCATGGCTCGGGCTGTCGGTAAATGAAAATAGTTCTTAGGAGAGAATAATACTTGGGATTTCTCTTATAAAGAGATAGGGAAAGGATCTTTTCATTTAGTGTGTACCTGCGTCCTTTAGGTTTTATCTTGCCACACCGCAGCTGTGCTGTGAGAAAAGGAATGACAGAAGGAAGTACTGGCGAAAGCCGTCCCAACAACAGAACGCTGTGAGTCTGACGAGCTTTTGGGAGACGCCCTCCTACTGTGGTTCCTCTTCTTCATCATACTAAAAGCTTTGGTTTTCTTGAGTGATTCGTACAACATTCTCTTACAAGGAGTCAACTCTGGCAATGTTATATTCATTACACTCAAAATAGAACGCCTTACCTTCTTTCTTGGGAATGAACTTGCAGAACTCACTGCTTTGCGTTTATTCCCAAGAGAAGTCGATGATTAACATGAATGAGGAAACGAGGAAGTGGGAGTTTGTACATGTTAGGTGGAGGACGAGCTTTGGGCAGGACAGATTGATGATGGACAAGATTTAGGAGGAGTGGTTGATGGAATGTTTGTGATGGAACATGATGTAGAGGTTGAGGCTCGTTCTTTGGAATTGGTGGAATAAACATATTTTATTGGGAGGGTGATATGTGGTGAGCCAGGAGAAATAACAGTGTGTTGCATGGGAATATGTCTTAACGGATGGTGAAGTCAGATGTTGGGGATGAACCAATGGAGATGTCTGGGAAAGATTCTGAACTGTATGTGGATCTGGTAAATTTGCAGATGGTACTGCTCCTACGTTTAGACGTGTGTTGGTGGAATTTGTGAATGCTGATGGCACGAAATGTAACCCACACAAGAAATATTTGTGTAGTTCACCTGGCTCCTGAGATAACAAAACACCATTTTGCCTTGCTACTGCCCATTGGTAAGCTCTGCAAAATTAAAAAATATGTGAATTACTATTATATTACATTACATACAATGAACGTGTATCATGACTAGACCTTGGATGTTTAGGCTTTAAAAAATGTGTTTCAAGGTTCTTAAAATAGGCTTTAAACATCGTAAAACAAATTGTGCATGAATTTTTCTCCATACATGTGAAAAATAGCAACCTTTATTAGCCAAATACCATTGAATGTACTGTATATATTTACTAATGTGCCCTGAATTAAATTTTCAGTTTAGTTTGTAGTGTTATTGATTCAAGAAAAGAAAGCTGTGTGGAAAATAGAATAGAATTCTCTCATCTCTTCACTTTGCTAGTGTTCTTTACACAACAACCTATCTGACAGATGGAAGATTATTACTAATCTAGTCAAGTTAAATCTTGAACTTGACAAGGTAAATATGATATTAGATTTTATCATGGTCCTAGAGTGAACACACTGAATTTATAACATTTTGGCCCAAGTTTCTTTGTGTTATTGGGGTGTAAGGGGTGACCTTCCACGTAGTACACCCAAATGTCAACCTCACTTCCACGTTAGTACACCCTGGACTGAAGACTAACGAGGCTCTGGCGACTGGCCCCATGGCCAGTATAATTTTGTTTGTATTGTCCTGTTCTTTTGTCCTTATGTGTGCTGAGTGCCCTTTTACAGCCTCTGCTTTTAACGAAAGTCAGAACATTTTAATATTTTATGATTTTAGTTCTGCAACGTTAGAGTTGTGCTTTGTAACGATAAGGGGCTGGACCCCGTATAATGTGACGGGTGCAAAATAGCCTTAGTGCTGACGCATCCAAAATTTTAACTTCAAATTCAAATTCTTTGTGTTATTGAGATTTCATCATGTTATATATGCTTCAGTGTATGCTTTTGTGGTTAAGTTAGGCCGGTCAGATTAGGTTCTCTTAGCATTACAATAAAGTCTGTAAATGCGTTCTAAATTGTTTGAAATCAGCGTTTTAGTGGAAAATGTAAGAATCGTTTGCCAAATTTTTCTACCTGAAGCAGACACAATTATCAACATCCCTATCACTTCAAGCACCGTTTGAAATGTAACTTTGGAGGATCAGTTCTTTAATGCTGTAAAGAGGAATATTGTCCACCTTTAGCCAGGAAAATCTTCTACAATGCTTCAAACAAAAATATATTCGTGTTAAACCCATGCCACAAGTTAATGAAAACAACTAGCTAATTTTGATGTAACCCTAATATAAATGTTATATAGAAGTAGTGTTCTGCAGTGTCTGATGCATGGAAGTGATTCAAGAGATGCACAATAAAATAAGAATGGGGGAAAACTTGCGTTGATAATAACTATTACGTTCTTTATGGATTTGTGTTGTCACATGGATGTGTTATGAGTGTTCTTATCTTGTTCGTTTGGTCATATAAATAAGCGAAACTATTACAAAAGAAAAGTGTCGAGTTTGATTTATGCAATGCAAAATATTAACAAATGGTAGTCATGTTCAAAAAATCTGTCGCATGGATTTTTTCAAAGTCCAACGTCTTACGATATTATGTTGGTATCTGTGAAACAAGGACGTGTTGTGAAATATACGATCCTCCAATCAGAGTGAAGTTCGATTCGGAGGAGAAGGAGGCGTGACTCACGGTCTTGTCCACAGGAAGTTCAACCAATGCAGCATTTCCAAATATGAGATAACGTCCCCATTGGTTAAATATTGTTTCAATAATGCGAATCGGCAGAAAGATTGCGCAAAAGTTTACTTTGTAGTTTTAATTGCCTTTAATCGTTTCAAATTAGTATTAAATTGTCCCAATTATAGTTCACGAACTTAATATAATGTATTCATGTATGTGTTTGACAATCATATAGCACTCATTAGAACAATTTTCACATTGTTTTCACTACGTGAGATGACATTTCATTTACATTTACGATAAAATAGTGGTTTGGGTGTAATAACAGTTTTCATTAATTAATTTAGAGATGCATTTTTATTTGTTGAGTTAATGATTAGGTTAATTCGTTATTTCTCGCGAAAAGAGGGAACCACAGCTGAAAGAAAATACACAACTTGTATTATTGAGGTCAAGAGTTCGTTTTAACATCACTTTTTGCACCCATAGGCTAATCACGACTCGGGATACATTTAAATTGGAATCTGAAACATTATGCGACCTGACTGGAACTCGGAAAAGGAAAGGACACACTGATTACAAGACGTCGATACTGGCGAACGCCAATAATAATGAGGGGTTGTGGGAGTGGGAGAGGGGTGACGGAAAGTAGAAAATAAATAGTATTTTTGGGGTTATTTAATGTTATATTTATACACATACAAACCTAAGAAAATATTTATTTTGATACATGTGTGTGGGGAGTGGGGAAGGGGGAAAAGAGAGGGACAGAAAGATATTGGGAGAGATGGGACGAAGAGGTGATTGTGGAAAATGTTTTATTTGACGTTCAGTAATAAAAACAATCAAATCAATGATGATTATCTTATAAATACCATATTTAATGAAAATTTGTTTTAAAAATGAGGGCGGGGAGCTGTTTGTTTTACGTTCAGTGCAGGATAACAAGTGGAGACACATAGTGGTTCGTATCTCACTTTAAACTGTAGGTCCAGGCCCCATTAGCCTATCTGTGTATAACGTGGATTTAGAATTCAGTAGAAAATAACGTCGATCTAGTATTTTGGATTTTAGATGCGTTGAGACCACTAAAATTTCCAATTCTTATAATAAGAAACCTGTCCTCATATTACCATTTCGAAAGAGAGAGAGTTAATTGTATAATCTTTCGTTGTTAGTTTCAAAAAAGACTAATTCAAATAGTAACAATGGGAACGAATAAAGCTTACGAAAAGTTTTTGCCACCGTGGGGATTTGAACCTACGACCATTAGAGTGACAACCCAGTGCGATAACCACTACCCCATGAGTTTGTTTCTTCTTACGGCATGATAATGAGTTAAGACCAATTCACTCAATATGCATTAGAAATGTAATCCCCACCCGTCCGTACAGAGCCCCGTGGTCAAATCGTAGATCAATTCCGTGAGGCGTCGTGTTTAACGTTGCTGAATGATGTAACTCCCACATATTTCAGTCCTTTATCAGGCACACACTCTGCGTTGGACTTTTCCTTCTGCAGTCCCAGCCTTGCTCCTACCACAGTCCCAGCCTTGCTCCTACCACATCTTGGAGCCTTCACCCTGATCTCTGTGGGAGTGATCACTTCCCACTCTTTCTTACTCTTGAACACCATCAGCACTCACGTGAACAACACCCTCACTGGCATCTCAGTGGGGCCGACTGGGGTGCCTTCGAGCGTGCAGTGGACCTTGAAGTCGATCTTGCGTCGACTTTGCCAGCCTTCGACGCCTTAGATATATTTGTATCACGAGTACATGATGCTGCACGCACCTCCATTCCACATCCCAGTGGACCTGCGAGGCGACGCCTAGTCCCCTGGTGGACTGCGGAGATCTGTGCAGCCATCAAGGACCGGAATCATGCACTAGATCGATTCAAGAGGAACCACACTGCCACAAACCTCGAGCAGTTCCGCATTAAACGTGGCCGTGCCCGTCGGCTTATTCGAGCCAGTAAGAAGGCGTGCTGGGTCCAATACGTGTCTTCTCTGACGAAGCAGGCTTCGTCGAACGCCTTTTGGACCAAACTACGTCGCATCCAGGGGGGTGCATCTACTCCCCTGAGTGCTCTGGAGCACGATGGGACGTTGCACACAGATTCCATAGACATAGCTAATATCTTGGCCACACAGTTTTCTGATGCGTCTAGCCATAGAAGTCACCGTGGCGTCGGTGTAAATCACAATGGGGTTCTGTAAGGCACATGGAACAAGTGACAAGGGGCGACTGTGGGCTTGTCGCAAACACTGATGAATCCACGGCCAAAATTCCCGAAATTCAGCCCTGAGAAGGCATGCCACACCATGGGTCAGATTTGTGGTGCCTTGGGCCGATGTGATATAGCCCCGTAAAATCCGGCGGATACGCCGGAACTGAAAAAGCCACAGTGGAGCCGATCGCAAAAGAGAAATGTATTTTTCTGGCATGGAAATTTCCATTCGAGTCACTGAAATCTCCAACCCGAGGTAAGTCACTGCTTTAACTGGCTGTAGAACACACTTGCGCACATTAAGTCTCACTGGCGAAGCTAGAACTCTGTCCACTGCCTGACTGAGAGCTGCAGCACTGCCGATGCACAGTATACCATCGTAGTAAACATAACATGCAACTATATCACCAATAAGATTCTGAAAGAAGGAGCGTGACAGTCTTTGCATGTGGTAGGGCGCCCACGTCCAGCCCATAGGAAGACACGTGAAACACCAAAAACGGCCGGCACACCGAACCCCAAAATAACTGAGTGGCCAGTCCAAGTTTCACATGATAAAAACCATCCTTGAGATCGAGCTTGATGAGAAAGGATTGGGGTGTGACTACCCCCACTAAGTCCCTGGCTGTGGGCAGGTGAAAAGGGAGAGACGGGTAGAGCGCCGTCCACGGGGAGCAATCATATACCACACGTACATCTGTATCTTCAGCTTTTGGCACACAAAACAATGGAAAGGAATTAATCACCATGGGCACGGGGCGAAGGATGCCCGCCCGTTCCAAGTTAAGCACTGTGGGAAGCAAGGCACTGAGAGTCCGGCGCAGGAGACGCGGAGCGGCTCCGGGCGGATGATGATGAAGAGGTACAGCCCCGAAGGTCCCCGGAGGGGGAAAGGAAGGCGGAAGAGCCGGAATGAATCGTGGTGCCGGTCGGATGCCGGGAAACATGCTGTCGGTGCCCTCATCGCCATCGTGTTCCCTGTCGGCAGGCTGACCTTGTTGCGGTTGCTCCGGTGGCTCCTGTGGCTGGTCCCGATCACGCAGATGATCGCTGAGGAGCTGGATAAGAGGACACCACCAATCCCAGTCAAGGATCTCCACCACATCTGGAGGCACTTCTAGGTGATAGTCAAGTTCTCTGGCCAAATTATCAAAGATGATTGCCGGATCCGGGTCAGGCCAAGGAACCGGATCCGGGACGGGATCCTCCGGAACTAGGAGCGGGGCAATGGGCCGGAGCGGAAGACGCCTAAGATGACGCTTCCGTTTTGGCGCGAAAGGGCTGGTTCTTTCTTCCGCGACCGTATGTCTGCCCGCGACCTCGAGAGGACGTCTGGCGAGGAGTCGGTGCCGGGGGAGGCTCATGGATGGTAATTCCCGGCACCGTGCACTGGGCATCATTGTAGGCTGCAACACGCCATCCCCTGGACACTGCGATGACTAGGATGCGGAGCCGACGGAGAGACAGATTGGTGTGCTCTGGTGAGAAGTGCTGTCTGTACGCCGCCTCTAGGAGCAAATGTTGTATTTCCCAATGGTCCCGGGTAGGCATCTGTGGATCGTTGACCCGACTGCGTAGGTAGATAATGGCTGCGTCCACGTCGAACTCGGGTTGAGGCGTTGGAGGTTCTTGAACGGCGATGCAGGCAATGGGAGCCGTGGCTGGTGGAGGAGGTGCCGCGGCAGCCGGGAGCCGCGCCCGGATCCCGTCGATGCGATCGTTGATGCCGCGCAGTTCCTGGCGGAGCAAGTCCCTGAACTCATCCATAGCACAATCAACGCGGTCGTCTGAATCCGGGTGAGGGGACCAATATGTCTCCAAGGTCGTCTGTACCGTGCGCACTGCCGGGCGAAACGCCGCTCTGGGAGTTTCACACAAACACGAATCCACCGGCGTCGTCGGTTCACTGCTGCTTTGACGCACTAATTCTGCATCCACAAACAAACTGGGAGAGGTAACACGCACTGGGGACACTCTGGGCGAAAATGGTAAAGGTTCCGTGGAATTAGACGCCACGGACGCGGAGCGTTGGTCCGACACATCCATCCCGTACGCGGAGAACATTCATTCTGGAGAGCCCCCGAGAGCGACCTCCTCTCCCTCTGAGCGCAGCAAACCAACATTCTCGTTGAATGTGTCGATCTTCCTTACCTCCGGCAGACTTTTAACCTTTCCGGGTGCTTGTCATCTCTCTTGGGTGAGACAGCAGTATTTTAACAAATGTTTTTTGTTTTTTGCGAAAAGCTAGACTCTTCCATCGTCTGTAAGGAGGTTTTTTTGTTTGTTCTGACTTTTTAATGTGTTGTGTTTGTCTCGTGCAGGTCTCTTTACAACCTTGCACTTTTAGTTTTTCCCAATGGGCTATCTACCCCCCTTTTTTAAATTTTCAGTCAGAATTTTAGATAAGGGGATATTTCCCCTTATACATAGAAGGGTGCAAAATGGCTTAAGTGCCGACGCATCCAGAAATTTTAAATCAATCAGTCAATTATGTGTGCGGAGTGCCCCTTTACAGCCTCGGGTTTTAACTAAAGTCAGAAGATTTTAATATTTTATGATTTTAGTTCTGCAACGTTAGAGTTGTTATTTGTAACGATAAGGGGTTGGATCCCGTAAAATGTGACGGGTGCAAAATAGCCGTAGTGTGCTGACTCACCCAAAATTTTACATTCAGATTCAAATTCAAATATCTCCTCGATGCTCTAAGCAAATATGCTTGCCACAGGTTGCACACTGGAACCGGATCATTCTCCTTTTTTGGCTGGGCAAATTGCGCATATTTTTCTGGTTCCTGGTTCTCTGTGAACATCTTGAGCAGGGGTAGCTGATGGTCGAACAACATCTTCCATATGTTGCTTGAGATTTATAGACAAATTTGGCAGTTTTTGTCGTTTCTGGACTTGAGGAGTAGTGAGTTCCATACAGATTTCCTTGGCAAACGCTCTTCTTGTCATTGGTTTCTGTTTCTTTGAGATTGCTTGATGAACATAAATAACATAGGAGTTTATAAGAATGCTGTTCAATATCCCATAAAATACACACAGGGGCCATCTTCTAGTTTTCCGGGAACATGACATTCAAGTTGACATTTCGTCAAAACTATCTACAGCACCTTTAGTATAATTTAAAATTCTATGATATCATCTGGCTTTCCACTTGCACAGACTGTTGGCTTTTCGTGTGTTGTAGATAGAAGAACTACTTGTTTCGATTGTTTAGCCTGGTATGTCACCATTGTTTTTTGACCATCAAAACAAAATTTTGAACTGCAAGGTTTCTCTTTTTTTTAACTTTACTGCAGGTATCTCTGGCTTGTCACGCGTCATTGTGCCTACGATTGTCAGTTTGTAAGTTCCTAGCATCATTTTTGCTAGAGATACTGATGTGAACCAGTTATCAAGAGTGAGATTTCTATTAGTGTTGTGTGTGAGGGCCTCTTCCATGGCGCAGTGGTAGCGTCATTGCCTTGTAATCAAGGGGTCCCGGGTTCGATACCCGGTGGAGGCATAAGTGGTTCGGATCCCACTTTAAACTGTAGGTCCAGTCCCGATTAGCCTTACTGTGCATAAAGTGGACTTAAAACACCAACTCAAACCAATTAGTGTTGTGCACTGGTAGTGAAAGTTCCCTGACAAAATACATAGCAGAGGGGAGGTTGTATGTTTCCAATACGGGATTGAATTTATAAGATATTTTGTTTTCACATCACACATCATAAATATTTTGATTCCGTACTTGGAAGGTTTGTTGGGCATGTACATTCTAAAGGCACAGCAACATCTGAATGCTAACAATTGTTCGTCTGTCGTCAAACATAATCCTGGAGTGTAAAATCTTTGGCATAGTTCAATAAACTTTTGAAATAGTTCCCTGATCGGGGCGAACTTGTCATTGACACGTCTTTCAGCTCTAATAGTTTTATCATCAAACCGAAGACAATTTATTAAAACGTCAAATCTTTTCTTACTCATTACAGGTATGTAACGTGAACCATTAAATGTCTGATCAAACAGCTCTTCAGAACTTAGATGGTTGTCTTTTTGAGCTGCAGTCAAGACTACCAGCCCAATAAGAGCTTTTAGCACAACTAGGTTAGTTTCCTTTACAGTTGCACTTGGGTTACTATATTTAGACTTTTGCAAATAATGAGAATACTTCAATTGGTTTAATGACTCTAGTTTCTTCATTTTTTGGCTTTTGAGTGAAATGAACCACATTTTTGACTGGTGTACGAGTTCTTGAAGGCCGTGGAGGTCTAGGAGACAATTTATGACCATTCCTACCTTGCAAATTAGTCTTTGGAAGTTTAACAATATTTGGATGCAAAGCTCGTTCAGGTTCGGTAGGCGGAATGCCACTGTCGCTATCTTGACTCATACTAGTTGGTGCACACCTACCTTGTAAACATGACATTTCAGGATTAGAGGGGTTATAGTCTGGGTCCATGTCAGTATTGTCACCTTCAGTGTGTGTATTGTGCTCAGAAGCTTCATCTTCTCCATCTTCATCACTTTCTTGTTGATCACTGTCACTTCTTTCTAGTTGCGATAAAACTTCGTTTATCTCAAAACTAGTCTTGAGAATATCATCCATTGTAACTGAAAAAGTAACGCAAACGATAACGCGTAGTCTGACAGACGACGGGTGGGTCACTAGACGGAACTGAGAAGCGTAAACAAGTTGGAATTACGACCGATGATGACTTTAACTAGGGAGGGGAAGGTGCTGAAGGCAGGAGAGTTACCATCCCTGCCAAACGAGTTTTTGTGAGAAGCGTCGTCTGAGACACTACGCATTACCATTCCAGGGTTAATGTGTTGTTTGTCTTGTGCAGTTCTTTTTACAAGCTTGCACTTTTAATTTTTGCCAAGGGGCTTTTTACACCCTTTGTTTTAATCTCTTTAGTAAGAATTTTAGATAAGGGAATTTTTCCTCAAATAAATTAAAGGTTCAAAATGGCCTTGAAGTACCGTCGGATCGAAAACTTTGAATTCCTTCTTAGTTCTTGTAAAACATATTTGTTACTGGTAGTTTTGATCTCTGTTGAATCCATAAGTCATATTTTAAGTTTAGACACAGTTACACATAATTGTCTAATTTTTTATGTCTTTGGAGTAACTGTTGTCACTGGGATTTTACAATCGCTGAGATTTCCAATGCTTGGTGTACAGGGTATTCGTTCAGTATAATTATTAAAGCTAGATGATGTATTGGGTGTAATCACTGGACTGTCTCCTAGAGGGACACCAGAATCTACATCACTGGGAGGTTGTCAGAAATGCATGACTGGATTTAAAACGTTCCGACTGAACCACCACCTCATCTAAAGTGGGAACAGCAGTTGTGACAACTCTGTTCTTAAAGGGGAAGCACCACTCTGTGAAATGAAGAGAGCAGATGCGAAAACGTTCATGCAGAATGAAGAATCATGCACCTGCAGGTCTTCCCTTCTAAGCGCCTCCAGCCAAATCCTGGATCTGAAATAATCTTGAAAAGCTGTCTAAATTGTAATCAGTTAAAAAACAAATATTATGTATTCTACATCATTAGTGTGGTTGCAAAGCATTAAAATATTAGACCGAATATTCTTAATGGAAAATGTGATAAGAATAGCTTCACCATCACCATATTCTATCTAGTTTTGGGTTTGTTTTAGGTCCACTTCATGCACAGAATAGACGTCACCTACAGTTTAAGAAGGGATCAAAATCACTATGTACATCTATCAGATATCGAACCCTGGACCCCTAGATTACAATGTGGTAGAACCACCAGTAGACAATTGCGATGCATCCCCCCTCCCTATTTTTCCTTGAAAAATTTTAGTGAGAGTCTACAGACACACACGTGGAAGCTAATCTTCAGTTTCAAAGCATTGCTGGGGTGTAAGGGGTGCTGCTTCCACGTAGTGCACCCAAAAGTCAACCTCACTTCCACGTAGTGCACCCTGGACAAGAGACTAACAAGGCTCTGGCGACTGGCGCTATGGCCAGTATAATTTTGTGTGTGTTGTCCTGTTTTATGTCCTTGTGTGCATCTGAGCCGTCGCTGTCTCTGCAAAGACAGCGGCTGGTAGTGAACTACTTCCTCCATCTTCGCTGATGCCTTCACATCCTTCATTTCACACCATCTCAGACTAGAGTAGGCTGGCAAGGTATCGGCTCCACCCTAGTGTTACTAGACCGTTTGGTGTTCGTGCAGACGAGATCCTGTCAGCACTTTGTGTTGACAGTGATCTTCCTGGCGTCTATCCACTCATTCCGCCTCTCCCTACCTGCGAGTTTCCTGCACCTTCTATTGATTTCTCTCTGACTCTCACAAGGCAGAAGGGGTGTAAGGGGTGACCTTACACGTAGTGCACCCAAATGTCAACCTCACTTCCACGTCAGTACACCCTCGACTTCAGACTAACGAGGCTCTGGCGACTGGCCCCATGGCCAGTATAATTTTGTTTGTATTGTCCTGTTCTTTTGTCATTATGTGTACTGAGTGCCCTTTTACAGCCTCAGCTTTTAACGAAAGTCAGAACATTTTAATATTTTATGATTTTAGTTCTGCAACGATAGAGGTGTTATTTGTAACGATAAGGGGCTGGACCCCGTATAATGTGACGGGTGCAAAATGGCCTTAGTGCCGACGCACCCACAATTTTAAATTCAAATTCAAATTCTCACAAGGCAGAAACACCAATGGTTGTATACCAGCAACGGTTTTTAGAACTTCGTGCAAAGCACCCCAATTTTAATGTGTTTTACACGGACAAGTGGACAGTGGAATCTGTTGGTTGTGCCTTCGTCCTAGACTCTCAAAGTTCCAGTTACTCCCTACATCCTGCCTGTTCCATCTATACGGCAGAGTTGTACGCCATTCTAAAGGCACTGGACTTTGCAGACGTCAATGGTGTGAAGAATATCCTTGTGTGCAGTGATTCGACCAGCGTGTTGCAGACTCTGGATTCGCCGTATTCCCGGCATCCGGTAGCGCAACGCATATTAAGACGGCTTGTGTCCTTATCTGCCAGTGCGGATGTACACTTCTGTTGGGTCCCTAGCCACGTGGGAATTCAGGGGAACGAAGCAGCTGATTCTGCCGCTAAGTCAGCTGATGCAGACGGAGATGTCCTCGTCCACTTCTTGCCAGCTAGCGACCTGCAGAACATGTTCCGTTGTCGCCTTCTTGTCACTTGGCACGCCGAGTGGGATACGGAAACGGGGAACAAGCTTCACGCTATTAAGCCCACCACAGGTGCTTGGCGTTCCTCGTCCCGTCCCTCTCGGCAAGAAGAAGTGATTCTTACCCGCATGCGTCTAGGACACAGGCGTCTAACGCATGGTCACTTGCTGCAAGGGCTGGACCCTCCGTTGTGTCGTGTTGTAATGTCGTTTTAAGCATTCGTCACATTCTCGTTGAATGTGTCGATCTTGCTTACCTCCGGCAGACTTTTAACCTTTCTGGCTGTTTGTCATCCCTCTTGGGTGATAACAGCAGTCTTTTATCAAATGTTTTTTGTTTTTTACGAAGAGCTGGACTCTTCCACCGTCTGTAAGGAGGTTTTTAGTTTGTTTGTTCTGACTTTTTTATGTGTTGTGTTTGTCTCGTGGAGGTCTTTTTACAACCTTGCACTTTTAGTTTTTTCCAAGGAACTATTTTCACCCCTTTTTAAGATTTGTCAGAATTTTAGATAAGGGGATATTTCCCCATATACATAGAAGGGTGCCAAATGGTCTTAAGTGCCGACGCACCCAAAATTTTTAAATCAATCAATCAATACAACGTTGCACTTTCAGTTATTTTACTAAGGGGCTATTTACACTCCTTTTTAAGGTCTGTCAAAATTTTAGATAAGGGGATATTTCTCAGTATACATAGAAGGTTGCAAAATGGCCTTAAGTGCCAACACACCCAGAGATTTTAATTCCATCAATCAATCAAAATGAAAAGAGGTTGAATTTTGCATAATTTCCAGGATAATTAGTCTGAACGAAAGTGTTGCATGGCATTTTTGCGGACCCCATGAAAGACCCAATATATATCGACTGGTATTGTTACCTACAATCAACCTGCAGAGATTTAAGTCTTTGAACTATATCTTCTTTTTCACACCAACCGAACTATATTGAAATGGTACTTCATTGCTTAACACTCGCCTCAGGACATTATGGAGGTCAGAACCCCCGATGACCTTGAGAGTGTTTGCCTGCAATATAAACATTTCACAATTACAGTGTGTTAATGTTTGAGTTTTGGTTTGAAGTCAAGTTTATGAAAGGAAAGGCTAATCGGGACCAGACCTAGTTTAAAATGGGATCAAAACAACTATGTGCCTCCACCAGATTTCGAGCCCGAGACTACTTGATTCCAAGATAACAAAGTTACCATTACACCATCGGAGGGGAAGGGGCAGTGTTGTATAAATCATATATTTGAACAATTTTAATAATTTAAGGTCTAGCACAAATAAGGCTCTCACAAAATAAGAATTGTAGTGGAAAAAGTTTTATACTGAAAACAACATTTTAAGGGATTTCAAGTTAGTACAGTTGCCAGCAGAATGTTTTTTTGATAATCCTGAGATTTTTTAAAAGAAAATTCCAGGTAAGTTTAATTTTATACGAACATGCTGAAAAAATATAATTTTGTAGAAATACACTTACCAGCTTTTCGGCGAATTCTGGATTTAGAAGTAAATATTCTACTTCCTCCAGTACTTTTAGAGTTGCTAGTGGCAACTTAACTTCTCCTTATCCAATTTTGCTTTGAATGAATTCTCCTCCAGATATCACAGCCGAGTCTTTATTATGTACACTTCATTGTAGATTTGATTAAACACTTCTGCAACATCTCCTTTCCTAAATCTTCATATTACAAAGAGAAGAGATGGAAGTTTATAATACACTCATGTCTACACATACGTACATACATACTACATATATACACCATAAACATTAGTAGCTAATGACTGAAGATGGATGTGTATTTGCTTATTATCCGATGTGTGGTTGAAGTCAAATTGCAAGAATTTTTTTTAAAAAAAAATGTTACGTAGATTCATATAAAGGCATCACTTCCCCATTCAAGTAGTTTTCATGTTATTTCTGTCCTTACTCTTCAACCTCAATCGTAGAAATTGTAATTGGGAGACTTGTACAAATATTCCATTAATGTTCTTGGTGTAAAACTGATTAGGCATGATATGGAATAAGCAGCGTTGAACAAGTGAGAGGCTGGGAGTTACAGTGTGGGAAGTTTGCTTGCTCTGTTCATTGTGTCCAGGCACAGAGAGAGTTTGTGAATTGGGATGCTATATCTCAAGTTTCTGTTTATGAAATTTCATGTAACAGTTAATCTCTGTTACACAATGGTGCATTTTAACAATATTCTTATGTTTTACTTTCATATTACGTGTGTCACTAAGTCTGCTTTCGTTGGGGATTGAACCTGGGAACCCTTGATTACAATCTGATAGCGTTAGCTACTATGCTATTGGGGAGGCTTTGTCATGTAGGTGTTAGCACTAGTAATGTCTGTATAGAATTCAAATATTGCCAATAAACTAAAGATTTTCCACCAAAAGAGGCAGACAATATATGTGCCTGAAGTTGAAAAAATACAGTCCTACTAAAACATTGCAGAGAAAGGAAATTATTTCATGATTACCTCCATTTTGAATTTACTAATGAATTTTATTTCTGCTTGAAGTAGTCCATTTTGCCCCACATAAGCCTCTGTAATTAATATTTCTTGTTTTCTTTCTCCATCAAATCCCGCCAACACAGACTGTAATACAGGGTTTCTGTAAATGATTGTCGGGGTTACAAACAAGCACTGTATTTTTCGTAATATAGGTAGATACATGCAAGTTTTTGCAAAATGTTAGAAAACTCACCAAGTTTCTATGACAAAGTCACAAATGTTCCATGTGCTTGCCTCGCGATATCCTGCAGATATCTAAGCGATAGTCCATTTCCTGCCACACTCGGGATAGCATATCACGTGTAACACTGTTGATGGAATTCGTTATGCGCGTTTTCAGTTCCTCGATGGTAGTGGGTAATGGAGGATAGTAAACGGTATCGTTTACGTATCCCCAGAGAAAAAAATCACAAGGAGAATGATCAGGCGAACGAGGCGGCCATGATAAAAGGTTTTCATCCTCATCACAGAAACGCCCAATCCAACATTGTGGTAATTTTCTGTTGAGCAATGATCACACTTCACAGTAGAAATGAGGTTGGGCTCCATCCAATTGCATGATGAAGGTGTTAGAATCTTCTTCCAGGGGTGTAAGGGGTGACCTTCCACGTAGTACACCCAAATGTCAACCTCACTTCCACGTCAGTGCACCCTGGACTGAAGACTAACGAGGCTCTGGCGACTGGCCCATGGCCAGTATAATTTTGTTTGTATTGTCCTGTTCTTTTGTCCTTATGTGTGCTGAGTGCCCCTTTACAGCCTCAGCTTTTAACAGCAGTCAGGACATTTTAAATTTTTTAGTTATGCAACGTTAGAGTTGTTATTTGTAATGGTAAGGGGCTGGCCCCCGTATAATGTGATGGGAGCAAAATAGCCTAAGTGCTGACGCTCCCAAAATTTTAAATTCAAATCAAATTCAAATCAAATCAAATCTTCTTCCACTTGAGGAAATAGCGACTCATTCAACATATCCAGGAATGTCAATCCCGTAACCGTTTTCTTCATGAAGAAGAATGGACCGTACACCTTTTCTCGTGACACAGCACAAAAAACATTCACTTTAGGGAAGTCCCAAACCAATTCAACAAACTGATGAGGATTTTCTGTTCCCCATATGCGCACACTGTGTGTGTTTACTTTTCCACTTAGGTGGAATGTCTCCTCGTCAGTGGAAGCGAAATTCTCGATGAAATTGTCATCGTCAGTCATGAGATTTTGCATATCGCTGGAGAACGTTTCCCGTACACGACTGTCGTTACGTGTTAGCTTTTGATGCAGACTTAGGCGGTATGGTTTCATGTTGAGCCGTTTTCGTAGAACACTCCATAATGTTGTCTTTGGTTTGTTTAGTTCCTTGGATCCAGCAGGAATCGATTTCTTCGGGCTCCGTAGATAGGTTTCACGAACTCGCTCCACATGTTCCGGCACTGATGGTCGACCACTGCTTTTGCCTTTGCAAATGCAACCTTTTTCTTTGAACTGTGCGTACCACCTTCTAATCGAATTGTCTGACAGTGCATCTTTCCGATATCGCGCACGAAAATGTTGTTGCACAACTCTAACGGACCTCGTTGCGTGATATTAAAGGACACAGAAAGCCTTCTCACTAGCAATATCCGCGATTTTGGAAAACTGCTGCCTAGCGGCAGAATCTGGAAACGAAACAAATAAGGAACAAAATTTGTTGAGTTTCTCAAGAATATCGTGCATTTGTGTTTACCGTGTCATTCACCCAAATAGGTTACAACAATGAGGAAACCCCGACAATCATTTACGAAAACCCGGTAGAAGTAGAACGTGATAGTTCCAATTGGAAAGACACATCTACTGCAATGAACAGAAACATCTCTACTGGTGCCAAAGTTGCAGTTGGTTGTGAAGTCTTTTTGCTGCTGGCTGGTAAACACGGTCTGGTTCATGAAGAATCAGTGTGCACTACGTGCATAGCTTCGTGTCTTTGTCTTTTCTTCCTTTCTTCGTGATCGGAGGTGCAACTATCTATGTCTGAAAATCTTCCCGCTAGTCTCAGCTTCTCCATCCGCCCATTGTAGTCACCTGAAAAATTAAAGTACGTAGTATATTTGACCAATTTTGGTTGTAAAATTGGGTAAATAATTAAGCGAGATTTTTAAAGAAATAAAATCATTCATTTAAAAACTTTAAAATTCATAGGGTGCTCATTTACTAAACATATGCATACCTGCATGTACAACTTCAAATGCCTAACAAGAACACTTTAGAAGAGCAAATACTAGGTTTCTTTGAATGTTATTACCTCAGAACTCACTAAAAGTAAGAAAGAATATATTGAAAGCATTAGGTTCTGTCTCAAGCACATTACATATGTTGAAATTACAAGATTTGAAATAGATGTTGCAATTGGGGTGTAAGGGGTGACCTTCCACATAGTACACCTAAATGTCAACCTCACTTCCACGTTAGTACACTCTGGACTGAAGACTAACGAGGCTCTGGCGACTGGCCCCATGTCAAGTATAATTTTGTTTGTATTGTCCTGTTCTTTTGTCCTTATGTGTGCTGAGTGCCCCTTCACAGCCTCAGCTTTTAACTGAGGTCAGAACATTTTAAGATTTTTAATTATGCAACGTTAGAGTTGTTGTTTGTAATGATAAGGGGCTGGCCCCTGTATAATATGACAGGAGCAAAATAGCCTAAGTGCTGACGCTCCCACAATTTTAAAATCAAAATCAAAATCAAAATAGATGTTGCAATTAATGAAAGCATCAGGAAAATGCGTCCAGAGAGAAAAAACATAGTCTACAACAAGGACACTATGCAACAAAATTAAATTCCACATTTCAAGTTGTAGCTAGATCATTCGATGCATAATAGTCTTACTTAGTTGTTAGCATTGGAAATGTGCATATTCACATCACAGAGAAAGTATTTCTGAGAGAAGTTATAGTAGAAGAAAAGTTAGCAAGAATGTAATGGTAGCATCTTACCTGCTGATCCAAAGATCCTCCAACACTTCATGTCTTCACCATTCAGAAGATGGAGTTTCCCTTGTTGCAATGGCCTTGTTTATTTTAATGAGGATGGTATATTGTGCCCAAAAGCACTTCTTTCCATCCTCCAATATCCAGGATGTTGGAACCATTTTAATTCCATCTCCAAATTAAGGAATCGTATACTTCTTCATGATCCACAATAACAACTCTCCTTCGTCTGTTTACTCTTTCAACGAGTAAATAAACTAAAATCAAAGTTAGAGTTGTTATGTGTAACGATAAGGGGCTGGACCCCGTCTAATGTGACGGGTGCAAAATAGCCTTAGTGCTGACGCACCCAAAATTTTAATTGATTGATTGATTGAATTAAAATTTGTGGGTGCGTCGGCACTTAAGGCCATTTCGCACCCTTCTATGTATACGGGGAAAAGGCCCTTATCTAAAATTCTGACTTAATTTTAAAAAAGGGCTGTAGATAGCCCCTTGGGAAAAACTAAAAGTGCAAGGTTGTAAAGAGACCTGCATGAGACAAACACGACACATTAAAAAGTCAGAACTGACAAACTAAAAACCTCCTTACAGACGGTGGAAAAGTCCAGCTCTTCGCAAAAAACTAAAAACATGGGATAAAATACTGCTGTCATCACCCAAGAGGGATGACAGACAGCCGGAAAGGTTAAAAGTCTGCCGGAGGTAAGCAAGATCGACACATTCAAGGAGAATGTGTCGAACGCTTAAAATAACATTACAAACACGACACAACGGAGGGTCCAGCCGTTGGAGCAGGTGACCATGCGTTAGACGGCTGTGTCCTATACGCATGCGGGTAAGAATAACTTCTTCTCGCCGAGAGGGACGGGATGAGGAACGCCAAGCACCTATGGTGGGCTTAACAGCGTGAAGCTTGTTACCCGTTTCCGTATCCCACTCGGTCTGCCAAGTGTCAAGAAGGCGAGAACGGAACACGTTCTGCAGGTCGCTAGCAGGCAAAAGGTGGACGAGAACATCGCCGTCTGCATCAGCAGACTTGACGGCAGCATCAGCTGCTTCGTTCCCCTGGATGCCCACGTGGCTAGGGACCCAACAGAAGTGTACATCCGCACTGGCTGATAAGGACACAAGCCGTCTGAATATGTGTTGCGCTACCGGATGCCGGGAATACGGCGAATCCAGAGACTGCAACACGCTGGTCGAATCACTGCACACAAGGACTTTCTTCAGACCATTGACGTCTGCAAAGTCCAGTGCTTTTAGGATGGCGTACAACTCTGCCGTATAGATGGAACAGGCAGGATGTACTGAGTAACTGAAACTTTCAGAGTCTAGGACGAAGGCGCAACCAACTGATTCGACTGTCTTGGACCCATCCGTGTAAAACATTAAAATTGGGGTGCTTCGCACGAAGTTCTAAAAACCTTTGCTGGTATACAACCATTGGTGTCTCTGACTTTGGAAGGGCAGTCAGAGAAAAATCGATAGAAGGTGCAGGAAACTCCCAGGTGGGGAGAGGCGGAATGAGTGGAGAGACGCCAGGAAGATCACTTTCAACACAAAGTGATGACAGGATCTCGTCTGCACGAACACCAAATGGTCTAGTGGCACTAGGGCGGAGCCGATACCTTTCCAGCCTATCCTCGTCTGAGATGGTGTGAAATGAGGGATGTGAAGGCATCGAGCGAAGATGGAGGAAGTAGTTCACTACCAGCCGCTGTCTTCGCAGAGACAGCGACGGCTCAGATGCCTCTACGTACAAACTGGCGACTGGAAGTAGTGCAAGTGGGGGAGTTCAACGTCATCAAGTGGTGAGCTGAAGTGGTGAGCAGTGTTGCCAGCTCCTCACTCGAAAAAATCACCAAGGTTTTTGTTTTTGGGTCTAAGATAACCTAAAGCAAGGAGCTGGCAACCTTGCTTGAGGTATTTTCTCGCAGTGTTGCCAACTCCTCACTCGAAAAAAATCACCAAGGTTTTTTTTTCTTGGTCTAACCTAACCTAAAGCAAGGAGCTGGCAACCTTGCTTGAGGCTTGCCTTACAGTGCATAAAGCAAGGTTGCCAACCCACTGGTATTTTTGCCATAGCCTTTTACAAGAAAAAAAAAGAGAAAGGGAAGATTTAAACAACCTACAGCTTACCCACAGCCTTTTTTGCTCTAACCTAACCTAAAGCAAGGAGCTGGCAACTTTGCTTGTGCAATCAACCCGGTTGATCGCCCTCAAGTGGAGATCAGCGTTGCCAACTCCTCACTCGAAAAAAAATCACCAAGATTTTTTTTGCTCTAACCTAACCTAAAGCAAGGAGCTGGCAACTTTGCTTGTGCAATCAACCCGGTTGATCGCCCTCAAGTAAAAATCAGCGTTGCCAACTCCTCACTCGAAAAAAAAATCACCATGGTTTTTTTGGTCTAACCTAGCCTAAAGCAAGGAGCTGACAACTTTGCTTGAGGCTTGCCTTACAGCGCATAAAGCAATGTTGCCAACCTACACACACTAAACAAGGAGAGCCGACAACAAATATGTACTGCCGTAAAAGAGAGAGAGATGGGTGGATGGTAATATAGTATGTGTGTGCGTGTGCGCGTATAATATGTAGCATTATTAACTAGAGTGTGTTGGCAATTTACTTACAACTAAAAAAAAAAAATAGAGATGCCAACTTTGCTGTAAGATGAAGAGAGAGAGAGAGATTTATGGCTGGCAACAGTAACGAGCGAATGCGCCATATCGTAATTTTCCAACTCCGTATATCGCGACCTTTGTAAACCTCTCTCTCTCGGGGAGGGGCGATGTGCCACATACACGCACACACACACGCGCACGCACGCACACACATACACACGCGCATGTGCACGCGCATATGTATTGTAACACAAACAAACAAACAAAATAATAATTGTTGTTTTTTAGGAGGCCTGGCCCCTATAACCTCGCCAGGGTGCGTGGTGCCCAACCAAAAATGTAAAAGTTTTCTAATGGCTGCGGTTATAGATTACCGCACCTCTGTAGGGTTTCACGTGTTTTTTTTCTGAAACTTCTTATATATTTTTTTAAATTTTTTTACAGGGTTTATTAAAATACATATTTGAGGAAAACAACGCCACCCTTATATAAATAAACCCCTCAAACTAGCACTAATTAGAATTAGCCTGCAAAATTTTTCTCGTAAGATATTTTTTTGTAAACACTCTACCACCAACAGATCACATATAAATAAACATACCCCCCAAAAAAATGCAATCTGAGAAAAGTTGCCCTGTGTGCAAGATAGCCATATCAAGCGCACATTTTGCAAGACATTGTCGTACCTGCGCACCTGGTAAGCGTGTAACCGCTAAAAAACCATGTCCCAGGTGCGGTATACCTATTACCATTAATAATTTGAAGAGGCATATAACATCATGCAAAGTTGTCGTCGGAGCACCTGTCCCCCAACCGTCGACCAGCTCGACCAAGAGGAAAGCGGAAGCCGACTCGCCACCATCCGCCAAACGCGTCAAGCCTGTGGCGAAAGCTAACCAGACTGCTTTCGAGCGGTTGTTAGAGGACTTTGTCATCACTTCGGAGGGCTCATGCGACGTGCGTAGCTTTTTGGAGAACGTGCAAGCCAAAATCATTTCCATCCTCGGCGATGCACTGGCTACGTACTCCACCAAATTCTACGCATCGCTACGTTGCCAGTACAAGAAGCCGTCTGATGAAATTTACAGCTTCTGCCACAACACCAAGGCGAAGACGCTGCATCTGGCGGATGTTGACAACCTCGAGGTCATCTACAACCAGTTTGCCGATGAGCTGGTGGCAAAACAAGAAGAACATCAAGCTAAAGGCTCGGGGGGTTCGCTGTGTGGCGAGCCTCACGAACTGTGCGTCAAACTTTGCAAGTTCATACCTCTCTCCGCCTCCAGCTACGTCCCCTTACCACCTACCATTGCGGCAAAGAAGGCTGTCCTGAACATTCAAAACAGTGACGCCAAGTGCTTTCTCTGGTCGGTGCTTGCAGCGTTGCACCCAGTTGAGCCAAAAAATAATCCAAAACGTGTTGGCCACTACCTACCCTATGAGGCAGAGCTGGAAGATACGATGGCTGGGATCGACTACCCGGTAGAGGTCCCGGATATTCGAAAGTTTGAGGCCCGTACACACAACCCTCGGTTGGCCATCAACGTTTACGGTCTCACTGACGAAAATGTGGTGTACCCCATCCGGGTGAGTGACGTAAACGTTGATGGTGCGCAGGAAATCCATCTCCTACTTATCAAGGACGAGACCCATCACCACTACACTCTTATTCGCTCGCTCTCTAGACTTGTTTCGAGCCAAAAAAGCAAGCATCATGGTAGCATAGAAGTTTGTCGCAGGTGCTTGTCAATTTTTGATGATCGAGAACAGCAGGATTACCAGCGCATCGGAGGTCCCAACATCGCTGCAGAGAAGCTTGCCAGCCACAAGATCTACTGCAATGCCAACGAGCCGGGTGTGACAGTCTTGCCCAAACCTGGCACCGTGGAGCGTTTCCACATGCACGGTGCCATGGTGGAGCACCCCGCTATCATCATCGCGGATTTCGAGGCCTTCCTCAAACCCCTGTCCACTTGCGATCCCGACCCTGAAGTTTCTTCCACCACCCCTTACCAACTCCACGAGGCTTCGAGTTATGCATACGTTGTGGTGCGACGTGACCAGCACATTGCCCCCGAGCCCTACGTGTATCGCGGTCCCGACGCAGCCAAACACTTCCTCGAGAGGATGGTTGTCGAGGCCAACGAGATAGGGAAGGTACTGTTGGCCCCCAAATCTATACTCCCACTGTCCCCCGACGATCAACGTAGACACGACGAGGCCATCGCTTGCCCTGTCTGCGTCAAGGAGTACACCACCAACAACCGTAAAGTCCAACACCATGATCACTTTAACGGTAGGTATGTTGGTCCTTGGTGCAACGGATGCAACCTCATGGCCCGGGACCCGCGATTTATCCCTGTATTTTTTCACAATGGCTCGGGATACGACTTCCACCACCTCGTCAAGCATCTTGGGTACGACGACATGCGAATCAACGTCCTGGCGCAGAACGAGGAGCGTTACATCAGTGTGAGCAAGTGGGTGCGAATTTCAGGATCACACTCCACCGTCGAGCTTCGCTTCCTCGACTCCCTGAGGTTCCTTCCGGCCAGCCTCGATGCTCTCGCAGGGAAGCTTAGCGACGAGCAAATGCTTATTACCTCCGGAAATTTTCCGAACTTGGACGCCGGCCTCTTCAAGCGTAAGGGGGTCTATCCCTACGAATACGTCACAGACCCTTCCAAGTTCGCGGAGACGACGCTACCTCCCCAGGCGAAGTTCTACAGTCAGCTGCGAGGGTCGAACATCACCGACGAGGAATATCACCACGCCCAGTCCATGTGGCACGAGCTGGGCTGTCGAACTCTCGGGGACTACCACGACGTCTACCTCAGACTTGACGTGACGCTCCTCGCCGACGTGTTCCAGACGTTCCGTGCGACCGCAATGAAGATCTACAAGCTGGACCCCGCCTACTTCTACAGTCTCCCCGGACTGGCGTGGTCAGCCATGTTTCTGGTGACGAAGATCAAGCTGGAGCTTCTTTCGAACGTGGACATGATGCTGTTTGTGGAACGCGCCGTGCGGGGTGGAATGGTCCAGGTGTCGCAGCGACACTCGCGCGCCAACAATCACCACATGGCCACCGGCTACGACCCCTCACAACCGTCCAGCTACATCATGTACACGGACGTCAATAACCTCTACGGACACTCCATGATGCAGCCACTCCCCTTTAGAGGCTTCGAGTGGGCTGACCCTTCCAACTTCGACGTCGAAAGCTTCGACGATTCGGAACATGGGTTCTTCGCCGAGGTGGATCTTGAGTTCTCCGAGAAGCTGCAGGATTTGTTCTGCGATCTTCCCCCTACACCCGAGTTCAAGTGTCCACCCGATTCCAACCAGAAGAAGCTCGTCATGGATTTCGAGCCCAAAAAGCGTTATGTCCTGCACTACCAGAATCTCCGGTGGTTGATGCAGCGAGGGGTCACGGTCTGCGCAGTTCACCGCATCCTCAAGTTCGAGCATTCTCCATGGTTGAAGCCATATATTGAAGTCAACACCAAACACCGCACCGCAGCCACGTCCGAGCTTGATAAGGATTTCTTCAAGCTTATGAACAATGCGGTGTTTGGCAAAACTATGGAGAATGTACGGAATCGCATGGACATAAAATTGGTAACGAGGAAAGCACAATGTCGCAGGCTCGTAGCGAACCCGTTATTCAAATCGAGGACCATTTATAACGAGCAGCTTGCTCTGGTGCATATGAGGAAGGGTGAGGTAAAACTCGACAAGCCAATTTATGTTGGTGCCTCAGTATTAGACCTGAGCAAGCTGCACATGTTCGAGACGTACTACGACATATTACGTCCACATTATAGCCACAACATCTCGCTTCTCTACACGGACACGGACAGCTTGGTGTACCACGTCCACTCAGCCGATGCATACGGGGATATAGTCACGGCACCAGCTTTGCTTAACCTCTTCGACACCTCGGGCTATCCCCAGCCGAACCAGTACGGCATCCTGTCCCAAAACAAAAAAGTACCTGGCAAACTCAAAGACGAGAAGGACGGTGATGTAATTCTCGAGTTTGCAGGTCTTCGCGCCAAGGCCTATGCCATCAAAGCCGAGGGCAGCGTTACCAAGAAGGCCAAGGGTGTCGGCAGACAGGTGGTTCGGGAGCATCTCGCATTCGAGGACTTCGTCGATTGCCTCAAAACCAGGTCGTCGGTTCTAAGAGAAGAACAGCGCATCCAGAGCGTCGACCATATCATCACCACAAACAAAGTTAGAAAAATTGCCCTGGATCCCAACGACGATAAGAGGTGCGTCCTCAAGTGTGGTATTCACACATTGCCGTGGGGGCACTATCGCTTAGCAGAAAGCAAAACCTGCAACATATGTCCATCTTCAACAGAAGATTCATAAAAACAAAACAAAACAAAAAAAAAAAAAAAAAAAACACTTTGACTGTCATTACAAAAAAAAAAAACTATGACCGTATTCTTAAATAACCAGCATGCCTATGAATTTGTTCGGTTTCAAAAAACAGATCATTATGGAAACCATACCAGATCATGAAGTCTTACCTTCCGTGTTACCTAAACTCAACGGTCTGTTGATCATTCATCTCAACAGCATTTGGACGAAACTGAATGACGATGTGGGCAAGATGTTTTATGTTTTTAATAACAATTTACATTTCTACGAAATTCCGATCGACGGGAAACTTCAAATCATCGTGAATCCGGAAAACGCAGGCGAAATCAAAATTTCTACCGGCAAGAACATTTTTCGAATCAAGCACGACAAGATGCTTTCTAACATTACGTACGATGTGTCTGCAGGAGATTATTTTTACATGGAACTCCTCGGAGATTACGACAAACTTATTCCTCTCTTCGTAGAATTACGAATCGTCTATCCTATTATAAATAACCGTTAACAAAATGCCTAACGACATTTTCGGCAACACCAAGCGTGTGGACCACGCAGAAGAGATTCTCATGTTGGACATTCGAGTTAAGAAGTTGAGGACCGATTTGATCGCTTTGCAGGAAACCTTAAACAAAAGTTTAGAGTCGGAAATCGCTACGCTCCAAACGCAATGTCTCGACCCCATTCTGAAAATCGATTCCGAACTGAAAACGCTCATAAAAAATTATGTCGACGTACCTTCTTACGACAGCGTTCAAAATATACAGTTGAGCGTGGATTCGCTTCAAAATGATTTGGCCAAATTACAGCAATTTCAATCGAAAAATGAAGATTTGGAAAAATTGAAACTCGAAATCGAAGAACGAACTTCCGCAAT
Organism: Lepisma saccharinum; assembly: GCF_977018435.1. Classification (NCBI taxonomy): domain Eukaryota; kingdom Metazoa; phylum Arthropoda; class Insecta; order Zygentoma; family Lepismatidae; genus Lepisma; species Lepisma saccharinum. The sequence goes on from NW_028142891.1 coordinate 4,533,603, forward strand.
AGAAAAGAATTTCTCTGAACTTCAAACCGTGGTGAACGATATAGACGCAGAACGCTTGCATGTCGTCGTTTCCAAATTACAAGAAGAATTCACCAGCACGTTGGAAGAAATTAAATCCAAGTTGCAGACTTTGGAAGATACAATGACGAACCTACCATCGTCGGACGAACTGCAGGTCATCGGTAAAAGCGTCGCGAACATAAAAATTCAATTGGAGGCCTATCGAGATTTCGAACACATTCAAACCACCATCGCTACGCTTCAGGCGTCCTTGGAATTGATCAACGAAGAAATTAAAAATATTCACGCCGAAGCGAGAGCGTTGACGAGCATTCAAGACACGTTAAGCACGGTTCAGCAGAAGATCGAATATTTAGAAAATTTAAACGTCGAAACGAATCTCGCTCATTTTCATCACGTACTGGACAACATACAGGGTGACTTGGAATCGTTACGGACGAGCGTGCCTTCGAGCGAAGATTTGGAAAAATTGAAAACGGCGGTGACGGCACTATCCGATTCGAACGACATCAAAAGTTCGTTGAGCGATCTCGAGAGTAAAGTGGCCAATCTCCCCACCTCCAAAGAATTGCACGCTTTGAAAAGGAACATATCTCGAATGCTGAAACGACTAGAAACGGAAACGGCGAACGTGGAACAGATTCGAGACGAACTTGCTTCGCTGGTGTCGACGCTGCCCACTTCGCAGAGCGTCGCCGACCTTCACACGCAGTTTACAGAGATGCGAAGCATCGTGAACGATCTTACCGAGAAGAGCTCGAAATTGAATCAAGTCGAGAACCTTCAGAACATTGTCGTCAACATCAGAGATCAAGTTGGAGTGCTGGAATCCACGCAGGAATCGACGCTGGCCTCTTTCGGTGCCAAGTTGCAAGAACTCAACGAAAGCTACAAGCAGTTGAACGTGGAAGTGAAAATCAAACCGTCGTTTTCTACCGTAACGGATACCATAGTCGAGCATTTGCTCCCCATCGAAAATAAACTCGGGCAAGTTCACAGTAATCTGCTCGGCGTCGACACTAAATTCGCTAAACTGCATTCTCTGCAAGCCATCGAAATCAACAGCGTACCCAATCAACAGAGAATCTCCACGTTCGTCGAAGGTAACAAACTGTACATGTTGCATCCTTATCATCCGTACTACAAGTTTCTCCTCGACGGCACGATTCAGATAAACGAATTTTCGTACTGGTCTCACGGTAGAAAAGCTAGCGTTCCCACCATGACTTTGATATCGAATCGTGGTGTCCAGAAAGCAGGAAATATTCCTCTGGCACGTTGGAACGAAACGCGCAACATATATGAAATACACGAAGACGAAGATCTCACCGTTTTCGACGTGAGTGCCGGCGATAAGCTGATCATTCAAAACACGAGCGAAGTACCACCCTCTTTGAATCCCATCACGCTGGTGCTTCTCTTGAAACGTAATCTCTAAAAAAAAATGTCTAGGCAAACCATCGTCGAAGAATTGCATAAACCTGCACGCCGCAACTACGAACGTTTGGCTGTGGTAACCAAGGGCATCGACGACCTCTGGCAAAGTGACCTCGTGGAGATGAGTAGCGGCAATTTGAAAAACGTGCATAAATTGAACAAGGGCAACAAGTACATCCTCACCGTCATAGACACGTTTTCGAAATTCGCATGGGCTATACCTTTGAAGGCGAAAACAGGAACGTGCATCACGGAAGCATTCAAATTAATTTTTCGCAAAAGCGGCGGCAGACGACCACGGTTTCTGCAAACGGACAACGGTAAAGAATTTTACAACGTCGTATTCGAAAAATTTATTCAAAAACACAAGATTCGACATTATTCGAGCTTCAGTCACATCAAAGCCAGCATCGTGGAAAGATTCAATCGAACCTTGAAAACACACATGTGGAAACGATTCACGCTTCGGGGAAATTACAAATGGGTCGACATCCTGCCGGAACTCGTCGACACCTATAATGATACAGTACACAGAACGATAGGCATGAAGCCAGCCGACGTTACCAAGTCCGACGAGCAGCGTTTAATTTCTACAGTTTACTGTCCAAAGTACACTCCCACGAAAAAAAAAGCTAAATACAAAATTGGAGACCAGGTGAGGATCAGCAAATTCAAACGCACCTTCGAGAAGGGATTCACAAAAAATTGGAGCACGGAACTTTTTACGGTGGTTCGAGTTCTACCTGGAAACCAACACACGTATATAATAAAAGATAGTAGCGACGAGATTTTGAAAGGAAGATTTTACGAAAAGGAACTCTCTAAAACAAAACACCCCGACACGTACCTCATCGAGAAAGTATTGCGTAGGAAAGGTGACAAACTGTTTGTCAAATGGCTGGGACTTCCAGAAAAAAGTTGGATCGACGCGGACGAAGTGATCTTGTGAGTACCTGGAACGTGGTGAAGCGTCTACCGGATCCGGAAAGTCAAACGAAGAAAAAGAACGGCGAGTTGCTTCCCGACAGCATCCGCTGTCTGATCGTAGGTCCTTCGGGGTGTGGGAAAACGACACTGCTCGTGGACAATTTTCTCCTCGCACCGAATTGGTTAAATTGGAAGAACAGGCACCTGTACGTGTTCTCGAAAAGTTTGGAGCAATCCAAATACCAGCAACTAATGAAACTGTACGATGGTCTGGACATTGCAACATTCGCCTCGGAAATAAAACCGCTCGACGATTGTCGTGAAAATTCAGTCGTTGTGTTCGACGACGCCATCCTGGAAAATCAAAATGAAATTCGCAACTTTTTCACGCAAGGTCGTCACAAAGGAATGGATTGTTTCTACCTGGCTCAAACGTTTTCCAAAATTCCAAAACAGTTAGTACGCGACAACGCTAATTTCATATGTTTGTTTCGTCAAGATCACACCAACCTCAAGCACGCGTACGATGACTACGTAGGCGGAGACATGAACTACAATCAATTTTCGGAAGGCTGCTGCTCTACTTGCTGGAACAGTGACGATTTCGGATTCGCGACGATCGACATGACGAGGAAACCCAACGACGGAAAATACAGAAACAAAATCAACGACTTTCTAAACGTTGCAACGTTGTGAGAAACGACGTATATAAATAACGTCATGACGAAACGAAAAATCGAAGACGAAAATCTCAAGCTTCGCGATTACCTCGCGAAACGCTTCAAAGGTTGGAAATCCGAGAATCGCGGATTCTACGAAGAGAAGAAACGTCAGGATCAACCCGTGATCGATGCCATCAGCAGTCTAGGTAAAGAAATTAAAAGTGTCACGGAACAAAATAAAAATTTGATTAATGAACTCGTACCGCTCGCAGCTAAAAGTTACGCCGTACCCACACCCATTTCGAGCATTCCTTCGACACCGTTCGAACTGAAGGATGCACCGGCACGACGTCGAGCCATAGGCAGCACGTCGTCGTCTTCGGATAAAATCGAGTTGGGACCTTTGGCACGAGACTACCTGAGCACGGGGAAATTCGACAAGGATGAAGTGTTCGGATTGTATCCCAGCATGGAAACCAGCGAAGGCGGCGGTGTGGTGTGGAAGATTGGGAAATCGAAGGTGACCTTCGAAGGCAACGACATTAAAGTCAATTTAGGCGACAAGGATAGTTGGAACAGGTATCCGGGTACGGTGGGACTGTGGGAACTCGTCGCCAAAAAGCAGCCGAAAGATTACACCGACGAAGATTACCAGAGTTACAAGGAAATTCTGATCATGACGGATGCCTTGTACCAGAACAACGACGCCTCGCAGAATAGGGTGAAATCGAGCAGCGGCGAGAAGTACAGGAATCTCATCAAACCGATTTGGAACCAGGTGAAAACAGGCAGCGGCGTCAAACGCTACAACACGTTACCCAAAGAATTTGTTTGGGTGGACGACGTTAGGAAACTCGTGGATCGATTGTTGGTGATAGCCGGCGAAGAGAATGCAGGCAATCGTAATTTCTACAACGAGAAGGTTGGCATCGTGGACATGATCAGCACGAAACTTTCCAACTTCATCGTGAACGACGACAAGGGCATAGGTTACCTGATCAAAATCATCAACACGCTGCCTCCGAAATTCTGGAACGTGGCCGAAGGAAAGGGACTCGTGAACGACATCATCAACAAGTTACCTTTCGAGATGCATCTACCTGGCTACCAGTACTGCGGACCGGGCACCAAACTCGAGAAAAGATTGGAGAGAGGAGACAAGGGCGTGAATCCGTTGGACGCCGCATGCAAAGATCACGACATCGCCTACAACACCACGCAGACGGATCTGGACGCACGTCACGAAGCAGACAGAAAGTTAGAGCACGCAGCTTTCGAAAGGTTCGTGAGTAGAGACGCATCGTTGGGTGAACGGGTCGCCGCACTAGGCACCACCATCGCCATGAACACGAAACAAAAATTGGGGTGGGGTATATAAATAACATACAGTAAAAAAAACAACATGGATTACATAACTAATTTGCCACCCGAGCTACTATCTAAAATATTCAAAAAGGTAGTTAACGGAGATGTTAATAAACTTGTAAACATAGCAAGAACAATGCCGGAATTTCGTATCCCTTGTGAAATGGTTCTCAAGAACCATCTTCGGGAGATCAGCGGCCTGAGGTGCGGTGATCTCAACATTCTGCTTTCGGCTGCAGGGGATAAATTGAACGAAAGGTTGGACGAACTGTACGAGGCGATGCAGGGAAGAAGACGGTATACTGATGATTGGTACAAGTCTATGCAGGAGAAGGATGATATCACTACGCACATCCTCGCGTTTTCCGAAGCACGAACTTTCTTCCTCTGTTAAAAAAATAATAATATATATACGTGAAAAAAAAATAATCTTCGGTATATATAAATAACACACATCGTGAAAAAAAAAAAGCAATTAAATTTCTCTCTAACACTCTGAAATTTTTTTTGATATGACGACCGAAAAAATAAGTGATCTCCAAGCATTAAAACAAATGCTAAATTTGTCAGTTGAGTATGTAAAAATTCAGGAATTGGAAGTCGACAAACCTTACACGATAACTTCCGGTTCAATCGTTTCTACCCAGTATGGTCCCAAGGTACGCCTGTTGCTCAACGCACAATACAGTCTATTTTTACCAGATCGATACGCTAACATGTTATCCGACGAGAAGCTATCTATTTTAATCGAGAACAAAACTCGAATCGTGTACAAGGGGACAAAGGAACTTCTTGGCAAGAAAACGAAGCACGTTATAGAATTTGTGTAACGACTGCGAGGCCTTGAAAATATATAAATAACATACCGTAAAAAACTACACAAGAAAAAATCTCAGAATATATATATAAATAACATACCGTGAAAATAACACATAGAGCATCAACATGAAGCCCAAGGGTGTCGTGTACCAGATACCATACTCCAATCTAAAAAATCTAGGTGCTCTCGATGGGTTACTCACCAAGAAACAACGCGAGAAGAAACGTTCTTGCTTGTCGAAAGGACACGGAATGAAATTGCTGCTCAGCACACCTCAATTGAAAAGATTGCAGCGTTCGCGGAAACAGCAAAAGATCGGAGGTTTCATATTCAGCATCCCGGCCATCCTGGCAGCATTGGGGGCCGTTGGAAGTTTGGCCGGCGGAAGTGCCGCCATCGCGAAAACCGTCATCGACTCGAAGAAGAACAAGGCCGAGTTGGAAGAACAGAAACGTCACAACCTGGCCATGGAGAAGAAGGGGAAAGGTATAACCAAAAAACAAAAAAGCAACCTCGATGCTTTGAAGAAATATAAAAAAAAGAAACAGAAGCACTCACCAACCGAGACATTGAATCTCTGATCGAACCGTTACAAATCAAACACTTCAGAGGAGTTTTTATGTCCGACTCGTTACCTTCAAGCGTGAAAAGAAGAGAATGTGGAGTAGTCAACTTGGACGGTCAAGAAAATCCAGGCACACATTGGATATGTTACCACAAAAATGATGATAAAGCATTCGTTTTCGATTCTTTCGGAGGTGTTCCACCTACAAATTTAATTCATTATCTGAAAACGAACAAAACCTCCATATACTACAACGACGAACGCATTCAAAATTTCGGAGACGTGAACTGCGGTCATCTCTGCCTCTCCATGCTCGCGTTTCTCTCTAAAATAAATAACCCTACGATCGAGGATTTCCAGAAAGCACTGTGGAACCTCAAACAGCATCACTAGGATGGGCGTGTTCCATCTCACGAGCGAATCTTCAATCTTAAAACTCACGCTGCACGACGACATCGTCTATCCTAATTCCGTGGCTCTGCGTGCATTCTACAGCATGTACCTCATACCCAACGTTACGCAGCACAACAACAAAATTAGCGTCGGAAGCGAACACATCGTCGTCACGCCAGGACAATACAATCTTTCCACTTTACAAGCTCAATTACCCAAAGGCACATACCTTTCTCAAAATTCGGTCACGCACAGAGTGGAAATCCTATCCGCGACGGAGACCGTGGACCTGGGCACCATGGGAGAACTTTTAGGTTTCGAGAACGACACCAAACTCGAAGCTGGCATCAAGCACACGGCAGTCAATATTCCTAAATTTCTAGCCATCGAAACTCTGAACGTACACTGCAACGTGGCCGAAGGCATGATCACGAAATCTTCGGACGGATTATTAGGAAGTCACAAGCAGACGGGAATCATAGCCACTTTCAAACCAAGTTCCGAGTTTATGGAACCGATCATCTACACGCCCTCTTCGCCGATCTATTTTCCAGTATGTCGCAACCGCATAGACGACATAGAGTTGGTGGTGACGAACGAGAAAGGAGACGTGGTGGATTTCGCAGGTGCAACAACTACTGCCATCGTGGAGATCAACGTATAATAAATAACCATACATGTAAAATGGAGCAAATCGAAAGTTACGAATTGCAATCTTTCCCTCCCAACCGTCGCACGTTCGCCAATCTGAACGAAGCGAACAGGGAGATCGAATACGATGTGGACGTAGGCGATGGGTTCGTTCATCCTCACAGAGCGGACCTCTACCTTCAATTCGACGTGGTGAAGAAAGAAAGCGGAGACACGTTTCCCGCAGCAGCAAACTTGATACTCGTGGACAACTTCGTGCCTCACCTGTTCTCGCAGGTGGAGGTGAGGAAACACAACACCGTCATCGACAGAATCGATTATCCAGGCATCACGTCGACGGCAGTGGGAACTTTGAAATTATCCAAAACGGATGCAGCGTACTATCAGGCCGGGGGATTCGAAGCAGGAACCAAAATATCGACGAAAAGTCACACGGTGCTCTTTCCCATGCGTCTGCTGGCTGGTTTCTTCTCGGACTACAAGGAGATCATGTGGAAGGGAGGACTGAGGATCACGTTTCGAAGAGCAGCCAACGACAACGACGCACTGATGCGATACGCTACTTTGGGTCCGGACGGCACCACGCCGATAGCCAACACTTTACCCGAAGCGGCGAAATGCGTCATCCGGAGCATGGAATTGAGAATGCCGGTGGTAGAATACGAAACGAACTACGCCCTCAAGTACAAAGCGGAGATCTTGAAAAGTCCGCAGGTGCCGATTCACTTTCACGGTTACCAGTGCGTGCAGAAGGTTGCGTCGGGGAGTCACATGGAATTCGACGTGACGACGCAGTTCAACAACATACAGTTCGACATGCCAGATTTCGTCGTAGTGCTCTTTCAGACCGGGCGCAATAACAATCAGGAGAAAGATTCCAGCAAGTTCGACGACTGCAAAATCAAGAACGTTTATCTGAAGAACGGTCGCAACGAAGTGTTCCCGCGCGAGAATTACAACCTCGACGTGACCAAAGACGATTACCTCAAACTTTACGAAGCTTACACGGCTTACAAACGCGTGACCGAGGGAAGCGTGGACATGTACTACACGCCCAGCGAATTCAAAGCCCGGAGACCCATGACCGTCATCAACACATCTAAGAGGAAGAAGGTTGTGGTCAACGATCGAACCAACATCAAGGTCGTCTGCGAGTTCCACGACGCCTTGCCCGAGGATACCCTATGCAGTGTCATCCTGATTGCAGAGAAGTCCTTCGCCTACGACGTGAAGAACGAGAGGGTCACAGAGCAGTTTTAACAAGTTTTTTAACATCTTTTCTTGCACAATAAGAAATTTTCTGCACTAGCACAATCAGTTACAATAGCACAATACGAATTTCACTAGTTCAGATCAGTTACAAATGTCAATTTCATTAGCTATCAGCTACAATATCTTTTTTGCACTATAGCACGAGAGACAATCAGAAAATTTGCACAAAAAAAATTTGTTGTTGTTTTTTTTACACGTAAAAATTAACAATAATTTTTTTTTTATCGTTTCAGATGCTGTCGAAACATCAAAAACACATACACACACACTAAAAAAATAAGCATGCAACTTTATTTGTAACACACACATATTCTCCATCTTCATCAAGAAAATATTATAATAAACATAATTATTTTTATCTATATCTCACAATAAAACTCTATATCCAAAAATATCACAACATCAAATAACACTAGAGTCGTTAGTACACGTTGCATGCATTACGGAGGTCCTCTGTAGGGTTTCATGGAAGTTTGGGGGAAAAAAAAAAAACACGTGAAACTCTACAGAGGTGCGGTAATCTATAACCGCAGCCATTAGAAAACTTTTACATTTTTGGTTGGGCACCACGCACCCTGGCGAGGTTATAGGGGCCAGGCATTCTAAAAAACAACAATTATTATTTGTTTGTTTGTTTGCGTCACAATGTTCCCCCGAGAGAGAGAGGTTTACAAAGGTCGCGATATACGGAGTTGGAAAATTACGATATGGCACATTCGCTCGTTACTGTTCCCAGCTATAAGTTTTTCTCTCTCTCTCTTCATCTTACAGCAAAGTTGGCATCTCTATTTTTTCTTTTAGTTGTAAGTAAATTGCCAACACACTCTAGTTAATAATGCTACATATTATACGCACACACGCACACACATACTATATTACCATCCACCCATCTCTCTCTCTTTTACGGCAGTACATATTTGTTGTCGGCTCTCCTTGTTTAGTGTGTGTAGGTTGGCAAAAATTTGCTTTATGCGCTGTAAGGCAAGCCTCAAGCAAAGTTGTCAGCTCCTTGCTTTAGGCTAGGTTAGACCAAAAAAAAACCTTGGTGATTTTTTTTCGAGTGAGGAGTTGGCAACGCTGATCTCCACTTGAGGGGCGGTCAACCGGGTTGATTGTACAAGCAAAGTTGCCACCTCCTTGCTTTAGGTTAGGTTAGACCAAAAAAACCTTGGTGATTTTTTTTTCGAGTGAGGAGTTGGCAACGCTGATTTTTACTTGAGGCCGGTCAACCGGGTTGATTGCACAAGCAAAGTTGCCACCTCCTTGCTTTAGGTTAGGTTAGACCAAAAAAAAACCTTGGTGATTTTTTTTCGAGTGAGGAGTTGGCAACGCTGATTTTTACTTGAGGGCGGTCAACCGGGTTGATTGCACAAGCAAAGTTGCCAGCTCCTTGCTTTAGGTTAGGTTAGAGTAAAAAAAAGCTGTGGGTAAGTTGTCGGTTGTTTAACTTTTCCCTCTCTCTTTTTTTCTTGTAAAAGGCTATGGCAAAAGTACCAGTGGGTTGGCAACCTTGCTTTATGCACTGTAAGGCAAGCCTCAAGCAAGGTTGCCAGCTCCTTGCTTTAGGTTACGTTAGACCAAGAAAAAAAAACTTTGGTGATTTTTTCGAGTGAGGAGTTGGCAACACTGCAAGAAAATACCTCAAGCAAGGTTGCCAGCTCCTTGCTTTAGGTTATCTTAGACCCAAAAACAAAAACCTTGGTGATTTTTTCGAGTGAGGAGCTGGCAACACTGCTCACCACTTCAGCTCACCACTTGATGACGTTGAACTCCCCCACTTGCACTACTACTGGACTGGTCCGAAAAGCACCAGTGCACCCACGTATACCAGCATGGTGGACGGTGTCTAGGATGCGCAGTCTAGATGGGCGGGCAGAAGAATACACAACACATCCATAATCAAGCTTCGACCTGATGAGTGCACGATACAAGCGAAGCAGTACCGTCCTATCAGCACCCCAAGAAGTATGAGATAAAACGCGTAAAAGGGTGAGAACTCGAAGACAAGAGAACTTTAACTGGCGAAGGTGAGGTAGCCATGTTAATTTCTTATCGAAAATGAGGCCCAGGAAGCGGACCTCATTCACGAAGCACAGGGGAGATTTCCCCATGTACAGGTCAGCATCGAAATGACATGTACGCTGACGACAAAAGTGAACACACACGGATTTCTCGGATAAGAAGGTGAAACCTGTTTGGGAGGACCACTCAGCCAAACGGTTTATCGTCAGTTGGAGTTGACGAGAAGCTGACGCGAGATTCCGTGAACGACAAAAGATCGTGAGGTCGTCTACATACAGTAGACCATGTACAGGGGCAACAATGCTTGCCATAACGCTGTGCACTGCTATGGCAAAAAGTCACACTTAAAACGCTGCCCTGCGGGCCACCGTTCTCTTGTTCGTGAAGATCTGAAAAGGAGTTCCCAACACGTACGCGGAAAAAACGATCGGATAAAAATTTTTAATAAAGTACGCCATATGGCCACGCACGCCCCAAGAATGGAGCTGCTTTATGATGCCAAAACGCCACGTTGTGTCATATGGCTTTTGGAGGTCAAAGAAAACTGCAACTAAATGTTCCTTGTTGAGGATTGCATCCTGAATGTGTGTTTCCAGCTGAACCAGATGGTCCAGTGTGGAACGGTTGGAGCGAAAACCACATTGAAAATTACTTATCAAAGTGTTTTCCTCCAAAAACCAGGTGAGACGCTTGTTGATCATGCGTTCCATCAACTTGCACACACAGCTAGTTAAGGCAATAGGCCTATAACTCGAGGCTGCGGTGCGTTGTTTACCTGGTTTTAGGATGGGAACGATAATTGCTTCTTTCCAGGACGAAGGGAAAGAGTCCTCCAACCAAAGCCTGTTGAATACCGCCAAAAGGAACTTTTTGGTTCCAATGGGCAGATGACGAAGCATCTCATAGTGGATCTTGTCCACTCCAGGAGCTGTATTCTTTGAATCTCGAAGCGCCTGATCGAACTCCCGTTCAGTGAATCGAGAGTTGTATGGCTCGGTGTTATGACTTCGAAAAACTAGAGGGCTTCGTTCTTGACGGTCCTTCTCACGGCGGAAACGTGGTTCATAATTTTCAGAGCTAGACGTATCAGAAAACTGCGTGGCCAGGATATTAGCTATGTCTCCGGAATCTGTGTACAACGTCCCATCGTGCTCCAGAGCGCTCAGAGGAGTAGATGCACCCCCCTGGATGCGACGTACTTTGGTCCAAACGGCTTTCGACGAAGCCTGCTTCATCAGAGAAGACACGTATTGGACCCAGCACGCCTTCTTACTGGCTCGAATAAGCCGACGGGCACGGGCACGCTTAATGCGGAACTGCTCGCGGTTTGCGGCAGTGTGGTTCCTATTAAATCGATCTAGGGCATAATTGCAGTCCTTGATGGCTGCACTGATCTCCGCAGTCCACCAGGGGACTGGGCGTCGCCTCGCAGGTTCACTGGGATGTGGAATGGAGGTGCGTGCAGCATCATGCACTCGTGATACAAATATATCTAAGGCGTCGATTGGTGGTAGAGTCGACGCAAGATCGACTTCAAGGTCCACTGCACGCTCGAAGGCACCCCAGTCTGCCCGACTGAGATGCCAGTGAGGGTGTTGTTCACGTGAGTGCTGAAGGAGTTCGAAAGTTAGGAGTGGGAAGTGATCACTCCCACAGAGATCAGGGTGAACGCTCCAAGATGTGGTAGGAGCAAGGCTGGGACTGCAGAAGGACAAGTCCAACGCAGAGTATGTGCCTGAGGAAGGACTGAAATATGTGGGAGTCCCATCATTCAGCAACGTTAAAGCTGATGCCTCACGGAATTGATCTACAATTTGATCCCGGGGCTGTGTACGAACGGAGCCCCACAAACGATGGTAGGAATTAAAATGGCCCAAAAGAACTACAGGAGACGGAAGTTGCTCGAATATAGACAGGAGGTCCTCAAGAGAGAATCGCTCCTCCCTTGTGATGTAGACACAGCAAACGGATATTGGCTGTGGTAGATGGACACGCACGGCGACAGCTGGGAGGGGGGTGGTGAGAAAGATTGGCGTTGAGTGGATGTTATCTCGAACACCGATTGCAACACCACCGTGTGCACGACGACCTTCAGGAAGCTTGTCGGTGCGGTAAAGCGTGTATCCGTTCAAAATCGCTGATTCATTTGGACGAAAATGTGTCTCTTGGAGACAAATGATGGCAGGGTCAAATTCAGATATAAGAATTTGCAGTTCCTCGAGATGCGTTCGGAAACCGTTAAGGTTCCATTGGAGACAATAAGCCATATCTGTAGGTAAGATTGTTACCTTTTAAGGCGTACTCTATTTCTAGGCCGTGTCACCTTGATAAATTCTTCATCCGCGGCTTCGTCCTGTATCGTGTCCTCGGGTAAGGACACAGAGGGTGAAGGGGATGAAGGGGGTGTGGGGGCGGGTTCTTTTAGCGCCCGCCGGGCAGCTTTCAGCTGCGCCTTAAGTTTCAGGGTGGTGGCTGTCACCCTGACTGGAGAGCTAGTAGACTTCAGAAAATGTTCTTTATTACACACTTGCTTGAATTTCTTCTCTGTGGAGCGAGTAGTGGTTGCTGGTTTCTTCGTAGCGGGGTGAGCTGCTCCGGGAATACTTGTTGTCTGAGTGTACACGTCGCTGGTTTGGACGCCAATACTGCGACGGGCAAGAGCATTTGAAGCAGCTGTAGCGAATGGCACAGGTAGAGGAGTGCGTACACTTTCACGGAGACGTCTTTTTGCTTCGCCGGCAGAGATTTTCTCTGTCACAACCAACTCTCGGATCTTCTTTTCCTCTTGGAAAGAGGGGCAGTCGTGATGCCAGACTGGGTGCTTGCCTTTGCAATTGACGCATGAGGGACCAGATGAGCAAGGCTCGGTCCCATGGTCAGGCTCGCTACATTTGTCACAAATAGCAGTGGTGGCCTTGCAAGAAGGCTGAGTGTGCCCGAAGTGCTGGCATTTGAAACATCGCATCGGGTTCGGGATGTACGGCCGGACATGGAGGTTGTAATAACCAGCCCGTACCTCATCCGGGAGAGTGGTCGTTTTAAAGGTGATAATGAGCGAAGCTGTCGGTAAAAGTTCTCCGGATTTTTTGGTCTTGATTCGCTGCACTGCTGTTACATGTTGATCGGAGAGCTCTTGAAGGATTTCTTCTTCTGTGCAATTCAAAAGATCCCAGTGACGTATAACACCTTTACAACTGTTCAGTTGACGGTGAGGTTCTACCTGAAGAGGAAAGTCGCCCAAGGTCGTAAGCTTAAGGAGGAGGTTAGTCTGGCGATCTGTACTGGTCTGGATAAGAAGGCTTCCGTTTCGCAGTTTTTGATGTCAGGGACATCACTTCCAGCGGCATAGTCCACTTGCTTCTTTATAAGGTATGGTGACAGGTCCTTTAATGTTCTTGCTCCATTTCTCTTCGTGCTTGTACATTCATCGTTCGTGTCTTTCTTTTCCACAATGCTTATTACAAGGTAACGCGGCACTGACGTGACGTTCCCTGTCTTTTCCAATAAACTCGTCGGGCTCAAAGGCCTCCGACGCTTTGAGGGTTTCCCCCCGTTAAAAGGTGATTTAGTTCCCATAAACTAAGATTTTTAAGTGGAGGGTCCATAAATTGTCGCCTCGACATGCCCTCTATGCCGAGGAAGGCCTACCCCTAAAAATGGAGGCTACTCGAGGACCAAACCGAAATCCCCGAGGCCACGTTCGCAACTGCACCTACCCCTGCAGCCAACACTGTCCCATCGGCACGTGCAACTCACACCTTGGGATAGGTTTTTTTTTATCGAGGTTGTCTCCTCTAGCAGGACCCTTAGTTATAGGGAGGTCAAAGATATGGAGATGAATGACGTGATGGTTGGTGAAAACGTGAGATATGGATGTGAAGAATGAGTGAAATGATGAGATGAAAATGACCTCCCTATATAAGTTTCTTAGAGGGAGGTCAAAGATATGGAGATGAATGACGTGATGGAATGGTGAAAAACGTGAGATATGGATATGAAGAATGGGTGAAATGATCAGATGAAATTGACCTCCCTACTAAGCCCCCTTGCCCCGTCAAGGCAGTCCTACATGGAGGGGGCCCAAAATTTTAAATTCAAATAAACTAAAATCAACACACATGCAAAATTGTGCCATTTTCCTGTTAAAAAAAACTTTTTAAAAGAAATAAATAAAATGAAGCATGCACTTGATCTTCCACATATTTCATTGGGGAGTAAGGGACAAACTTCCTGAAATGTATGTAAATTGCAAACTCCTGGCACCTTATACAAACTGCATTTTTGCAGGGGCGTTAGGGGTGACCTTCCACATAGTACGTACACCCTGGACTCAATTTTGTAGGCTATGGTGTCTGGACCTAGGGGCTGTGTGTGTGTGTTGTCCTTTTGTGTGCTGAGTGTCCCTTTACAGCCACAGCTTTTATCCTAACATAAAGAGTTTATTTCCACAGATCATTTGATACAGGAAACATATGTTATTTTGATTTCTTGAGTTGAACAATATTATGCTGTAAATTGGTTTTGGGCTTCACAAGCAGGTGTTAGTCATTATTAAAAAGTACCTTAACTGTTGAGAATCATAAATAGTGAATAAACACTTACATGAAAAAAGGATGTTACTTAATATAATATACAAGTATTAATAATTAATTAAAAGATGCACTGAATATTGTACACACATGTAAACATTAAACAGGCAAGGACTAAATATTTCACGTACATTAAAAATTAAAACTATAAGCACACTATAAATATCATGAACCTCAATGAGAACAAAAATTAAGCATGATTGATAACTGTACAGAAGTAGTGAATATTGAATAAGCACTAATATGCAAAAAAAGAAGATGGCTGTGCATATAATATACAAGTATTAATAATTAATTCAGATGAGGCACTGAATGTTGTACACACATTAAGACAGGCAATGACTAAATATTGCATGAACATTAATAACCATAAGCATAACCTCAATGAGAAAAAATAATAAGCATGAGTGAATATTGAATCAACCTTAATAAAATATGAAAGACAAAATGGCACTGATTTTTATATATATATAGACATCAAGGCATATTAAACAATCATTAAATATTTCCTAAACACTAAGAATAAAATATGAAAATCATAAGTACACTATAAAGATTATATGAATCTCAACGACGAACTGTACAAAACTTTTGTGTGTGCTGCAATTAAATAACAATGTATTTGTTTTTGTATGGTATGTTCCACACTTTGATGATGTATGCCAAAAATGTAATGTGGATGAGTCCCCTACAATCTGTACATCGATTCTAGAGGATTCACATGGTTCAGAAAACAGATATCCTTCTGGCGTTAGATTTTCCCGACAAGATATTTTTCACAATCTTTTGTTTCTATTAAATTTACAACTGCTACAACTGTTCAATCTTGCGGGATGTAAGGGGTGACCTTCCACGTAGTACACCCAAATGTCAACCTCACTTCCACATTAGTACACAAAGGCAGAAACACCCATGGTTGTATACCAGCAACGGATTTCAGAACTTCGTGCGAAGCACCCCAATTTTAATGTGTTTTACACGGACAAATGGACAGTGGAATCTGTTGGTTGCGCCTTCGTCCTAAAGTCTAAAAGTTCCAGTTACTCGCTACATTCTACCTGTTCCATGTATACGGCAGAGTTGTACGCCATTCAAAAGGCACTGGACTTTGCAGACGTCAATGGTCTGAAGAAAGTCCTTGTGTGCTGCGATTCGACCAGCGTGTTGCAGTCTCTGGATTTGCCGTATTCCCGGCATCCGGTAGCGCAACGTATATTCAAACGGCTTGTGTCTTTATCTGCCAGCGCGGATGTACACTTCTGTTGGGTCCCTAGCCACGTGGGCATCCAGAGGAACGAAGCAGCAGATGTTGCCGCCAAGTATGCTGATGCAGATGCTGACGTTCTCGGCCAGCTTTTGCCAGCTAGCGACCTGCGGAATGTGTTTCGTTGTTGCGTTCTTGACACTTGGCAGGCCGAGTGGGATACGGAAACGGGGAACAAGCTTCACGCTGTTAAGCCCAACATAGGTGCTTTGGTGATGACAGCAGTATTTTAACCAATGTTTTTAGTTTTTTGCGAGGAGCTGGACTCTTCCACCGTCTGTAAGGAGGTTTTTAGGTTGTTCAGACTTTTTAATGTGTTGTGTTTGTCTCGTGCAAGTTTCTTTACAACCTTGCACTTTTAGTTTTTCCCAAGGGGCTATCTACCTCCCTTTTTTAAATTTTCAGTCAGAATTTTAGATAAGGGGATATTTCCCCATATACATAGAAGGGTGCAAAATGGCCTTAAGTGCCGACGCACCCAGAAATTTTAATTCAATCAATTCAATCAATCATGTTCTTTAAGTCGTTCATCTTGTTCTTAGTTCTTTCTTTCTTGTTTTTTTCTTCTTCATTTGAGCGTATATGTACACTTCTCAACTTCTTATTTGACCGCCCCGAAAGAATTCTAAGTCCGAAAATCGTAAACTTAGCAACATTGCACTTCAGCGCCAGCTGAGAGTAGCCAACTTTGAGTTCGTCATTCAACTAGACGAAAAACGCTGCGGTGAAAGGATTCCAATTTCGCACATTCCATGAACTTAAAAACTATCAATCGCTAATATAATACACACTGAAACTGAAATAGTAAATTGAAATAAGAATAAGAATGAGAATCGTGCGAAATTGTAACAATTCTGCGTGCTCGACTTGATATCACATAGGTTTGAAACACTGAACAGGGGTTTTCTCCACCTGGAGTAAATCGCCATCAAGTTTGAGTAGAAAGAGGCAAATTTCTGAGGAGTTTATGCGACATTTTATTTACAATGCCCTGCACAATATCGAACAGATCTAAAAGAAATCATTTATTTCACGACTTGTGGAGAAAACATGCTGGAACACAGGAAGATCGATTTTATCATAAACATCTACGTGTTTGTAAGGGAATGTTGTCATTAAGTTAACGTAGAGCAGTTGGTTAGACGCTGGTATCCATATTTTTCAACATACTTGAAAGGTCGCGGGTTCAAATCCCACCCTCTATTTTTTTTTTTTGTGTGTGTGTGTGTGTGTGTGTGTGTGTGCTAAACAGAGACAATTGATATTTCAACACTGTAAAATATCCGATGCACACTTCAAGGGATGTCTCTTCTGCACATTTTCTCCCTAAGAAGGTTAATGCTTATTCAGTTGCTTGCCAGGATTTAAGGTTAAAACTTTTTGTATTTTAGCTATTCGTCATAAGCTGAGTTAACACACATTATGACTAATTTACATATAATATATATGCATTCAGGATGCTGTAGGTAATGGTATTTAATCCTGGGTTCGAATCCTGGTCAGGCATGGGTGTTCTTTGTAAGTGTTCCTTCATCAATTTCATCATCCCATCACCCATTCTCATCTTCGCGATGAACCAAAAACGTCACAAAGGCGAAGTAAATTAAACCAAATCATCAATGAAGTAATGGAATTTAAGATAAGTATTGTGTACGCTCTTCACTCCACAACTAAAATATTAATTATTTCAAAATACTAACACACAAACACACACAATTATAATAGGAAATAATCCACTACATTGATGTATTGAATTTTTGTAACGAACGGGAGAGTTTAATGTATTCAATTCGCTAAGATTGGTTATGTGATGTCGTTTATTTAGTAATGACTGTTCTTGTTCCCCTCACTTCGATCTTCCAATGCATCTAAATCTAATAATAAATCCCCAATAAACGTAAGTAAATACCTTTTGCGACCGAGGCCGATGCGATAAAAATCTACTAATAACTATTTATATATTACGTGACATCTAATAAATGCAAAACTTGAGAATGATCATTAATTCGGCACTGCTTTATATCCAAAATACTTGTCTAATTTCAACAAAATAATACTGTTATTTCAACAGAAAGTATATCTAACGAACTTTCCACCAAATTCGCAATATTCAAAACAGCCACCCTCAGACTTGCTTATACGTTACTTGATTCTGCCATTCCACGTGGCACGTGATTCAGTAATATAATTGAAATGGTTTCCGAAAATTCTAAACGCTTCATCATTACTGCCACCTCCTGATATACACAGAGAGATCATCCAAGAACAGTATATATATATTTTACGTCCGATGCCATACTCCTTCCGAAAATAGAATTCGGCAGCATGAGGAATCGCAGTTACGACCACGCTTGCCAGTAACAAGCACGTTATCCGTCATCCCTTCAATCCCTGAAGATAAAAGAGCTCTCGAAACCTCGGAAGCCTATCCAGAAATAACCTCGTTGATATCCCGGTAAATCCTCTTCATCAAAGTTCGCATGAGTTTAGGCAAAATTTGAGCTAAAATACACTGGAAAATACCGGGCATTTGTGTAGAGAGGAACTTATCCACAATCTGTGGCAAAGAAATGTTTGGAGCACTGGCAGGTGGTTGTTGCCGCAACCATGTTAGGAAACTTTTTGTCTATTTCCTTGTAGAACAGTTGGTAAGACGTGTATTTTTTTTTATCTAAAATGAAAGATCACAGGTTCAAATCCTAGCCGCTCAATTTCTTTTCTGTTGAAGTGAACACAGAAGTACGATATTTACTGAATACAAAAAATTTGAAATAATTAACCTTGAATATAACAGATTACTCTATGAAAAACAAATCGCATGATTACAACTCTAGAGTTTCAAGAGTATTCCTTACGCATACTTTCATTCGACGTCTTGTGTATATTTCTATAATAACATGAGGTTTTATATAAAGCAATGTGTCCCCAAAACTGTTTATTGTTCAATTTCCAACATGAACATTGAAACTTGAATGTTTCGGTGATGTTGCATTAAGACCCGAAGGAATCAATTTTATGAGTGGAATAGATTTATTATGTGAATAAATATGATGTTGCAATTATTGTTTTGGGGAGAAGATCGTTTAATTATTGTTTTTATTGTTTTTTTTTGTGGACGAAAAAATTGTGACAAAAACTTTACTAAGTATTACATAAAAAAAACGTGAAAGCTGAGCCGGGTTTGAACCAATACCTCAAAGAGAAAAGATGAACGTAAGAAGATGTATGCTTGTCTGAAACGTTACAACTACGCTACAGATGTTCCGAACGTGTGTGCGTGTTTAGTAATACCAAATACTTTTACACATGGATGTAAAGAGCACTCGTTGTAGCACATTTGTCATAATTATTCTTTATTTATTTGTTAAATGAAAGTAATGTAATTGTAAATAATGGTTAAATTTATTTTATTATTCTTGACATCCTTTTCTGGTATGAATTCGTACGAAACTTTTCATGGCTGAATGTAATTGGAAGTCGTCTTTGAACCAACTGCAGCATCACGTGATTAACTATACCAATAGAAGACCTTATTTCCTTTGAACTACGCTCTAAACAGAGGCATGCAACATTTCTTTCTTCAACCTCGCGAAGAATGGAGCACTACAACAAATCCACAAGAGAAAGAGTGATCGGTTTGATCGAGGGAGCTGGATTGTCACCTGGTTTAGCTGGCGAGCAGTATGGCGTTCCAGCACGGACAGCAAGGAGGTGGTGGGCTCGATACGAAGAAACTGGTGAGGCATCACGGAAAAGACGCGAGAGCTGGGGCCGTGTTTCGACACCAGTGCAAGACGATCGGCTGATAGCGGAGTGTGAAGCCAATCCATTCCAGTCAGCCACTCAACTCAAGGCAAGGGCCGATTTTCCTGGTTGCCCACAGACAGTTCGGCGGAGGCTGGCTGCTTCTGGTTTACGGGCACGAAGGGCAGCAAAGAAGGAGGTCTTGACGGATGCACACAGAAC
Source organism: Lepisma saccharinum (assembly GCF_977018435.1). NCBI lineage: Eukaryota > Metazoa > Arthropoda > Insecta > Zygentoma > Lepismatidae > Lepisma > Lepisma saccharinum. The sequence continues at coordinate 4,553,557 of NW_028142891.1, forward strand.
TGATAGGCTAGCATTTGCTGAAGAAAATATTGATAGGATTTGGAATAGAGTAATCTTCTCAGACGAGAAAGTATTTTCTACTGCAAATGATGGTCCGGTTCTGGTCTACCGGCGTCAAGGACAACGATTTGATCCCCATTTTTTTGCTAACTCACGTCGGCGTGGACGCGTGAGCGTGCCTGTCTGGGGTTGGATATCTCTCGGTGGCGGAGGTGACCTACACCGCATAAAAGGACGTCTCAACGGGATACAGTATGTGCACATTTTGGAGCATGTTATGGTTCCTGGCGTGCGAGCTTTGTATCCCGAGGGAAATATTGACTTCCAGCAAGACCACTCCTCCATCCATGATTCAGCCATCGTTCAGCGTTGGTTTTCTGAACGAAACGACATACATCTAATTGACTGGCCACCCATGGGATGCGACATCAACCCAATTGAAAATATGTGGGCCGAGGTCGTTCGATGTTTGAAAGAAAGCTGGCCCGATCCACCACCTCGCAGAAGTGATGAACTATTTGACCACGTCAACAATGCCTGGAATGAAGTGTGCACTTCGCACAGGTATATTCGACATCTTGTGCAATCCGTTCCTCGACGCCTGAGACATGTCATAGATGCAGGTGGCTACTGGACAAGATATTAAATAAATGTTCAATTTTCCCAAACAGTCCTTTTCAGGACTAACAAATTAAAAAAAAAATACACTCGTGTAAGAAATAATTTGGAACCTTTCATATATTATTGTCTTACAGGCCTCAATATAAATAAAAATATCCAGATGAAGTGAGGCTCGATCCCTAATCAAAGACACAAGTGGAACTGGAAATGGGTGCCTTTACCGGATGTGCCACAAAGCTACAACAGAATGAACTCCACAGCTAATACAATATCTTAATTTTTGTTTTCTATTCATGCATACACCTATTCTATCTGGAAAACTGTTTTCTTTTAAAGATTTAGATCACCTATTTTTAACCCTAAAGATATTAAAGCATAACCATTCATTAGTTATTTCCTTGCTTTGTTGGGGATTTTCCTGTAACGAAGGCACTGATTTGCAGCTAAAATCGAGCTTCCCTTACCTGCTGATCTTACCGAATTTAACACATGTTCGTTTATCGTTTGTGCAACAATGGCCTTCTTAAATTATGTTACATTGCACCTCTGAGTGTGAGAGAGAGAGAGAGAGAGAGAGAGAGAGAGAGAGGAAGAAGTTGTGTAGCTTGTGGAAAGCAGGCTAGAATTATATTCAACACTTCATAGAAAAATATATTGAGAAACTGGAAACTATGGAACGATGTTTTCGCGAAAGGAAAACTTATGTAAGAGGAAAGTGAACATGCAGATAGAGTAATTTTAATCACAATGCCGAGCTGGACACAGTAACGACGTTACAAGAAAACAACCTCTAGTTACCTTCAGTACAGAAACGTCTTGTCAATTTCTTAACTTATTATTATTGACTCATAATGTGTGTTAACACAACTTATGACGCACAGCTGAATGAATTTGATTGAATTTCTGACGAGTATTGACGAGCATATAGGGCCTTGGCCTATCTCCCGACTGCCAGTCTCCTTCCCACAATTCTACCTAGAGGTGTGAGTTCTTCAACTAGTATGAGGTGACGTGGGGTCAGCACGTCGAGCCCTCAGCCGTTATAGAAGATTTTTATGACCGGGTTACGCTACTCACTCGTAACTTCCAAGCAAAGAACATTCTATTTGTATCAGTGGTGTATGCTGGTTCTAACGAGTGGGTAATCTCCGACCTTTTGATCCTCAAACTCCAAAAGTTTCCGTGCAATTTATGTCAAGCTCCATATTGGATTTAGGAATATTGTGTCGGAATATTTGTCTTATTGCTACGATCACAATCAATTAATTCTCGTTATTGCAGTTTACTATACGTGTAGAATTTCAAATAATAAAACAAGATAGTATTATAAAGCTATAAAGAACAACCTGTGAAATATAAAATGAAAGACGTGCACTAGTGAAATAAAAACCCGCAATATTAATTTAAGTGCAAAATTCAACTTACTCCAGGACCCGATCACTTGTGCCGTACCACATCCAAAGCACGCTGTTTGTCCAGTTCACGTCAATACGTGTCTTTGCGAAAGATTGCAGCTTAACAAAGGAAGTTATGTGACTTTTGGATTTTTCATGTTTGACACAAGTGTTGCAAAGATTACAGTATCAGCCACGCGTCCATACATTCTTTTCAGCCCCGAAAAGTAAGCACGGCCAACAAAAATGCAAAGCTTATTAACACTTATACTTCCTGTCAACCATGGTGTTTTGTCATAATTTGCTTGCGAATATGCCTCACATATTCCCGATTTTTGTCTTTGTGTGTAGAAATAAGTTCAAGCGATGACACTGGCCTACCTGTATTAACAATTTGCAACTTCTCCTGAAAAGATCTTGTTCCAAAAGGTTTCACCAGCAAATCTTGTATCACATCCATTACCCTTTAACACAGCACTATCACGACAAACACTAACACCTTAATAAATAATAAACACAAAGCCAACGACTACACGCATTCAGTTTCACGCGCCAAACTTCTGTTGTTGTGCTCCTGGCTCAGAAAGAAATTCCCTATGAATGATAAAAAAAAAAACCCTTTCCGAGCTCGAAATGACAGGTTTTTAAAAGTTCGAATCATTGCAGGTCAGAGCCAGAATTTTATTTCGGGATGGGGATCATCCCTTATTAGCAACCGCCACATAAAGTTGAAACAGTGGGGTTAGAAGTCCTGAAGATGAATCTCAGATTATTACAACGTATTATGCAAAGTGTTTAATCCTGCTAATGAAGTAAAATTAATTATCACTATACACTTTTTAAATTAGATATTTGTAGGATTTCGGGGAGGGGGGGTTTCAGCCCCCCGAGTCCTCCACCTGGTTACGTGCCTGATGTGTTTTTTTCGTTTATGTTTAATTCGTTCATCTTCATCACTATTAATCTAAACAGGCGGAATATAGCAACTTAAATTAACTAATATATATAATTTATTTTTCATATCTTTCCCTTTAAAAAATATTGAGTTCCGTGAAAGAAGTATTCTTGCTGCTTTTGAAGATTAGAGAGGAGAAACAATCACTATTTTTGTAAATACAAGGATTGGGGGGAGTCAGCAAATAGGTGCTTTAATTTCTTAAGCTTTGAATTTTAATTGTTTGCTTCATCTTCAATATTTAAGTTTTTCCCTTTTGATAAATTTATGTTCAAGTAACAGAAATCAGCAAGACAGAAGCAAATGTAAAGTGAAAATTAGCGTAGAATTGGTTTGCCCATGTTATTCAGTTTTCCTGTTCTTCGCACTCTACCGGGTATGTTTTCCCTATTCAGCGGAGGGAATGGAGAGGCTCTGAATGTTGAGAGTGCGACCGGTGGACTCTCACAAGAAGGAGCTTACCCTGGGCACGGAATCACCGCGCCTGAAAAGCAATGTTTCCTCCCCCTCTTTCCTTTCTCCTCCCTCCTCGCCAAGGGTTGCAAGGGAAGCGGGAGGAATGACGTCAGGGTGAGATTCCCTGTAGACATTCCACCGGCTGGAGAAAGGTTCCCGGACATTCGGCGGCAAACGATTGGAAGTATTCGCGCGCTGGAAGCAAGGAAATGTATGCATCGAAATTGGTTTGGAAGAAAATTGGGAAGAAATGTGTATATATATAATTTTTTTTTTTTAAAAAAAAAGAAATACAGCCGGGTCATCTGCTATTACCTAGATGACCCAGAGTATACGCCGCTGATTTGTATATGTTTCTCTATTGTTGTTTTAAGTCTACTTGCTGCACAGACAGACTATTCGGTACTGGATCTATATTTTAAACTAGAATCCGAAGCAACGTGCCTCCACCGGGTGTTGAGCCCGGGACCCCTTGATTACAACATCCTGTTTAAGAACAGATATTAATGACATATAAGTTCTTAAATACGCGTATGTGTTAACATAACTTATGACAGCTGAATGAAAGGATAAGTTTTTCCTACATCCTGCCAATCACTGAAAGTTTAAGAACATTAGTAGAAATATTACTTGAGGCATGCACAGTGGCAACGATTAGACGGGGGGGGGGGGGTAGAGGAACAGTTGCCCTCCCACTATGTTAAACCTTATCTCCCAAGGGAAACCCCCAGTTTTGACACCTTGCCCCATCAGTTTTGGAACTCAATCGCCGCCACTGAGTATGCATCGCATAAATATTTACAGTAATATGATATAATCTTATATTACGTTATTACAACACTTCGTATTCGGTAAATAAAAAAGAAAACATAATCAGGAAGGGGTGGGATTTGAACCTACGATGTTTCGATCTTGACGAAAACAGTAAAAAATGAAAAGTGTTGTCATCTAACCAACTACTCCAGGAGATTTCTAACGAAAACCTCAGTAAAGCACGTTGATCTCAGTTGAAGAAACCTTGTGCCGGAGTTTCGAACCATTTTTCGCCAATAACCAAGGAAAAGACACACTTTGCAGAATCGTTTGGTGTTGTGCAAGGTATCTTTCATAAAAATTTCGTATAAAATCATCATGAATTTGCCTCCTTGCATTCAAATGTGACGGCAATTCTTTCCAAGTGGATGAGAACTTGTTCAGTGTTTCAAAATGCACATAAATTTACCTCTTTTCAAATTCAGAGCGAGGAATCTTGAAATATTTTCAACATTCGTATTTCTACTTAACATTTTTTTGTCTACTCATGTATTTTATTAGTGCTTTAGGGTATCTTTACTTTATGGAATGTGAAAGAATGAAAAAAAAATTCACGAGCGTTTTCATTCAGGAAGAAGAAATGTTGCAAAGTTGGCTACTCTTAGTTGGCTCTGAAGCGCTATGCTGCCAAATTTACGAATTCCGGACTTTGAAATTTTTCAGGGCGGTCAAATAAGAAGTTGCGAAGTGTACCAGCAAATAGGAATGAAATGTTTGCTAGTTAGAACCATAAACGCGCTAGGTTCTTATGAGTCAAATCAGCTAAGTGATATGTTTTGACTATTACTATGCGTATAATCGCAAATTATAAAAATAACATTAAAATATCGGGGTGTAAGGGGTGACCTTCCACGTAGTACACCCAAATGTCAACTTCACTTCCACGTTAGTACACCCTGGACTGAAGACTAACGAGGCTCTAACGACTGGCCCATGGCCAGTATAATTTTGTTTGTATTGTTCTGTCTTGTGTCCTTATTTGTGCTGAGTGCCCCTTTACAGCCTCAGCTTTTAGCGAAAGTCAGAAGATTTTAATATTTGATGATTTTAGTTCTGCAACGTTAGAGTTGTTATTTGTAACGATAAGGGGCTGGACCCCGTATAATGTGACGGTGCAAAATAGCCTTAGTGCTGACGCACCCAAAATTGTAAATTCAAATCAAATCAAACATTAAAATATCAGAAGGAATTAATTATTAGGCAAGGAGGTTATAAATGTTCCGGTGATTAGGAGGGATTTTGTAATCCTGGGCTTTTTTTTTAAAAAAAATGAGTTCGTTCTGATGCAAAAGTGCATTGCCATCACGGGAAGTGACGAAGGCGTGCGAAAATGCTGAAGCGTGGGATGTTAGCATGTGCAATGTACGTAGCGAGAAGGCAAGAGAGAGAGAGAATGGAAGTGGAATGTTAATGAATGTTAGTTTATATGTTAGCGGGGTTTTGTGGCACTAGTCGTAGCGGGCTTTCAACCTAGAAACCGTGATTGTGTCAGTTTTCTGTTTGTTCATGCCATCAATGAAAGTAACTTGATAGGAATTCTCGTTAACTTTTCGAAGAATAGTTCCTTTGTACTTATAGGAGGACGCAAAAGCTTTAGAAACGCCGGGAATCGGACTGGAATCTAGGAGCCACACATGTTGGCTTGGCGAGTACTGTATTTGCCTAGAAGTGCGTTCTGTGTACTGTTTCTGTTGTTCGAAACGCTTTTGTAAATTTTCATAAGCGGTCTTACGTATGGATGTCAAGAGTTCAAGTCTTTGTGCGTTTGTCTGGGAGATATTGTCGGGGGTCGAAGGGAGGACTGCGTGTGCTAGGATCCTTGGGTTATAGCCAAAGTAAAATATGGACTCTGGGGTGTAAGGGGTGACCTTCCACGTAGGCGCCCAAAAGTCAACCTCACTTCCACGTAGTGCACCCTGGACTAAAGACTAACGAGGCTCTGGCGACTGGCACTATGGCCAGTATAATTTTGTGTGTGTTGTCCTGTTTGTTGTCCTTGTGTGTGCTGAGTGCCCGTTTACGGCCTCAGCTTTTAACAGAAGTCAGAACATTTTAACATTTTTAGTTATGCAACGCTAGGGTTGTTATTTGTAATGATAAGGGGCTGGCCCCCGTAAAATGTGACGGGAGCAAAATAGCCTAAGTGCTGACGCTCCCAAAATTTTAAATTCAAATTCAAAAATATGGACTCTGACGTAATCCAGAATGAAGCCTAATATTATGGCTAAAAGTTGCACTAGCTAGGTAGTCAGTCACACCATGCATCCTTTTCTCCAATACAAAAACTCGCATGACTTTCTTTCAATAGCTGAATGAGCTCTCAACTAGCCCGTTCGTGAAATGTGCACAAGTGTCTACAAATTTACAAATTTGAGCTGTACGCCCGTAATATTGGCTAACTCCCGTAAATGTAAGCTTGAATTGGGTGTTGAGCGAACTAAATAAATAGTTTCCGGGAGATCATGGGCTAGAAAAACTTTCTCAACTAGAGCTGTTGCTATGTTTTGTGCATCATGATTAGCCACAAGAGCTGTAATGACGTATCTAGTACAACTATCGACTATTGATAGAAAATATTTGTATTTCTGTGTCTCAGAAGAAACTAGAGGTCCACAGACGTCAAGATGAATTCGTTGGAAAGATGGAGGGGCAGGGGAAAATGTCTGGAGGGTATGAGGGGTGGAATCTTGTGGTTTCTTTGAGATCTGGCAAGGGATGCAATGTCAAACCTTATCATAGACAAATTTCTTCATGTTAGGGAAAAAGTAGCGCATAAGCATTAAATTATATGATTTTTGTGCGCCTTGGTGGCTTCCGTTAATTTTATGTGTATGAATAAGATCGAAAACTTGATTTCTTAATGCGTGGGGGACGCAAAGCCTATCTCGATCCTGTTTTGATTTTGTTCTGTATAAGACGCCATTTTTGATTACATAAGAATAAGAGATTTTCTAGCCTAGGATTGCTAGCTTATTCTTTGTTTTCTAAGATATCTATAATGTCTCTTAAATAGAGGTCTTTACGTTGTTCTGTGCTAATATCAAATTTTTCTGATTGTGTATGGAATACTTGATGAAAGAACAGAGCATCGTCATCATCATCATCGTCATTCTTCTTGTCAAGATTAGTGTTTTCAAGCGGTAAGCTTGCACGGGAAAGTGCATCCGCAAGTTCATATTTACTGGCGCTGATATGCCTGATATCGAAGTCAAAATTTTGAAAATAAAGAGCTCTCCTTCCCAAAATAGAACTAGGGTGGGGTGTAAGGGGTGCTCCTTCCACGGAGTGCACTCAATAGTTAACCTCACTTTCACGTAGTACACCCTGGACTGCACACTAACGAGGCTCTGGCGACTGGCTTCATGGCCAGTATAATTTTCTTTGTGTTGTCCTGTGTTTTGTCATTTGTGCTGAGTGCGCCTTTACAGCCTCAGCTTTTAACGAAAGTCAGAAGATTTTAATATTTTATGATTTTAGTTCTGCAACGTTAGAGTTGTTCTGTGTAACGATAAGGGGCTGGACCCCGTATAATGTGATGTGTGCAAGATAGCCTTAGTGCTGACGCACCCAAAATTTTTAATGAACACAAACACAAGAACTAGGGTTTTTAGTTGAACGAAGATAGGGTAATCCTTTATTGTCTGTGAGAACCACAAATCGTTGATTCATAAGAAAAAATTTGAAAGTTTTCAAAACATAATAAGCACCTGCAATGTCAAGGAAAAATATGTCAGCTTTTTTGTCTGTTAGTGTTAAGGATCTCGAGCAGTAAGCGCAGGGATGTAAATTTCCTTCTTCGTCAGACTGTAACAGCGCTCCGAGAATGCCTTCTGCGCATGCATTAATGAACACATATGAGGGGCGCTTAGGGTCATAAAGGGCGGAGGATAGGGGCTGAAGTTATCATTTGTTTTAATGTTTCGAAACTTTTCTGGTGTTCGTGAGTCCATTCAAACTTGACATTCTTTTTGAGAAGGTAGCCTACACTTAGGTGATAATTTAAGGGATGCTTGTCGTAACTTTTGGAAGACTCTGTCCAGAATGTTAATCATGTGTCGGAGATTTGAACTATAAATTATTACATCGTCCGAGTAGATAGAAAGTTCTGTACTGTCTATTCCACTAAGGGCAAGCTCACTTACGCGGTTCATTACACCGGGGGATGTTTTCAATCCCTGGCATAAACGAGCATATCTAAAAGTACCAAGATTGTTAATTGAGAAGGCGGTAATGTCCTTAGAACGCTCTGTTAATGGGACCTGAAAGAATGCGCTGGAAAAATCCAAGATGGAGCAGAATTTCTTACCAGCCATTTCTGCCATAATAGTGGAGATATGGCGAATTTAAAGAGAAGTCTGAGCTATTATCGAATTTAGAGCCCTAAAATCGGAAATAAAACGATAAGTCTCATTGGGTTTCTTGATTAATAAGACTGGGTGTCTATAGGGACTCCCTTCACAGCGTTCTATAACACCTTGGTCTAATAACTTCTGAATTTGCTGTTTCATCGGTTCTCTGTAATGAAAGGGTGTAGGGTAGGTTTTGGCATAAACTGGGGTGTCATCTGTAAGCTTGATGTCATATTCCAAAACGTTAGTTTTACTTAATTTATCCCCTGGCCAGAGAAAAATTACTGCTACTGCATACGTGTATGCGAGCTTTAGGATTTTTTCTCTTCCTTCTGGGGGAATTTCAGGGATAACTTTGAGCAGGGAGGGATCAAATTTCTCTTGGCTTTCACTGATGTGTTGTTTTACTGTGTTATTTTCATTACCAGCGAATGAAAATGTGACATCTTCGCTTTTATTTTGCCAAATGGAAGTGACGTCATTTAGAATTTCACATGTCGATATTTCGCCTAATATCGTGTCTGTTTCCAAAGTAATTGTGTTTTCAGTAGGGTTGTGTATGTGAATGACAGGTGATTGAGGGTTTACTGTAGCATTGGGAAGGACTACTGCATACTGAGTCATAAGGAAAACAGATGGGGTAAAAAGTACAGGCTTAGGAGTGTTAGGTGTCGTAGTGGTAATTTTCAAATTTATGTACGTTTTGGATCGTGCATTTAACTGAATTGTGTTTGAAAGGGTAGCTTTCCCCATATACACATTTGCATTTTCAATTTGGTTGAATATGTCATGCGACACCTGGTGAGTTTTGTACTTTGACCTCAAAATACTGTAATTTGGAGTATGTCCTAAATGATGAAGAGTTATTGTATTTTCTTTTAACGACATCTCGCACTTCTGTGTTCGCAAAAAGTAGTTTCCTAAAAGTGGGGGAAGGGTTGTAGAATCTATAATTCTAAACTGGTGCGATTATTTGTATTTGCCAATTTTGAGAGGAAGGACTACAATTTCAGACACACTCAGTTTTGTTCCAGACACACCTTGAATTGTGGACTTTACATTGTAGGTTTTTCTTTCGGAAGGGAGTAGGTGGGAGGGGTAAATTGATATCTGGGAACCCACATCAATAAGTAATTCTATTTCTTTCCCTTGTATGCTACTGTTGATGTAATACAAGCCATCTTTCTCAATTATGGGAACTTTGTCTATTCTACTAATAACTTCGATTTCGTTCCTGCAAGTCGAAGATGATTCTAGTTTAAACTATTGTCTCTTTGTGGTTTGTAGTAACAATTACTATTCAAGTGGTTATATCGACCACAGAACGTACAGGCCGATGCATTTGTATCGTCGCGATTACCCATATTTCGATTCTGATCTCTACTTTGAAACCTATTATTTCCTCTAAATTGGTCTCGAGAGTTCGACCTATAGTTTCCTCTTTGATTAGCCCTATAATTACCAGTTATTATTCCCCTTGTTTTGAACTCTATTATCCCTATTATGCGTGTTTTGATTTGCATTCTTGGCGAATTCAAAGACATTTGAACAAAAATTAAGTAATGAGGCTGGATTCAGTTGTTCTTGAGAGTGCAGACACAAATTTGCAAGCTGCGTGGAAAGCTTATTTACATCGTCACTAGAGGCGGTGTTGTCAGTGAGTTGAGGGCTGGCCACAGCTGGTGGCGCCGCGTAGTGTGGAATTTGGGAGCTTGGTTGGGAAGCCGAGGTTGGAATCTGATGGGTAGCGGACTGTTGCTGATATATGATCGGAGGAGAATTTCCCATAGCAACCTTTGCCGTAGCTGTCTGCGAGGGAAAGAGAAGCGTTGACTAGACTTTGGACTTGAGATAAGCGGTGTTTGGGGAAGGGGGGGGGGAGAGTCGGATTCTGGTTGTACGGTAGAAATTGCTGAGCCGGAGTTGGCGTATTACTTGGGAGGGGGGAGGAAACTTGTGCATCAGAACAGCTGGGAACTGGCCCGGAGGTCAATGTCTGATGCAAGCTTGCTTGCGCTATAAGGTAAAAAGGTAAAGTGCTCCCCTGTGCATAGCACCACGCCATGAAGGCGTATAGGGAGTGTGGGGGTAACGCCTCACACTTTCTTGATCCGGTCGTGAGTGGGGGTGATGTGATCAGCATCACGCCCCTGACCGCCTTTACCCCCCAGGGTTTCCCCCAGGTACCCATGTTATTCGACGCTGGGTGGGCGCCGGGGCCGCTTCCATCAATTTCATACTTCTCCTCCATCATGCGGGAATTAATCAATGACTGTTGGCGTTCGAAATTTTGTAGGTGGGCTATTAATTCCTCTGTTTTGGCAAAGTGTTTATTAGTTAAGCAATTTATGTATTTAGCTCGCAGTCCCGTGATTATATAGGATAAAGTCTGTTCTTCAGTGCCGTTCGGGAAATACTGTTGGACCAATGCCTTCTTAGCGATAACATATGTGTGAGTGGGCTCTGTAATCTCTTCCTTCCTTTGCATGACGATTTGAGCAGGCTGAGCGGGGAAGAAAGCCCCTTTGAAAGGGCACTTAGTTCATTTTTGATTTGGGTATATGTCAAGTCCGTGAAGTTAGGTTTTCTGTATATCGTGGAAGTAAGTCAAAGCTGTGTCAGTTAAAAATAAAGGCAACATCTCTCTCCGTTTGACTTCTGACCATCCAGCGGCGTGAGCTACATTCTGTTTCCTCAGGAAAAAGGTTCGACTTGTTTGGGGATGTTTCCACTGAAAGGCGTCGGATATAGCGCAGTTGGGATTGGAGTGGCCATGTTAGTGGTGGGAATTTCTGTAGTAACGTTATCAGGGCTATTAGTATTGTTAGAGGTAGTAGGAATGTTAGTTGGGGTAAATTTGTGAATTTGAATTTAAAATTTTGGGTGCGTCAGCACTAAGGCTATTTTACACCCGTCACATTATACGGGGTCCAACCCCTTATCGGGGTGTAAGGGGTGACCTTCCACGTAGTACACCCAAATGTCAACCTCACTTCCACGTTAGTACACCCTGGACTGAAGACTAACGAGGCTCTGGCGACTGGCCCCATGGCCAGTATAATTTTGTTTGTATTGTCCTGTCTTTTGTCTTTGTGTGTGCTGAGTGCCCATTTACAGCCTCAGCTTTTAACAGAAGTCAGAACATTTTAAGATTTTTAATTACGCAACTTTAGAGTTGTTATTTGTAATGATAAGAGGCTGGCCCCCGTCTAATGTGACGGGAGCAAAATAACCTAAGTGCTGACGCTCCCACAATTTTAAAATCAAATCAAAAATTCAAATTCAACCCCTTATCTTTACACATAACTCGAACGCTGAATAACTAAAATCATAAAATTTTCTGACTTTAAATAAAAAACTGAATTTGAATTTGATTTTAAAATTGTGGGAGCGTCAGCACTTAGGCTATTTTGCTCCCGTCACATTATACGGGGTCCAGCCCCTTATCATTACAAAGAACAACTCTAACGTTGCATAATTAAAAATCTTAAAATGTTCTGACTTATGTTAAATCTGAGGCTGTAAACGGGCACTCGGCACACATAAGGACAAAAGAACAGGACAATACAAACAAAATTATACTGGCCATGGGGCCAGTCGCCAGAGCCTCGTTAGTCTTCAGTCCAGGGTGTACTAACGTGGAAGTGAGGTTAACATTTGGATGTATTACGTGGAAGGTCACCCCTTACACCCCAAATAAAAAGACAGGCTGTAAAGGAGCACTCAGCACAAATAAGGACAACACAAACAAAATTATACTGGCCATGGTCCCATTCGCCAGAGCCTCGTTAGTCTGCAGTCCAGGGTGTACTACATGCAAGTAGCACCCCTTACACCCCGTTAGTTGGGGTGCTTGCTAAGGGTTGGTGTCGGGTTCTGCTGGGTGTTTCTAATTCTAGTAAGAATTGGGGTAGTTTCTATTAGCAGATCTTAAGCGTGCTAGTGGAGGGGAGGGTGCCGGTGATAGGAGTTGTGATTGTACTGTACCCGCCGTAATTGCAGTAGCTAACTCTATGATTTGGTCGAGGGAGGCATCTAGGTGTTCGTGCAATGCTATCTGTGACGTATTCATAGACTAAAGTTCGTCGTGCTGACAAAAGAACAAATGAAAGTAGGGCTATGCAGTTATTTATTTAATTAATATTTCGTTTTTCAAATAAATATAAGCAATTCTTCTCATTCCCTTGTGAATGATGCTTAAGCACGTACAGAATGAATATTATGCAGAAGAACTAGATTTTGTGGGGGACGACGACACAATAGAAAAGAAGGGTTGTATTCCATATAGTAATATACAAAGTTGTCACTGTGTTTGGCGCATCTTAAGCGTACTGTGGGAGTATTAAGTTGTGACTATTAAAAATTTATTTTGTGAGATGCTCCCAAAGTGGGATGGGGGGACTAATTCAATTTAAAGCAATTTGTACAGAAGGGTACTCAATTGCAAAAAGAGCCTGAAGCACCTCCACCATGTTGTAATCCCGTCTTACCAGGGATGTGATGTCGCAGGGATGCTTCAATAACACATTTAGGTAGAGCTTAAATTTACTTGAGTTGAACCTGCTCCGACTAAGAGGAATGAGATATAGAAGGTTGAATTTAAGGTTATTTACGCTTGTTCATACCTGGTAGTCGAATGATGTTTCTTGTCCAGATGCTTCTTGCAGACCGAATTGTGACTGATGTCAAGGTTCGATACTGTGACCCTTGACTCACTATTCCGAGCAATCCCGCGCGAATGGCTGCATGCTTATGCTTTTATAATAGTTTCCTTTGAACGGTTATTACACCTTTCGAACACGCTTGATCATGTTAGATCCAGGTATTTGCCTCTCAGTCATTGCTTCGAGAAAGTTACGAAGTTTGCGCATTCTTGAGAATGCTCGCTGGTCGGACAATTTTAGTGAATAAACAAGCATAAATAATTTCTTGACGAGGTTTTCTCGTATTTTTAATCACCATATCTCTACAATAACAAAAAATAAATTTTGTTTTGTATCAAATTACAACCTTGTACTATGATTTCAAAAACAGTTAGATTTTCCTGCCAGACCCTATACTTGTAGCAGAAAAAACTCTTAAAGCACAACATGAAGAATACAATGTCACGCATCTCAGAGTGAAAAGAAGATAATGGTCTTATGGTAAAAAAAAAAAAAAAGTGCACTTAGCAGTAGCAGTGAAACTCCAGAAATGAACTTCCAAAATCATAGCACAGGATATGTACGTTACCATAAAATTTCTTGGTGTAGAACTATCTGAAAATTTAAAGTGAGATCTACATATTGAAGGTACAGCAAACAAGCTTAGTGGGTTTTGTTATTGAAGAAAACTGTAAATAAATTGGACAGTGTTTTACGATTGCAAAATGTTGAGAAATGATCTGAAACATGGTAATTTGTAAAAAAAAATAACCAAGAGATGTAAAATATGAACCAAAACCTAATAATGTACAAATATGGAAAATAAAAACTTGATGTTTCGAGTCTACATACCATGATGTGCAAAGATTATATACACTCTGTAAAAAAAAAAAATAGCATCACTGTATTCTTATTATGGATGTTGACAATTTTGAGTTTCGCATGCATGCATCTTTCCTGCACAACTTGAAATCAATTGATTGAAGCATTGGTCTGGTATCACTGCGTAGTGTGGTGTTATTATTTTGTTGATTTAGTGTTTGGAGTGTCCGCTAGAGGGTGTTGCAATCAGTTACTGCTGCAAGGCTTTGTAATCAATTGTCATGAATCTGTAAAACGATTGTTAGTAGTGCAACTTGTGACGTGTTTTATGTTGCAAACTACATGTTCACTATTGACAGTTTGGATACATTATCATATTTGTGAAGTGTTCTGGTGGTGTGTAGTGTATTTGAGCATGTTTTCTTGAAAAAAAAATGGGCAGAAAGTGCGACATTTCACCACGTAAGCAAGGAATGGTTCTTGCTTTGCATATGGATGGTCATTCTCAGAGAGAAATTGGTTGACAACTTCAAATGCATCAATCCACAGTTAGCCGCTGCCTGCAAAAGCAACAAGAACATGGAAAATCATCACTGAGAAGTCACTGTGGCAGAAAGAAAAAGACATCACCTCGACTGCATCGTGTGATAAAGGACATGGCACTGAAGAACAGAGGAATGAGTTCACGCCAAATTTCACATAAACTTCGAAATGAGGTGGGAATCAATCTTACTCATGCTACTGTAGTATCCCAAATTTAAGAAACGGTGTGTTTCTAAACACGTCCCACGTAAAAAACCCAGACTAACTGACGCACATGCAAAAGCTAGACGTGAGTTTGTCACACGTTATGGTGCATGGAATGATACAGATTGGGAACATGTGATATTTTCTGATGAAAAACGATTTAAATTGCTGGGGAATGACAGCTCAGTTAAACTGTGTATGCGGAAGGGAGAAGAACTTGCAAAATCTTGTATTTTAGAAACTCAAATGTTTTGTGGCAGTGTTATGATTTGGGCATGTTTCTCTGCAAAAGGGATTGGCAGGATGCATATTTGCACGTGTGCCGTTAAGGCTGATCAATATCTGGAAATCCTGAATCGGAAAGTTCTACAAACTACAGGAGATCATTTTTCTGGACAGAATTTGGATTACTTTATTTTTCAAGACGATAATGCAACCTCTCACCGTGCTCAGGTGGTGAATAACTGGTTTCATGATATGAATATTGAAAGACTTTGGTGGCCGCCCAACTCTCCAGACATGAATCCTATAGAAAACCTGTGGGCTATGATGTGCAAAAAACTTGGTAATCAGACGTACAGGTCAAAAGAGGAACTTATGGCAGCAATTGTACATGTTTGGAATGAAATTGAGGTCGAATATTATCAAAATCTCATTCATAGCATGCCTCGAAGGCTGGAAGCACTTAGGAAGGCCAGGGGTGGCCACAATAAGTACTAGTCAATGTATTTACTTAATATTATTACAAATTGACATATCATGATGCATTTAAAACCTTTGTACAATCTTTTTACTTGTAAAAATTGTCTTTGTGCTAAAACGTTCCACAAGCTATATTTGCAATAATTTTGTTATTAGTTCTGTAAAGTGCATTATGTACATAACTATGACTTAAATAATAAAAATATATTTTACAGATATAGTGTTTTATATAATTGTTAGGAAAACAAATCGACAAGTCGAATTAAATCAATAAAACAACTGATAATTCACGAGCGAAATGCTGACGACCAAAAATAATGAAGTGATGCTAATTTTTTTTACAGAGTGTATATATAACTGATTTCAGGTTCATACATAAATTTGTATTTACATATAAATCCGTTTCCTGGTTATATGTATGTATGTATGTATGTATGTATATATATATATATATATATATATATATATATATATATATATATATATATATATATCATAGCAGATGAAACAAGCACTGACTATAAACAAAATTTTACAAAACTGGGAGCCATTGACCCACTGTGCCCCTTCTCGAGAATTGTGTTGAATTTTATTTAATCAATTGATTTCGAAGTTTTATGTAATATAAAATTATTTCCTCAAATAACACAAATAACTGAGATATTTGATCTCAAAGTATGGCCTGCGTAAGTAAAACCCTGAAGTACTTTAACCACTTTTTATTAGAAAAAACAGGTTGCATGCACACAAATAATTAAAGAACATGTGCAAAAGATCACTATCAAACTTGGCACTTAGAATGGAACTTTGAATTTGAATTTGATTTTAAAGTTGTGGGAGCGTCAGCACTTAGGCTATTTTTTCCCGTCACATTATACAGGGGCCAGCCCCATATCATTACAAAGAACAACTCTAATGTTGCATAATTAAAAATCTTAAAATCTTCTGACTTCCGTTAAAAGCTGAGGCTGTAAACGGGCACTCAGCACACATAAGGACAACAGGACAATACAAACAAAATTATACTGGCCATGAGGCCAGTCGCCAGAGCCTCGTTAGTCTTCAGTCCAGGGTGTATTAACGTGGAAGTGAGGTTGACATTTCGGTGTACTACGTGGAAGGTCACCCCTTACACCCCACTTCAAGTGGAACAAAATAAATTGAAAATTGCTATTGGCACCAAACCTAACAATCCTAAGCTAAATATTGCATAAAAATTTCTGCTTCACACGACGGTAACAGACTTACTTTACTTCACAATAACACATTTCCTCGAGGTAAACAACTGAAAACATTCATAAACAACACATTCGTCAAAAACGATGCAAATATTTCACTTTGTGGAGGGGGTACGGAGGAAGGTCAATGGTACCCAAAACTACATTCCTTAGATGCAACAAAAATCAATCAATTGGGCACACACACACACACACAAAGTTACTTGATCATGCACTAAACGTAGGTGCAAGTCTGTTGCGCTTCAGCTCTGCAGACACCATAGTGCAGATGGCGGCTTCCAAGATGATATTGTCATCAGGGACAACATCTGTTAGCTCAACTGAGGAATCTTTTTCCATCAGGCAAATGTTGTGCAAGATACAACAGGTGAGGATCGATTTTCCTATGTATGCCCTAATTTTTATGTTCATGAAACGCAGCCTTCTGCTCCTGTTGTTCAACAATCCAAAAGCTTGTTCAATTAGTACCCTTGTGGAACTAAGCCTTTTGTTGAATCCTTTCTGCTACAATGAAATATTTCCATAATTCTTGTATGGCACCAGCAAATATGGTAGGAGGGGGTATGCTGAATCTCCAAGGATATGAAGCTGATGATCTCCATCTGATGATTCCAGCTTTCTGGAAAGGGGGGCTATTCTTCCAGACTCTCGCGTCATTGGAAGATCCAGGCCATCCTACAAACACATCAATAAATATCAACTGGGAGTTGCATACCCCTTGTAAAATTACCGCATAAACACCCTTCCTATTGTAATAGCTACTGGGATCATCTTTTATTTTAGGTATTTCAATGTAGCTGCCATCAATGCAGCCCATTACTCCAAGAAATGAATTTTTCCCTGTTAATCTTTCAAAATCCCCCACACATTTGGCAAGTTTATCATCCTTGGGCAAGCTTATAAATCTACCTGCATGCTGGTTCACCTCCTCCACAAACCTGCAAATATGATCATGGAGATGTCCTCTTGAAATGCCGAACCTATCTGCTATCCCTCTATATGATTCCTCATTGGCAAAAGTCCACAGAGAAGCCAATATTTTTTTCCGACCCAGAAAATTCGATCCCGCACACCCCTAATTATTATATAAACATATTTTTTTACCTGGAATCCTAAATTTTTTTCCAGTTTAAAATTATACATCTGCATTTAAATAGAATTACATTATTATATAAACATTAAAAAAAATGTCACCTGGAATCGTAAAATATATTGTCTTCCAATTTTCAGTTTCACGTTGCTTAATGGTTCTGCGAATGCACCATCACTAAAACTAAAAAATACTGTTTAACAAAGAAAAGTAGTTTAATATTTTATAACTAACTAGAACTCATGCTGATCAATTCAAAACAAAAACTCTTACACTGGGTACTGATTATTAACACATATTAAAAAAACTCACCGAAAATGCTAGTGTGTGGGAACTGGTTTCTCCAGATAAATTCATGTAAGTATGAATGAAACAGGGCTTCAGAGGTACCAAACTGGTGTCTAAGTTTCCTTTTCGCTCTCATCCACATGTTCTCAACATTTTGTGTGTGAACCTGTGTATCAATGGGGTCTACAATGTTTTCGTGGTAGACCACAACCTGATGTTCGTAGATACCCCCTAGAACAGCGGAAAGGGGTCACTTTGACCCCTCATAAGGAATGCATTTAAAATTATAATTATTTTACAATGGGAACATTTTTTTTTTTATTTTGTATTATTTTCTGCGAGGGGTGTAAGGGGTGACCTTCCACGTAGTACACCCAAATGTCAACCTCACTTCCACGTTAGTGCACCCTGGACTGAAGACTAACGAGGCTCTGGCGACTGGCCCCATGGCCAGTATAATTTTGTCTGTGTTGTCCTGTTCTTTTGTCCTTATGTGTGCTGAGTGCCCCTTTACAGCCTCAGCTTTTAACGAAAGTCAGAACATTTTAATATTTTATTATTTTAGTTCTGCAACGATAGAGTTGCTATTTGTAACGATAAGGGGCTGGACCCCGTATAATGTGACGGGTGCAAATTAGCCTTAGTGCTGACGCACCCAAAATTTTAAATTCAATTCAACAATTCAATTATTTTCTGCGCGTTAGGTATTATAATCACAGTGTTTAGATGGGTTTATGATATATTTCGATATCAAATAAAAATGATAATCGTCAACAACTGAATACTCCAGAATACCCAACATTTCACTACGAGAAACTGCTACTTCATGCCAATGTCCATGAAGACTTTCTCCTACCCCGCTTGGAGTGTAAGGGGTGCTCCTTCCATGTAGTGCACCCAGTAGTCAACCTCACTTCCACGTAGTACACCCTGGACTGCAGACTAACGAGGCTCTGGCGACTGGCCCCATGGCCAGTATAATTTGGTTTGTGTTGTCCTGTGCTTTGGTCTTTTTTGTTCTGAGTGTGACAGAGTTCGATCCCTTATGTGTGTGATCTAAGGTCGGAACTTTTCCGGCTTTGTCTCTGCACGAAGCGACTTTTGGGTTCATCCAGCCTGAAATAATTGGGTTCTTGGGGTGGACTAAGTCGGCGGGAGTGTGATGGGATCGAATATGTGTGGTTAAGGGCACGGTGCAATGTGGAATGGGAACTTTACCTTACCTATACGAACAGTAAAGATATGGTGTAAGAATACGTAACAAAACACATTCATTATCTACCTTCATTATATGTGTTCTACTTAGAAAAATAATGTAAATAAATAAATAGTAAAATGAGAAATTTATAGATCAACGATAAGATTGATTGATTTGTTGTTTGAAGTCCACTTTATGCACACATAGACTAATCGGGACTGGACCTACAGTTAAAAGTGGGATCCGAACCACTATGTGCCTACACCGGGTATCGAATTCGAGACCACATGATAACAAGACGACGACGAGATAAACGAAAAGGTTGTTAGTTCCAGGTGATAAAAATATAACGTAATATTGTTGTCATCATGCACTTATTTCCACAGACACTGTCAATACAAAACTAATTCATTCAATAGCCGGAATACCAACCACAAATGAATGGAAATGGGAACTACTTTGGTTTTATTTGATTTAGTTAATTTTACTTCACTTTTCTGCCACTTTTGGCTAATTACGAAGATTGGATTAGTGATGATGATATGATGAAATTCATGAATCAACTCTCACAAACACCCATTCCGGGATTCGAACCCGGGACGGGACCCCTTGCATCGTAGCGCGATGTGCTAACCACCACTCCGTCACGGTGGCCGGCTCATGGGAACTACTACTACTACTACTAATAAGGTAAAAAAAGGTAAAGTGTTCCCCTGTGCTTAGCACCACGCCATGAAGGCGTATAGGGGGTGTGGGGGTAACGCCCCACACTTTCTTGATCCGGTCGTGAGTGGGGGTGATGTGATCAGCATCACGCCCCTAACCGCCTTTACCCCCCAGGGTTTCCCCCAGGTACCCATGTTATTCGACGCTGGGTGGGCGCCGGGGCCTCTTTCACCGTTAGAAAAGTTCCCGGATTTGAACCGGCCGGGGATCGAACCCGGGACCTTTAGCATGGTAGTCAGACGCGTTACCGACTGAGCCACCGCGGCCACTACTACTAATACTAATAATAATAATAATAATAATAAGCGTATTAAAACAATGTAATTTTATTAATAGTATTATTAATATTATCATCATTAGTAATATTTCTGTTTTTATTATTATTTATGTTCATCATAAAAGTTACTGTAAATATTGTGGTATGATCATAAGGGATCGCACGGGGTGTAATTAATGACCCTTTCTCAATACAAATAAATGTCAACCTCACCGTACTGCATTATGCAGGCTAACAAGGTTCTGACGTGTGGTGTCAATATGTACGATCAGGGGTGTAAGGGGTGCTCCTTCCACGTAGTGCACCCAATAGTCAACCTCATTTCTATGTAGTGCACACTGGACGAAAGACTAACGAGGCTCTGGCGACTGGCACTATGGCCAGTATAATTTTGTGTGTGTTGTCCTGGTTTTTGTCCTTGTGTGTGCTGAGTGCCTGTTTACAGCCTCAGCTTTTAATAGAAGTCAGAACATTTTAAGATTTTTACTTATGCAACGTTAGAGTTGTTATTTGTAATGGTAAGGGGCTGGTCCACGTATAATGTGACGGGAGCAAAATAGCCTAAGTGCTGACGCTCCCAAAATTTTAAATTCAAATTAAAAAAAAAATCAAATGAGCCCTGAAAACATTTAAATAATAGACTCTAAAAGAGAAAACTGTCAACGTTGTAGGTCTTCCGCCTCGCGAAATGCGTGTATCTCGCGCATGCGCATTCTTACGGCCCTATTGTACAAGATTACTGGAATTTTTTAATAAAACAAATTGTGTCCGAAGCAAAAATATATGTTCGAATTAGATGCACATGCATAAGGAATGCAACACGCTATGTGGGGTGTAAGGGGTGACCTTGCACGTAGTACACCCTGGACTGAAGACTAACGAGGCTCTGGGGACTGGCACTATCGCCAGTATAATTTTGTGTGTGTTCTGTTTTTGTCCTTATGTGTGATGAGTGCCCGTTTACAGCCTCAGCGTTTAACAGAAGTCAGAACATTTTAAGGTTTTTAGTTATGCAACGTTCGAGTTGTTCTTTGTAATGGTAAGGGGCTGGCCCCCGTATAATGTGACGGGAGCAAAATAGCCTAAGTACTGACGCTCCCAAAATTTTAAATTCAAATTCAAACAACACGCCATGTAGGATAAATTGATAATATAAAGATATTTGATTAAGCTATTGCTCTGTTATTAGGAACTTCAGATAACGGCATTATTTCAAAAGTTGAACCCTACTCACCTTTCAATTATCTTGGATACGTTTTCTGCTGTCCTGTCTGAAACCTCAACCATGAAACATTTTCTGGTACCTCTTTCAATACCTCCAAACAGCCAGTGCAGTGCCCCTCTCGCTATTGACCTCTATGATACTTCTGTGAAAGAACTTGCGGTCATCGATCTCCAGCACTTTTGACTCACCATCTTCATTCAGCCCACCAATCACTGTGGGATTGTCTGTCAAATATTTTTCAGAAATATCGCTACAAACAGAACACCAGTCCACAATAGTGTGTTCGAAATTAACTCCAAGCCGAGCGGGGTGTAAGGAGTGACCTTCCACGTAGTACACCCAAATGTCAACCTCACTTCCACGTTAGTACACCCTGGACTAAAGACCAACGAGGCTCTGGCGACTGGCCACATGGCCAGTATAATTTTGTTTGTGTTGTCCTGTGTTTTGTCCTTATTTGTGCTGAGTGTTCTTTGCAGCCTCAGCTTTTAACGAAAGTCAGAACATTTTAATATTTTATGATTTTAATTAACCAACGTTAGAGTTGTTATGTGTAAAGATAAGGGGCTGGACCCCGTATAGTGTGACGGGTGCAAAATAGCCTTAGTTCTGACGCACCCAAAATTTTAAATTCAAATTTAAATTCAAATTCAAACTCCAAGCCGAGCCTTATAGGCAATGTCACGCATTGGGTAGTCTCTGGACCATCCATACATTATTTTAATTATCTGCTTGAATGTCAGTTTACTTCGAATAAAAAAAGTCATTCCTGATACTAGCAGCACTGCGACACTGCTTACACATCCAGCGATACCCATCAGCTCGCTGAATAAAAGACATCTGTATTTGGCAGTCCTGGCACAAATACGAATTGTGCAACAGACGTCTTTTTGTCAGCCAGATGATGCTTTCCAAAGATGTTCGAAAAGCCAGATCATCCCAGTTAACCATTTCGTTCCTGATCATGTTATTTTCCAATATTTCTAAAGGATTTACTATGAAAGTCGGTGCAGGAACACCTCTTCTGCAACCCTTTTAATAAACACAAACTGAACTTCAGAATTTCTGTTTGTCTTGTGTAGTATCGGTGGTGTGTATGTATGTGTCTTGTGTTGTAGTTGTGCTGTCTAGTATGTATGTGTAGTAGTTGTGCTGTCTAATTTGTTTGTGTTTGTCTTGTGTAGTAGTTGTGGTGTGTTTGTGTTTATATTTTGTTGTAGTTGTGATGTGTTTGTGTGTGTCTTGTGTAGTAGTTGTGCTGTCTAATGTGTTTGTGTTCGTCTTGTGTAGTAGTTCCTCCATTCATATTGGGGGTTAGGCGTAGAGCTGACAACTCTGCACTGTAAAAACACATGTCAAGAAACAACAATATAAGGCCATGGATGTTCCCAAGGTAAAATATTCCGGAGGTAAAATAGTTCCCCGTTCGGATCTCCGGGTGGGGACTACTTTGGGAGGTCCCTGGACTAAGGATAAGATCTACGTTAGGAAGAAGGATATTAAATTAGGCACCTGGAATGTTCTGAGCCTTTACCGGCCTGGGGCATTTCAGTGTACAGTTAATGAGATAGTTAAGTATAAATTAGATGTAGTAGCTGTCCAGGAAGTTAGGTGGCCAGGAGAAGGGAATTGGAAAACTAAAAATTATACTTTTTTTTATGGTGGTACTGAAAATCATAATTTTGGAACAGGCTTTTTCATAAATAATAGAATTATCTCGGCTCTTAAAACAGTAGAATTTATTAATGATAGGATATCATATGCAGTTTTACAGGGTAGGTGGTGTAAAATTATTTTAATAAACATACATGCACCAACGGAAGATAAAGATGATAATACTAAAGATGATTTTTATGCAGAGTTAGAACACGTCTTTGATAAATTTTCTCAGTATGATATGAAAATTCTGTTAGGTGACTGTAATGCACAAATTGGCAAAGAAGAGACATTTAAACCCACGATTGGTAAAGAAAGTCTTCATGAATTAAGTAATGATAATGGTATAAGATTGATTACTTTTGCAACCTCAAAGAATTTAATTGTGAAAAGTACCACTTTTAAACATAAAGATATCCATAAATATACCTGGTCTTCTCCAGATGCTAAAACTCACAACCAGATAGATCATATTCTCATTGATAAGAGAAGGCATACTAGTATAATTGACGTTCGTACACATAGAGGTGCTGACTGTGCCAGTGACCATTATTTAGTAATTGCTAAATTAAGAGAAAGACTCTCGGGGTGTAAGGGGTGATCTTCCAAGTAGTACACCCAAATGTCAACCTCACTTCCACGTTAGTACACCCTGGACTGAAGACTAACGAGGCTCTGGCGACTGGCCCTATGGCCAGTATAATTTTGTTTGTATTGTCCTGTTCTTTTGTCCTTATGTGTGCTGAGTGTTCTTTGCAGCCTCAGCTTTTAACGAAAGTCAGAACATTTTAATATTTTAATTAAGCAACGTTAGAGTTGTTATGTGTAAAGATAAGGGGCTGGACCCCGTATAGTTTGATGGGTGCAAAATAGCCTTAGTGCTGACGCACCCAAAATTTTAACATCAAATCAAATCAAAGAGAAAGACTCTCAGTGATAAATCATAAGCAACAAAATCTAAAAGTTCTAAAATTTGATACAGGAAAGTTTACTGATGAAAGAATTAAGAAAGATTACCAAATTAAACTGTCAAATAGATTTGATGTTTTGCAGGATTTAAATGATGATGAAAATATAAATGAAACAGACGTAAATAAGAATTGGGAGCACATACGTACTGCAATAGAATCAGCAGCTAAAGAAAGTATAGGATACCATAAACCGAGAAAAAGTAAGCCATGGTTTGATAATGAATGTCATAATCTAATAGAAATAAGAAATCAGGCTAGACTGAGGTGGTTAAATAACTCTGATGATACAAATCTAAACAATTATAATAGAATAAAGCGAGAAGTTAACCGCACGTTTAGAAGTAAAAAAAGAGATTACTTGAAAACCAAAATTAACGAAATTGAAACAAACAGCAAAAATAAAAATATCAGAGATTTATATAAAGGTGTAAATGAATTTAGAAAGGGGTGGCAACCTAAAGTAAACTTGATAAAAGATAAAGATGGTGATTTTCTAGCTGACCCAAGTGATATTCTAAATAGATGGAAGAACTACTTTAATGACCTTTTAAATGTCCATGTAGGAGATAAATCAGAAGTGAATGAAGTCCACACAGCAGAACCTTTAGTTCCAGAACCCAACTTGACTGAAGTTAAAGATGCTATTAAAAGGCTAAAGAATAACAAAGCACCTGGCATTGATTTAATACCAGCTGAGTTAATTAAATATGGTGGAAATTCATTAATGTATCAAATTCATAAATTAATCTGTTTAATATGGAATAAAGAAGAAATCCCTCAACAGTGGAAAGAATCCATAATTGTTCCTGTGTTTAAAAAAGGTGATAAAATGAACTGCAATAATTACCGTGGAATTTCTCTACTCTCAACAACATATAAAATATTATCTAACATTCTTTTAACAAGACTAACCCCATATGCTAATGAAATTATAGGTGATTATCAATGTGGATTTAAACGTAACAGATCAACTACAGATCAAATTTTTCACATCAGACAGACACTTGAAAAAAAGTGGGAATATAATCAAAATGTCCATCAGCTATTCATTGATTTCAAAAAAGCATATGATTCAGTCAAAAGAGATAAACTATATAATATATTAGTAGACTTTGGAATACCTAAGAAGCTTGTTAGTATGATAAAAGTATGCACCAGTGAAACAGAAAGTAAAATTCGTGTGGGTATTAATATGTCTGACAAATTTACAATTCATGATGGGTTAAAACAAGGAGATGCATTATCTCCATTGCTCTTTAATTTTGCCTTAGAATATGCTGTTAGGAAGGTAAAAGAAACTAAAGAAGGACTAAAATTAAATGGTGTGACTCAGTTGTTAGCATATGCAGATGATGTAGACTTAGGGGGGGATGATGTGAATACAATTAAGAATAATGCTAAAATATTTTTCAAAACTGCTAAAGAGATAGGTTTGGAAGTTAACAAAGAGAAAACTAAATATATGCTTACAGGCCGAAACCAAGTGTTAGGTAATAATCAAAATCTAATTATTGATAACAACTCGTTTGAACCAGTTTCCAAATTCAAATACTTAGGAGTAATATTAACAAATGAAAATTATATTAAAGAGGAAATAAAAAGTAGGCTTAATTCAGGAAATGCATGTTACTTCTCTCTTCATAAACTTTTGTCTTCTCGTTTAATATCTAAGAAACTGAAAGTTAAAATATACAAAACAGTAATTTTGCCTGTAGTATTATATGCATGTGAAACTTGGTCCCTTACATTGAAAGAGGAACATAAATTGAGAGTATTTGAAAATAAGATCCTTAGGAAAATATTTGGACCTAAAAGGGATGAGGAGACAGGTGAGTGGAGAAGGTTACATAATTTAGAACTACATAATTTGTATTCATATCCAAATATTATTAGAATAATTAAATCAAGAAGACTTAGGTGGGCAGGCCATGTGGCACGAATGGGAGAGGAACGAGGAGTTTACAGGATTCTTGTTGGGAAACCTGATGGTAAGAGACCTGTAGGAAGGCCAAGACGAAGATGGAGGAACAACGTTGAGATGGACCTAATGGAAATCGGTAGGGATGGAAAAGAGTATATAGAACTTGCTCAAAATAGGGAAACATGGAAGGCCTGTGTTGCTGCAGCCATGAACCTTCGGGTTTAAGAAGGCTAGAGAGAGAGAGAGTTAGTTAGAACTTCAGAATGAAAATTCTAAAATTTACTTCAAAATTGAGACGCATAAAACAACACTTGGACACTAAAAAAGACAGGAGTTTTTCATGAATTTAAAGAGGAACTCCGCCCTCTTGTTCAAGGTTATTATTCTCGGGATTATTCACTCTGGGCACTTGGGCTGGGGGTCTTGCTCTTCTTCTCTTAAGGTTTTCCTGGATGATTCTTCTCAACTCAACCCCTCCCACATTAACCCTCTGGGCTTCTTCCTCCTGCTGAATAGCCTTTTCGACTGCATTCCGGGAGCTTTGTACTGTACGGGGCTTGAACAGAACATCGAATGTAGTTGGTATGTGCATCTCCAAGTCCATTCCTCCAAGGGCATCATCATATCTGTTCTTGTCTAGAGCAAATGCAATCTCCTTAGCATCTCCCCACACCCCCTATACGCCTTCATGGCGTGGTGCTAGGCACAGGGGATCACTTTACTTTTTTTAGCATCAGCTACAGCTGCTGCCTGCATGGGTAAAAGAGTTGACTTTGCATAGTTAACAATAGTCGGTTGAGTCAGTTGTGCAAGCTGCCGAGCTAGTTCAGAAAGCATCGGAATCTCCTTCATTGCTACTCCTTCACAGCGGTTGTTTCCACTTGTAAGGCGGATGTAAGGAAAGTTGGTCTTTTCTGCATTTGTAAGGGTGTCCATAAAGATCCTTAGCTTCTTCACCTCCTGTTCAAGAGGTGGATACAAGAGTACCATTGGTCTTGTCCTGCACAATTCCTCCATGATTAGTATTAAGTGGATCATGAATGCACCACTCCACATTGTGTGGATCATCTGCAGGAGGTCTCTTGTCTGAGGTGTCGTCCCAACATTCATTAGGTTATTGGATAACAAACTGTAGATTGTTACCCTTGTATACCCACAATGTTGGAAGAAGTTGCTGATGGAAGTGCTGATCTCCTGGTTGTATCCGTTCTGAAAAACAGCAATGTCGGATGATAACATGTTTTCAATTGTTCTAGCTCTCTTCTCAGTATAAGCGGTGAAGTTTTCATCAGAGAACTGTTTCCCCACAGCTAATAGGGATTGCAAGAGCAGACCCTTGTACCTGATCAAACTGTGTTCTAGGAGTATCATCCTCAAACCTCTTCATTTCATGGGGAGTGTTGATTTCTTCAATATTCAGTAAGAATCCATGACCTCTTAATGCAGTGGAGAGAGAGTCAATTAACAGTGAGGACCCACTAGCAACACTGATCCCAGATAGGAGAAAACCAATATTTCTTGAGGGGTGTAAGGGGTGATTTTGTACGTAGTACACCCAACTGTCAACCTCACTTCCACGTTAGTACATCCTGGACTGCGTTTTGCATACGAACGAGGCTCTGGCGACTGGCACTCTGGTCAGTATAATTTTGTGTGTGTTGTCCTGTTTTTTGTCCTTGTGTGTGCTGAGTGCCCCTTTACAGCCAGAAAGCCAGAACATTTTAAGCTTTTAAGATTTTACTTATGCAACGTTAGAGTTGTTCTTTGTAAAGATAAGGGGCTGGACCCTGTATAATGTGACGGGTGCAAAATAGCCTAAATGCTGACGCACCCAAAATTTTAAAATCAAATCAATATTTCTTGAAGTAATGAAGTGTGCATATAAGAACCTTAAGAGGGTGGTCTTGTTGAAGTAGGCTGTGGGAGATTCATATGTCTCTATGCTCACTAAGTTTACAGTTAGCTGAGTCACTTTGAATTTTACAGGTGTGCTTTCACTAATTGCTGGGGGCGTGTAAAGACTTACAGTTGAAGATGTACCCACAATCTCCTGAACTGCTTGGTTCTGGGAGGTATTCTTAGATACAAGAATATTGTATACACTCTTGTCATTCCCTTTATGTAGAAGGGGTACCTTCCACGTAGGCGCCCAAAAGTCAACCTCACTTCCACGTAGTGCACCCTGGACTAAAGACTAACGAGGCTCTGGCGACTGGTCCCATGGCCAGTATAATTTTGTTTGTGTTGTCCTGTGTTCTTATTTGTGCTGAGTGTTCTTTGCAGCCTCGGCTTTTAACAACAGTCAGAACATTTTAATATTTTATGATTTTAATTAAGCAACGTTAGAGTTGTTACGTGTAACGGTAAGGGGCTGGACCCCGTATAGTGTGACGGGTGCAAAATAACCTTACTGCTGACGTACCCAAAAATTTTAAAATCAAATCAAATCACTTCCACGTAGAGCACCCTGGACTAAAGACTAGCGAGCCTCTGGCGACTGGCACTATGGCCAGTATAATTTTGTGTGTGTTGTCCTGTTTTTTGTCCTTGTGTGTGCCGAGTGCCAGTTTACAGCCTCAGCTTTTAACAGAAGTCAGAAGATTTTAAGATTTTTAGTTATGCAACGTTAGAGTTGTTATTTGTAATGGTAAGGGGCTGAGCCCCGTATAATCTGACGGGAGCAAAATAGCCTAAGTGCTGACGCTCCCACAATTTTAAATTCAAAATTCCTTTATGTAGAAGTGTACCCGCTAGATTGGGAGAGACTGTTGACACGATGGTTAATCTTTTAAAACACTCTTGTGGCTTTGTGATTTGTAACTATGTTACTTGTAGACTGTCCTAAC
The DNA here is from genome assembly GCF_977018435.1 of Lepisma saccharinum. Classification (NCBI taxonomy): domain Eukaryota; kingdom Metazoa; phylum Arthropoda; class Insecta; order Zygentoma; family Lepismatidae; genus Lepisma; species Lepisma saccharinum. Next base: position 4,582,495 of record NW_028142891.1, read on the forward strand.
CTAAATCGCGCCAAACGTACACTGCTCGAAATGTTAAGTCACGAACCGAAACGGCAACAACAATGAATCACTACCAAACTTTTAAAAAATAAAGAACCGCTTTGTCCAGAACGCGAAACGGAACGTAACAACGTGCGATTTCGAGCCCTGCAAACCTAAGATTATAGGAGTAGAGACAGCCTAAGTAGGTTTTCTGGGCAAGGGAAGGGGGGGGGGAAGGTAAATTCGTCATCTTGGGATGTGCCACAGTTACAGGTGATGCGTTGGTGGAAGTAGGGATTTGAGCGTGGAACGTTCGTTTGTAGTGCATAAAGCCGCGTCCACATAGGCGTAATAGAACAACGTTCCGTAACCGCGTCGTGTATCACGCGTTCTTATATGGACGGTATTGCGTATCTTGCACGCGCAATGAGCCCGAAACAATTATGTTAAGAGTCGGGGTTCGCTCCATTGCATGACTTGTCGGTTTTTCCGCGTCGCATCAAAGGGTGCAGCTCGTTCAAGTTGCAGCAAGTCTGGACGTGCATAGATTAGACACGTGTAACACTCATTCCGTGACAGTCGAAGAGAGACATGGAGTGGACCTAAAAACAGTGGCGCAATCATAGGGGGCATTGCTCCTCCCCCAATCTTCGACGAAAGTAAATTCTAGGAGGGCATAAATTGACGGCCAAAGACACCTGCAGGGGGCACAGGTGAGCATTTACCCCCCTCGATTTCAAATTTTATGCAAGTGAAGATAATTTCGCAACATTTATTTGATCGCTTTGCTCGCAATGTCGTTTCTCAGTTGCGTCAAGTTCAGATCCGTAGTTAGAGCGGCGGGAATCGGCAATGAACGCCAAATGATCTAATGAAAAAAATGTTTTGAAAGAGACAATGCCTTGGCGCCCCGTGATATTATGTGCGCTCTAATAAGGGCAAATAGGAAGGGGGCAAACATTGATGGTCAAGGGCACATACAGGGGGAGGCACAGAGGAGCAATTGTCCCCTTCGATTTCATGCAAATAAGAATACATTTCGTAAACTTTTCTTGCATGGGTGACGGCAAGGGGCGTGGGGGCACATGCCTCTACTGAGATATCTGGAAAGCATTAACGTAATTCGAATAGCGAAATTGTACAGATATTTTATAACAAAGAAATATTGTCTTCTGTGACTTACAGGCCGTAAATTACAGCAACTATTATTATTATTATTAGCCATGTATGTCTCTATCACTTCACGAAACACAATCTGCCAAATAAAATTCTCTGTGCTTAGTTGTTCGGTGGTACAACGGCTCTGAATAGTCCTGCTAAGCGTATTTTCTTCGATGACTGACTGTTCAGTGCATCGAGTCCCATCGCCTTTGTGTTTTAGTTTTGAAGATCGATGTCAAGTAGCATCCTATGCATAGCTGCTCCCACAGGGGATCAAACGAGGGACATTTCACACAAGAGGCGTGAGAACTAAAATCTTTCAAAGCGAGAGCTCTAATCTTGAAAATAAACATGCAAAACATTTACATCTTGAATATTCATATCATGAAAAGTCCTAATTGACGTTAAAGAATGACGAATACCATAATGAAATAGTCAAAGAATATTAGGGAAGTAGGCAGAACGAATTCTGTATTCCCTTCCGAAATCGAAAGACTTTTAGACCTCCCCGATGGCGTAGTGGTTGCGTCGTCACTTTGTAATCAAGGGGTAACTGGCGTACACAGGATTTTTTTTTCGGTAGTGACTAAATATTTTCCTTTGATAGATAAGGTTTAACAGAGTGCAGGGCAACAGCCCCCACGACAGTAGTGTATATTAGCCGTTTCAAAATAGTACTTGGTACGAGCTCTTTTTTTTACAGATTTAACCTCAGTGGTAGCATATTTTGACAATTTTTTTGTTGATTATATAGCGTTTGACGACTTTTCAGTGCAATTTTCACCGCATCTAATTTTTTTCCCACTCGTACTTGGTACGAATGCCACGATCTTACGTGATATAACTTAACCTATTCATTTTTTTTCGTGCTAAACTACACGAGAGCCTCTACGTGCTTTGACCTACTTTAGAGTAGAACCATAAAGACAGAGCTGCAACCGAAAGTGAGGCTCGAAGTGAGGCTCGACTTAATGGTTTGCTCTTGTAAGACATAAGCCTCATTTTCTCGCAGTGTTGCCAACACCTTACTCGAAATAAAATCACCAAGGTTTTTTCTTGGTCTAACCTATGTTATTGAACTGCGTCGTCACGTCCAAACCCGCATGAATTCCGAACACTATTGGTTCTATTCATATTTTTTCTTACGTATAGGTGTACATGATGAATCCCCAAACAGATTTTTCCTAAGTTCCGTTTCCAAGATAATCCCACTTCCGGTCGCCATTTTGGATTTCCAAGCATAGGTTCTATTCATACTTTTTCTCACGTATAGATGTACATGATGAATCTGCAAACAGATTTTTTCTAAGTCTTACAGTTTCCAAGATAACCTCACTTCCGGTCGCCATTTTGGATTTCCGAGCATAGGTTCTATCCATATTTTTTCTCACGTATAGGTGTACATGACGAATCCGCAAACAGATTTTTCCTAAGTCTTACCGTTTCCAAGATAACCCCACTTCCGGTCGCCATTTTCGATTTCCGAGCATAGGTTCTATTCATATTTTACTTACATATAGGTGTACATGATGAATCACCAAACAGATTTTTCCTAAGTCTTACCGTTTCCAAGATAACCCCACTTCCGGTCGCCATTTTGGATTTCCGATCATAGGTTCTATTGATATTTTACTTACATATAGGCGTACGTGATGAATTCGCAAACAGATTTTTCCTAAGTCTTACCGTTTCCAAGATAACCCCACTTCCGGTCGCCATTTTGGATTTCCGATCATAGGTTCTATTGATATTTTACTTACATATAGACGTACGTGATGAATTCGCAAACAGATTTTTCCTAAGTCTTACCGTTTCCAAGATAATCCCACTTCCGGTCGCCATTTTGGATTTCCGAGCATAAGTTCTATTCATACTTTTTCTCACGTATAGGTGTACATGACGAATCCGCAAACAGATTTTTTCTAAGTCTTACCGTTTCCAAGATAAGCCCGCTTCCGGTCGCTATTTTCGATTTCCGAACATAGGTTAGTAGGTGGAACCCAACGTTCTGGCGACGTCCTTTGACCTACTTTTTATTTTACGACGTTTTACGGACTAAACTAACCTACAATGAGAGAAAAATGGACAGAAAAAGCTCTGGCATCACTTTTTAAGCTATTTTTTACCTCCTGCAAATTTTGCTCTTATGCTAACTCGTCCTTTGACCTACTTTTGAAATGACTTACGACATTTTCCTATAAGGCTGTCTCCTTTTACTGTAAGGTCCCTCAGTGTAATCTACTACGACCTGCTAATAGGCTTCTGCTCTCAGCGTAATCCAGATAGTAAATGTATGTTTGATCACAACCCTGATTTCTTGACCACACGACCACCAAAACATCAAAAACTCACTTTCTCTCCACGTTCCGCGCCTCATTTATTGCGCTGACGTTGTTTCACGGCGCAGAAAAGCAGTGATGAGTGAAATGCACTCTCTCATCCTCTCATCCTTCGAAGGATGAATGCACCTTATCGTAATTTTCCAAGTCCCGGGGCCAAATGTTTATATATCGTGATCTTTTGTAAACCTCTCTCGGGGGAACGATGTGCCACACGCGCGCTCGTGCCTCTCATTATTTCCGTATTGTGACGCAAGCAAACAAATAATAATTGTTTCTTTTTTTTTAAGATTCCTGGCCCCTATAACCTCGCCAGGGTGCGTGGTGCCCAACCCAAAAAAGGTTCTAACGGCTGCGGTTAGATAACCACACCTCTGTAGACTTTCACGTGTTTTTTTTCTCAAAGGTCCTATGGGACATCTCTGTTTGTCAAAAATTCGAGATATTAGCAATTTAACGCTGGACTTAAAAAATTTTCGGTACATTTTTTTTTGTTCCATGACGACCTATGTTTATTTTGGTATGGGAGGACAGAGGACACCGAGACTCGACCGACACACTAAACCCAACCTCTCTACGCGTACTCTACGTCACCAAAAAAGGTTAAAGGTTCCAAATAACAATAGTTAGAGTTTTGCCAATCTAGTAAAGTGGATTGGTTGAAATCTCCAAGGCGTATTTTGCATATTTTTTTTTCAAATATGAACACGTTAAAACTGAACTGTCTTGGATTTTTGAGTTTTGTATTCGCCCTGAGAAAATTCTATATAAAATAACATACCTGAAAATTATATTCGCAGTAGATTGATTTTTTTGAGTTTTGTAATCACCTCAAGAAATTCTATATAAAATAACATACCTGAAAATTGTATTCACAGTAGATTGAATTCTTGAGTTTTTGTATTCGCACACAGTTATAAAAATGATAAAACTGAATGTGTTACTTGCGAAAAATTAATATCTAAAACTAATATTAGCAAGCACAGGGCAAGATGTAGCGAAACAGGTTCGAGAATTAATCGTTCCTTACCTTCTAAGTCTTGTGCTCGATGTGGAAAGATGATTAGCATTACAAATTTAAGTAAACACCTCAAAATTTGCAAACCATCGACCGGACAAGCATCGAAAAGGAAAATCGATAATGCAGATACGGAAGCTTCCACTTCCAAGCAAATTAAATTATCTAATGAACGCAAACCAATTAGATCTGCATTCAACGACCAACTCCAGGATTTTTCAATTAAGTCAGAACCAGGCCGTGACATCCATAGTTTCTTGGATGAAACGAAAACATCTGTACTAAATATTTTGAAAGATAAACTTGAAAACAACTCTATAAAAGTATACGTTGTTCTGTTTTCCGAATACGAGAAAGTTGATGGCACAATGAGTATTTTTTATCATCGTACAAAAAACCAGACACTTTATTTTGCTGACGTCGAAAATTTGGACAACTTCTATTATAAAGTTTCCAACGAGCTGGTTAAGAAACATGACGGTTTCGAGGCTAAAGGGTCGGGATGGTCTCTGTGTGGAAGTCCTCACACGTTAACTGTTTACGTGAACCGATTCTCGCCTCTTCGCGCTTCCAGCTACGTTCCTCTTCCACCGAACATTCAACACAAGAGAGCTGTGTTAAATATACAGAACAGCGATAACAAGTGTTTCCTTTGGTGTATATTGGCTGCACTGCATCCTGTTTATTGCAAAAATAATCCACAGTGGGTTGGACATTACAAACAATACGAGTCCGAATTTGAAAGTGTAATGTCTGGCATCGAATACCCGGTGACATTGTCGGATATAACAAAGTTCGAAAATCGTGCAGGAAAACGCATCGCTATTAATGTATATTCCTTCACGTCAGATAAATATCTCGTGCATCCCGTCAGGATAAGCTATATCGACGATGACGATGCTCGTGTAATAAATCTCCTTCTCATTTCCAACGAGGATGTTCATCACTACACGCTAATTCGTTCAATGTCTCGATTACTAGGAAGCCAAACAAGCAAGCATGAACATTGCATCGAAGTTTGCCCGAGATGCCTAACCACGTTCGACGATCAAAAACAAATCAATTATCGAAAATACACCGGACGTCAAATTGCTATCGAGAAACTTGTCGAACATAAAATTTATTGCGGTGACAACAGACCGGCTAGAATGTTGATGCCCGAAACGAACGAAGTCGAAGAATTCAAAATGCACAAAGCATTGTCGGAACATCCCGCAATCATCGTCGCAGATTTCGAGGCGTTCCTCAAACCACTCTCGTACTGCGAACCGGATCCCGAAATTTCCTCCACAACGCCGTACCAGCTTCATCAACCAAACAGTTTCGGCTATGTTGTTGTGCGACGTGATAAATTAATGAAGCATATATATACCGCGGGCCAAATGTAATCGAGCACTTCCTGGAAAAAATGGTGGAAGAGGTTGAGGTAATTGGTAGCGTACTGCTTACATCAAAACCGATGGCACCTTTAACTGAAAATGAACTTCAAAATTACAATTCCACTGAGGTGTGTCCGGTATGTGATCAAAGTTTCACTGATGAGAACAAAAAAATATTCCACCACGATCATTTCAGCGGAAACTACATAAGTGGAATTTGCAACACGTGCAATCTTAAAATCCAGAAACCTAAATTCATCCCCATATTCTTTCACAACGGAAGCGGATATGATTTTCACCACCTGGTGAGACATCTTGGCTACGATCCGAAACGTATAGGTGTCTTGGCCGAGAATGAAGAACGCTACATTAGTCTCAGCAAGCAAGTGTCGATTCCGGGAACGAAAAATACAATCGAGATGCGCTTCCTGGATTCGTATAGATTTCTCTCTGCAAGTCTGGATGCTTTAGCGAACAAACTCACCGACGATCAATTTAAAATAACTAGAGCTAGTTTTCCCAACGTAGACATAGAACTCGTTAGACGTAAAGGGATTTATCCTTACGAATACGTTAGTGATGGTTCTAAATTTAACGACGACGCTCTTCCACTTCCAAGAGAATTTTACAGCAGACTCAGAGAGAAAGGAATCACGGACGAAGAATACCAACACGCGCAACTCATGTGGGAGAAATTAGAATGTAAGACACTCGGAGACTACCACGACGCATACTTAAAATTAGACGTGACGATACTCGCGGATGTTTTTCAAGCGTTCAGGAAAACGGCAACGAATATTTATAAATTAGATCCAGCGTATTTCTACAGTCTACCGGGATTAGCGTGGTCGGCAATGTTATTCCAGACAAAGGTCAAGCTGGAACTGATATCGGACGTTGACATGTTGCTATTTATCGAAAGAGGGATACGAGGTGGTATGGTGCAATGCGTACAGAGACATGCGAAAGCTAATAACGTACACATGAAGGAAGATTACGATTCAAATCGAGCATCGAATTACATCTTCTACGCCGACGTTAATAATCTCTACGGACATCCCATGGTTCAGAAACTTCCTTACGGGGGATTCGAATGGTTAGATCCCACTTCGATAGACATTATTCATTTCGACGATAGCGAGTGTGGTTGTGTTTCTCACAACGTTGCAACGTTTAGAAAGTCGTTGATTTTGTTTCTGTATTTTCCGTCGTTGGGTTTCCTCGTCATGTCGATCGTAGCGAATCCGAAATCGTCACTGTTCCAGCAAGAAGAGCAGCGTTCCGAAAATTGATTGATCAACAGGCCGTTGAGTTTAGATAACATGGAAGGTAGAAATTCATGATCTGCCGTGCGGTGTACAGTCTCCATTGTTTGCTTTCGGAAACCAAAAAGATTCATTGTCCTTGCTAGTTATTTATTGTGTATGTGATAATTTGAGACAGTTAAAGTTTTTTTAATTTTAGTTATAGTTATTTAAGTTTATTTTTTTTCATTTGCATTGCCTACAATTTTTACTAATTTCTAAACGATAGTGTCCCCAAGGCAACGTGTGGATTCCACAAGACAAAATACATCTTTTATCGTCATGCGGATCTAATGCTACTTTCCTAACTTTGTTTGTTGTAATCACGTGGTCTACACTTTGGATTCTTTGTTCTATACTTAGTATCGTCGATTGTGAGTAAAGGCAATCGATGTAATCGTGGAAGGTGAGTTTGTTCTCCACCGTATTTTTGCCCACACCTTTTGCTTTCTTCGTGACGCTACTCTCTGTTCTCATGGCATACATTTTCGAACGCAAACCCGCGAACTCGACAATAATATCACCGTTACATTCATCTTTCAGTTTACCTAGGACTTTTTTGTTACGAGATGGAATTTCAAAAATGTTGGGTTGAGGATACGCAGAAGTATCGAAATACTCAAGCATGGAAGGATTTTTTATGTCTTCGTATAGGTTAGGTGTTTGTATGCTGTAAATGAAGCTGTCGGTGTCCGTGTACAAAAGTGACATCTTATCATTGAAGAAGGGTTTCATCACGTCATAATGAAATTCGAACATGTAAAGTTTCGACAAGTCGAGAACCGTTGCGCCAACGTAAATTGGTTTTCTGAATTTCATCAATTTTATATCTAGATTGAAAAGTGCCAAATTCTCATTGTAAATTTTTTTCGACTTGAATCTAGGATCGGCTATCCACTTCCGACATTTATTCTTATCGGAAATTAATTTCACGTCTACGTGCTTTCTAACATTCTCCATGGTCTTTCCGTACACCGCATTGTTCATTAATTTAAAGAAGTCCTTGTCTAAATCGGAAGTGGCAGCTGTTCTATGTTGTGTGTTAGTTTCTATGTAAGGTCTTAACCACGTGGAATGTTTAAACTTTAGTATTCTTCTAACATTTACTATCTGAACACCCTTCCCAATCAAAAACCGGAGATTCTTGTAGTGGACGACGTATCTCTGTTTAGGGTCCAATGTTAACAAAAGCTTGTCTTGAACCGAGTCGGGTGGACATTTGATTTCGGGAGTCGGAGGCAAATCCGAAAACGTGTCGTGCAGGTGGTCGGAGAATTGGAGATCTACCTCTGCGAAGAAACCACACTCGCTATCGTCGAAATGAATAATGTCTATCGAAGTGGGATCTAACCATTCGAATCCCCCGTAAGGAAGTTTCTGAACCATGGGATGTCCGTAGAGATTATTAACGTCGGCGTAGAAGATGTAATTCGATGCTCGATTTGAATCGTAATCTTCCTTCATGTGTACGTTATTAGCTTTCGCATGTCTCTGTACGCATTGCACCATACCACCTCGTATCCCTCTTTCGATAAATAGCAACATGTCAACGTCCGATATCAGTTCCAGCTTGACCTTTGTCTGGAATAACATTGCCGACCACGCTAATCCCGGTAGACTGTAGAAATACGCTGGATCTAATTTATAAATATTCGTTGCCGTTTTCCTGAACGCTTGAAAAACATCCGCGAGTATCGTCACGTCTAATTTTAAGTATGCGTCGTGGTAGTCTCCGAGTGTCTTACATTCTAATTTCTCCCACATGAGTTGCGCGTGTTGGTATTCTTCGTCCGTGATTCCTTTCTCTCTGAGTCTGCTGTAAAATTCTCTTGGAAGTGGAAGAGCGTCGTCGTTAAATTTAGAACCATCACTAACGTATTCGTAAGGATAAATCCCTTTACGTCTAACGAGTTCTATGTCTACGTTGGGAAAACTAGCTCTAGTTATTTTAAATTGATCGTCGGTGAGTTTGTTCGCTAAAGCATCCAGACTTGCAGAGAGAAATCTATACGAATCCAGGAAGCGCATCTCGATTGTATTTTTCGTTCCCGGAATCGACACTTGCTTGCTGAGACTAATGTAGCGTTCTTCATTCTCGGCCAAGACACCTATACGTTTCGGATCGTAGCCAAGATGTCTCACCAGGTGGTGAAAATCATATCCGCTTCCGTTGTGAAAGAATATGGGGATGAATTTAGGTTTCTGGATTTTAAGATTGCACGTGTTGCAAATTCCACTTATGTAGTTTCCGCTGAAATGATCGTGGTGGAATATTTTTTTGTTCTCATCAGTGAAACTTTGATCACATACCGGACACACCTCAGTGGAATTGTAATTTTGAAGTTCATTTTCAGTTAAAGGTGCCATCGGTTTTGATGTAAGCAGTACGCTACCAATTACCTCAACCTCTTCCACCATTTTTTCCAGGAAGTGCTCGATTACATTTGGCCCGCGGTATATATATGCTTCATTTATTTTATCACGTCGCACAACAACATAGCCGAAACTGTTTGGTTGATGAAGCTGGTACGGCGTTGTGGAGGAAATTTCGGGATCCGGTTCGCAGTACGAGAGTGGTTTGAGGAACGCCTCGAAATCTGCGACGATGATTGCGGGATGTTCCGACAATGCTTTGTGCATTTTGAATTCTTCGACTTCGTTCGTTTCGGGCATCAACATTCTAGCCGGTCTGTTGTCACCGCAATAAATTTTATGTTCGACAAGTTTCTCGATAGCAATTTGACGTCCGGTGTATTTTCGATAATTGATTTGTTTTTGATCGTCGAACGTGGTTAGGCATCTCGGGCAAACTTCGATGCAATGTTCATGCTTGCTTGTTTGGCTTCCTAGTAATCGAGACATTGAACGAATTAGCGTGTAGTGATGAACATCCTCGTTGGAAATGAGAAGGAGATTTATTACACGAGCATCGTCATCGTCGATATAGCTTATCCTGACGGGATGCACGAGATATTTATCTGACGTGAAGGAATATACATTAATAGCGATGCGTTTTCCTGCACGATTTTCGAACTTTGTTATATCCGACAATGTCACCGGGTATTCGATGCCAGACATTACACTTTCAAATTCGGACTCGTATTGTTTGTAATGTCCAACCCACTGTGGATTATTTTTGCAATAAACAGGATGCAGTGCAGCCAATATACACCAAAGGAAACACTTGTTATCGCTGTTCTGTATATTTAACACAGCTCTCTTGTGTTGAATGTTCGGTGGAAGAGGAACGTAGCTGGAAGCGCGAAGAGGCGAGAATCGGTTCACGTAAACAGTTAACGTGTGAGGACTTCCACACAGAGACCATCCCGACCCTTTAGCCTCGAAACCGTCATGTTTCTTAACCAGCTCGTTGGAAACTTTATAATAGAAGTTGTCCAAATTTTCGACGTCAGCAAAATAAAGTGTCTGGTTTTTTGTACGATGATAAAAAATACTCATTGTGCCATCAACTTTCTCGTATTCGGAAAACAGAACAACGTATACTTTTATAGAGTTGTTTTCAAGTTTATCTTTTAAAATATTTAGTACAGATGTTTTCGTTTCATCCAAGAAACTAAGGACGTCACGGCCTGGTTCTGACTTAATTGAAAAATCCTGGAGTTGGTCGTTGAATGCAGATCTAATTGGTTTGCGTTCATTAGATAATTTAATTTGCTTGGAAGTGGAAGCTTCCGTATCTGCATTATCGATTTTCCTTTTCGATGCTTGTCCGGTCGATGGTTTGCAAATTTTGAGGTGTTTACTTAAATTTGTAATGCTAATCATCTTTCCACATCGAGCACAAGACTTAGAAGGTAAGGAACGATTAATTCTCGAACCTGTTTCGCTACATCTTGCCCTGTGCTTGCTAATATTAGTTTTAGATATTAATTTTTCGCAAGTAACACATTCAGTTTTATCATTTTTATAACTGTGTGCGAATACAAAAACTCAAGAATTCAATCTACTGTGAATACAATTTTCAGGTATGTTATTTTATATAGAATTTCTTGAGGTGATTACAAAACTCAAAAAAATCAATCTACTGCGAATATAATTTTCAGGTATGTTATTTTATATAGAATTTTCTCAGGGCGAATACAAAACTCAAAAATCCAAGACAGTTCAGTTTTAACGTGTTCATATTTGAAAAAAAAATATGCAAAATACGCCTTGGAGATTTCAACCAATCCACTTTACTAGATTGGCAAAACTCTAACTATTGTTATTTGGAACCTTTAACCTTTTTTGGTGACGTAGAGTACGCGTAGAGAGGTTGGGTTTAGTGTGTCGGTCGAGTCTCGGTGTCCTCTGTCCTCCCATACCAAAATAAACATAGGTCGTCATGGAACAAAAAAAAATGTACCGAAAATTTTTTAAGTCCAGCGTTAAATTGCTAATATCTCGAATTTTTGACAAACAGAGATGTCCCATAGGACCTTTGAGAAAAAAAACACGTGAAAGTCTACAGAGGTGTGGTTATCTAACCGCAGCCGTTAGAACCTTTTTTGGGTTGGGCACCACGCACCCTGGCGAGGTTATAGGGGGTCGTAGTAGATTACACTGAGGGACCTTACAGTAAAAGGAGACAGCCTTATAGGAAAATGTCGTAAGTCATTTCAAAAGTAGGTCAAAGGACGAGTTAGCATAAGAGCAAAATTTGCAGGAGGTAAAAAATAGCTTAAAAAGTGATGCCAGAGCTTTTTCTGTCCATTTTTCTCTCATTGTAGGTTAGTTTAGTCCGTAAAACGTCGTAAAATAAAAAGTAGGTCAAAGGACGTCGCCAGAACGTTGGGTTCCACCTACTAACCTATGTTCGGAAATCGAAAATAGCGACCGGAAGCGGGCTTATCTTGGAAACGGTAAGACTTAGAAAAAATCTGTTTGCGGATTCGTCATGTACACCTATACGTGAGAAAAAGTATGAATAGAACTTATGCTCGGAAATCCAAAATGGCGACCGGAAGCGGGATTATCTTGGAAACGGTAAGACTTAGGAAAAATCTGTTTGCGAATTCATCACGTACGTCTATATGTAAGTAAAATATCAATAGAACCTATGATCGGAAATCCAAAATGGCGACCGGAAGTGGGGTTATCTTGGAAACGGTAAGACTTAGGAAAAATCTGTTTGCGAATTCATCACGTACGCCTATATGTAAGTAAAATATCAATAGAACCTATGATCGGAAATCCAAAATGGCGACCGGAAGTGGGGTTATCTTGGAAACGGTAAGACTTAGGAAAAATCTGTTTGGTGATTCATCATGTACACCTATATGTAAGTAAAATATGAATAGAACCTATGCTCGGAAATCGAAAATGGCGACCGGAAGTGGGGTTATCTTGGAAACGGTAAGACTTAGGAAAAATCTGTTTGCGGATTCGTCATGTACACCTATACGTGAGAAAAAATATGGATAGAACCTATGCTCGGAAATCCAAAATGGCGACCGGAAGTGAGGTTATCTTGGAAACTGTAAGACTTAGAAAAAATCTGTTTGGGGATTCATCATGTACACCTATACGTAAGAAAAAATATGAATAGAACCAATAGTGTTCGGAATTCATGCGGGTTTGGACGTGACGACGCAGTTCAATAACATAGGTTAGACCAAGAAAAAACCTTGGTGATTTTATTTCGAGTAAGGTGTTGGCAACACTGCGAGAAAATGAGGCTTATGTCTTACAAGAGCAAACCATTAAGTCGAGCCTCACTTCGAGCCTCACTTTCGGTTGCAGCTCTGTCTTTATGGTTCTACTCTAAAGTAGGTCAAAGCACGTAGAGGCTCTCGTGTAGTTTAGCACGAAAAAAAATGAATAGGTTAAGTTATATCACGTAAGATCGTGGCATTCGTACCAAGTACGAGTGGGAAAAAAATTAGATGCGGTGAAAATTGCACTGAAAAGTCGTCAAACGCTATATAATCAACAAAAAAATTGTCAAAATATGCTACCACTGAGGTTAAATCTGTAAAAAAAAAGAGCTCGTACCAAGTACTATTTTGAAACGGCTAATATACACTACTCACGCCCACTAATAGCCGCCACTTGTATATATAAACATACATGTATATAGTTTTCTTAGCCTCCCATAATTCTATTCTATTTCACCTTGTTATGGTTATTGCCTCTTGATAATGGTAGTACGAAATAAATATGCAACGTAATTATTTATTGATTGCAATATTAATCGTTATTGTAATTATATATGATATCCATACTTCACACTTTGAACAATTTTTTTTTTAATTTTACATGGGACCCGCGTATATTTTTTTGCCCCAGACTCTACACCCACCCAGGATCGCCTACGCGATATGATGGAGATATACACAGTTCTGTTCTTCTCACTTTATTGTACTTAACATAGCATTTAGTTGCTATTCTTTAGACTAACATGGGTACAAATGCTGTTCTAAAATACCCAAGATATCGGCAGATATTGGAAAGTGCAATTGCTCATTAATATGTGTGCTGCCATCTACACACCCCTAATGCCAGCAGAGATGCTACAAAGAGAACTGGCTACTTTGGGCAGATATTGGAATGTGCAATTGCGCATTAATATGTGTGCTGCCACCTTCACACCCCTAACGCCAGCGAAGACGCTATAAAGAAAACTGGCAACTTTGTAGATCTTCCGCCTCGCGAAACGCGTGTATCTCGCGCATGCACATTAATACAACCCAATTGTATAGGATTACCACATAAAGTTTTTAGTAAGTATTTCTTGAACTTCATACAAAAAATTTAGGTTTACTCACCACTCTCACCAAACTATTAACTAATAATTTTTTGGCAATAAACAGTCAAACCCACACAATAGTGTCAAGTGTTTCCATGATCCAGAGATGGGTACATAAGAAGGCTAAGGTATACCATTAGTTTAGATAAACTTACGGTCGGAAAATTCCTCGAAGTCCTTATTTTAAGAAGCAGTTTTTTTTCAAGAAGCCCACAAGGGAAAAGTTTCTGAGGGGCCTCAGATTATTTCTTCGAAGAAAACCGGGCACATCACGATATTTAATCTTCTGTCCTTTGACGAGTTCTCTGAATTTTTCCTTAATATCCTTGGCTTCAGGGGGATTACACGCACGAGTTCTCTGCCACAGGTGCCTGTTCTTCTGGGAACCTTGCATTTTTTACTTCTACATCAGGGGTACACATTGGGTCAGTCTTACCCTCTGGTACAAGAACAACCAGGGGTTTCTCGTAAAAGTTCGACTGCAGGGCTGGACTGGGTCGCTACAAGTTCCCAAGCATTAAATGAAGCATTTACTCTATTTCCCATTGTAGTCTTCTATTTTCGGACTGTAAATCCTGCACTTGGCTTATGAGTTGTAGCCTCCTTCCTGTTTTTTAGCGAGTTGATTGCTAGAGAGTATTCATTGTCTGTTATATCTTCATCTAGAATTGGTACGAAGGTGCCCAGGTAATTTCGCTCGTTCCCAGGTGTATTTATTTCTCCCTCCCTTGTTCCCATTATTCCCTTAAAGTGTCGTTCCCACGTTTCGGGGGCAATCTCAACCTCCGTGTACTCCTTCCCTCTTAAGTTTCGGATTATTCTCCATAGCTGTGCTGCGTCTCGCTGTTGTACGGCCTGCTCTATCGCCTTAACCCTTCCCTCCTCCCATTTCCCCCTTTCCCTCTAGAGTATCGTAGCGTATAGTTTCCGCTGTGTCACATACGTTACTCTATTTGCCTCGTTGCTGAGTATTTTGAATTTTTTCAGAGCCTGTGTCATTGCTTTTTTCTGAATTTTGCATGCATCATTATACCATCCTCCCTTTTGAGTTTTCCCTCCTCCCGCCCGTCCTGTATCATGTGCCTGGCTGCCCTCTCCATGCAATGGTAGTATAATTTTAATGCTTCAAGTACATCTACCTCGGTTAGTAAATTCAACATTTGGTTCGTCATTAGCTCTGAAATATTGTCGATTAATGTATCTGAGAATTCCCGAGAGCCCTCATCCTTCCATCGATACCTCCGAACTGCTTCGGGGGCAGCGCCGCCTGTTGCCCCTTCCCTGCTCCTCTCTTTCATATTTCCTCCCCTCCGTAGTTCAGAGTTGCTATTAACGGAAGATGTTTGCTCTGTTCTTGCATCCACCATAAATTCTGTTATGTTATGTGTTAAGTCCATCGACATAATGAAATAATCTACGATGCTAGCCCCATTATCAGTGACGTATGTGAAATTCCCCTCCGCATCGTCCGTTGACTATGACAAAGTTAAAAACCTCCCCGAAATCCAATAATTTCCTCCCGTCTGCATTCACGTGCGAGTCTTTGCTTTGTCTTGTATAAAATATTCAGTCTTCGTTTGATGCGCCCCTTTCCTCCCTCCCCTATGATCATCCTCCCCGATTATATCATGTAACCCAATTCTTGCATTAAAATCTCCCGCGACTAGCATGCTTGCATCGGGGAACTTGTCCTCAACCTCATGCAGAAACATCGTTAAGTTTTGAAAATAGTTTTCATCTCGGTGTTTTGGACCCCGTTTCTTGGTTATAAACCGTTGCGATACAAAATTTCAGTCCCTCCAGCGCAAAGAGTCCCCAGAATCCCATCGTGCTTGGCATCCAGTAACGTTACTTTCCCCCCACTCTGGTCTGAAAAGTATCATCAGCCCTCCTATGTTACGCCCCCGTTTTGCCTTCCTCGCTACACATTTACTAAAACCCCTAAAGGGGTGTAAGGGGTGATTTTCCACGTAGTACACCCAACTGTCAACCTCACTTCCACGTTAGTACACCCTGGACTCAAGACTAACGAGGCTCTGGCGACTGGCCCATGGCCAGTATAATTTTGTTTGTGTTGTCCTGTGTTTTGTCCTTATTTGTGCTGAGTGTTCTTTGCAGCCTCAGCTTTTAACGAAAGTCAGAACATTTTAATATTTTATGATTTTAATTAAGCAACGTTAGAGTTGTTATGTGTAAAGATAAGGGGCTGGACCCCGTATAGTGTGACGGGTGCAAAATAGCCTTAGAGCTGACGCACCCAAAATTTTAAATTCAAATTCAAATTCAAATTCAAAAACCCCTAAATTTCTGATTTTCAGGAATGTCTTCGGCGGCTTCTCACGTTTCCTGAAGGACGACAATATCGAAGAACCGGACGTATTCTCTAAACTCCTCTTGGTTCAACTTCCTCTTCAGCCCCTCTACGTTCCAGCTCAGTATCTTTATCTTGTGCCCCGCTCCCCCTTCCCGCGTTGGTTCTGGGATCTAACCTACACATACCTGATTTCGGCTGTAGCTCCGAAGACCTCTCCTTGTCCATCACCCTTGGACATCTGCGGTCCGAAACTTCACACATATCGGCACCATTTAAATCCGAATACCTAGGACGCACTTGTTGTTCTCGTCGAGCCCTTTCCTCCTCCACTACAGAGTCCGGAGGTCATTCTGTGCCTCTCCTTTGCCTGAGCCGTGGATCCCTTTTGTTTCCAGTTGTCTCCTGGCTGGACGATTTCGGCCTTTCGTTCCAAGCTCCCCCGTCGTGCGCACCGTGGCCACCCGTGACATCTTTCCTCTGGGAAGCAACCCTTGTTGACCTCTCGTAGACCGTCTATTCTGCTGCCGCCAGATTCGCCTTTATCCACCTCCCGTCCCTGGTTGCCAAATGTCCGTCCTCCGTATCCTCACCGTTGTCCAATGCAGATGATGTCAGAGCAGTCGTCCTTCGTAACGTAAACTTGGTCATCAACTAACAATTTATTATAACTAATGAAGGCCCGTCTTCCCTCTCTCCTGGCATCCCTCATGTGTTCCGTAAGAAGTTGCCTCTGCCTCAGGATCTGCGCCGAGAAGTCTTCTCGGACGAATATGGAGGTGCACTGTAGCTTCTTACGGTTTGCCAATATCTCTTCCTTCTTCTTGTAGTGGTGGAACTTAACGATGATCGGCCTGCAATCCGAGACTTTGTAGTTGAGCCTGCGTGCTCTCACCATCGCCAGATCGTTGAAGTCCACGTTCAGCTTCTTTCTCGCCAGATCCCTGATCTTCTCAGACTGCTGCCAGGTCTCATATCCGTTCTCTTCCACACCATCGAAAATTAAATTATTTCGTGTGTGTAAGGGCTACCTTCCACGGGCCAGTATAATTTTTCGTGTTGTCCTGTTTTTTGTCCTTGTGTGTGCCAGTTTACAGCCTCAGCTTTTAACAGAAGTCAGATGATTTTAAGATTTTCAGTTATGCAATGTTAAAGTTGTTATTTGTAATGATAAGGGGGCTGGCCCCCGTATAATATGAAGGGTGCAAAATAGCCTAAGTGCTGACGCTCCCACAAGTTTAAAATCAAATTCAAATTAAATTATTTCGGGGTGTAAGGGTTGCTCCTTCCACGTAGTGCACCTAATAGTCAACCTCACTTCCACGTAGTACACCCTGGACTGCAGATTAACGAGGCTCTGGCGACTGGCCCCATGGCCGGTATAATTTTGTTTATGTTGTCCTGTGTTTTGTCCTTCTTTGTGCTGAGTGCTCCTTTACAGCCTCAGCTTTTAACGAAAGTCAGAAGATTTTAATATTTTATGATTTTAGTTCTGCAACGTTAGTCTTGTTCTGTGTAACTATAAGGTGCTGGACCCCGTATAATATGACGGGTTCCAAATAGCCTTAGTGCTGACGCACCCAAAATTTTAATTAAAAATTCAAAACATGAAAATAAATTATTTCGTTTCGAATGGCCCACAACGTTGTCCACCTCCGTTTCCGCCTTACACAATCTCCGCCACAGCGCGTCGTTCTCTTCTCGGAGCGTTGGGTTCACTTTCTCCAGCTCTTCAAATCTCCTTCCAATAGCGGCCATCCCCGCCTCGATGTTGGCAGTCTTTTCGTACACATCTTGCAAGGTCACTAATTTTTCATTTATGTTCCGGATCGCCGCTAGGACACTGTCCAGCTATTTCAGTTTATCTAGAATGCAGTCCAGGTCATTCTTGGGGGTCGGTGTCTTGTTTAGCTCTACTTCCCCAATGACCTGCAACGTCATAAGTATTGCACACACGTGACAACAAACAACACGGTGATTCTACGCGTTCGGGGTGTAAGGGGTGACCTTATACCTAGTACACACAAATGTCAACCTCACTTCCACGTTAGTACACCCTGGACTGAAGACTTTGTTTTTTTGTTTTTGTTTTTTTTTAAATTGTGGGTACGTCAGCACTAAGGCTATTTTGCACCCGTCACATTATACGGGGTCCAGCCCCTTATCGTTACACGTAACAACTCTAACGTTGCATAAATAAAATCATAAAATATTAAAATGTTCTGACTTTCGATAAAAGCTGAGGCTGTAAAGGAGCACTCAGCACAAGTAAGGACAAAACACAGAACAACACAAACAAAATTATACTGGCCATGGGGCCAGTCGCCAGAGCCTCGTTAGTCTGCAGTCCAGGGTGTACTACGTGGAAGTGAGGTTGTCAATTGGGTGCACTACGTGGAAGAAGCACCCCTTACACCCCGGACTGAAGACTAAACGAGGCTCTGGCGACTGGCCCCATGGCCAGTATAATTTTGTTTGTATTGTCCTGTTGTCCTTATGTGTGTGCTGAGTGCCCGTTTACAGCCTCAGCTTTTAACAGAAGTCAGAACATTTTAAGATTTTTAATTATACAACGTTCGAGTTGTTCTTTGTAATGATAAGGGGCTGGACCCCGTATAATGTGACGGGATCAAAATAGCCTAAGTGCTGACGCCCCCACAATTTTTAAATGAAATTCAAGATTCTACGCGTTCGGGCATGACTCGACAGTGTGTCTCATATTCACGATTTGGTGTGTTGCAAGTGGAGAAAGGTTCTTGGCCTTAGGAACATGCTGGTCATTCAATGGTCGTAGAACTACTGTTATTCAACAATAACTGTAGAGTAAATATAGGTTTGCACTAGGTACAGGTTAGTGTAATAAGAAAACTGAGCTTGATAGGAAAAAACTGATTTCATTTTTGAATTCAGCACCATCGACTTACCTTAGAACACCATTCACAATCCTTGTAACAAATTTCATGTTGACCAGTGTTATCAGGAACATACGGGGAATAGGTTCGCCCGTTGGTGCGTCTTATGAGACGAACCGCCAGTGGGGGGTTGTCTCAACATTCCACCGTGTAACAAGGAACTCAGACTTATCTCCTAAACATTCCCACAAACTCCTTTACAAAATTCCAAAACTTTCAAACCCGTTCCCCTTCGTCTCGCCAGCAGACTGGTGAGCTACAGCTGAGAATTCGAAAAATTAAAAGTAATAATTGTAAAATTCACTCGAACTTCTCAAAGAAACCGAATCTTAACTTCAATTGATCATTATGATGTGTTGCATATTAACCTCAAATAAACTGATGTTCCCACTTTGTGTGTTATCGCTCATCAAGAGAATTGATTGAATTAAAATTTCTGGGTGCGTCGGCACTTTAGGTCATTTCGCACCCTTCTATGTATACGGGGAAATATCCCCTTATCTAAAATTCAGACTCGGAAGTTTAAAAAGGGGTGTAAATAGGCCCTTCGGAAAAACTAAAAGTGCAAGGTTGTAAAGAGATCTGCACGAGACAAACGCAACACATTAAAAAGTCGGAACAAATTAAAAACCTCCTTACAGACGGTGGAAGAGTCCAGCTCTTCGCAAAAACGAAAAACATTGGTTAAAATACTGCTGTCATCACCCAAGAGGGATGACAAACAGCCAGAAAGGTTAAAAGTCTGCCAAGGGTAGCAAGGTCGACACAGTCAAGGAGAATGTGTCGAATGCTTAATAAAACATTGCAAACACGACACAACGGAGGGTCCAGCCCTTGGAGCAGGTGACCATGCGTCAGACGGCTGTGTCCTAGACGCATGCGGGTAAGAATAACTTCTTCTAACCGAGAGGGATGGGACGAGGAACGCCACGCACCTACGGTGGGCTTAACAGCATGAAGCTTTGTTCCCCGTTTCTGAATCCCACTCCTCAGCCTGCCAAGTGTCAGGAAGGCAACAACGGAACACATTCCGCAGGTCGCTAGCTGGCAAAAGGTGGAAGATTGATTGATTGATTTAGTTTATTTGACTTCGCGTTTTTTGCCTCTTGGCTAATTTGCGAAGATGGGGATGAGTGATGAAATGATGAAATTGATGAATGGACATTCACAAACAACCAAGCTCGAACCCGGGACCCTTGGCGTCGCAGCGCGATGTGCTAACCACTCGGCCACAGGGTCGGGCAACAAAAGGTGGACGAGAACGTCGCCATCTGCATCAGCAGACTTGGCGGCAGCATCTGCTGCTTCGTTCCCCTGGGTGCCCACCTGGCTAGGGACCCAACAGAAGTGTACATCCGCGCTGGCAGATAAGGATACAAGCTGTCTTAATATGCGTTGCGCTACCGGATGCCGGGAATACGGCGAATCCAGAGACTGCAACACGCTGGTCGAATCACAGCACACAATGAATTTCTTCAGACCATTGACGTCTGCAAAGTCCAGTGCCTTTAGAATGGCGTACAACTCTGCCGTATAGATGGAACAGGCAGGATGTAGCGAGTAACTGGAACTTTGGGAGTCTAGGACGAAGGCGCAGCCAACAGATTCCACTGTCTTGGACCCATACGTGTAAAACACATTAAAATTGGGGTGAGTAGAATAACAGCACTTCGTTCCTACGCGTCAGCAAAAATTCGATGCGACTGGTGTTATGTTACATCCTGTCGTAGCGGAGCACGAGCGGTTTTATTGTTGAGTCAGCAGGACGTGTCTGATCACGTTGAAGACATCGGAAGCGGTGGGGGAGGGGGTCAATGGATTTGTCACGTTGTTTCTTGATGTATGCTAACCTAACACGTGCGTATGTTTGTGTGTGTGCGTGTGTGGAGGAAATGCGCGCGCAACCATTGCGTATGATGCAAAGACACGAAGAAATTATTTAAAGATGGCGCCGAAGGTGCTGTACCTCGAAAGCTTAGCGGCTAAGGTTATTGCTCTGTAAAACAAGAGGCGTCAAGGGTTCGATTCCTGGTAGAGTCAATATTGATTGATTGATAGATTGAGTTAGTTTTTTTAGGTCCGTTTTATGCACGGCAAAACTAATCAGGATTGGAGCTACAGTTGAAAAGTGGTGATTCGGACCACTATGTACCTCCACCGAGTATCGAACCTGGGACCCCTTGATTACAAGGCGACGATGTCAATATTGAATGGTCTCGATTAGCCTGTGTGTAAATAAAGGCAACAAAATGGTTGAGTTCGAAAATCGAGTTGGGATAGTGGTTAATGTTGTCACCTGGCAATGAAGAGGTCGAGGGGTTCGATTCTCTAGGTAGTTAAATAAGGCCAATTGTTTAGTCCCGCCATTATAGGTCCCCGATTAGTCCATCTGTGCATAAATAGTGTTTGAATAAAATCAATATGGCGGCCTTGGGTTAGTGGTTATTGTTGTCGCCTGGTAATGAAGAGGTCGCGGGTTCAATTTTCTAGGTAGTTAAATGAGGCCAATTGTTTTGTCCCGCTATGACGGTTATTGTCATATGGTATCATAATATTACAAGAATGTAATGAATGCTGAGAACATTTAAATATTTTACTTACGTCCGTAAACCGGTACATTACGAAGTTCAGAAAATAACGCTAGATGGCACTATTTGTAATTCATTATAAATTGTAAAATTCTTAAATCACATTGTACGTGAATGATATTTCGAAGTTAAATTCAAAGTCATGGTATTGCAAGTGCCTTTATAACAAGTTTTAATCTCTTGTTGTTGAAGATCTCATTGTCGTAAAATTTATCGCCAAAAACAGTTTGCTTTCGCTATGCACAAGGACATTTTGATGTGACGGCGGCTGCACGCAAGGACAATTTGCAGTGATGGCGAAAACCTATAAAATTTACAGCGTAATATTCTCCATTATTGTGCTTGAATAAAATAACTATAATCAATTAAGTCTTTATTACATTAAGATTATTAATACACACATATATGGATATTTGTACTTAATATTATGTTCAGTAAAACTTCTGGTGTCACGCGGAAAACGTGATGTATAAAGTGGAGGAAGGGGACAAAAAAAAGAGGAGGGAGAGAGAATGGAGTAGTGTTAAAGGTGTGAGGACAGAAAAAAGGAGAGAAATAACGGAACCATGTGGGAAGGAATCCTGACTGATTAACTTACGGAAGATAAGTGTTCGATAGTGAAGGAATGTACTGCACTTTGGACAAC
This sequence comes from Lepisma saccharinum, assembly GCF_977018435.1. NCBI lineage: Eukaryota > Metazoa > Arthropoda > Insecta > Zygentoma > Lepismatidae > Lepisma > Lepisma saccharinum. Next base: position 4,604,883 of record NW_028142891.1, read on the forward strand.
AGGAGATCGGCCGTTGGATCGAGCAATTGATGGAAGTAAGGTGATGCGATTAGGCAGTTCCATGACAAAGGTAGGGTGTAAAGGGATCACGTGACCCACCGTTACAGGAGGTAAGCTGCAGCAGTTTAATCACTTTTCATGAGCTCATGTTTATATACTTCAAAGGTAGATCTACCTAAAGTTCGTTTCGAATAAAGCATGCTAGCGTGTGTATCTAGTGTGGAAAAATAAATCGAAAATTTAGCGTTCCGTATCTCGTGGTTGACAGCTAATGGCGGGCGTAGCCGTTACATGTAAAAATGGAGTTTTCTCCAATAATTTGAACATGATCTGATACAATACATCCAGAAAACCTTGAATAAGTGCTTATCCTTATAATTTTAAATCTGGGTAGTAATCAGAGACAAAAGGTATTTTATTGCGTCTGAACATTTGAAGGTCACATGTCGTAATGCAGGTATGTAGTCGGCAGAAAGACGAATCAGTGAAAATGTTGCATGGTTAGTAAGAAATGTACAATTGCTTGAAATTGTCTGTATAAAATTATCTGGGTTAATTATACAAACTTGACGAATTATAACCATGTATGAGGCAATGTTGCCAAATCAGACGCACGGTGAAGATATTTAATTCTAATTCAGCTGTTCGTACTAAATTAAGTTACGAGCTGAGTGCAAGTGAATATATTTGATTTGATTTTAAAATTTTTGGGTGCGTCAGCACTAAGGCTATTTTCCACCCGTCACACTATACGGGGTCCAGCCCCTTACCGTTACACGTAACAACTCTAACGTTGCTTAATTAAAATCATAAAATATTAAAATGTTCTGACTGTTAAAAGCCGAGGCTGGAAAGAACACTCAGCACAAATAAGGACAAAACACAGGACAACACAAACAAAATTATACTGGCCATGGGGCCAGTCGCCAGAGCCTTGTTAGTCTTTAGTCCAGGGTGCACTACGTGGAAGTGAGGTTGACTTTTGGGCGCCTACGTGGAAGGTACCCCTTACACCCCACAAGTGAATATATCAATAGCTCCTGTTAATGATCAGGGAGAGGTGTAATCTCTTATATGAATAAATGTTAATTATTTAGAAACTCCCATTTCATTCTATATATGCTTACAAAATCGGTATGTGATAATTGCATGTTGACATATTTTAATATTGTGTGTTTTCTTTCAGAGGGAAGAACTTTGTGTGTCTTGCCAACGTAACTCATATTATTTCTTGCTTGTAATTGGTTTGGCAATCGGCTAGGGAAAGGTTAGGTTGTTGGGTTACTACAAAATTTGATATTCTGTTAGACAAGTTTGAACGGTGTGGAAGTAGACTGCATAAAACATGTAAACTGCATCACATACAATTGTACTAGCTCTGAATTTGATATCCAAGACTGAATTATATGGTAGCTGACAGGCATATTCTTATTTGAATATTGATCTTATTGAGTAAACTTATATTGTTCACATAAAAGGAATCCCTTTCGAGGTCAGTTGTCCTCCACAGTATATAACAAATTAGCGCTGCCGGCGTTACTAGGTTAGACTCGTGGGAGCTATCTGAAACATAAATTTGAAATTACTGTAATTTTGATTTGGAGAGGATTGTTTGGATGCTCTCATGACTTGATTGGTGCAGGTGGCCCTCGCCTCTGATTACGGAGACATTAATTGGGTTCTGGACCATCGTAAAAGATTATGAGACTCAGTCAGTATTAATCAGTCAGGATTCCTTCCCACATGGTTCCGTTATTTCTCCTTTTTTCTGTCCTCACACCTTTAACACCACTCCATTCTCTCTTCCTCCTCTTTTTTTTTTGTCCCCTTCCTCCACTTTATACATCACGTTTTCCGCGTGACACCAGAAGTTTTACTGAACATAATATTAAGTACAAATATCCATATATGTGTGCATTAATAATCTTAATGTAATAGAGACTTAATTGATTATAGTTATTTTATTCAAGCACAATAATGGAGAATATTACGCTGTAAATTTTATAGGTTTTCGCCATCACTGCAAATTGTCCTTGCGTGCAGCCGCCGTCACATCAAAATGTCCTTGTGCATAGCGAAAGCAAACTGTTTTTGGCGATAAATTTTACGACAATGAGATCTTCAACAACAAGAGATTAAAACTTGTTATAAAGGCACTTGCAATACCATGACTGAATTTAACTTCGAAATATCATTCACGTACAATGTGATTTAAGAATTTTACAATTTATAATGAATTACAAATAGTGCCATCTAGCGTTATTTTCTGAACTTCGTAATGTACCGGTTTACGGACGTAAGTAAAATATTTAAATGTTCTCAGCATTCATTACATTCTTGTAATATTATGATACCATATGACAATAACCGTCATATTTGGCGCCCAACAAGGGGCTCGACCCTTTTCAACAAGTTTACATCATCAAATATATATATTTTACATTTACACCAGATAACCTAACCATTTGTTAGGACATATACACCTAGAACATACACTTGCATGATTACATTCATAAAATCTTGATATAAATACAATATGTACAATACAATTGTTCCTTACCGGAAGGAAGAACTCCGTGCGTGCCCCAGATGTAACCCTTCTTTGCTATTTATGCCCAAAATTTTAAGATCAGGAAATCCCTTGCAAAACCAAGAAAGAAAATTTCAGGCCAACATCTCCTGTGCTGGTGCGCCGCAGAACTGCACCTACTTGGTTCCTTACCCGCCGCAGTTACAAATTTCACTTCACCCACAGGAGAATGTCCCAAACCTCAGTCCTCACTACCCCCAACCTCATCTTGATTGCTCTTAATGGCAACACCTTGTGTGATGCTATCTCTCATCATCTGCAACCATTATCAATCAGTATCCTCTAAACCAAAATCTGATAACTTTTTCATCCACACCATCAACTTGTCCTCGGAACAATTCCATATTTTACAATTTTCAATAGATTGGTTCTCTATTTTCTCCCCATTAATACAATCTACCAAAGACAGTGTAGAATCTTTGTTGTTTTTTACGCAAAGGTAAGGACCGACAAAGAGCTCGCAATATTTCCGTATAACTTTATCCCCTATACCACTCTGCGCTTGATTTTTAACAAAGATCAATCTACCTACGTCAACTACAGGATTAGTGACATGTCTTGCGTTAAGTACTTTCAATCTTTCTCGCCTTTTGCTGATACTGCCTAAACTTGCCATAACCAATTTTTCATCCCACGTGAGCCCATTAGTTTCTACTCCCAACAACGGTATTTTTGTCAAACTCCTTTGCATGTTTAGCCTCAACTCAGCTGGTGAATAACCCGTTTGAGAGGAGATTGAACCATTGAGGGAGTTAAGGGCTTCTGGAACCCTTTCTGGCCATTTGGCATGGTTGGATATACATAGTACCCTCATCAGCCGATTTAATTCCAAGTGATACCGTTCCACTAAATTTGAGCACGGGTGGTACACAGGAGTGTACAGGAGCTGTACTCCCCAGCTTTTCATGACATCCTGAAAATTTTTAGATTTGAACTGGGGTCCGTTATCAGACATTATCTTTTGTGGTACACCTAAATGAACAAAGTATACTTTGGTAAATCTATTTACAATTGTGGCCGCATTACTGTTAACGACCGAATATGCTACTAAATATCTCGTGGCCGCATCCAACACGGTAAAAAGAAATCTTTCACGCCTTGGTCCTAGTGCAAAGGGACCTTGCAAATCGATAAATAACAACTGGCCTGGTTTGTCTGTGACATGCGACCTAGCAACGAACTTGGTCGGATGCTTATTAGGTTTGGTGCGTTGGCAGATATCACAATCTTTAATGTACGACTTAATATCAGATTTCATGCCTTTCCAATAAAATGCCTGATAGATCATTGCAAGAGTCTTTGCAACTCCAAAGAGCCCCATGTCATCGTGACAAGCTATTAAGACCTTTCCCATCAAGTTTACGGGAATGCAAATTCTATGACGTGAATTGTCATGGAAGTCTTTGATGTAGAGTACGCCACCATTCAAACAGTAAGTTTGATTCCAGGACCTAGAACGAGCATTTATCTTTTGAACCACTCCTTGTAGGTGATTGATTATTTCCAGCAAACCTATATCCCTGTGCTGCAAAGTAATTAATTCTTCTTTGGTAAACAACTCTTGAGCAGCTTTCCCCCTCCATGTAGGATTGCCTTGACGGGGCGAGGGGGCTTAGTAGGGTGGCCAACTTCATCACATCATTTCACCCATTCTTCACATCCATATCTCACGTTTATCACCATTCCATCACGTCATTCATCTCCATATCTTTGACCTCCCTATTAAGTAAGGTAGGGAGGTCATTTTCATCTCATCATTTCACTCATTCTTCACATCCATATCTCACGCTTTCACCATTCCATCACGTCATTCATCTCCATATCTTTGACCTCCCTATAACTAAGGGTCCTGCTAGAGGAGACAACCTCGATAAAAAAACCCTATCCCAAGGTGTGAGTTGCACGTGCCGATGGGACAGTGTTGGCTGCAGGGGTAGGTGCAGTCGCGAACGTGGCCTCGGGGATTTCGGTTTGGTCCTCGAGTAGCCTCCATTTTTGGGGGTAGGCCTTCCTCGGCATAGAGGGCATGTCGAGGCGACAATTTATGGACCCTCCACAATAAATATTTTTTGTATATGGGTACAAAAAACAACTCAACCGGGGGGAAACCCCCAAAACGAGCGCGGCCTTCGAGCCCGCTTCAAATAGTGGAAAAGACAAGTAACGTGCCACGTTATCTTGTGATTAGTATTGCAGAAGACCGAGAGTACCGATGCATCTGCAACAACAAAGAAACATGGAACTGCTACATTAAAGGACTTGTCACCATTTCTGATCAAGAAACAGCTAGACTACGCCGCTGGTTCAGACGTACCAGAAATAAAAAAGCTGAGAAACGGGAGTCTACTGATCCAAACCAGCACAGATCGCCAGACCAACAACCTTTTGAAGTTACGATCTTTGGGCCACTTCACTGTTAATGTTGAACCCCATCGTCAACTTAACAGTAGTAAAGGTGTGATTCACCACTGGGATCTGCTAAATGCTGAGGAGGAAGAGATCCTTGAAGCACTCTCAGACCAACATGTCACCGCAGTGCAGCGAATCAAGACGCGAAAATCCGGAGAACTTCTGCCAACTGCTTCGATTATACTAACATTCCAAACGACCATTCTCCCAGATATTGTACGGGCTGGATATTTGAGACTTAAAGTCCGGCCATACATCCCTAACCCTATGCGATGTTTCAAATGCCAGCACTTTGGGCACACTCAGCCTTCCTGCAAGGCCACTACCGCCCTTTGTGGTAAGTGGTGTAGTAAGCCTGATCATGGGACTGAACCTTGTTCTTCAGGTCCCAAATGCATTAACTGCCAAGGCGAGCACCCAGTCTGGCATCGTGACTGCCCCTCTTTCCAACAAGAGAAGAAAATCAGAGAGTTGGTCGTCACAGAGAAAATCTCTGCTGGCGAAGCAAAACAACGTCTCTGTGAAAGCATACGCACCACTTTACCTGTGCCATTCGCTGCAGTTGCTGCACCTGCTCTTACCCGTCGAAGTATAGCTGTACAAACCAGCGACGTGTCCACTCAAACTACAACACTTCCCGTAGTAGCGCGCCCTGCTTCGAGGAAAACAGCAACCACTCCTCGCTCCACAGAGAAGAAGTTCAAGCAGGTGCATAGCAAGGATTACTTTCTCAAATCCAGTAGCTCTCCAGTGAGGGTGGCGGCCACCACCCTGAAACTTAAGGCGCAGCTGAAAGCTGCCCGGCGGGCGCTCAAAGCACCCGCCCCCACTCCCCCTTCTTCATCCCCTTCGCCCTCTGTGTCCTTACCCGAGGACATGATACAGGACGAAGCCGCGGATGAAGAATTTATCAAGGTGACAGGGCCTAGAAACAGAGTACGCCTCAAAAGGTAACTATAATACCTCCCGCTATGGCTTATTGTCTCCAATGGAACCTTAACGGTTTCCGTATGCATCTCGAGGAACTGCAAATCTTAATATCTGAATTTGACCCTGCCATCATATGTCTCCAAGAGACACCTTTTCGCCCAAATGAATCAGTGATTCTCAACGGATACACGCTTTACCGCACCGACAAGCTTCCTGAGGGTCGTCGTGCACACGGTGGTGTTGCAATCGGTGTTCGAGATAACATCCACTCAACGCCAATCTTTCTCACCACCCCCCTCCAAGCTGTCGCCGTGCAAGTCCATCTACCACAGCCAATATCTGTGTGCTGTGTCTACATCACAAGGGAGGAGCGATTCTCTTTTGAGGACCTCCTTTCTATATTCGAGCAACTTCCGTCTCCTGTAGTTCTTTTGGGCGATTTTAATTCCTACCATCGTTTGTGGGGCTCCGTTCGTACAGAACCCCGGGGTCAAATTGTAGATCAATTCCGTGAGGCATCAGATTTAACGTTGCTGAATGATGGGACTCCCACATATTTCAGCCCTTCCTCTGGCACATATTCTGCGTAGGACTTGTCCTTCTGCAGTCCCAGCCTTGCTCCTACCACATCTTGGAGCGTTCATGCTGATCTCTGTGGGAGTGATCACTTCCCTCTCATTCTTACCTTCGAACATCTTCAGCAATCACGTGAACAACACCCTCACTGGAATCTCAGTCGGGCCGACTGGGAAGCCTTCGAGCGTGCAGTGGACCTTGAAGTCGATCTTGCGTCCCCTGGTGGACTGCGGAGATCGGTGCAGCCATCAAGGACCGCAATCATGCTCTCGATCAATTTAATAGTAACCACACTGCCGCAAACCTCGAGCAGTTCCGCATTAAACGTGCCCGTGCCCGTCAGCTCATTCGAGCCAGTAAGAAGGCGTGCTGGGTCCAATACGTGTCTTCTCTGACGAAGCAGGCTTCGTCGAAAGCCGTTTGGACCAAGGTACGTCGCATCCAGGGGGGTGCATCTACTCCTCTGAGCGCTCTGGAGCACGATGGGACGTTGTACACAGATTCCGGAGACATAGCTAATATCTTGGCCACGCAGTTTTCTGGTGCGTCTATCTCTGTAAATTATGAACCACGTTTCCGCCGTGAGAAGGAACGTCAGGAACGACGCCCTCTCGTTTTTCGAAGTCATAACACCGAGCCATACATCTCTCCATTCACTGAACGGGAGTTCGATCAGGCACTTCGAGATTCTAAGAACACAGCTCCTGGAGTGGACAAGATCCACTATGAGATGCTTCGTCATCTGCCCATTGGAGCTAAACATTTCCTTTTGGCGGTATTCAACAGGCTTTGGTTGGAGGACTCTTTCCCCACTTCCTGGAAAGAAGCTATTATTGTTCCCATCCTGAAACCAGGTAAACAACGCACCGCAGCCTCGAGTTACAGGCCTATTGCCTTAACTAGCTGTGTGTGCAAGTTGATGGAACGCATGATCAACAAGCGTCTCACCTGGTTTTTGGAGGAAAACTGCTTGATAAGTAATTTTCAATGTGGTTTTCGCTCCAACCGTTCCACACTGGACCATCTGGTTCAGCTGGAAACACACATTAAGGATGCATTCCTCAACAAGGAACATTTAGTTGCAGTTTTCTTTGACCTCCAAAAAGCATATGACACAACGTGGCGTTTTGGCATCCTAAAGCAGCTCCATTCTTGGGGCGTCCGTGGCCATATGGCGTACTTTATTAAAAACTTTTTATCTGATCGTTTATTCCGGGTACGTGTGGGAACTCCTTTTCGGATCTTCAAGAACAAGAGAACGGTGTCCCACAGGGCAGCGTATTAAGTGTGACTCTGTTTGCCATAGCAGTGAACAGTGTTATGGCGAGCATTGTTGCCCCTGTACACGGTCTTCTGTATGTAGACGACCTCACGATCTTTTGTCGCTCACGGAATCTCGCGTCAGCTTCTCGTCAACTCCAACTGACGATAAACCGTTTGGTTGAGTGGTCCTCCCAAACAGGTTTCACCTTCTCATCCCAGAAATCCGTGTGTGTTCACTTTTGTCGTCAACGTACATGGTCATTTCGATCCTGACCTGTACATGGGGAAATCTCCCCTGTGCTTCGTGAATGAGGTCCGCTTCCTGGGCCTCATTTTCGATAAGAAATTAACATGGCTACCTCACCTTCGCCAGTTAAAGTTCTCTTGTCTTCGAGTTCTCAACCTTTTACGTGTTTTATCCCATATTTCCTGGGGTGCTGATAGGACGGTACTGCTTCGATTGTATCGTGCACTCATCAGGTCGAAGCTTGATTATGGATGTGTTGTGTATTCTTCTGCCCGCCCATCTAGACTTCGCATCCTAGACACCGTCCACCATGCTGGTATACGTTTGTGCTCTGGTGCTTTTCGGACCAGCCCTATCGCCAGTTTGTACGTAGAGGCATCTGAGCCGTCGCTGTCTCTGCGAAGACAGCGGCTGGTAGTGAACTACTTCCTCCATCTTCGCTCGATGCCTTTACATCCCTCATTTCACACCATCTCAGACATGAATAGGCTGGAAAGGTATCGGCTCCATTCTAGTGTCACTAGACCATTTGGTGTTCGTGCAGACGAGATCCTGTCAGCACTTGGTGTTGACAGTGATCTTCCTGGCGTCTCTCCACTCATTCCGCCTCTCCCTACCTGGGAGTTTCCTCCACCTTCCATCGATTTTTCTCTAACTGCTCTTCCAAAAGCAGAAACACCAATGGTTGTATACCAGCAACGGTTCTTAGAACTTCGTGCGAAGCACCCCAATTTTAATGTGTTTTACACGGATGGGTCCAAGACAGTGGAATCAGTTGGTTGCGCCTTCGTCCTAGACTCTCAAAGTTCCAGTTACTCTCTTCATCCTGCGTGTTCCATCTTTACGGAGAGTTATACGCCATTCTAAAGGCACTGGACTTTGCAGACGTCAATGGTCTGAAGAAAGTCCTTGTGTGCAGTGATTCGACCAGCGTGTTGCAGACCCTGGATTCGCCGTATTCCCGGCATCCGGTAGCACAACGCATATTCAGACGGCTTGTGTCCTTATCAGCCATTGCGGATGTACACTTCCGTTGGGTCCCTAGCCACGTGGGCATCCAGGGGAACGAAGCAGCTGATGCTGCTTGTCGCCTTCTTGACACTTGGCAGGCCGAGTGGGATACGGAAACGGGGAACAAGCTTCACGCTATTAAGCCCACCATAGGTGCTTGGCGTTCCTCATCCCGTCCCTCTCGGCGAGAAGAAGTTATTCTTACCCGCATGCGTATAGGACACAGCCGTCTAACGCATGGTCACCTGCTCCAAGGGCTGGACCCTCCGTTGTGTCGTGCTTGTAATGTTATTTTAAGCATCAGACACATTCTCGTTGAATGTGTCGATCTTGCTTACCTCCGGCAGACTTTTAACCTTTCCGGCTGTTTGTCATCCCTCTTGGGTGATGACAGCAGTATTTTATCCCATGTTTTTAGGTTTTTGCGAAGAGCTGGACTCTTCCACCGTCTGTAAGGAGGTTTTTAGTTTGTTTTTTCTGACTTTTTAATGTGTCGTGTTTGTCTCGTGCAGGTCTTTTTACAACCTTGCACTTTTAGTTTTTTCCAAGGGGCTATCTACACCCCTTTTTTAAATTTTAAGTCAGAATTTTAGATAAGGGGACATTTCCCCGTATACATAGAAGGGTGCGAAATGGCCTTAAGTGCCGACGCACCCACAAATTTTAATTCAATCAATCAATCAATCTTGAGCAGCTTTCATAACCGTAGATACGTTCACCAAGAACTGAGAATCCGGAATGTTTGGAAAATTTCGACTAAGTGTGTCCGCTAAAACATTATCCGCCCCCTTGCAATAATGCACACTGAAGGAGTATTGCTGAATTTGTATGAACCATCTCGTTAAACGAGAGTTCCAAGAGTGAGCCGATTCGAGCCACGTGAGCGACTTGTGGTCTGACACCACGACAAATTGTCTGCCTTTGAGAAACGTAGAAAATTTATCTATCGTAAATAATATGGCAAGAACCTCTATTTCTGTGGACGTGTAAGACTTCTTGTAAGTCTTCAACAATCTACTGACAAATCCTAACGGCTTGATGTTACCATCCACAATTTGGTAACAATACCCACCAATTCCAATTTAAGATGCATCTGTTTGGATATATAATTTGTTGTCAAAATCCGGATAATTCAATGTTACTTCTTGAACGACTAAAGTCTTGAGGAGCTTAAAAGCTTCCTCCGCTTCCCCTGACCAATGCCATTTAGACTTATGCTTCAATAATTCATAGAGAGGTTGTGCTGCAAGTGCGTAATTGGGAATATATTTGGATAGCCAGTTGAAACACCCTAAAACTCTTTGAAGCTGTTTCAAATTTTCCGGTCTACGCAAATTAACGATGCTCTCAACATACGAGGGATCCTTTTTAAACCCTTTTGTCGTGACCACATGCCCCAAGAACTTAAATTCCGTAACCGCAAACTTGCATTTCTCTAATTTTAAAGTGAAACCTGCACGTTTCAATCTCTCAAGCACCAGATTAACGTGTCTGAGGTGAGATTCAAAATCTTTTGACTTAATAATGATGTCATCCACGTACACCACTACGAATTCTAGGAAAGACCCTAGCACCCGATTCATAACGTCGACAAACACTGCCGTACCATTGACCGACCCAAACACAACCCTTTTAAATTGGTAGAGGATCCCCTCGAATGCGAATGCCGTATACTTTCTGCTATCTTCATGCAACGGAACCTGCCAGTACGCATTTCCCAAATCTAGCGATGTGAAAAATTGACAACCAATGAAGGACGTCAGCAAATCGTTGATTTTCATCGGCGTGAGTTGCATAGGTTTGACGTGTTGATTTATTTTCTTCAAATCCACACACAGTCTAATTTCCCCATTTGGCTTGGGGACGACTAGCAGAGGCGAACGATACTCAGAAACTGAGAGTTCAATTATTCCCCATGCTAACATTTGACTTAAATGATCCCTAACCTTATCCCTATATGCAAAAAGTATTGGGTAATTCCTAGCAACTATTGGCACGCTGGTATCCAATTCCATTCGATGAACATAGTCACCACATAAACCCGGTTTCTCTGAGAACATCGGTTCAAAATTATGGATCATATCAACGAAACGCGAACTTAGGTTACCCTCCAAATTTAGAGAGTCCTTTACCTTATCCACAAAATTTGGCCGAACATGCCCTGAAATCTCATCATTTAATACAACCTTGGAAACTGACAAATCCTGCTCCATGCTACCTGTTTCAACAAGTGGAGTAAATTTTAGAAGTGTCCTTCCATTGGGAGTTTGATTGAAGAACGCATCATTATTAAAATTTAATTCCCCTTGAATTCCATATATAACATCTAAACCTAAAATTATTGGTACACTTAACTTCTTTACGACAATTAATTGAACATAGAATTCATAACCCCCCAAATTAATATTTAACTTGGTGATACCCTCAACTGATTTCGATTTTGTACCAGGATAGTCCACTAGCTTGATGTTGGAGACGGACTACAACCTGGGCCTAGAAATTAAAGACGAAACCGATATCCACGTATTGTATTCAAGGAGACTGACCTCAGCACCGCTATCACAGAGGGCTACATATGGCTTTCCTAAAATAGTAACGTCAATCAAAGCCGATGCACAACGTTGCGGACTAGCATTAATGGGGGTAACTAATTTCATGTCATCATCTAAATCACACTCCTCACTGCCACCAACAATATTTACAAATAATATGGCAGGCCGAAACATTACGCCCTCACCCCCTGCCCGTTGGTAAGGGACCTCTGACGGTTTTCCGTCTTAAATATTTGTCGTCTATCACTAGGATACTCCTCAATGGCGTGAACCTCCGCCTCTACCACGAGCTGAGTACCACAGATGGAGTTCACCTTACCTAGATTTTTGAACACTCCCTTTCTTTGAAGGAAATTCATAACTTGTGTTATCCCATCCTTATTCCAAAGTACCTTGTCTACCTTACCACGGGAAGGATTACCCAAATATTCTTCATACAAATTCCCCTTAATTGCTCCCTGATCATTAAAGAACAGAGAAGCAATATCATGAACCTTTACGTTTTCACCATTATGAAACGACATTATAAATTCATTGACTCCCTGCCATTTCCGCCAGATGCCTGAGTCTTTGTCCCGTATGATACGCGCCAAGGGTGGCAAAGTCAACCAATTAACTTCTTTTGTACGCTCCCCCAACAGTTTCAAAATTTCCAACAAGTTTTCTGTTATGGCCTCTACCGATTTGAATTGAAGAATATCATTTGTTCCTATCAAAACAATCACTACGTCCGGCAACCTCGGACATGAACGAAGTTTGTCAATCAATTGCCCAGTGGTTTGCCCACTTACCGCCCAACCTATTTTCCGGCAGCCTCTTTCGTCAAACGTGATTTTGTAATTTCCAATTGTTTGCGCTAACCTGACTGACAAACTGTCTCCTATCAATAGCTTGTCTTCAAACATCGGATCCATTCCTCGATAACTGTCTTCTACTTCCCTACAAACTCGCGTATATGTCGAAGGCCTATGATCCTTGGGAGGATTACCCGTAAACAAACCCACATCACCTCCTACGATGTGAGTTCCTCCTCGTTTCCCAACGAAGATTCGCTAGACATACTACCCCTGCCTGAACCGTGCCGTTTGGACTTCGGACTATTCTGAGAATCTTTCCATGCACCCCTGGGTGAACTCTTTGGGAAGCGAGAGTCAAGATTACCCTTATTTTCAGGACTCGGCGACTTAACCCTTACTTTGTTTATTCCCCCTTTTATCCCTTTACTTTTGGAGGGAAGAACCCATTCCTTTTTGACAACTGCATCCTTAAGTGATTCAAAATTTTCTGTAACATGGACAGCTTCGGTAAAAGACGATATGTCTTTCATTACGAAATGTTCCCTTAACTTGTACGGCAAAAGCGAGCCAAGCTGAGCCACAATATGGGTCTCCTCAGCCTTGGGTTGGATGGAACGCAATAACTTGAAGTTCCTGGAGAAGTAAAGCAACACGCTCTCCTCAGATTTTTTTGATACGATGAGCTCAGTACCTTAGCTAGACAGGAACTTCGCCACCTTGAGCTTTCGTAATGACCGATAAACTCAGTTTTGAATAGGTCATAAGAAATCCGTTGTGACTTCTTTTCTGAAAACCAAAGTTTTGCACTTTCTGTTAGGAGTTTTGGAACATAATTTATATATTGAGCTTGGTCAACTCCATACAACTCCAAGAGTTCCTCTACCTTTTCAAGGAATTCGGTGGGAGTTATATCAGTGATCAAGCCGTTAAACTTGGGAAATTTTAATAAGTCCTGTGGCTTGATACTAAATTGTTTCCCTCGAGCTAAACCAAGACTATTGCTAGGATCAACTTGATCCACCTTCCCTAACTTCGACTTTTCCTGATCATTTCCTGTTCCCTGAACCCTACAGATCTTAGCCCTTTTATGCCTGGTTTTAATATAACCTTTCCTGTTTGAAACGAAACTCTTTTTGCACGGTCTGTCAGTGTCAGATGCAGATTCTGCACAGGAATCGCTGATGCCCGCCAGAGGCTTCACTGTACTACTCAACCTACCAGGTACGGTATCGGAATCATCTGTGGACGTAGCCTTATCTACAAATTTCCTTCCCACAAAATCAATTACCTGAACTTTACTCTGCTTTACGCCAAAGTCACGACCATTACAGGTATTTCGCCGTTCCCATCTGGCCAGAACCTGATCAACCCTTTCCATCGACTCCTCAAGAGATCGCAACGTAACCATAACTTCTACGGGCACATTATTTACCACCGAAGTCCTACTACCCTTATGTTCAGAAGAAATATTAACCACCGGCCGAGAGGGTGAAGGAGATTCCCTTTTTATTTCCAACAACTCACTTTCACTAACTGCTTTTCCTAACTGAGACCCGATCGTGACTTGGCCCAACTCTTCCTTCCTACAGACTAACCTTCCCCACACTTTCTCAACAATTTTCCCTTCCAAAGATCTGATATTAGTTTCATTATCAATTTTCATCTGTTCCATAGACTTTTGCATGACCTGAACTTCCGAATCTAATCTACCTGTCAGTACTTCCAACTTTTCTTCCAACTCCTCTGCCCTGCTCATACATTCGACCCTATACTGAGAGACTGACAGAGTGAGATCTTGAAGACCCTCACTCGTCTTAACAATGTCTTTCTGCAAGTCCAGAATACATTTGTTGGTCTCATTTATATTAGATTGTAGTCCACCCACCAAACTGCTTGCATGAGCTGTAAGTTCTGACTTCATCAAATCAGCGTTTTCCCTGTTTCTCTCATCACACTGCTTGATGAAAGCAAACAAGGATTCAATTGTAACAGGCTCTTGTTCTGTTCCCATTTTTTTATTATTGTTCAAACTTATTATTCAGTTTTATTTGTTCAAATTTATTGTTCCGATTTGTTTGTTCCCCACCGCAACAACTAAACCATTGAGTCTACATGATCTTTTACCATGGTCCAGAACCCAATTAATGTCCCCGTAATCAGAGGCGAGGGCCACCTGCACCAATCACGTCATGAGAGAATCCAAACAATCCTCTCCACACCAAAATTACAGTAACTTCAAATTTATGTTTCAGATAGCTCCCACGAGTCTTACCTAGCAACGCCGGCAGCGCTGATTTGTTATATACTGTGGAGGACAACTGACCTCGAAAGGGATTCCTTTTATGTGAACAATATAAGTTTACTCAATAAGATCAATATTCAAATAAGAATATGCCTGTCAGCTACCATATAATTCAGTCTTGGATATCAAATTCAGAGCTAGTACAATTGTATGTGATGCAGTTTACATGTTTTATGCAGTCTACTTCCACACCGTTCAAACTTGTCTAACAGAATATCAAATTTTGTAGTAACCCAACAACCTAACCTTTCCCTAGCCGATTGCCAAACCAATTACAAGCAAGAAATAATATGAGTTACGTTGGCAAGACACACAAAGTTCTTCCCTCTGAAAGAAAACACACAATATTAAAATATGTCAACATGCAATTATCACATACCGATTTTGTAAGCATATATAGAATGAAATGGGAGTTTCTAAATAATTAACATTTATTCATATAAGAGATTACACCTCTCCCTGATCATTAACAGGAGCTATTGATATATTTACTTGCACTCAGCTCGTAACTTAATTTAGTACGAACAGCTGAATTAGAATTAAATATCTTCACCGTGCGTCTGATTTGGCAACATTGCCTCATACATGGTTATAATTCGTCAAGTTTGTATAATTAACCCAGATAATTTTATACAGACAATTTCAAGCAATTGTACATTTCTTACTAACCATGCAACATTTTCACTGATTCGTCTTTCTGCCGACTACATACCTGCATTACGACATGTGACCTTCAAATGTTCAGACGCAATAAAATACCTTTTGTCTCTGATTACTACCCAGATTTAAAATTATAAGGATAAGCACTTATTCAAGGTTCTCTGGATGTATTGTATCAGATCATGTTCAAATTATTGGAGAAAACTCCATTTTTACATGTAACGGCTACGCCCGCCATTAGCTGTCAACCACGAGATACGGAACGCTAAATTTTCGATTTATTTTTCCACACTAGATACACACGCTAGCATGCTTTATTCGAAACGAACTTTAGGTAGATCTACCTTTGAAGTATATAAACATGAGCTCATGAAAAGTGATTAAACTGCTGCAGCTTACCTCCTGTAACGGTGGGTCACGTGATCCCTTTACACCCTACCTTTGTCATGGAACTGCCTAATCGCATCACCTTACTTCCATCAATTGCTCGATCCAACGGCCGATCTCCTGTTGTCCAAAGTGCAGTACATTCCTTCACTATCGAACACTTATCTTCCGTAAGTTAATCAGTCAGGATTCCTTCCCACATGGTTCCGTTATTTCTCTCCTTTTTTCTGTCCTCACACCTTTAACACCACTCCATTCTCTCTCCCTCCTCTTTTTTTTGTCCCCTTCCTCCACTTTATACATCACGTTTTCCGCGTGACACCAGAAGTTTTACTGAACATAATATTAAGTACAAATATCCATATATGTGTGTATTAATAATCTTAATGTAATAAAGACTTAATTGATTATAGTTATTTTATTCAAGCACAATAATGGAGAATATTACGCTGTAAATTTTATAGGTTTTCGCCATCACTGCAAATTGTCCTTGCGTGCAGCCGCCGTCACACCAAAATGTCCTTGTGCATAGAGATCTTCAACAACAAGAGATTAAAACTTGTTATAAAGGCACTTGCAATACCATGACTTTGAATTTAACTTCGAAATATCATTCACGTACAATGTGATTTAAGAATTTTACAATTTATAATGAATTACAAATAGTGCCATCTAGCGTTATTTTCTGAACTTCGTAATGTACCGGTTTACGGACGTAAGTAAAATATTTAAATGTTCTCAGCATTCATTACATTCTTGTAATATTATGATACCATATGACAATAACCGTCATACCGCCATTATAGGTCCCGATTAGTCCATCTGTGCATAAATAGTATTTTAATAAAATCAATATGGCGGCCGCGTTTTGTGTTTAGCGGCGGCGACCGGGCGCGGGGGGGGGGGGTGTTTTTTATTCCGCGAGATGTTTTAACCAAGTGGTTGAGGGTTCGATTCCCAATGTTGGTGAAAATTGGATATTCAATTGTATTTGTTTAAAAGTTCCGATTAGCTTTTTGTGCACAAAGAGAAAATGAACTAATTGGAAATAGGATGTTTATGCTGTAATGAAAAGGTCCCCGGGTTCGATTCACAATGTCAAATTGTCTGATAATGATGTTGTTTTTAAAATTAAAAAAAAATAAGTGTGTTGAGTCCCCATTAGTAATAATGCAGGAACAGATATTAAAAATCAAAACAAAATGGCTGTGACTGGTGTTTAGTATTCGAAAGATTCCAGGTTCGAGTCCAAATGTTGGCAAATTTTTAATTTAATAGTTATAATTTTTTTTTTAGTTTACAGAATTCTTTCCAATTTATTGCATTTTGGCGAACTTGTCCCCCCCCCTTTGTGGTATTTGGACATGATGAAGATATACATAGAAATTGTTGTCAAAGTGCCTAATAATGATTTTCTGTTTAAATAAAAAAAAAGTGTGTTATCAGTCCCGATTAGCACGAACAGATATTCAAAAACAAAACAATATAGCTGATATTGTTGTTTAGGATTCAAAATGTTTTTGGGTTCCAATGCTGGCAAATTGCAGAATAACATTGATTTGTTTAAAAAGTGAGTTACTATTCCCGATTATCCTTGATACACAAATAGAAAATGGATGATTTTGGAGTTTTGCAACCAACGGGGGTCGAGGGTTCGATTTTCACTAGGGGCTAATGTTGGCGTTTTTTACGCAGTCCCGATTAACCGTAATGCATAAAGCTGTTTCAACGAATATCAAACCTGGAACCTTTTGATTACAATGCAAAGATTTTACCACTAATGTATGCTATGTTTTAAAACCAAAAATAAATAATAGTATCGAATTTTTTAAAAGATGCGTTACCACTCTCGATTAGCCATTATGCACAAAGAGATGTGTTTTGAAACCAATGGGGTCGAGGGTTTGATTCCAACTGGGTATGTGTGTTGAGGAAACTAAAGGTCAACAGACATGGAAAGTTTTTACTCGCCATCTCAAAATAAGTTTTTTGGCTTGGTACAGGTAGCTTTTTGTAGAAAGCCCCACAACGGCATCAACGTGGCTACCATCTGTGGGGGCCTCTTTTTTTTAAGTTGGAGAGGGGCACAAGGTCGCTTGTACCATACAACCTTGCACCGAAGAACCAACTTGTCAACTAGTCACTCACTCCATCATTAAAGTGCACAACATAATATCAGATTTGCACTGATGATAAGCAAAGAATTATAGCGGCTGCATAATTATATTTCAATGACAGCAAATGGTTTCAAATGAATGGTTTTCATTTTATTTTTTACTAAGTAACAGATTTGGTAATGAAAAGCTTTAACATTTGCATATAATATGAGATTTCTTTTGGTATCAAGTTTGTATGTTGACCAAATCACAGATATACTATTACTAAGGATAGCATTAACTTAATCTAATAAAAATATATTCCAGTGCATTACAAAATTAACTCATTCTGTTTTCTGTTGTTTGAATCCATATTGTCAAGTCTCGAAACTTGATGCACATCTTTTTCTTTTGGTATATACCACCTGAAAAACCCTTATTTCCGGCTTACTAACAACGGAATGTCTTTTTGTGCGTACGATTTTGTTCGAGTTGAGTAAAGTTAAAGAGGAGGTGTTGAGAATAGCATTGGTGAGTGATTCGAAATTGATTGTGCTGCTGTTAGTAGTGTAATTGATGATACAACCAGTGCCGGAAAGTATGAACCCCCCTCTGGCAGATTTGCCTACACTTAAAACTAGCTCAACATGCCCATATGAGCTTTTTGCTCAAGTGTGGAACCCTGTCTAATCCAAGATTTTTGTAAAAATGCCCTCGGGAAGTTCCTGAGAAAGTATGACCCCCCTCAGATTGATTTGTCTACACTTATAAAAGGCACTTCTGTCAGATTGTTGTCCATAAATTTGTTAAAAATATGCCCCTCTTGATATTTTTTTTGCCCACACCTAAAACTAAGCCAAGATGCTCATAAGAGCCACACCCACACACACCCTCACACACATATTTACTTCCGGTTTAAGTTCAATTGGGCACCAGCCTCAACTTGTATATCTAGTATTAAGATAATGTAAATCTTCTAGAATTGTTCTGTGACTCTCTCATTTCTTACATCATAAACATATGATTTTTCACCTTTGAGAATAACACTACATATGGTGTCATCAGGGAGTGTATCGTGGAATTCACAGATAATTTTAATGTTTGTCCTGTCATTATCCACAACTTGTTTCCTTTTTGAAGTGTTGATTACAAACATGGGTCTCTGTGCTTTGAATTCATCTGGTGTGTAATACATGTCAGTATTGCCAGTAGTGACCTTTTTGTATGCTGTAAATGCTTCATATAATTTAAGGAAATCATCCTTGGAAATGTCTAAATTATAATTTTCTCTAGGAAATACCTCATTTCTGCCATTTTTAAGATATATGTTCTTGATGTTGCAGTTATCAAATCTACTTGAATTTTTTTCCTGATTATTGTGTCTTCCAGTCTGAAACAATACCACCACAAAATCCGGCATGTCATATTGTATACTGGAGAATGAATTTGTAGCATCAAACTCATAATAGGTACCAGTGGCAGGCTTCTGTACACATTGATATGTATAAAATTGTAAAGGAATCTGTGGATTTTTTATTATATCTGCTTTGTATTTAAGAACATAACTGGCTTCATATTCAACAACTGGGATTCTTAGCTCCATAGTCTGAATAATGCATTTGCCTTCATCAGGTAGGGTATTGGGCAAAGCTTCCCCTGTAGAGTTTAATGTGCTGTACCTCATCAAAGCATTATTATCATTGGCAGCTCTTCTAAATGTGATTCTTAAACCACCCTTCCACATAATATCTTTGTAATCTGAGAAGAATCCTGGCAACAGGCGCATTGGAAACTGCACTGTGTGGCTCTTGGATAATATTTGATCACCAGCCTCAAATCCACCTATTTTGTAGTAAGAAGCCTCGGTTTTGGATAATTTTAGTGTGACCAAAGCTGTGAAGGTAATGCCGGGATAATCCACTCGGTTTATAACAACACCATGCTTTCTGATCTCAATTTCAGAGAACAGATGCGGCACAAAATTATCTACCAATCTTATATTTGAATTTGCCGGATAATCTGTTCCATCGAGCTTTACAACATCAAATTTGATGTATAGATCTGCTCTGTGGGGGTGTATAAAGCCATCCCCTACATCAAGATCAACCTCAATCTCTGTGTTCGGTTGATTTAAATTTGCAAATGTCCTCCTGTTTGGGGGGAATGATTGTAGCTTATAACTCTCAATATTTTCCATTATTTTTTTTTGTATGTATTTTTATTTAAATATTAATTTCTATGGGGTGTAAGGGGTGACCTTCCACGTAGGCGCCCAAAAGTCAACCTCACTTCCACGTAGTGCACCCTGGACTAAAGACTAACGAGGCTCTGGCGACTGGCACTATGGCCAGTATAATTTTGTGTGTGTTGTCCTGTTTGTTGTCCTTGTGTGTGCTGAGTGCCCGTTTACGGCCTCAGCTTTTAACAGAAGTCAGAACATTTTAACATTTTTAGTTATGCAACGCTAGAGTTGTTATTTGAAATGATAAGGGGCTGGCCCCCGTATAATGTGACGGGAGCAAAATAGCCTAAGTGCTGACGCTCCCAAAATTTTAAATTCAAAAAATCAAAAAAATTAATTTCTATGATTGCAGTTGTTGTGGCTCCAGCAAAATCAACTAATTCTTCTTTTTCATTAGTGACAATCAATTCAATGTTATCTATTCTATTATGGCACACAGGAAAATATAATGTTGGGGATGGAGTGTAGATGATGGGCTCCATAAATTCAGAATTAGGTTTGAATGTTGCAATGATGCCAGTTTGTTTGTGAGTGCCTATGCCATTTGATTTGGTGATCATACCCTCGGCCACATTACAGTGAATATTCAGAGTCTCTATGGCTAAGAATTTAGGTATATTAATAGCAGTGTGTTTGATGGCTGGTTCAAGTTTTGTGTTGTTCTCAAAGCATAACAGCTCTCCTATAGTACCCAGATCCACTGTTTCTGTAGCAGATACAATCTCTACTCTGTGAGTGACAGAATTTTGACTTAAAACTACACCTCTGGGTAATTGAGCATTTAGAGTGGACAGATTATACTGCCCTGGAGTGATGACAATTTTTTGATCCCCTACTGCAATTTTGTTGTGGTGTGTAACATTAGGGATCAAGTATATGCCATAAAATGCTCTGAGAGCTATTGTTTTGGGATACACTATATCATCATGTAATCTGAGTTTCAATATTGAATTTTGGCTGGTGAGATGGAATACCCCCATGATGTTTCAGATACCACAGGGCCTTTTGAAAATTTTCAATTGATGGTTTATTTATTTGAGACTTATATCTAAGAACAGATAAACACAAATGTCCACAATTAACATCTTTGAAGTTTTGAACACGGGCATTATTGTAATAAAGATTAGCTGATTTTAGATATTTTACTAAATTTTCAGGTGGAACACCTCCAAATGAATCAAACACAAATGCCTCATCGTTTAAATATTTAAGATAACAAATCCAGTGAGTGCCCTGATTTTTGTACTTATCCAAATTAACAATGCCACATTCTTTGTTGAGTGGTTGCTCTGGCAAAGAATCAGACATATACACACCTCTAAAATTTTTGATGCCCAGTGGCTTGATTAAAGCTTCAATATCTTTGTTTGTAAGCGGCTCTTGTTTTTTTTAAACTTATTCATGGCTCTCTTAACACCTTTGCCTTGTTTCTCCATGGCCAGGTTATGGCGCTTCAATTCATCTAATTCTGCCTTATTCTTTTTGGCATCTATTACTGTTTTTGCTATGGCAGCTGATCCCCCAGCCAAGCTCCCAACAGCCCCAAGTGCTGCTAAGATGGCCGGGATAGTAAATATGAAACCCCCCACATGTGATTTTTTTCTAGATTGTTGTAATTTTTTTAATTGGGGGGTACTAAGCAACAATTTCATACCATGGCCTTTTGCAAGACAAGAATTTTTTTTCTTGCGCTGCTTTTTGGTTAAAAGACTGTCAATAGTTTTAAGAGATTTAAGACCTGCATAAGGTATTTGATACATAACACCCTTGGCCTTCATTCTAGGTTTATTATATACATATTCAAAGCCCCCACCCCAGTTTTTGTTTGGTGTTCATAGCTATGGTGGTCCCCAATGCTGCTATTTTTTCACTTAAAAAAGCATCTTTGCTTACAAATCTACCAAATGCAGCCTCTTCTAATTTCTTGTCTGCAACATGTCTCTTGTCAAGATCAGAATGTGTGTTGTATGCTATGTCATGGTCTTTACAAGCAGCATCTAGGGGATTAACACCAGGATCACCTCTGTTTAATCTATGGTCCAATTTTGTGCCTGGACCACAATACTGATAGCCTGGAATATGTAGTTCAAATGGCAGCTTGTTTATAATGTCATTAACCAACCCCCGACCCTCAGAAATATTCCAAAATTTAGGTGGTAGAGTATTAATAATTTTTATAAGATATCCAATCCCCTTAGTGTCATTTACTATAAAATTCGACAATTTTGTGCTTATCATGTCCATAATTCCAACCTTTTCATTGTAAAAATTGTGGTTGCCAGCATTTTCCTCCCCAGCTATCACCAATAACCTATCTACAAGTTTCCTGACATCATCAACCCAGACAAATTCTTTAGGCAGGGTGTTGTATTGTTTGATTCCACTGCCAGTCTTAATTTGTGACCATATGGGCTTGATTAAATTATTGTATTTTGCTCCACTGCTAGACTTGATTCTTTTTTGTGTGGGATCATTGTTCTGGTATAGAGCATCTGATTTTATTAATATTTCTTTGTAGTGCTCATAATCTTGATCTGTATAGCTGCCAGGTCTCTTCCTTGTCATCAGTTCCCACAACCCAGGTGTGCCGAGATACTTAACAAAAGCACCTCTTTGTCCAAGATGAGATTCTGAATATACAATCAGATCATCTCCCATAAATGTTACTCTGAAATTGCCAATTCTATGTATGATGCTACCATCACGTTCTGTGTCAGCATATAAGCCAAAGACCTCATCTTTGTTGTCTTTAGGTGTGCTTAAATATTTTTGAGCAAGAAGACCCAATTCAATAGGATCCAGAGTAGCTTCAATTCTTCGAGGAGCAAGAGGACTAGGTGTATGAATACTGGAAAGTGGGGTGATTGGATAATCTAATATGTTCCTTGCAGCTACAGTTACAAGCTCTGTGATCAAATTTTGATTTTGCTTTGTAACAGTTTTGATATTTTTACCTAATTCACTAATAGCATCAATAATAGGCTGTTCTGTTTGTTTGTGTTGTTCATAAATTCCTCGGTTCTGTGATTTCCATCCCTTAAATCTTTTTACAAGATAATCTCTTAATTTAAGATCATCAATGATTGGCCTTTTCATGGTTATTTATTTATGTTTCAATGTCTAGAAAATTGTTGATTATATTTCTGTATTTGCCACTATTGGGTTTTCTTGTCATATCAATTGTGACAAACCCATAACTGTCCTGGTTCCAGCACCCACTGCAAAACTTGGAAAAATCATTGTAGCTCAAGTCCCCACCTACATATTCATCATGTATGTGTTTGAGGTTGGTATGATCTTGATGAAACACACATATAAAATTGCTGTTATCTCGGATCAGCTGCTTCGGTATTTTAGAAAAAGTCTGTGCCAGGTAGAAGCAATCAATGTTTTTGTGTCGGCCCTGTGTAAAGAAATTTCTAACCTTGTTTTGATTATCCAGTATAATGTCATCAAACACAACAACAGAATTATCGAAACATTCATGGAGTGGCTTAACATCTGGTTCAAAAGTGGCAATATCCAATCCATCATATAGCTTCATCAGCTGCTGATATTTTAATTGTTCCAAGCTCTTAGAGAAGACATACAAGTGCCTGTTTTTCCAATCTAACCAGTTGGGTGCCAATAAAAAATTATCAATCATTAGTGTAGTTTTACCACAAGCCGATGGCCCAACAATAAGACATCTAATATTATCAGGCAGCAACTTGCCATTTCTCTTAATCTGCTGTTCAGGTTCTGGCAGCCTTTTTATAACATCCCAGGTGCTCATATTATCACTTTGTCTGCATCGATCCAGCTGTGTTCTGGAAGTCCTAGCCATTTGACAAATAACTTGTTGCCTTTTCTGCGGATGATTTTTTCTATGAGATATGTGTCAGGCTGTTTAGTTTTGCTGAGCTCTTCTTCATAGAACCGGCCTTTGAGAATTTCTCCTCGGTGGTCTTTTATTATATATGTGTTAAGGGTCCCAGGTTTAATTTGAACCACTGTAAATAATTCAGTGCTCCAGTTTCTTGTAAAGCCTTTTTTTGAATAAGTGCTTATATTTGCTGATTCTTACTTGATCACCCACCTTGTATTTGGCCTTTCTTGTTGTTGGCTGGTATCTAGGATAATAAACAGTCCTGATCAATTTTTGCTCATCAGATGGAGTTACTTCAGAGGGTTTCATGTTGATTGTGGAATGGACCGAGTTGTTATATTTATGTAGAAGTTCTGGAAGAATATTAATCCATTTATAATTACCTTGAAGTGTAAATTGTTTATACATAAGATTTTTTAGGGTTTTGTTGAATCTCTCTATAATTGAGGCCTTGAGATCACTGTAACTCGAATAATGTTGTATTGACTGGCTTTTAATAAATTGTTGGAATACAGAATTATAAAATTCTTTGCCATTATCTGTTTGCAAATAGCGCGGTGATCTTCCACTCTGATTGATGATTGTTCTGATGGCTTCTGTAACACATTTTCCAGTCTTGGATTTGAGTGGCACAGCCCAGGCAAATTTTGAAAATGTGTCTATTACAGTGAGTAGATACTTGTAGACCTTGTTGATTTTGTCTAAGTTTTTCAGCTGTCCACTTGCCATCTCAATCAAGTCGCTCTGCCATAAATCATCTATGCCTTTTGTGACTACTGGCAGTCTCTTAAAATTATGTCTGGCTTGTCTGTGTAATTCATCAACAATAATTTCTCTAGACATAATATGAAAACAAGAATATTGCAACTATAGGGTGTTCAGCAGCTGATACTACAGGATTTTCTAAATATAATTTGTCCCCTATTTGTATTTTAAATTCCAGAGAGCCATCATCTTCAGCATAGGCTGTTTCTAATGTATTGGGGTCTGTAAAATCCTCTAACTCTACACTGGTGATTTTTGGTTTGTTGTCAGCATTTGTTATTGATAAGGTGGGGTAGTGGTGTGCCTGTGGTTGAAGCCAATATTTGATCTTGATTGGTCTCAGTGTGCCCCCAACAAAAAACTGGTAATAAAATTGTGCAGGGGACAGCATATATATTTTGCCACCTGGTGTAAATGGTGATTCATATTCTTTGTTGGGGATGCTGTACAATTCAAGAATTACTGTATGTTTTGGATTCTCAATTATGCCTGTTATTTCTTTTTCTGGTGTAAGCAATCTGCTTGTTACAGATTCAAGGTGCTCATTGATGGTCCTAACAACATCATCATGGCCTGGCTTGATTTTTATGTCCACAACAAGTTTCTTGTATTGTTGCACAATCTCTTGAAGCTGGGTGGCAAAAACAGACAAAGCATTTGCTTGATTGGATTCCATGGTCCCTAGCTGTTGCTTGATATTAGCTACAATTTGTTGCAAATTTTCAATAACTGCCAATTTTGAATTTTGAGCAGTAAGATCATGGACCTGTCTTCTGATATCCTCAAACAGGCCATGCAGTTCATTAATATGTTGATTAGTTGGTAGAGTGGCCACTGTCTGAGTAAGTTGTTTGATCTCTGTCTGGATATTCTTGATATCTTCTGATTTCAATATCCTATTCACAGCTCTCTTAATATTCTTAAGTTCCTGTGATGTAGGCAGATTTGACACAGTATTTTGCAAAGATTCAAGTGCCAATTTCACATTGTTTAATTCAGAAGCATCAGCCACATTTTGCATAGCATTTTGGAGCAGGGCTATATCTGCCTGAGTGGATGTTGATTGTTGTAAAATTTCAAGCTTTGTTTGGATATCAAACAAGTGATGAAAATGAGATAGCTCAGATTCAGTGTTGAGGTTTTCAAGCTTTGTGATCTGTTCCTGGACACTGACAAGTGTGTCTACAATCCCGGGCAGGTGAGATTCTAGAGATTCTTGTACATTTGTCAAATCACTTTGCACTGCTGCTATTGTATCCTCAAGATGGGTTATGGTACTTTGAATTTTTCCAAAATCTTCATATGTTTCAAGTTGCAGCTTGATGTTTGCAACACTCCGAGTTATTGCACTCAAAGCATCAGAAGATGGGAAATTGTTCATAAAATTTTCAAGTGTGTCAATTTTTTCTTTAACCTCGGCTATGGCATTGTTCAGACGGTCCAGATTAGGTATTTGGAGTGATTGAATCTGTTCTTTTAGAGTGGAAATCACTAGATCAAAATCTTCTTGTGATTTTATGCTTTTGACAATTGTTTGGAGCTGTGTCTGGACATTATTAATCTGTTCCTCCAATTGCTGTTTCAATTGCTCAGAGTTGGTGGCCTGGGTCTTAAATTTGGCTTGAAGAGCTGCTACAGCCTCTTCTAAACTTTGAAAATTTTCCAATGTTGCCAGATCAGTATATTTCTGAAGCAGCAATTTGAGTTCAGAATCAATTTTAAGAAGAGGGTCCATGCATTGTGATTGCAAATTTGTAATTTCTAGTTGAAGACTGGCATTGAGTGTGGTTTGTAAAGCTTGTAAATCACTTCTTAAATTCTTGACTCTGACATCAAGCATCAGAATCTCATCACTGTGATCTTCATGTCTTGTATGGCCAAATATATCATTAGGCATTTTTGTTTTAGTGGTTATTTATTATTGAATATCTAATTCTTAATTCTATAAAAAAAGGTATAAGCTTGTCATAGGATCCAGGGACCTCAATATATAAGCAGTCACCAGCAGAAACAGTATAAACAGTGCCAGAAACCATGTTTGAGTGCTTAATTCTATAAATATTTCTCCCTACTGAAATTTTGACATCACCCTCAGGAGTTGTAATAAATTGCAATTGACCACCTACAGGTAATTAGTAATGATTTAAATTATTGTTAAATATGTACAATATTTTACCTGTTTTATCATCAACATCTGTAAGTATGCTGTTCAGATGAATAATTAACAAAGCACTCAGTTTAGATATGATATCAGAAGAGGGTTGTGGTGTTGGCAGCTCCATAATAGCCTGTTTTTTGAACCCAAATAAGTTCATAGGCATGTTTATTTATTTCAAATCATGCTCTGTAATTGGGCATTGATTGCCATTTTTCAAATCACAATGCCCCCATGGTAGGGTATGTATGCCACATGATAAAATACATCTCTTATCATCATGTGGGTCCAGAGCCACTTTTCTTACAATATTGCTAGTCAATAAGTGATCCACACTCTGAATTCTATTTTCTGATGTTCTGATTGTGCCACATGATTTGAGGCAATTTTTGTAATCTTCAAATTCAAGCTCTTTGTATACAGTCACTCTGCCAATGCCCTTGGCCTTTTTGGCAACAGCGCCACTACATGTTTCAAAACTGTACATCTTGGCTCTTAACCCAGCAAATGCCACAATAACATCACCAAGTGTCTCATCTTTTAACTTGCCAGGCACCTTTTTGTTGGGGGTTTAATTTTTGAATGTTCAGTGGTATCAAAATATTTAAACAATTCAGGCTGTGCAATATCTTGATAAACATCTTCTGTTTGAATATCAAGAACAAAACTATCTGTATCCATGTACATCAATTTTACACTATCACCATAAAAAGGTTTCAGCACATCATAATACAATTTTAACATGTGTAATTTGGCCAATTCCAATATCACAGCCCCTACATAAATAGGTTTATCAAACTTAATCTTTGTTTTATTCATGTTGAAAAGTGCCATATTTTCATCATAAATTCTTCTGTAATTGAAGTTGGGCTTTGCAATCAATATTTTGCTCCGGCTGGGGTCAGTAATTATTTTAACATCAATATGTTTTCTGACATTTTCAATTGTTTTGCCATACACTGAATTGACCATCAATTTAAACAAGGTCTTATCAAATTGGCTCAATGCAGATGTTCGAAGCTCTGTGTTTGTATCAATATATGGCTTCAACCATGTTGAGTGCCTGAACCTCAAAACTTTTCCAACTTTGATCACTTGAACACTATGATTCATCAGGAACTGGAGGTTTTTGTAATATATGATATAACCCTGTTTCGGCTCTAGAGTCATCATCAATTTCTTGTGTTTAGAGCCAGGTGAACACTTAACCTCGGGAATTGGGGCAGATCAGAAAAGTTATTGTGTAAATTATCTGGAATTGTCAGATCAACCTCTAAGAACAGGCCATAGTTACTGTCATCAAAATCTTTAAGATCTTCAATATTGAAATTTTCAACCCACTCAAGCCCTGCATATGGCAGTTTATCCATCATAGCATAACCATAGAGGCTGTTTGCATCTACATACAGTATATAATTTGATGGCAGTGCTGGATCATAATCAGGAATATACTTGTTATTTGCTCTGGCATATCTCTGAGAACATTGCACCATGCCTCCTCTTATACATTGTTCCATAAACAGATACATATCTTGATCCTGGATCAGAGCCAATTGCATTTTAGTGTTCAAAAACATTGAAGACCATGCTAGGCCCGGAGCACTGTAAAAATAAATTGGATCTAGTTATAATTTTTCATGGAAGATTTTCTGAATACCTGCAGTATATCAGCTAAGAGGGTCACATCAAGTTTTAAATAAGCCTTGTGATAATCACCAAATGTCTGGCATTTTAAATTGTTCCACATCAACTGGGCATGGTGATAATCATCATCAGTGATTCCAGATGCTCTGATTTTGCTGTAAAACTCTTGTTGTGGTGGCAGAGAACACTCATCAAATTTAGAAAAATCTGTAACATAATCATATGGATATACACCCTTCCGCCTAACTAATTTCAGGTCCTGATTTGGAAACAAAGCACATGTGATTTTGAATTGATCATCAGATAATTGAGTGGCCAGTGTAGCCAGGCTATCCGATAAAATTCTGTAAGAATCAAGAAATCTTAAGTGAATGGGAACAGCATTAACTTTAATTATTTTGCTAATGGCAATATATTTCTCATCATTTTCAGCTAAAATATTTAAATTCTGCTTGTCAAACCCCTCGTACCTGATCAAATGATGGAAATCATAATTGGATGCTCCATGGCAAAATATGGGGACAAATTTTGGTCTCTGGATCTTAATATTACAGCTATTACACAGGGCCATTAAGAATTTACCATCTGTATGAGAATGGTGATGTACCTTGATATTTGCATCTTAAAATTCAGAATCACATACCGGGCATTTTTCTGCATTGTTGAAATCTTCAATCTGTTTCTCTGTTAAAGGCAACATGGGTTTTGATTTTAATAAAATATTAGATGCTATGTCATGGCACTCATTTTCTATTCTATGTGCAAATTCTTTGATGGCATCTGCTCCCATGTATAAATCTTCTTTACTAACAACCCCATCCTGTACAACCACATAATAAAAGCTGGAAGGTTCATGTAACTGGTATGGTGTAATTGAAGATTCCTCAGGGTCTGGGCTGCAGAATGCAAGGGGTTTGAGGTTTGATTCAAAATCACAGACTATATATGCTGGGTGTTCCAACAAGGCTTCAAACTTTTTGAATTTTGCATTTTCACTTGGCATTGGCATCACCATATGAACAGGTTTATGGTTGCCACAGTATTTCAGATGCTCAATTAACTTGTTTTTAGCAATTTCTGCATTTTCTTCCCGAACCCCTTTCACCATTTTTTGACCATCAAATACAGACAAACATCTTCTGCACAACTTGAATATTCTATGAGTTTTGTCTATTTGTGTTCTGACTAAAGCTTCAAGACTGTGTATCAGAGTGTAATGATATGTGCCATCCCCTTCAATTAAGAGCAGATCAATCGGAATAGCAGATTCATCATCAAATGTACTGATTCTGAGAGGATCTATCAAGCAATTGACACGGCCAGTGGAACAAGTAAATACATTAATAGATAATTGTTTGCCATTGATATCCCGGGCCTTTTTTTCAAATTTATCAATATTCTGAACAGACATTGGATATTCTAAACCCTCCATTGCCTCATCGAAATTGTGTTCATGTTGCTTATAATAAGTTATTCTCAGGATTCCTTGAAACTGGATACAAAGCAGCTAAAATACACCACAAAAAGCATTTCTGGTCATTATTTTTTATATTAACCACGGCTGTTTTGTTTTTGATATTGGCAGGTAATGGCACATAAGTGGAACCTTGTAATGGGTTGAATTGAGAAATATTAACATATAACTTGTGTGGAGAACCGCATAGGCTCCATCCAGACTCTTTTGCTGCAAATTCAGAGTGTTGAATATTCAATTGATCTATCAAATTGCTTATTATTTTGTCTGAATTTGCATTTGAGTATACAGGTACAGTTTCTGTTATGTGGGGCTGTGTAAATTTTGTGCCATTTGGCTTCTTATATTGTGTAAACAATTTGAGGGACAGCTTATAAGAGCCATTTTGTGCATTTAGAATTGCCTGCACATCAGAATTTATACTGTTCAAAAAATTCTTAATACCACATTTTTGCTCTGATACAAACCGGTAATCCCTTAATTGTCCATTAAAACTGCTATGGATGGGTTCATAGCGTGGCTGCTTTGCCGGTGAAGCATTAACAGGTGTTTCATGCTTCCTTTTCAGACCAGATGTAGATGGTTGTGGGGGCAATATTGATGACTGTGCAGAGCAAGTACCTTTATGTGTATATGTTATAATCCTCTACGTCTCTTGTTTCCCCTTTAATACCAAAGAAGTGAGACGAGGATGGTCTTATCGGCGCAGTGGATGATCATATATTAGGTACTTAAAGTATACAATTGGAACTTAATATTCGTTTACCAATATTTATTACAAAACATATTAGTACTTATACTTTCCAAATACAATCAATTCAACAGAAATGTCTATGGATTATCTCCCAGTTAACCTAGTTTAATTTGTCCCATTTGATAGTCAGCAGTCAGTAAGTAAAGGCTACACGAGTCAGAGCAAATCGCAACCCAGCCCAAAACCCCCCCACAGCCAACATGACCCGGAGCAATCCACCAAAAAATCTAAACTAAAACAATTTCCTTTTCTTGCACTTTTAAGAACTCAAAATAAATCAATAGACTTTAGGTAAATTACACCCGGCCATGAGGGCCTATAAAGGGCGATAGACCGTAATGCAATATACTCAGCCTGTCCAGCCAGTGTCCAGTACGTCAGAAGTCTCTCGTAGTCGGCAAGGATCTGCCACGCTAAACTTCTCGCTCGACCAGCGCAGAAGCTCAGCCAATGGCAGAACCTTCCAGAGTCACCTGTCTGTTGAGTCGACATCAGTCATTTATGAGCAATATTACACTATGGGCTTACAATGTGAAGTATTGCATGCTATATTTTCTATGGCATTTAGAGCAAATTTTTGTGGGAGTTCTGCATTTGTCTGGATTACAATTCCTTTGATGCTTAGCCCAATTGGGGCTGGATATATTCTTTTTGCATTGATTACAATATTTTTGATTTGGCATTTTTGTTGTTGTTTATTATATACAATTTCTTGGGATTCAAATCAAAATTCTATGCTTAATAAAAAATATCAGTTGGGTTCAGCAGTGTGTTTTGAATATTTTGTGTGTGTGTGTATGTGTGTTAATATTTTTGGTTTTGGTATTTATATAAAATTTCTTGGGGTCCAAATCAAAACTCTATAATTAATAAACCTATGACAGGTTGTCAAAAATTCTGTATATTAAATCAAATAGATTTGTAATTCAATTTATACAAATGTGCAATATTTTTGTGTTTAAAAAAATATGAGCAGCACTGCAACAACACACCCTCACTCTTTAACAACTCTCACAATACTGGCTGATATGCACAACTCTCACAATACTGGCTGATATGCAATGCAAAATCTCTTTATATACCCTAAGCACGGACCGCATTGAAAACATCTGAAGCAATAAGCCAATCAGAATATAACACATCATCACATTATGTCATAACCAACCAATCAGAAAATAACACATGTCTAATGCATAATATTGGGTAATAATTTGTTGCAAAACATGATGCAATATAAATAAACCAGAAATAGGCCACAAGTGGACCGGAAGTAAATATGTGTGGGTGGGTGTGGGTGTGTGTGGGTGTGTATGTGGGTGGGTGTAGGTGTGTATGTGGGTGGGTGTAGGTGTGTATGTGGGTGGGTGTAGGTATGTATGTGGGTGGGTGTGGGTGTGTATGTCGGTGGGTGTGGTCAAGGTCAAGGTCATCTCAAGGTCAAGGTCAAAATAATCGAAAAATAATCGAAAAAAATAATCGAAAAAATAGTCAAGGTCAAGATCATCTCAAGGTCAAGGTCAGTGTGTGTGTGTGTGTGTGTGTGTGTGTGTGTGTGTGTGTGTGGGTGTTAATGAGTTTGGCGTAGTTTTAGGTGTGGGCAAAAAAATATCAAGAGGGGCATATTTTTAACAAATTTATGGACAGCAATCTGACAGAAGTGCCTTTTATAAGTGTAGACAAATCAATCTGAGGGGGGTCATACTTTCTCAGGAACTTCCCGAGGGCATTTTTACAAAAATCTTGGATTAGACAGGGTTCCACACTTGAGCAAAAAGCTCATATGGGCATGTTGAGCTAGTTTTAAGTGTAGGCAAATCTGCCAGAGGGGGGTTCATACTTTCCGGCACTGGTTGTATCATCAATTACACTACTGCTGTTCTTATGGTTTAGACATATGCCTTTCACCTTGCAAACAGTAGTAACATTAGTATTGTCTGGATTTACTACCTCAAATGCATAACTTTTCGGCCCACTGGATGAAAATGCTCTGAGATAAGCATTTTCCCATAGAGTTCTAGTTCATTTGTTAACTCCCCTAGGTAGTCTCCAACAGGCAGATCAACATCACCTGGCCTTTGAATATAAATGACACTATCGGTATCATAGTACAATACAATACATTTTCGCCTAATGTATCCAAATATTCATAAAGCTCTAATCGTGCATGGGTTGTAGTGTATGCTGCAATAACTACATTTACAGTCGATAATGGAAGTGCAGATTCTTCGAGATATTGCCAGTAAACTATCAACATATCTTCATTTATAGGTATAACTTGATGTACTTCAACATTGGGACTTTCTAGTTTATCGAAAAAATGCTTAGGATTGTTGATAATACTAACTTGACCAGGGTTTTCTCTCTGTCCAAATTTACCCCAAAATGAATTCAGCATAAGTTTTGCTAAGCTTCGTAATCCAGGATTAGCACATATTCTGTTTTCATCCAACAACACACCCTCCTTTTCAAAATAGTCAGCTATGTATTTTTTTTTTGGATTCTTCATCAATACACCACAATAGCCAGCCGCTTGCTTCAACTTTTGCTTTGAGAAATGTATTGATGTACTCTGCAAAAACACCACCTGATTTTTTTGCAGGATCATATTGTTCAACATTATATTACCATACCTCATGTAATTCTAAAATTTTGTATTTTTTTTTGAACTGCCTTCTGAACTTCATCCACAACCCAGGGTACCAGTTATAGCTCTTTCACTAGCAGTATGGTTACATTCCGCCTGGTTTATTTCATCGCCACAAGTTCTACATACAGGGAAAGTTAATTTTGAATTGGTTCGATATGGTAACACAGGATGGTACAGATCTCTCGGTGGAAGTATTGTTGCTTTGACAAGCCCTTCAAAAGAATAAATATCAGGGCATTCTTCCCCCACATAAATTTTCACCGGATGGCCAACTGGAAACTTTTTAACTTTGCAATAATAAGGGTACAGGCTACATACATCCTTATATTGAATTGTTTCATTTTCTTTCACAGTGTAATGTAGTTTGGTAGCGTTAGTTCTACCACCATAAAACGCCTCCCGGGGAATTATGGGGGCTTTAATTGATAACGGATGTTTTTCAACATAATGTTTCATGGTTTTGTTATTTCTCAACTGCTGATGAAATTCGCACCCCCACATCTCATGGACAATGTAGTTAAGTGCTTTTAATCTGGTAATTTTATTTTCTGTTCTTTCATACCGAAAAGACAAAGTATCATATGGGTCATCATGAAGAGGTTCTGCACGTGAAGTAGGGAAATATTTGACACAACCATGTGTTCTGCATCCTTGATATTCAAATACATGCTCTTGCCCCTTTTGATCTTTAAAATATCCATCTACTTTCAAGTTTGCTCCAACTTTTACTTCTGGTCCTCTGGCTGCATGTTGGATTTCGATTTTGTTTTTTTTCCTCCCATACCAACCATTGAATAGCCTCTATAGACTGAATATCGCACCACCTGTATCCGTTTTTAGGAATAATTGCTATATGTTCTGATTTTTTTTATTTTGAATTTAAAATTTTGGGAACGTCAGCCCTTAGGCTATTTTGCTCCCGTCACATTATACGGGGGCCAGCCCCTTATCATTGCAAATAACAACTCTAGCGTTGCATAACTAAAAATGTTAAAATGTTCTGACTGCTGTTAAAAGCGGAGGCCATAAACGGGCACTCAGCACACACAAGGACAACAAACAGGACAACACACACAAAATTATACTGGCCATAGTGCCAGTCGTCAGAGCCTCGTTAGTCTTTAGTCCAGGGTGCACTATGTGGAAGTGAGGTTGACTTTTGGGCGCCTACGTGGAAGGTCACCCCTTACACCCCCCTATATGTTCTGCTTTCAAAAATCTTTTACGGAATACTTTATTATAAGCTGAAGCGATGGTGATGGCTTCCAATAATGGGTTCACTGTTGTTTATTTTTCAAAAGTGGTCATGAATTTCAAACAGGCAGCACGTAGTACATTAACATCTTCTACACAGTACTTTCTCAACTCCTTCTGCATATCGAAAACTACCCCTGTTTTCTGTTGTTCACTATGCCATTCCAAAAAACTGGTTCTCTGAATCTCCATCATAGAATCAACAGCGTAAAATTCAGTACCAGGGACACATCCGACATATTCTTTATTTTTCAAAGTATTAAAAAAATGAGGAAAATACCCTTTGGACATTGGGAGATCAAATGCTTTCGGTAATTTGTTGAGCGCCATTGGAATAAAGTTGAGAGAATCTATGAAATGGATATTATGCATCTTCAAAGATAATATTTTGGCTCCATTCATGATAACAGACGGTGTCCATTTCATTTTTTCGATCATAGTTTGCAGTACAAAGTGCGAATCATACCCTCTACTATTGTGTGCAATACACACAATATTGTTAATTTTGGTGCGGTGAGCTGAAACAAATTGCAGAAAATTGTAAACAGGTTCTGTACTATCAAAAATGTGCTGTTTTTTCCCGCATACACTGCACCATTGAGACATATCTTTGTTCTCAATGCAATTATAGCATACATTTTGGCATACCAAAAGATTTGGAATATGCAGAAAATTGTTTTCAGTGCCTTCTAGTTTTGTGTCCTGACACAGAATTTCTCCCCACATATATGAGGATTTCTGTTTGTACGGATAGCATACGCTCTCATGCATTTTTCACAACATTTTACTGTCTGACAAAGAGAGTTTTTTCTATTGTAACATGTTTTATGATTATTGTAACACTTTTGACCATAGAAAAATCTGTTACAATCAGTGCACTTTATTTTGGTTTGCTGAAACAGTACATTTGGGCTTTTCTTGGCATTGTGAACAAACAGCTGTACAGGATCCTAGGTGTCTAGAAACATGATCATATTTTTTATGGCAAGTTTCACAATAGAAATTAGCGGAGAATGCAGCTGTAAGAGATGTTATAACATTAAAATGGTTGTTTATGTACACCAAATTTAAAGTTTCGCGCCTAGGTAATAAAGGACCTTCATATATCACATCACTCCCGGAAAATCCATTATATACGGTAATTTTGAAATCAGATAAATAGTCCTGAAATTTTTGAATTTCGGTAGTTCCTCCACCACCACTCAAATTTTCCCCAGCTTCTCTGCACAGTTTATCCACTTCTTCTTCCATAACACATTTATGTTGTCTAACATACTGATAACGTTTTTTAGGTTCATTTTTGTAAACATTAATACCTCTTGCCACAACCAACGCATAAGCCAAACACCTGCTATCGGAATTTTTAATAGTTATAATTCCTTTTTTTAGTTTACAGAATTGTTCCCCATTCATTGCATTTTGGCGAACACGTCCTCCCCCTCGTGGCATTTGGACATGATGGAGATATACATAGAAATTGTTGTCAGAAAGAAATGTTGTATTGCTCTGCAATACTTTTTCCAATGCTGCCCACAATATCTCCATATTTATCGCCTGTGCTTCCCGAAAAGATAACCAAAAAGGGAGATCAGGGTGATCTTCATTCCTGATAGTAATACCAACTTGGTCATGCTCGGCCACATCACATAGAAGATATTGGATCAGTTCTTGCAATCCCTCCTGAACCCATATCACCGGATTCTCATTGTGTGGTGCCCCCCGCAACCGAGCACGCACCATTCATCCTTCCATATTGAATCTTTGGTAACGCCTTCTTGTCTCTTCTATAACTTCAACATGATGTAACACTGCATCATCGCCACCGCCTACCTGTCTGCACACTTCCGCTTGCTGAATACAATCCCGAAGAACCATTCCTACGCGTCAGCAAAAATTCGATGCGACTGGTGTTATGTTACATCCTGTCGTAGCGGGGTACGAGCGGTTTTAATGTTGAGTCAGCAGAACATTCTACCCCCTCTACCTCTACTGCTATTAACAGCAATCAATCCAGACCCTCTGTCTCTATTTCTAGTGAGACCAACTAACATTTTGAAATGTTTCCTAACAAGTATAACAACCAGGATACAGGGATATTTGGGTGTATTGGAACAACCGATGAAAAAATGTGGAGATATTTTCCATTTAGAATCTGTTTTAGAGACTAAAGAATTGGAGCAATGTACAAATCATATTTCGCCTGTGTTATACCAAATGGCTACAGTTATTGCAAGACGTGCAAATCACAACGCGAGATGAACCATCTGTGCTACATGCAGAGGGACAATGGAAGTGGTGAGGAGATCAGCTGCAAGAGATACCTGTTTATGTTCTATGATTTCGAAGCCACGCAGTGCACACCCTATGTCGGTCGACCTTCGACATATGTACACGAACCGTGCTTGTGTGTGGTGCAGCAAGTGTGCAGTGTATGCATCGAGGACACAGATATGATGAAAGATTGCTTACAGTGCGGTATTCGCCAGCACTGCTTCGAGGGAGAGGATCCTGTGCGAAAGTTTATGGACTATGTGTTTGTGGAGCGACCCTACTTCAAGAGGATTGTGTTGGTGGCCCACAATTTCCGAGCCTACGACGGTATGTTTGTGTTGTCCGATTTGCTGAAGAGAGATGTTGCTCCCGAGGTGATCATGGACGGTACAAAAATCCTGTTTATGAGTGTGGGGAAGAAGTTGCGATTCCTGGATTCCTTGAACTACTTCTCAAGACATTCGATTTGGAGGAGACAAAGGGATTCTATCCGCATCTGTTCAACACAAAAGGAAATCACGACTACAAGGGTCCCTTCCCCAACGACCTGTTCTTCGATCCGGACCACATAGCGCTGCAACACCGCCAGAAATTCGACGAGTGGTACAACCGAGCTTCGAAGGAGTGTGTGTTGTACGATAACGCCCACGAGTGTAGCAAGTATTGCATTCAGGACGTCACAGTACTTCGAAGAGGAGTGCTCAAATTGCGTCGGTATTTCCTGGACATCGCCAATGTGGACATTCTACAGGACTGTTTCACCATAGCGTCGGCATGCTCCCTGGCGTACCGAAGACATTTCCTCTCGGACAACACCATAGGCGTGATTCCACGTGACGGCTACCCAATGTGAGTAATCGGAGCAAGATTGCGCTGAAGTGGTTGCTGCATCTGGAGAAGTCTGAGAATGTAGAGTTGGAGTATGCCGGTAAAGAAAGGGAGCACGTGGCAGTGAATGGCATCTCGGTGGATGGGTACGACAAAACCACAAGGACCATCTACCAGTTCCACGGATTTTATTTCACGGCTGCCCATCCTGCTATAAGGAGCGATCGAGACCTGTGTCGAAGAATATCCAATCCGACCCGGCGGATACGATGGGTGCTCGATACGAGCGAACGCAGAGGGTGACGTCGAACTTTCGCCTATTGGGTTATACTGTGGTGGAAATGTGGGAGTGCACGTTCCGCGGGACACTGCGGGACCGACCCGACCTCAGCCGCGAACTGGAAGAACATCCGTTTTTTCGGAGTGCTCCGCTGGTGGCGAGGGATGCGTTGTATGGAGGTAGGGTGGAGGTGTTTAAAATGCGAGGAGTGGTTGGCTGGAGGAGGAGGAGAAAATATGCTACTACGACATCACATCACTGCACCCGACCGTCAATATGTTCGCCAAGGCATCCATGGGACACCCAGAGGTTCTGTTCGGTGCAGCAGCACCGACACCAAAGGAGGTATTGGAAATGGACGACATAGCCAAACTCCGAGTTCTTCCGCCGCGAAACCTATACATTCCAGTGCTGCCTATGAAGACGGGAGGGAAACTGTTGTTTCCGTTGTGTTGGAGTTGCGCAACGGGGCTCCGACAAGAAGGAGAGTGCGACCACGCCGATGCGGAGAGAGCAATGACGGGAACGTGGGTGCTGGATGAAGTTCGTCTCGCCGTCGAGAAGGGCTATAAGATTCAGGATGTGTACGAAGTGTGGAGGTACGAGGTGAGCGTCTACAACCCAACGACAGGTGAGGGGGGTTTGTTCGCTCAGTACGTGAACACGTTTCTGCAAATCAAACAGGAGAGTATTGGTTGGACAGTGTGGTGCACGGAGGAAGAGAAGAAGGGGGAGTATATTTGTACCTACAAAGAACACGAAGGGATCGAATTACGTAAGGAGCGTATCGACAAGAATCCAGGACTGCGTGCTGTTGCAAAGTTGTGCCTGAAGTCACTTTGGGGTAAATTTGCGCAGAACAGTAACAAACCACAGACGTCGATCATACGAGAACCCCGGGATCTCTTTGAAAAGTTGACGGACCCCGGTGTCAACGAGGCCACGGTGATTGTCAGTTGGGACTTCCTAAACGAGTGTGCACCTCAAAACAGCAAAGTAAACGTCGCAATAGGTGCGTACACGACAACCTTCGCAAGGATCCAAGCTGTTGGACGCTGTGGGTGAAGATATATTGTACTGCGACACGGA
Source organism: Lepisma saccharinum (assembly GCF_977018435.1). Taxonomy (NCBI): domain Eukaryota; kingdom Metazoa; phylum Arthropoda; class Insecta; order Zygentoma; family Lepismatidae; genus Lepisma; species Lepisma saccharinum. Next base: position 4,643,974 of record NW_028142891.1, read on the forward strand.
CAGCGTGATATTTCGCGAGACCAGACGATCACGCGGGAAACTACGGTTGGGCAACCACCTGGGAGATTTGACGGACGAAATGGCGGAATTCGGGGAAAGTGCCTACATTAGGGAGTTTGTGTCCGGCGGTCCGAAGAATTACGCTCTGAAGGTGTGGTCCCCAACAAAGGGAAAGGAGTTCCACGTGGTAAAAATGAAGGGTATCACGTTGGACCACGCCATCATATGTCTCCAAGAGACACATTTTCGTCCAAATGAATCAGTGATTCTCAACGGATACACACTTTACCGCACCGACAAGCTTCCTGAGGGTCGTCGTGCACACGGTGGTGTTGCAATCGGTGTTCGAGATAACATCCTCTCAACGCCAATCTTTCTCACCACCCCCCTCCAAGCTGTCGCCGTGCGGGTCCATCTACCACAGCCAATATGTGTGTGCTGTGTCTACATCACAAGGGAGGAGCGATTCTCTCTTGACGACCTCCTTTCTATTTTCGACCAACTTCCGTCTCCTGTAGTTCTTTTGGGCGATTTTAATTCCTACAATCGTTTGTGGGGCTCCGTTCGTACAGAACCCCGGGGTCAAATTGTAGATCAATTCCGTGAGGCATCAGCTTTAACGTTGCTGAATGATGGGACTCCCACATATTTCAGTCCTTCGTCAGGCACACACTCTGCGTTGGACTTGTCCTTCTGCAGTCCCAGCCTTGCTCCTACCACATCTTGGAGCGTTCACCCTGATCTCTGTGGGAGTGATCACTTCCCTCTTATTCTTACCTTCGAACATCTTCAGCACTCACGTGAACAACACCCTCACTGGCATCTCAGTCGGGCCGACTGGGATGCCTTCGAGCGTGCAGTGGACCTTGAAATCGATCTTGCGTCGACTCTACCACCAATCGACGCCTTAGATGTCTTTGTGTCACGAGTGCATGATGCTGCACGCGCCTCCATTCCACATCCCTGTGGACCTGCGAGGCGACGACCAGTCCCATGGTGGACTGCGGAGATCAGTGCAGCCATCAAGGACCGCAATCATGCTCTTGATCGATTTAATAGAAACCACACAAACCTAGAGCAGTTCCGCATTAAGCGTGCCCGTGCCCGTCGGCTCATTCGAGCCAGTAAGAAGGCGTGCTGGGTCCAATACGTGTCTTCCCTGACGAAGCAGGCTTCGTCGAAAGTCGTTTGGACCAAAGTACGTCGCATCCAGGGGGGTGCATCTACTCCTCTGAGCGCTCTGGAGCACGACGGGACGTTGCACACCGATTCTGGAGACATAGCTAATATCTTGGCCACGCAGTTTTCTGATGCGTCTAGCTCTGAAAATTATGAACCACGTTTCCGCCGTGAGAAGGACCGTCAAGAACGACGCCCTCTAGTTTTTCGAAGTCATAACAACGAGCCATACAACTCTCGATTCACTGAACGGGAGTTCGATCAGGCGCTTCGAGATTCAAAGAATACAGCTCCTGGAGTGGACAAGATCCACTATGAGATGCTTCGTCATCTGCCCATTGGAGCAAGAAATTTCCTTCTGGCGGTATTCAACAGGCTTTGGTTGGAGGACTCTTTCCCCACTTCCTGGAAAGAAGCTATTATTGTTCCCATCCTGAAACCAGGTAAACAACGCACCGCAGCCTCGAGTTACAGGCCTATTGCCTTAACCAGCTGTGTGTGCAAGTTGATGGAACGCATGATCAACAAGCGTCTCACCTGGTTTTTGGAGGAAAACTGCTTGATAAGTAATTTTCAATGTGGTTTTCGCTCCAACCGTTCCACACTGGACCATCTGGTTCAGCTGGAAACACACATTCAGGATGCATTTCTCAACAAGGAACATTTAGTTGCAGTTTTCTTTGACCTCCAAAAAGCATATGACACAACGTGGCGCTTTGGCATCATAAAACAGCTCCATTCTTGGGGCGTGCGTGGCCATATGGCGTACTTTATTAAAAACTTTTTATCCGATCGTTTTTTCCGCTTACGTGTTGGGAACTCCTTTTCGGATCTTCACAAACAAGAGAACGGTGTTCCGCAGGGAAGCGTATTAAGTGTGACTCTGTTTGCCATAGCAGTGAACAGCGTTATGTCAAGCATTGTTGCCCCTGTACATGGTCTACTGTATGTAGATGACCTCACGATCTTTTGTCGCTCACGGAATCTCGCGTCAGCTTCTCGTCAACTCCAACTGACGATAAACCGTTTGGTTGAGTGGTCCTCCCAAACAGGTTTCACCTTCTCATCCGAGAAATCCGTGTGTGTTCACTTTTGTCGTCAGCGTACATGTCATTTCGATCCTGACCTGTACATGGGGAAATCTCCCCTGTGCTTCGTGAATGAGGTCCGCTTCCTGGGCCTCATTTTCGATAAGAAATTAACATGGCTCCCTCACCTTCGCCAGTTAAAATTCTCTTGTCTTCGAGTTCTCAACCTTCTACGCGTTTTATCTCATACTTCTTGGGGTGCTGATAGGACGGTATTGCTTCGCCTATACCGTGCACTCATCAGGTCGAAGCTAGATTATGGATGTGTTGTGTATTCTTCTGCCCGCCCATCTAGACTTCGCATCCTAGACACCGTCCACCATGCTGGTATACGTGTGTGCACTGGTGCCTTTCGGACCAGTCCAGTCGCCAGTTTGTATGTAGAGGCATCTGAGCCGTCGCTGTCTCTGCGAAGACAGCGGCTGGTAGTTAACTACTTCCTCCATCTTCGCTCGATGCCTTCACATCCTTCATTCCACACCATCTCAGACGAGGGTAGGCTGGCAAGGTATCGGCTCCACCCTAGTGTCACTAGACCATTTGGTGTTCGTGCAGACGAGATCCTGTCAGCACTTGGTGTTGACAGTGATCTTCCTGGCGTCTCTCCACTCATTCCGCCTCTTCCTACCTGGGAGTTTCCTGCACCTTCTATCGATTTTTCCCTGACTGCCCTTCCAAAGGCTGAAACACCAATGGTTGTATACCAGCAACGGTTTTTAGAGCTTCGTGCGAAGTACCCCAATTTTAATGTGTTTTACACGGATGGGTCCAAGACAGTCGAATCAGTTGGTTGCGCTTTCTTCCTAGACTCTCAAAGTTTCAGTTTCTCGCTACATCCTGCCTGTTCCATCTTTACGGCAGAGTTGTACGCCATTCTAAAGGCACTGGACTTTGCAGACGTCAATGGGCTGAAGAAAGTCCTTGTGTGCTGCGATTCGACCAGCGTGTTGCAGTCTCTGGATTCGCCGTATTCCCGGCATCCGGTAGCGCAACGCATATTCAGACGGCTTGTGTCCTTATCTGCCAGTGCGGATGTACACTTCTGTTGGGTCCCTAGCCACGTGGGCATCCAGGGGAACGAAGCAGCTGATGCTGCCGCCAAGTTTGCTCATGCAGATGGCGACGTTCTCGTCCACCTTTTGCCAGCTAGCGACCTGCAGAACGTGTTCCGTTGTCGCCTTCTTGACACTTGGCAGGCCGAGTGGGATACGGAAACGGGGAACAAGCTTCACGCTGTTTGGCCCACCATAGGTGCTTGGCGTTCCTCGTCTCGTCCCTCTCGGCGAGAAGAAGTTATTCTTACCCGCATGCGTATAGGACACAGCCGTCTCACGCATGGTCACCTACTTCAAGGGCTAGACCCACCGTTGTGTCGTGCTTGTAATGTTTTATTAAGCATTCGACACATTCTCGTTGAATGTGTCGATCTTGCTTACCTCCGGCAGACTTTTAACCTTTCCGGCTGTTTGTCATCCCTCTTGGGTGATGACAGCAGTATTTTATCACGTGTTTTTAGTTTTTTGCGAAGAGCTGGACTCTTCCACCGTCTGTAAGGAGGTTTTTAGTTTGTTCTGACTTTTTAATGTGTCGTGTTTGTCTCGTGCTGGTCTCTTTACAACCTTGCACTTTTAGTTCTTTCCCAAGGGGCTATCTACACCCCCTTTTTTAAATCTCAGTCAGAATTTTAGATAAGGGGACATTTCCCCGTATATACAGAAGGGGGCGAAATGGCCTTAAGTGCCGACGCACCCATAAATTTTAACTCAATCAATCAATCAATCAATCGTTCACTCTCCCGCTTAGTCAAAAGCCAAACAACCAAGCGTGATGCACACATCGAAGTTTGTCCAAGGTGTTTAACTGTATTCGACAATCGTAACCAACGTAATTACCATTTCCAAAATCAAGAAATTGCCAAACAAAAACTTGCTGAACGGGGTGTAAGGGGTGATTTTCCACGTAGTACACCTAACTGTCAACCTCACTTCCACGTTAGTACACCCTGGACTGCGTTTTGCAGACGAACGAGGCTCTGGCGACTGGCACTCTTGCCAGTATAATTTTGTGTGTCTTGTCCTGTTTTTTGTCCTTTTGTGTGCTGAGTGCACCTTTACAGCCTCAGCTTTTAACGAAAGTCAGAACATTTTAAGCTTTTAAGATTTTACTTATGCAACGTTAGAGTTGTTCTTTGTAAAGATAAGTGGCTGGACCCCGTATAATGTGACGGGTGCAAAATAGCCTAAGTGCTGACGCACCCAAAATTGCAAAATCAAATCAAATCAAAAAAACTTGCTGAACATAAAGTCTACTGTGGAGTCAACAGACCGGCTCGCATGTTGATGCCCAAAGCAAATGATTTGATTTGATTTGATTTGATTTTAAAATCGTGGGAGCGTCAGCACTTAGGCTATTTTGCTCCCGTCACATTATACGGGGGCCAGCCCCTTATCATTACAAAGAAACACTCTAACGTTGCATAATTAAACATGTTAAAATGATCTGACTTCTGTTAAAAGCTGAGGCTGTAAACGGGCACTCAGCACACATAAGGACAACACAAACAAAATTATACTGGCCATGGGGCCAGTCGCCAGAGCCTCGTTAGTCTTCAGTCCAGGGAGCACTAACGTGGAAGTGAGGTTGACATTTGGGTGTACTGCGTGGAAGGTCACCCCTTACACCTTCCAAAGTAAATGAATTCGAAGAATTTAAAAAGCACAAGGCCTTGTTGGAACATCCGGCTGTTATCATTGCGGACTTTGAGGCTTTTCTCAAACCAATGTCTTGTTGCGATCCGGATCCCGAATTTTCTTCCATAACACCGTACCAGCTTCATGATTCAAATAGTTTTGGATATGTTGTTGTTTGGCAGGATAGGATAGGTTAACCATATATATATCGCGGACCGAATGTTATTGAACTCTTTTTCAAAAAGATGGTGGAGGAGGTTGAGAACATTGGCAGCTTCTTATGCCAATCGAAATCAATGCTTCCATTATCCAGCAATGAACTTCAATCTTACAATTAAATTGAAACGTGTCCGGTGTGTGATCAACATTACACGGATGAGAATCGGAAAGTATTTCACCATAATCATTTCACCGGGAACTACATTAGTGGAATCTGTAACACCTGCAACCTCAAGATGCAGAAGCCCAAATTCGTACCAATATTTTTCATAATTGATCTAATTATGATTTCTATTTCTTAATTAGGAATCTTGGATACGATACGCAAAAAATAGATATTCTTGCTCAAAACGAAGAGCGTTATATTTCTATCAGTAAGAAAGTTAAGATTCCAGGAACGAATGAAATCATAGAGATGAGGTTTCTAGATTCTTTTAGATTCCTATCGGCAAGTCTCGATGCTATAGCGAGTAAACTTACTGACGAACAATTTAAAATTACAAGAGCTAGTTTTCCCAACATACACCTAGAACTGATTAAACGTAAAGGCATTTATCCTTACGAATATGTAACCGATGAATCTAAATTTGACGATAACACTCTCCCACCTCGAAAAGAATTCTTCAGTCAACTGAAAAAAACTAGAATTGCAAATACGAACATGCGAACATGCGAAATTAATATGGAAGGAATTGAGATGCAATACTCTCGGCGATTATCACGATCCATATCTCAAATTAGACGTAACAATACTTGCTGATGTTTTCCAAGTGTTTAGAAAAACAGCAATAAATATTTATAAATTAGATCCAGCATACATTACAGTCTTCCTGGTTTGGCGTGGTCTGCTATGTTGCTCCAGACCAGGATCAAGCTGGAATTGATATCGGACGTGGACATGTTACTTTTTATAGAAAGGGGGATACGTGGGGGGATGAAGCAATGCTCGCAGAGACATGCTAAAGCAAACAATATTCACGTGTCTGAGAATCAATACGATGCAAATCGACCATCGAATTACATATTTTATCTGACGTAAATAATCTCTATGGATTCGCAAAGATACAAAAACTTCCATACGGAGGATTCGAGTGGATAGATCCCATTTCAATTGATATTAATCATTTCGACGATAATGAATTTAGTCTGTTCATTGAGGTGGACATTGAATTTCCAAAAAAATTTGCATGATATTTTTTCCGATTTACCTCCGGCTCCCGAAATTAAATGTCTACCTGATTCTAATCAAAGCAAGCTTATGTTAACTCTGGAGGGAAAAGAGAGATATGTCGTCCACTACAAGAATCTCCAGTTTTTCATTGGGAAGGGTGTTCAGGTAGTAAATGTGAGAAGAATTCTCAAGTTCAAAGAATCTCCATGGTAAAAATTTTATATTGAGACCAACACGAGACACAGAACAGCTGCTATTTCAGAATTAGATAAAGATTTTTATAAATTAATGAATAATGTCGTTTATGGAAAAACGATGGAGAACGTCAGAAAGCATGTAGACATAAAATTGGTTTCAGAATACAATAAATGTAGGAATTTAGTATCTAATCCTAGATTCAAATCGCGAAAAATTTAGAACGAGAATTTAACACTTTTTAATCTAGATATAAAATTGATAAAATTCAGAAAACCTATTTACGTTGGTGCAACAGTTCTCGACTTGTCAAAAATTTACATGTTCGAATTTTATTATATTATGAAACCCTTCTATAATGATAAGCTGTCAATTTTGTACATAGACACCGATAGTTTTATTTATGACATACAAACACCTAACCTCTACGAAGATCTTAAACATCCTTCCATGCTTGTGTATTTCGACACTTCTTCCTATCCTCAACCCAACAGATTTGGAATTCCTTCCCACAAGAAGGTTCTCGGCAAATTGAAAGATGAGTGTAACGGTAATATTATTGTTGAGTTCGCTGTTTTGCATTCGAAGATGTATACATTCAGAACAGAGCGCAGCGTCACGAAGAAAGCAAAAGGAACGTGCAAAGATACCGTGGAAACCAAACTAACATTCCAGGATTATATTTGTTGTAATTTTCACGAGGAAATACTTCATTTCTGCCATTCTTCAGATACACATTTTTAACTTTACAATTATCAAACTGACTGCTATATTTTTCCTGATTGTCATCTCTCCCTGTCTGAGACAGCAAAGCTACAAACTCTGGCATGTCATATTGCAAAAATTGGAACTGATTAGTAAGATCAAATTCAAACAATTTACCCTCCACTGACTTCTGAATGCATTGATAAGTATGAAATTGAATCGGAATTTGAGGATTTTTCAAAATGTTGGCTTTGTATTTGAGAGCATAATGCGATTCATATTCAACTATAGGCATTCGCAACTCCATAGACTGGATCACACATTTCGCAGCTTCGGGTAAACTGGCCTCATTAGTTGTTCCATCTGCATTCAAAGTTTTGTATCTCATGATGGCATTATGATCATTGGGTGCTCTGCGAAATATGACACTCAAACCACCTTTCCACATAATTTCGTTATAATCAGAGAAAAATCCAAATAGCAATCTCATGGGGAACAGTACTGTGCGACTTTTTGCTTGAATTTTTGTTCCAGCATCGAACCCACCAACTTTATAAGATGCACTCTCTGATTTGGACAGTTTCAATGTCCCTACTGTAGTGGATGTAATTCCAGGGCAATCAATCCTGTCAATTACTGTACCATGCTTCCTAACTTCAATTTGAGAAAATAAGAATGGAAAAATATTTTCGATAAGTTTTACATTAGCCCCAGTGAGGGGATATTCTTCACCATTACTTTGTTTTACAATATCAAATTTTATATACAGATCAGATCTATGTGGATGAATGAACCCATCCCCCACCGCGATGTCATACTGTATCTCTTTGTTGGGCTAATTCAAATTTGCAAATGTCCTCCTGTTTGGAGGGAAGGACTGGAATTCATAACTCTCGATATTTTCCATCTTGGTATTTATTTATATATTTTAAATATTAATTTCTATTATCGCAGTGCTATTAGCACCGGCAAAATCAATGATTTCATTTTTCTCATTTGTAATAGTTATTTCTATGTAATTAACTTTACCAATAGAAACAGGGAAATAGACTGGTCGGATTGAGGAATAGAAGATTGGTTCCATAAATTCAGAATTCGGTTTAAATGTAGCAATGATACCTGTCTCCTTGTGGCTGCCAATCGAATTTTCTTCTGCTTTGATAATCATACCTTTGGCAGTGTTACAGTGAATATTCAATGTCTCAATAGCTAAGAATTTTGGTATAAATTTACCTATGTGCCTAATACCTGGTTCTAATTTGCTATTGTTCTCGAATCCTAAGAGTTCTCCCATGGTAGATAAGTCCATTGTTTCATTGGTAGTTACAATCTCTACTCTGTGTGTAACATAATTTTGAGAAAGCAAGACAGTGTTTGGAAGTTCAAATTGTAAAGTAGATAAGTTATACTGTCCGGGAGGAATAATTGTTTTTTCATTACCTACTAATATAGTATTGTTGTAGGTAGTTACATTCGGAATCAGATACATACTGTAGAATGCTCTCAGAGCTATGGATTTTGGATAGATAATATCATTGTGAAGATGTAGTTTCAAAACCGAAGTCTCGCTGGAGAAATGGAAAATTCCCATATTTAATATATAATACAGCTTTTTGAAAATCTTTTAATTTGATGTTTGGTATTTTATTTAAAATTCTGAGCATCGTAATGCAAACATGGCCACATATAATTTGATCGAAATCTTGAAAACGATCGTCGTTGTAATAAATTTTAACATGTTTCAAGTAACGAATTAATTCTGTAGGGGGTACCCCTCCGAAAGAATCGAAAATAAAAGCTTTGTCATTTTGTTTATAATAGCATATCCAGTGAGTACCTAGGTTTTCGGACTTGTCCAAATTCACCACGCCACGTTCTCGAGAGTGAGAACTACCTTTAGGGAGAGAATCAGACATAAAAAAACCCCTGAAGTGTTTAATTTTAAATATTTTAATTAAAGATTCAATATCTTGGTTGGTAAGAGCTTTTTTTTTTGATTTTCTGAGTGCTCTAGACTTCACACCTTGCCTATTTTTTTCTCCATGGCAAGTTTATGACGCTTTGCTCTTCTAGTTCTGCCTTATTTTTTTCGAATCAATTACAGTTTTGGCAATAGCAGCACTACCCCCAGTCAAGCTCCCAACTGCCCCCAATGCAGCCAGGATAGCTGGAATGCTGAATATGAATCCACCACTGTGTGTTTTCTTTCTTGTATTTTGCAATCGTTTTAATTGTGCCGTACTGGGTAATAATTTCATTCCATTTCCTTTGGCTCTACATTGCCTCTTTTTTTCTTGTTGTTTTTTAGTTAAAATCGAATCAAGTTTTAAATTTTTAAGATCATGATACGGTATTTGGTACACAACTCCTTTTGGTTTCATGTTGTTGTTGTTGTTGTTATTATTTTTCAGGGTATTTATATTACAAACCCCACCCTAATTTTTGTTTTGTATTCATAGCAATAGTTGTACCCAATGCTGTTATTTTTTCACCCAATGATGCATCTCTGCTTGTTAATCTTCCAAAAGCTGCCTCTTCCAGTTTTTGATCAGCCACATGACGATCATTCAGATTTTTGTGTGTGTTGTATGCAATATCATGTTCTTTACAAGCTACATCCAGAGGATTAATACCCCTGTCCCCTCTTTGTATTCGTTTCTCAAGTTTTGTACCAGGACCACAATATTGGTAACCAGGTACATGTAACTCGAACGGAAGGTTATTAATAATATCATTTACTAAACTTCGACCCTCTGATATATTACAGAATTTAGTAGGAAAAGTATTGATAATTTTAATTAAGTATCCTATACCTTTAGGATCGTTTACAATAAAATTAGCTAATTTGTCACTAATCATGTTTACAATACCTATTTTCTCATTATGGAAATTATTGTTCCCAGCATTTTCCTCTCCTGCTATAACCAGCAACCTAGCCATAAGTTTTCTCACATCGTTTATCCATACAAATTCGTTAGGTAAAGTATTGTATTGTTTTATACCACTACCGGTTTTTAGTTGATTCCAGATAGGTTTAATCAGATTGTTGTACTTATCCCCGCTGCTCGATTTTACACGCTTTTGACTAGCATCGTTATTTTGGTACAAAGCATGAGAGAGTGTCAAAATTTCAGAGTAACTTTGATAATCATCGTCTGTAAAATTTTTTGGTTGTTTTTTGGTAATGAGCTCCCATAGCCCTACGGTACAAGGATATATGGACCAGCTGTTTCTCCCACCCAAGTTAATTTTTGTTATCCCCTTCAAATGTTACTTTAGACTTTGCCAATTTTCCATACTACGCCTTTATTACCCTCCATAGTTGGATACAATCCAAATACTTCATCTTTTTCGAATTTTCCTGTACTCAAATAATCCCTTGCCAGGGGACCCAACTCGATTTTCTCTGATTCTTCTATAGCTACTTTAGCAGGTGGTTCCTTAAGTACCAGAGGAGTGTGGATACTAGATAATGGCGTAGGAGGAAAATCTGCATAATTTTTAGCAGTAAGAGGTACCAATTCATTGATGAGGTTTTTATTTTGTTCTGTCACACTCTTAATCTCTTTACCAAGACCACTGATAGCATCGATAATAGGTTGGTCTTGACGCTTGTGTTGTTCGTAAAAACCTCGATTCTCTGATTTCCAACCTTTGAAACGTTTGGACAAGTACTCTCGTAATTTCAAATTATCTTCTATTTTATGTTTTGTCATTTTTTTGTTTTTTTGATTAGTGGTTATTTTATATCGTTTCAACGTTAGAAAGTCGTTGATTTTATTTCTAAATTTACCATTGTTAGGTTTACGAGTCATGTCGATAGTAACAAATCGAAAATCGTCGCTGTTCCAACAAAATGAACAGAATTTTGAAAATTGGTTGTAATTTAAGTCTCCTCCCACATAATCATCGTATACATGTTTCAAATTAGTATGATCTTGACGAAACAAACAAATTAAGTTTGTATTATCTCGTAGTAATTGTTTGGGAATTTTGGAATAAGTTTCAGCTAAATAAAAGCAGTCTATTTCTTTGTGACGACCCTGTGAAAAAAATTCTAATTCCATTCTGATTTTCCAGAATAACATCAAACACCACAACAGAATTTTTCAAACATTGATCGAGAGGTTTTATTGTTGATGCAAATGTAGCTATGCCCAATCCCTCGTACAGCTTCATGAGTTGTTGGTATTTCGGTTGTTCTAAACTCTTTGAGAATACATACAAGTGTCTATTTTTCCAATCTAGCCAATTGGGGGCAAGCAAGAAATTATCAACCAGCAAAGTGGTTTTTCCACAACCTGATGGGCCTGCAATAAGACATCTTATGTTATCATGTAACAACTCTCCATTTTTTTATTAGTTTCCGCTACACCTGGTAAACGCTGTACCACATTCCATGTTGGTGTCAAAGAATCACCTGGTTTGCTTCTATCCAACTTTTGTCTGACAGACCTAGCCATTTCACTCACAATTTATTATTTTTCTTCTTCAACATTTTCTCGATTAGATATTTTGAATTTGAATTTAAAATTTTGGGAGCGTCAGCACTTAGGCTAATTTGCTCCCGTCACATTATACGGGGTCCAGCCCCTTACCATTACAAATTACAACTCAACCGTTGCATAACTAAAAACTTTAAAACCTTAAAATGTTCTGACTTCTGTTAAAAGCTGAGGCTGTAAACGCGCACTCAGCACACACAAGGACATAAAACAGGACAACACACACAAAATTATACTGGCCATAGCGACAGTCGCCAGAGCCTCGTTAGTCTTTAGTCCAGGGTGAACTACGTGGAAGTGAGGTTGACTTTTGGGTGCACTACGTGGAAGCAGCACCCCTTACACCCCTCGATTAGATATGTATCTCGATATTTTGTTTTACTAAGTTCCTCTTCAGAGTATCTCCCTTTCAATATTTTGTTATACTTATCTTTTATGATATATGTATTTCTATTCCCTGGTAAAACTTGAACCACTGAGAATAACTCTGTACTCCAATTTTTAGTAAAACCTTTTTCGAATAACTGTTTATATTTACTGACTTACTTGATCTCCTATTTGGCTTCTTGATAGTGTATGTATATTTTTTTTACAATAAACAGTAGAAATGAATCTTTGCTCATCAGATTTGGTTACCTCAGCAGGATTCATGTAAATAGTACTGTGTACTGTATTGTTGTAATCATGAACTTACCTTACCATCCGGCGCTACAGCTCGTGTCGGGCCATGACCTCCTCCACTATGTCCCTCCATTTCTCTCTGTCCTGGCATTTCTGTTTCCATCTTGTTACTCCTATCTTGTTTAGGTCCGTGCATACTTCTTCCTTCCATCTGCTTCTAGGTCTTCCTTTCCTTTTAGTTGAATATAGCTTACTCTCTATTATTCTTCTCGGCATGACATCTTTTGGTAGGCGATATACATGTCCTATCCAGCTGATTCTCCTGGCTTTAATGAAGCGAACTATATTTTTATGTTTTATTAGTTCCTCTAGTTCATGGTTGTATTTTATTCTCCATCCTGTTTCTTCTCTAGTTGGTCCAAATATTTTTCTTAATATTGCTCTTTCAAATACCATTAGCCTTCTTTCTGTGTCTTCGGTCAACGTCCAAGTTTCGGCTCCATGTGTTACTACTGGCCTAATTAATGTATTGTATATTTTCATTTTTGGTCTTATTATCTTACTTTTCAGCACATTTCTATTCGCATAATATGCTCTATTTCCTGCTCTGATCCTTCCTTCTACGCATCTTCCTATGTTATTTATTTCATTTATTTGATTTCACAGGTATTTGAATTCATGTACTACCTCGAACTTCTTATTACCTATCTCTATTTCATTTCTTCTTTCTGGTTTTCGTGCTATTTTCATATATTTTGTTTTATTTATATTTACTTCTAGGCCCATTTCCTTAGTATAGTTCTCCATGTCGTTAAATACTTGTATTAACTTATTCATAGATCTTGCAATGATTGCTATATCATCGGCATAAGCGCAGATTTGTGAGCTTTTATTAAAGATGGTACCTCTTTGGTCAATGTGTTTTATAGCATCATTCAATGCTATATTAAAGTGTAGTCGACAATCCGTCCCCTTGTTTTACACCTTTGTCAAATGTAAACTCTTCACTGAGTTGTCCTTTTACTTTTACTCTTGCTGAGGTGTCCATCAGAGTGATCTGTACAAGTTGTCTTAATTTTTTGGGTATACCAATTCTTTCCATTGCTTTAATTAGTTCTTCTCTTTGTACACTATCAAAGCCCCCTCCATGTAGGACTGCCTTGACGGGGCGAGGGGGCTTAGTAGGGAGGTCAATTTCATCTCATCATTTCACCCATTCTTCATATCCATATCTCACGTTTTTCACCATTCCATCACGTCATTCATCTCCATATCTTTGACCTCCCTCTAAGAAACTAAGGTAGGGAGGTCATTTTCATCTCATCATTTCACTCATTCTTCACATCCATATCACGTTTTCACCATTCCATCACGTCATTCATCTCCATATCTTTGACCTCCCTATAACTAAGGGTCCTGCTAGAGGAGACAACCTAGATAAAAAAACCCTATCCCAAGGTGTGAGTTGCACGTGCCGATGGGACAGTGTTGGCTGCAGGGGTAGGTGCAGTCGCGAACGTGGCCTCGGGGATTTCGGTTTGGTCCTCGAGTAGCCTCCATTTTTGGGGGTAGGCCTTCCTCGGCATAGAGGGCATGTCGAGGCGACAATCTATGGACCCTCCTATATAAATTTATTTTGTATATGGGTACAAAAAACAACTCAAACGGGGGGAAACCCCCAAAACGAGCGCGGCCTTCGAGCCCGCTCCAAGTAGTGGAAAAGACAAGTAACGTGCCACGTTACCTTGTTATCAGTATTGATGAGAAGACCGAGAGTAACGATGAATCTGCAACAACAAAGAAACACGGAGCTGCTACATTGAAGGACTTGTCACCATTCCTTATCAAGAAACAGCTAGACTACGCCGGTGGTTCCGATGTTCCAGAAATAAAGAAGCTGAGAAACGGGAGTCTACTTATCCAGACCAGCACAGATCGCCAGACCAACAACCTTTTGAAGTTACGATCTTTGGGCCACTTCACTGTTAATGTTGAACCCCATCGTCAACTTAACAGTAGTAAAGGGGTGATTCACCACTGGGATCTGCAAAATGCTGAGGAGGAAGAGATCCTTGAAGCACTCTCAGACCAACATGTCACCGCAGTGCAGCGAATCAAGACGCGAAAATCCGGAGAACTTGTGCCAACTGCTTCGATTATACTAACATTCCAAACGACCACTCTCCCAGATATTGTACGGGCTGGATATTTGAGACTTAAAGTCCGGCCATACATCCCTAACCCGATGCGATGTTTCAAATGCCAGCACTTTGGGCACACTCAGCCTTCCTGCAAGGCCACTACCGCCCTTTGTGGTAAGTGTAGTCTGCCTGATCATGGGACCGAACCTTGTTCTTCAGGTCCCAAATGCATTAACTGCCAAGGCGAGCACCCAGTCTGGCATCGTGACTGCCCCTCTTTCCAACAAGAGAAGAAAATCAGAGAGTTGGTCGTCACAGAAAAAATCTCTGCTGGTGAAGCAAAACAACGTCTCCGTGAAAGCATACGCACCACTTTAACTGTGCCATTCGCTACAGTTGCTGCAGCTGCTCTTACCCGTCGAAGTATAGGTGTACAAACCAGCGACGTGTCCACTCAAACTACAACGCTTCCCGTAGTAGCCCGCCCTGCTTCGAGGAAAACAGCAACCACTCCTCGCTCCACAGAGAAGAAGTTCAAGCAGGTGCATAGCAAGGATTACTTTCTCAAGTCCAGTAGCTCTCCAGTGAGGTTGGCGGCCACCACCCTGAAACTTAAGGCGCAGCTGAAAGCTGCCCGGCGGGCGCTCAAAGCACCCGCCCCCACTCCTCCTCCCTCATCCCCTTCGCCCTCTGTGTCCTTACCCGAGGACATGATACAGGACGAAGCCGCGGATAAAGAATTTATCGAGGTGACAGGGCCTAGAAATAGAGTACGCCTTAAAAGGTAACAATCACACCTACAGCTATGGCTTATTGTCTCCAATGGAACCTTAACGGTTTCCGTACACATCTCGAGGAACTGCAAATTCTAATATCTGAATTTGACCCTGCCATTATATCTCTCCAAGAGACACATTTTCGTCCAAATGAATCAGTGATTCTGAACGGATACACGCTTTACCGCACCAACAAGCTTCCTGAGGGTCGTCGTGCACACGGTGGTGTTGCAATCGGTGTTCGAGATAACATCCACTCAACGCCAATCTTTCTCACCACCCCCCTCCAAGCTGTCGCCGTGCGGGTCCATCTACCACAGCCAATATCTGTGTGCTGTGTCTACATCACAAGGGAGGAGCGATTCTCTCTTGAGGACCTCCTTGCTATATTCGAACAACTTCCGTCTCCTGTAGTTCTTTTGGGCGATTTTAATTCCTACCATCGTTTGTGGGGCTCCGTTCGTACAGACCCCCGGGGTCAAATTGTAGATCAATTCCGTGAGGCATCAGATTTAACGTTGCTGAATGATGGGACTCCCACATATTTCAGCCCTTCCTCTGGCACATATTCTGCGTTGGACTTGTCCTTCTGCAGTCCCAGCCTTGCTCCTACCACATCTTGGAGCGTTCATCCTGATCTCTGTGGGAGTGATCACTTCCCTCTCATTCTTACCTTCGAACATCTTCAGCAATCACGTGAACAACACCCTCACTGGAATCTCAGTCGGGCCGACTGGGAAGCCTTCGAGCGTGCAGTGGACCTTGAAGTCGATCTTGCGTCGACTTTACCACCAATCGCCGCCTTAGATGTCTTTGTGTCAGGAGTGCCTGATGCTGCACGCACCTCCATTCCACATCCCAGTGGACCTGCGAGGCGACGCCCAGTCCCCTGGTGGACTGCGGAGATCGGTGCAGCCATCAAGGACCGCAATCATGCTCTCGATCGATTTAATAGTAACCACACTGCCGCAAACCTTGAGCAGTTCCGCATTAAACGTGCCCGTGCCCGTCAGCTCAATCGAGCCAGTAAGAAGGCGTGCTGGGTCCAATACGATGGGTCCAAGACAGTGGAATCAGTTGGTTGCGCCTTCGTCCTAGACTCTCAAAGTTCCAGTTACTCGCTTCATCCTGCGTGTTCCATCTTTACGGCAGAGTTATACGCCATTCTAAAGGCACTGGACTTTGCAGACGTCAATGGTCTGAAGGAAGTCCTTGTGTGCAGTGATTCGACCAGCGTGTTGCAGACCCTGGATTCGCCGTATTCCCGGCATCCGGTAGCGCAACGCATATTCAGACTCCTTGTGTCCTTATCAGCTAGTGCGGATGTACACTTCTGTTGGGTCCCTAGCCACGTGGGCATCCAGGGGAACGAAGCAGCTAATGCTGCCGCCAAGTCTGCTGATGCCGATGGCGATGTTCTCGTCCACCTTTTGCCTGCTAGCGACCTGCAGAACGTGTTCCGTTGTCGCCTTCTTGACACTTGGCAGGCCGAGTGGGATACGGAAACGGGGAACAAGCTTCACGCTATTAAGCCCACCATAGGTGCTTGGCGTTCCTCATCCCGTCCCTCTCGGCGAGAAGAAGTTATTCTTACCCGCATGCGTATAGGACACAGCCGTCTAACGCATGGTCACCTGCTCCAAGGGCTGGACCCTCCGTTGTGTCGTGCTTGTAATGTTATGTTAAGCATCCGACACATTCTCGTTGAATGTGTCGATCTTGCTTACCTCCGGCAGACTTTTAACCTTTCCGGCTGTTTGTCATCCCTCTTGGGTGATGACAGCAGTATTTTATCCCATGTTTTTAGGTTTTTGCGAAGAGCTGGACTCTTCCACCGTCTGTAAGGAGGTTTTTAGTTTGTTTTTTCTGACTTTTTAATGTGTCGTGTTTGTCTCGTGCAGGTCTCTTTACAACCTTGCACTTTTAGTTTTTTCCAAGGGCCTATCTACACCCCTTTTTTAAATTTTAAGTCAGAATTTTAGATAAGGGGACATTTCCCCGTATACATGGAAGGGTGCGAAATGGCCTTAAGTGCCGACGCACCCACAAATTTTAATTCAATCAATCAATCATGTACACTATCAAAGGCCTGTTTGAAATCTACAAATAGCATATGTAGTTTTCTCCCATGTTCATAATGTTTCTCTAATATTTGTCTAATTACAAATATTTGGTCTATGGTGCTCTTATTTTCCCGGAATCCTGCTT
This sequence comes from Lepisma saccharinum, assembly GCF_977018435.1. Classification (NCBI taxonomy): domain Eukaryota; kingdom Metazoa; phylum Arthropoda; class Insecta; order Zygentoma; family Lepismatidae; genus Lepisma; species Lepisma saccharinum. The sequence goes on from NW_028142891.1 coordinate 4,661,472, forward strand.
GGTACTCTCCAAGGATGGGTTCAATTATTTCCTGTATCCTTTTATTTAATATGCTCGAGAATATTTTATATCCAACATTTAACCCGGTGCCGCATGTTGTGCCATATCAGGGACATACCGTTTTTTCCGTTCTAGGGTTTTCACATTTTACCTCTCTTCAACTACATGTGCATGAGGCTGTTCGTTATGAATGTGTTACTCGGTCCGCAGGAACTGGTGCCACCTTGTGGCTAATTTCTGAATTACAGCGCGCCAAATGTTCTGTTGTGCTCTTCGTGTGGACGTGAAGTTGATGGACAAAAATAATAATTTTTTTTTCAGTGATTATTTATTTCTGACCAATAAGAACTATATACATTTTGTTCCTGAACATTCTTGTTCGATTTACAATTGTTTTATACAATTATTTGTTACGCATAGTGTGAGAACTTGGTTTTCTGTGTTTGTGCCACATGTGGCACATTGTGCAATAGAGGTCATGGATCCAAATTCCTTTTATGGGCGAAAGAATCTCCTTAGAACATTTTCAAATGAGTGGCAACTGCCTAGTAGCAGTGAAGATTCTGACTTGTCTTGCTCTGATGATGATCCTGAATGTAAGTATAATTTTATTTATTTTGTATATTGTTGTATAATCATGATAAAAGTAATAGAAATACCACAATGAAAACCATTGCAATCACAAAACGATAAATTGTCATCAAATATAAATGATTAAGTATGCAGTTGTCCTTCCTAGGTTTATAGAAATGATGAAATTTATCATATTATGATAATGATATGATATCATATTATCACTGATAATTATATCAAATTTGTAAAGCATGGTGGAATTTATTTTTTGCAGGTTATACAAATAATAATAATAATAATAATTCCACTCAGGTAAAACAGCGGTAGCAAAAAATCAGGCGAGGCTAGGCTGACTCGGTAGCTCAGTGGTTAGAGTAATGGCACGGTATGCCAGAGACCCGGGTTCGAGTTCTGGTCGAGCCTGCATTTTTCGCTGAAAATTTCTACGTAGGACATCTCCTGTGCGTGCCTATCTAAAATAATTTCATATTGATTGAAATTACATTGCTTTCAAATTTGTTGCATGTTTAGACAATATAAATCCTAATTACTCGTATTCTTTATTCCAGATGTACCTGAAAATGATGACTGTACTAGCAGTGATGATGATTCACAAAGTATGGAAGATGTTGAAATAAAGTCATCCAATGAAGAACCAGCTGCAGGATCTTCCTCCGAGGGTTGTCAACAATCTACAAGAGCTGTAGATGGAAGACGCATAATATGGAAGCACAATTACCTCCAACATTCGGCTAGTGACACATTATTTTCAGGTGTTACAGATTTGCCCCAGTGTGTTTCTGCTCTCAAAAGTCCATTTGATTTATTTTCCTTTTACTTCACACCTGAACTGATAGAACTGATTGTGAGTAGTATGATTTGTGCTATTATAAACTCGAGAAAGTATGAACCCCCCTCAGGCAGATTTGGCTACACTTAAAACTTGCTCAGCATGCCCATATGAGCTTTTTACTCAAGTGTGGTACTCCGTCTAATCCAAGATTTTTGTAAAAATGCCCTCGGGAATTTCCCGGGAAAGTATGACCCCCCTCAGATTGATTTGGCTACACTTACAAAAACTGCATCTGTGAGATTGTTGTCCATAAGCTTGTTAAAAATAAGCCCCTTTTGATATTGTTTTTGGCTACACTTAAAACTAGAGCAAACGTATTAACACACCCACACACACACACACACACACACACACCCACACACACCCACCCACACAAGTAGTGTAATTGATACTATAACCAGCACCACTTATAGGTGTAGAAAAGAAGAGGTTATTTGATTAAACAGCCCGATTTGCCCACACTTAAAATTATGCCAAAATCCTCTTATTCCCCATTTCTTCAAGTGTGATATGCTCTTAATCCCCAAGAATTTTGAATCCTAGTGTAGAAAAGAAGAGTTCATATGCCCCGATTTGCCCACACTTAAAATTATGTCAAGAGGGGGCATATAGCCCAATCGGCCATGTGTGTACATATTTAAATCTAAAGAATTTTGAATTCTAGTGTAGAAAAGAAGAACTCCCCTCAGACAGATTTGCCCATGTGTGTAAAAGCTACATCTCTCAGTTTGTTGTCCATAAACTTGTTAAAAATATGCCCCTCTTGATATTTTTTTTGGCTACACTTAAAACTAAGGCAAAATGCCACACACACACACACACACACACACACACACACACACACACCTACACACACACCCACCCACCCACCCACCCACCCACACACACACACACACACACACACACACACACACACACACACACACACACAAAGCACATTGTTGAACCCAACTGATATTTTTTATTAAGTATAGAGTTTTGATTTGAACACCAGAAATTTTATATAAATACCAAAGCCAAAAATATTAACACACATACACACACACACACACACACACACACAAAGCACACTACTGAACCCAACTGATATTTTTTATTAAGCATAGAATTTTGAATTGAAGCCCAGGAAATTTTTTATAATAAACAACAACAAAAATGCCTAATCAAAAATATTGTAATCAATGCAATGAGAATATATCCAGCCCCAATTGGGTTAAGCACCAAAAGAATTGTAATCCAGATAAAAGCAGAATTCTCACAAAAACATGCCCAAAATGCCATAGAAAATATAGCATGAAATATTTCTCTTATACTTGTTCTGCACAGTCATCAACATTTCCAAACAAAATTGAATGGAAATATTTGTGTGATTGCCCTGTATAACTTAGATTGCAAGGCCATATTTTGTAATTTTCTAGACCAGGAGCTAGACCCTGTGCACCAGAAACAGGCCATAAAATGCCTCTCCACAAATTATGTGAGCATCATGGAGCACACAATACACTTTACAATTTTGAGAATCTCAATTTAAATTCAGGAACAAGAGATTTGGATTTGATGTATCTAGAAATATCCCTTTTTTCAAAAAATGTTTGCATCTTGAATCAACCTGCAAACAAAATTACATGTTAGGCTGGGCTATCTCAACAGCAGAGGCATGCAGCTTAGTGGTTTCCCGCACTCACACTCTGTAAATACATTCCATGATTTTATTATCCTATTAAAGCACCCAATGCTGCAATTTTTAAATTTTTGCTGAAGAAGATACATGATTATCTCAGTCATGTTCAACATCTGAGAATTGTATGCATCAAAATATTGCAGGTGATGATTAAAATCTGCACCACTATACAACATTCCACTATCTGTTGTAACAAATTCTGCCTTTTGGAACCTATCCAGATGCATCATCAAAAATCTAAAATGTTTCCAGTTTGAGCTCTGATTGGGAAGAATCTCAAAATCATAGAATCTCCCCACACTTGCATGATTGGAAAACCATGCCCCATAATAGGAAGAAACAATACAATAATAAAAAATAACAAACTGTCCCACAATTCTCCTGCAAGAATTATACTTGTGGCACTCAAAATCAGTGATGTATCTCAAGTTTAGATATTTGAAGCTTTGTGTGCTGTGCAGTGCCCAGTGGAACTCTGTTTCATTATTGATTGAAACTAAATCATACTCTGAGAGTGTTGAGAATCTAATTTTGAAATCAGGAAGAAGAGATTCAGATCTAATATATTTTGCAACATCTCTTCTGTCAAAAAATGACATGAGCATTGATCATATTGTGCACCTACACAATTGTGGAGAGCAATCATGTAGATATAAACAGAAATTGTACATGGCTCTGTGTACCTCCCGATCAGAATTTGAGGTTGAGATTTGAAGATTGCAAAAAATTGCAGTTTAAAGGTTCAAAATATCTCAAATCATGAAATTTTATCTTCAAACTCAGCAAATACAGAATAATCTCATTTGCATTTATGACCCCTGAGATATATTTTTCCCTTCTAAATAAATCCGCACCAGAAAACACCAAGCCTGTATCTGTGGTTACAAATTCAAAATCATCATAGGAATTCAAATAAGTATCATAATTTAAATGTTTCCAGTTCTCAGATATGTCAAATGGGATATGAAAACAATACATTGATTCAAAATATTTTGTTGTGAACCAATAATTTTTTCTGTAACAATCATAAAAACCTACAAACAGCCCAACAATTCTCCTGTGCAACAGATATAAGTATTTTTCCTTCTTGCCCAACAATCCCAGATGTATGCATCCAAATTCATGGTCACTGTCAAGCACCCACCTAAATTCTGTCTCATTTCTAACTGCAAACACATCATATTCACATAAATCGGAAAATGCAAGCTTGAACCTTTCCAACAGTGATTCCGATTGTATATATCGTGACAAATTCCTTCTCTCAAAAAACATTGCAACAAGTGCTGTGTGTTATCCTTCTAAAACAATGACACATTCAAAAATGCAAAGCTGTAATTTTTTAAGAGCATGCCCAACACTATGCTTAACAATATTGTTCCTTTGTTGCTGATAATCCCGATTTATTTCCAAATCACACTGATCGGGATACATGTTTGCTGAACAATATTGCAAAATTGGAACTGTAACAACTATGTATGTATTATTGGGAGCTTAGATAATTGTTCCCCACACCTGCTTGTTTCATTCCAAGAGGTTTTGTCTAGGCACAGTGCAAGGCACTTACTGCTGCAATTTCTGAATTTTTGCCCCAGAAAATACAGAACAAGCTTATTCAGGCATTTGTGCTTTATATACCCAACAAGATCCGGGTGGAAATCATCTGCACTGAACAAGTGCCCATCATCTGTGGTCACAAATTCAATATTCCTATTAAACAGATTGGGATTGGAAATTATTCTGTTCAAAAATTTAAAATGCACCCAATTTAAGCTCTGATCAGCCATGAGCTCTAAATCATAATCTTCATACCCATCACAACAATTGCTGTACCAACATTCATCAAACAATTTCAACCTGCAGAAATAATAATAGCTCCCAGTGTGGTGATGCACAAACAATCCACAAATTCTCTTAAACTTGTTGTACATAAATTTTTCAAACTTGCTTACATCCTTCAGTGACAAGTATTGAGAATTCTTGTCACTGTTAAGAACCCAGTGCATTTCAGTCTCATTCTGAACTGCAAACAAATTATACTCGGACAGGTTCAGGAACCTAAGCCTAAAATCTTGAACAAGTGATTCGGATTTTATGTATTTTGAAATTCCCCTTCTGTCAAAAAATTCTGTATTATGACAAGCTTAGTGGCAATGTGAACAATTCCCTGTCACATTGGCATGTATTTTGTATGTTCTGCGCTTCAAGTGACAGGCATATGCATTCATGCTCACAATTTTTAAATTTTTGCCTAAACATATACATTAGAATCTCACTGAAATTTGTATATTTTGAAAATTTGTTCATGCCTGGCTTAAAATCTTCAAGTCGATACAAATTGCCCTCATCTGTGGTGACATATTCAATATGATTCAGGGGTAGAGGTACAGAAATTCTGTTGGTGATATTATAGTGGATCCAGTTTAGACTCTGTGGCATAATTATGTCCATTCTGTACACAAAACAATTCTTATTGCAATTGTTGTACCAGTAATCATCATACATTGCAAATCCACAATGCCAATAATAATACTCTACATAATAATGCACAAAAAATCCAACAATTCTTTTGCATGTATTGAACATGGATATTTCAAATCTTATTAGGGATTTCAGGGACAGGTAATGAAAGGCAAAATCACTTGAAAGCACCTATTGCATTTGTTTCATTCCCAACAGAGAACAGGTCATGCTCGGACAGATTCAAGAACCTAAGCCTTGATTGATTGATTGATTGATTGATTGAGTTAAAATTTATGGGTGCGTCGGCACTTAAGGCCATTTCGCACCCTTCTGTATATACGGGGAAATGTCCCCTTATCTAAAATTCTGACAGATTTAAAAAAGGGGTGTAGATAGCCCCTTGGGAAAAAACTAAAAGTGCAAGGTTGTAAAGAGACCAGCACGAGACAAACACGACACATTAAAAAGTCAGAATAAACTAAAAACCTCCTTACAGACGGTGGAAGAGTCCAGCTCTTCGCAAAAAACTAAAAACACGTGATAAAATACTGCTGTCATCACCCAAGAGGGATGACAAACAGCCGGAAAGGTTAAAAGTCTGCCGGAGGTAAGCAAGATCGACACATTCAACGAGAATGTGTCGAATGCTTAATAAAACATTACAAGTACGACACAACGGAGGGTCCAGCCCTTGCAGTAGGTGACCATGCGTGAGACGGCTGTGTCCTATACGCAGGCGGGTAAGAATAACGTCTTCTCGCCGAGAGGGACGAGACGAGGAACGCCAAACACCTATGGTGGGCTTAACAGAGTGAAGCTTGTTCCCCGTTTCCACATCCCACTCGGTCTGCCAAGTGTCAAGAAGGCGAGAACGGAACACATTCTGCAGGTCGCTAGCAGGCAAAAGGTGGACGAGAACGTCGCCATCTGCATCAGCAGACTTGGCGGCAGCATCAGCTGCTTCGTTCCCCTGGATGCCCACGTGGCTAGGGACCCAACAGAAGTGTACATCTGTGCTGGCAGATAAGGACACAAGCCGTCTGAATATGCGTTGCGCTACTGGATGCCGGGAATACGGCGAATTCAGGGTCTGCAACACGCTGGTCGAATCACAGCACACAAGGACTTTCTTCAGCCCATTGACGTCTGCAAAGTCCAGTGCCTTTAGAATGGCGTACAACTCTGCCGTAAAGATGGAACAGGCAGGATGTAGCGAGAAACTGGAACTTTGAGAGTCTAGGACGAAGGCGCAACCAACTGATTCCAATGTCTTGGACCCATCCGTGTAAAACACATTAAAATTGGGGTGCTTCGCACGAAGTTCTAAAAACCGTTGCTGGTATACAACCATTGGTGTCTCTGACTTTGGAAGAGCAGTCAGAGAAAGATCGATAGAAGGTGCAGGAAACTCCCAGGTAGGGAGAGGCGAAATGAGTGGAGAGACGCCAGGAAGATCACTGTCAACACCAAGTGCTGACAGGATCTCGTCTGCACGAACACCAAATGGTCTAGTGACACTAGGGTGGAGCCGATACCTTGCCAGCCTACCCTCGTCTGAGATGGTGTGGAATGAAGGATGTGAAGGCATCGAGCGAAGATGGAGGAAGTAGTTAACTACCAGCCGCTGTCTTCGCAGAGACAGCGACGGCTCAGATGCCTCTACATACAAACTTGCGACTGGACTGGTCCGAAAGGCACCAGTGCACACACGTATACCAGCATGGTGGACAGTGTCTAGGATGCGAAGTCTAGATGGGCGAGCAGAAGAATACACAACACATCCATAATCTAGCTTCGACCTGATGAGTGCACGGTATAGGCGAAGCAATACCGGCCTATCAGCACCCCAAGAAGTATGAGATAAAACGCGTAAAAGGTTGAGAACTCGAAGACAAGAGAACTTTAACTGGCGAAGGTGAGGTAGCCATGTTAATTTCTTATCGAAAATGAGGCCCAGGAAGCGGACCTCATTCACGAAGCACAGGGGAGACTTCCCCATGTACAGGTCAGGATCTAAATGACATGTACGCTGACGACAAAAGTGAACACACACGGATTTCTCGGATGAGAAGGTGAAACCTGTTTGGGAGGACCACTCAACCAAACGGTTTATCGTCAGTTGGAGTTGACGAGAAGCTGACGCGAGATTCCGTGAGCGACAAAAGATCGTGAGGTCGTCGACATAGAGGAGGCCATGTACAGGGGAAAGAATGTTTGCCATAACACTGTTTACTGCTATGGCAAACAGAGTCACACTAAGTACGCTGCCCTGCGGGACACCGTTCTCTTGTTCGTGAAGATCCGAAAAGGAGTTCCCAACACGTACGCGGAAAAAGCGATCTGATAAAAAATTTTCAATAAAGTACGCCATATGGCCACGCACGCCCCAAGAATGGAGCTGTTTTATGATGCCAAAGCGCCACGTTGTGTCATATGCCTTTTGGAGGTCAAAGAAAACTGCAACTAAATGTTCCTTGTTGAGGAATGCATCCTGAATCTGTGTTTCCAGCTGAACCAGATGGTCCAGTGTGGAACGGTTGGAGCGAAAACCACATTGAAAATTACTTATCAAGCAGTTTTCCTCCAAAAACCAGGTGAGACGCTTGTTGATCATGCGTTCCATCAACTTGCATACACAGCTAGTTAAGGCAATAGGCCTGTAACTCGAGGCTGCGGTGCGTTGTTTACCTGGTTTCAGGATGGGAACAATAATAGCTTCTTTCCAGGAAGTGGGGAAAGAGTCCTCCAACCAAAGCCTGTTGAATACCTCCAAAAGGAAATGTTTGGCTCCAATGGGCAGATGACGAAGCATCTCATAGTGGATCTTGTCCACTCCAGGAGCTGTATTCTTAGAATCTCGAAGCGCCTGATCGAACTCCCGTTCAGTGAATGGAGAGTTGTATGGCTCGGTGTTATGACTTCGAAAAATTAGAGGGCGTCGTTCCTGACGGTCCTTCTCACGGCGGAAACGTGGTTCATAATTTTCAGAGCTAGACGCATCAGAAAACTGCGTGGCCAAGATATTAGCTATGTCTCCGGAATCAGTGTACAACGTCCCATCGTGCTCCAGAGCGCTCAGAGGAGTAGATGCACCCCCCTGGATGCGACGTACTTTGGTCCAAACGGCTTTCGACGAAGCCTGCTTCGTCAGAGAAGACACGTATTGGACCCAGCACGCCTTCTTACTGGCTCGAATAAGCCGACGGGCACGGGCACGCTTAATGCGGAACTGCTCGAGGTTTTCGGCAGTGTGGTTCCTATTGAATCGATCTAGGGCATGATTGCGGTCCTTGATGGCTGCACTGATCTCCGCAGTCCACCAGGGGACTGGGCGTCGCCTCGCAGGTCCACTGGGATGTGGAATGGAGGTGCGTGCAGCATCATGCACTCTTGACACAAATATATCTAAGGCGTCGATGGCTGGCAAAGTCGACGCTAGATCGACTTCAATGTCCACTGCACGCTCGAAGGCACCCCAGTCGGCCCGACTGAGATGCCAGTGAGGGTGTTGTTCACGTGAGTGCTGAAGATGTTCGAAAGTTAGAAGCAGTGGGAAGTGATCACTCCCACAGAGATCAGGGTGAACGCTCCAAGATGTGGTAGGAGCAAGGCTGGGACTGCAGAAGGACAAGTCCAACGCAGAGTGTGTGCCTGAGGAAGGACTGAAATATGTGGGAGTCCCATCATTCAGCAACGTTAAACCTGATGCCTCACGGAATTGAGCTATAATTTGACCCCGGGGCTCTGTACGAACGGAGCCCCACAAACTATGGTAGGAATTAAAATCGCCCAAAAGAACTACAGGAGACGGAAGTTGCTCGAATATAGAAAGGAGGTCCTCAAGAGAGAATCGCTCCTCCCTTGTGATGTAGATACAGCACACAGATATTGGCTGTGGTAGCTGGACCCGCACGGCGACAGCTTGGAGGGGGGTGGTGAGAAAGATTGGTGTTGAGTGGATGGTATCTCGAACACCGATTGCAACACCACCGTGTGCACGACGACCCTCAGGAAGCTTGTCGGTGCGGTAAAGCGTGTATCCGTTTAGAATCACTGATTCATTTGGACGAAAATGTGTCTCTTGGAGACATATGATGGCAGGGTCAAATTCAGATATTAGAATTTGCAGTTCCTCGAGATGTGTACGGAAACCGTTAAGGTTCCATTGGAGACAATAAGCCATAGCTGGAGGTATGGGTGTTACCTTTTAAGGCGTACTTTATTTCTAGGCCCTGTCACCTTGATAAATTCTTCATCCGCGGCTTCGTCCTGTATCATGTCCTCTGGTAAGGACACAGAGGGCGAAGGGGATGAAGAAGGGGGAGTGGGGGCGGGTGCTTTGAGCGCCCGCCGGGCAGCCTTCAGCTGCGCCTTAAGTTTCAGGGTGGTGGCTGCCACCCTGAATGGAGAGCTAGTAGACTTCAGAAAATATTCCCTTGTATGCACCTGCTTGAACTTCCTCTCTGTGGAGCGAGGAGTGGTTGCTGGTTTCCTCGAAGCAGGGCGGGCTACTACGGGAATCGTTGGTGTTTGAGTTGACACGTCGCTGGTTTGTACACCCACACTGCGGCGGGTAAGAGCAGCTGCAGCAACTGTAGCGAATGGCACAGGTAAAGTGGTGCGTATACTTTCCCGGAGACGTTGTTTTGCTTCGCCAGCAGAGATTTTCTCTGTGACGACCAACTCTCTGATTTTCTTCTCTTGTTGGAAGGAGGGGCAGTCACGATGCCAGACTGGGTGCTCGCCTTGGCAATTAATGCATTTGGGACCAGAAGAACAAGGTTCGGTCCCATGATCAGGCAGACTACACTTACCACAAAGGGCGGTAGTGGCCTTGCAGGAAGGCTGAGTGTGCCCAAAGTGCTGGCATTTGAAACATCGCATCGGGTTAGGGATGTAAGGTCGGACTTTTAGTCTCAAATATCCAGCCCGTACAATATCTGGGAGAGTGGTCGTTTGGAACGTTAATATAATAGAAGCAGTTGGCACAAGTTCTCCGGATTTTCGCGTCTTGATTCGCTGCACTGCGGTGACATGTTGGTCTGAGAGTGCTTCAAGAATCTCTTCCTCCTCAGCATTTAGCAGATCCCAGTGGCGAATTACACCTTTACTACTGTTAAGTTGACGATGGGGTTCAACATTAACAGTGAAATGGCCCAAAGATCGTAACTTTAAAAGGTTGTTGGTCTGGCGATCTGTGCTGGTCTGGATCAGTAGACTCCCGTTTCTCAGCTTCTTTATTTCTGGAACATCGGAACCAGCGGCGTAGTCTAGCTGTTTCTTGATAAGGAATGGTGACAAGTCCTTCAATGTAGCAGCTCCGTGTTTCTTTGGTGTTGTAGAAACATCCTTACTATCGGTCTTCTCAACAATACTGATAACAAGGTAACGTGGCACGTTACTTGTCTTTTCCACAAATTGGAGCGGGCTCGAAGGCCGCGCTCTTTTTGGGGGTTTCCCCCCGTTTGAGTTGTTTTTTGTACCCATATACAAAATTATTTTATGGTGGAGGGTCCATAAATTGTCGCCTCGACATGCCCTCTATGCCGAGGAAGGCCTATCCCCAAAAATGGAGGCTACTCGAGGACCAAACCGAAATCCCCGAGGCCACGTTCGCGACTGCACCTACCCCTGCAGCCAACACTGTCCCATCGGCACGTGCAACTCACACCTTGGGATAGGGGTTTTTTATCGAGGTTGTCTCCTCTAGCAGGACCCTTAGTTATAGGGAGGTCAAAGATATGGAGATGAATGACGTGATGAAATGGTGAAAACGTGAGATATGGATGTGAAGAATGAGTGAAATGATGAGATGAAAATGACCTCCCTACCTTAGTTTCTTAGAGGGAGGTCAAAGATATGGAGATGAATGACGTGATGGAATGGTGAAAAACGTGAGATATGGATATGAAGAATGGGTGAAATGATGAGATGAAATTGACCTCCCTACTAAGCCCCCTCGCCCCGTCAAGGCAGTCCTACATGGAGGGGGAAGAACCTAAGCCTGAAATCCCCAATAAGTGATTGTGATTTGATGTATTTTGAAATTGCTCTTCTGTCAAAAAAAATTCTGCATATTTAATAATTACACACTGGCATGAATATGCAAGGAACAGAATCATGAAAACCCATTACTCAATGCATTCCGATACAGCCTCATTGTTTATGATTGTTGCAAATTTTGAGATGAAACTGTTTTTATGTGATTCAAGGCCCATCAAAGATATTACACAGTGAACAATTACAGTGTCACTTGTTTCATCCAAAACAATATTGTATATGAGATGGGGTAATTTTTTCAATTTAATATATTCCAATCTGTCAAGTTGCATGAATCACTCAACTGCAAGAACCCTCTCGGTGTTATTTTTTGCTGTTCTGAAAAGGAGGTAGCATGAAACAATGGCATTTACAGATTCTGAATTGTATATAATTTTTGTAGAGAAACAATCAACATAGTTGATAGAGCTCATATAATTAGATTTTTCTGCTGAGGTCTTGGAATTTTTGATGAATGCATATCCTATATTCTCTATGTATTCATATGTGATGATATTATCAGGTGCTTTGTCCTGAAATTCTACAAAATATATTTTTGTTGTTCCTACAAGGGTCATAACATAAAAATCATCATAGTACCCAACCTCAGAGTATACATACCTGAGCAACTGATTGTATTTGTGGGTATTGAGCTTGAACAGATTGATCTTATTTTCAGGGGGGCTCACAATGTTGTCACAGAACCTGAGGATCCCATCACTGCTCAGGGATGTGCTTAGCTCAGGTCTGAAAATCTTGTTGACATAACATTTTGTGTCTTTATTTGAAATTTTAACAACAATTTTGAAATCTACAAGGCTTATCTCTGTGACATAATTCCCCAGGATGCTGACAAGTTGTTGATTTGTATTCAATGCATCTATGATGCTCACTTGCATAATTTGTGTGGGGACATATGGGTTCTCTTCAAAACAAACAGTTCTGTGATTAAAATTATCTGAAAAATCTCTTGCATTTGTTTCATATATACTGTAGACAAGATACTGATTGTTTATATATTTTACAATATAATCTTCAGACATCTTGCAAGTGGGGGCAACAGAACGTCTATGGGTTATATTTATATCTAGGCTTTCACTATTCTGTACAGTCAATATGTTGGGAACAAAAAATTCATTCTATACCTACAATCCTGTTTCTGCTCTATTTCTGCACTCCCTGCTGTCCCTGCTGTGTCTGTTGTTTCTGCTGTGTCTGAAAATATTTTTAATTTAAATAATTGTTTCCCACAATTGCATCTTCTGCTAAGATTATTCCCAGCTAGAATTTTTGCAATACAATCAGAATCACAATCTTTGAATTTTTGTCTTATAAAATACATTATAATCTCATTCAGGTATATATGTTTAGAGTACCACACACAATCAGGATCAAAATCATCCCCACTATACAAATGGCCAGCATCTGTTGTGACAAATTCAATATCATTATAAATTGTAGATATTCTAAATTTGTAATGCATCCAATTCAAGCTTGGATATGAATCAATCCTCATCCTATGCTCTGAAAACAAATTGTAGCAATTTCCCCACTAGTGATTCCTAAACACTTTGAGCATGAAATAATACCCGTAATCATCTGTGTAAAAATTCACAAAATATGCAGCAATTCTGCCATAATTATTGTACACAATTTTTTCAAACTTGCTTATATATTTAAGGCATAGGTAGTGAAAAGGCAATTCACTGTTAAGCACCCACTGCATCTCTGTTTCATTGCAAACTGCAAACAGGTCATACTCAGAGAATCCAGATAATCTGATTCTGATATTTTCCACCATTGTTTCTATATAAACGTTGAACATACGTTGAAACGTTTATATAGGAACAATGGTGGAAAATATCAGAATCAGATTATCTGGATTCTCTGAGTATGACTTGTTTGCAGTTTGCAATGAAACAGAGATGCAGTGGGTGCTTAACAGTGAATTGCCTTTTCACTACCTATGCCTTAAATAAATAAGCAAGTTTGAAAAATTGTGTACAATAATTATGGCAGAATTGCTGGATATTTTGTGAATTTTTACACAGATGATTACGGGTATTATTTCATGCTCAAAGTGTTTAGGAATCACTGGTGGGGAAATTGCTACAATTTGTTTTCAGAGCATAGGATGAGGATTGATTCATATCCAAGCTTGAATTGGATGCATTACAAATTTAGAATATCTACAATTTATAATGATATTGAATTTGTCACAACAGATGCTGGCCATTTGTATAGTGAGGATGATTTTGATCCTGATTGTGTGTGGTACTCTAAACATATATACCTGAATGAGATTATAATGTATTTTATAAGACAAAAATTCAAAGATTGTGATTCTGATTGTATTGCAAAAATTCTAGGTGGGAATAATCTTAGCAGAAGATGCAATTGTGGGAAACAATTATTTAAATTAAAAATATTTTCAGACACAGCAGAAACAACAGACACAGCAGGGACAGCAGGGAGTGCAGAAATAGAGCAGAAACAGGATTGTAGGTATAGAATGAATTTTTTGTTCCCAACATATTGACTGTACAGAATAGTGAAAGCCTAGATATAAATATAACCCATAGACGTTCTGTTGCCCCCACTTGCAAGATGTCTGAAGATTATATTGTAAAATATATAAACAATCAGTATCTTGTCTACAGTATATATGAAACAAATGCAAGAGATTTTTCAGATAATTTTAATCACAGAACTGTTTGTTTTGAAGAGAACCCATATGTCCCCACACAAATTATGCAAGTGAGCATCATAGATGCATTGAATACAAATCAACAACTTGTCAGCATCCTGGGGAATTATGTCACAGAGATAAGCCTTGTAGATTTCAAAATTGTTGTTAAAATTTCAAATAAAGGCACAAAATGTTATGTCAACAAGATTTTCAGACCTGAGCTAAGCACATCCCTGAGCAGTGATGGGATCCTCAGGTTCTGTGACAACATTGTGAGCCCCCCTGAAAATAAGATCAATCTGTTCAAGCTCAATACCCACAAATACAATCAGTTGCTCAGGTATGTATACTCTGAGGTTGGGTAGTATGATGATTTTTATGTTATGACCCTTGTAGGAACAACAAAAATATATTTTGTAGAATTTCAGGACAAAGCACCTGATAATAGCTTTATATGGCGGCAACTAGCTAGACGGGCAAATTACGCTGTCCCAGCACTTTCTATAAAGAAGGAAAAAATTGCAGTCGTTTGTAGCATCTTACTGGCGTGAAACAATAGCTGTAGGAACAGTATCGTGTACTAAAATAAGATTATCTTTACGCAGTGTGCTCCTTCTATTGAACTTTCGTGTGCGTGTGAATTGGCAGTGTTGTGCATTCAATATGGCTCCTCCGAAGAAGCAGGCATCGGCAGGCAGCCCGTCCCTTGCCGTCAAGGAGTGTTTTCCCCCGAACTTACTGAAACAAGTGACGGAGGAGGTGAAGTCAGTGGTGCAATCCCCTGACATTCTATCGATGATCAAGGATTGCCTCATAGACTCAATCACCAAAGCAGTGGTGGCTCGTCTACAAGATCTCCTCGACTTTAACACAGAGAAAGTTCACCAGTTCGAGGAAGAGCTTAGGAGGAAGAATGAAGAAAACCAAGAGGTCAAGAATCAGCTGGTGAAATTAGAAGAAAAGTTGGTGGATCTGGAGCAGTATCAGAGGCGGAACAGTATCCGGATATTCGGGATTCCGGAGACCCCGAATGAAAACACAGATAATGTTGCTCTCTCTCTCTTTGAGGAACAGCTAGCAGTGAAATTGGAGCCATCTGAAATATGCAGGAGTCACAGGATAGGGGCCGAATCTGAAGGTAAGATCAGACCAACCATTGTTAAATTTACAAACTATCATTCCCGGGCCAGAGTTTTTAACTCCAAGAAAAAGCTTAAAGGTAGTAGAATCTCTATCAAAGAAGACTTGTGCTTCTCCAGATTGCAGCTCTACAGGGGAGCAATCGAGAAATTCGGTATGAAGTGTGTGTGGACATTCGATGGCCGCATTGTGGTTAAAAGAAACAATGTCAGGCACTACGTCACAACTTTTGATGAACTAGGTCGCCTCTAACACAAATCACAGTGATTGTTTGCTGGGAACATTGTTATTCAACCGCCTTTTAGTTTGAGTCATTCTCAAGTGTTTTTTATTTTTATTTTATTTCTTTTTTTTTCTTTTGTTTTTCATATTTTTTAAATTTAAATTCTCATTGTAAGAATTGAAAGTACCTTTTCAATCTCACTCAAATAATTTTAAGTAGCTATTTATTCTTTCATATCATCTACCTCATATATACAAATGTCTAAATTTCACTCTCAGGATCTCAAATTTTTAACACCTCCTACTTTTACAAATTCACCCCACAAGTCCGTACTTATCTTCCCCGATCCCCCCAGATGCACTGAACAAACAACACGAAGACAGTTAACGAATTGCGCCATAGCTGATACCGAGTTTGCAACACTTGTAGTCACACCCAGGTCATTCGCATCTGCAAGAAATGGCTGATTTTCCACCCCAAGTAGCTAGCCTCGAAGACACCCCCTCCTCGACCGCTGACCCACATTTCAAGGGGCCGACAGGTTTAAAGCAAGTGCTTTTGAGGTTGTATCCTACCCTGCCGGACGTCCAGCTCGCGGAGGGGGAAGGCCACATTCACGTCTGCCACCTCAACGTTCAGTCCCTCGACAACAAATTCACGGAATTCTCCGCATCCGAAATAACAAAATTCGATGTAATCGCATTGAGCGAAACATGGCTGCAATCATCTATTCCTGACCCTCTATACAGCATTCCAAATTTCCATCTCTTTAGAAACGACCGAGACACCCGGGGAGGCGGTACCGCTATTTTCGTTAAGAACAACCTTCTTGCCTCTAACGTAATTTCGGTCAATGAAAGTGACCTTGAAGAACTATGGGTGCGAGTCTCGTGCCCAAAAACAAATAAAAATGCTATCATAGGTTGCGGATATAGACCTCCTAGCGGATCGGTTGGAAAAGCGTGCGCAATCTTGCAAAGGATGATCAGTAGCTTACCACCGAGCCATCTATCAATATTCCTTGGAGATATGAATGTAAATTTGCTGAAAGATGACAAAGACTCAGATACGTTAATGGAAACGTTATCAGTCCTAGGACACAAACAACTCGTTATTCTGCCTACAAGAATTACGTGGACATCCGAATCGTTAATCGACCACATTTATTCCTCGAACCCTCACTTGCACACAGTCACACGAACTGTCTATGAGGACATGAGTGACCATTTTCTCGTTTACACCACACTCAAAATTAATATAACGCGCACGCCAAGGAAGCTAATTACTACCCGTAAAATTCATAAAATATACGAACCTAATTTTTTCACCTTCGCGTCGTCTCTTCCGTTCTACGCAAGTACATCTCCCGACTTAACCGTGGACGACAAGGTCAGTCATCTGCAGTCTCTCATTTCGACTGCACTCGGCGAATTTGATCCCTTGAAAACTCTCAGGGTGAGAGAAAGCAGGAAGCCCTGGATCACCCCTCAAATTATTAAATTAATTTCACAGAAGAACCGCTTTTTCAAGAAAGCGGTGGATCCTTCTTGTGACTATACGTGGGAGCAATACAAATCTTTCAGAAATCATTGCACAACAATTACTAGGCAGGCAAAAGTAAATTACTACAGAGATATGGTGAACCAGACAACTAGCAATAACAACTGCAAATGGAAGGTTATCAATGAGATCACGGGTAGAGAATCAAAAACTACAATTAATCATTTACTAGTCGACAATGTCCTCTTAACGAGCCCGTCCGACATAGCTCATTATTTAAATATTCATTTTTCTAATATATGCAAAGCATCGGCGCACGTTAATCCTCGCAATTCGAACATAAATATTCTAAGAAAAGACCCCAATTCAGCTGTTGTCCAACAAATTGAAGAGTTCTCATTAAAATCTGTTACGGTCGATGAAGTTTTGGTAATTCTTAATAAATTAAACGTAAAAAAGGCAGGAGGTTCGGACGGCATTCCCAACAGCGTTCTGGTGGTGCTGGCCCCACTTATAGCGGAGCCCCTCGCCGACATAATAAACACGTCCTTCAAACGTGGCCAATTTCCAACGAGCTGGAAGCACTCCATAATAACCCCAATTCACAAATCTGGATCTCCTACCCTAGCGTGTAACTACAGGCCGATTTCCTTAACCCCAACATTAAGCCGAGTTATGGAAAAAGTAATAGAGAAGCAACTGACAACTTTCCTGGAAGCCAACAATCTGATGTCTGATCGACAGTATGGATTCAGGAAGGATGTATCCTCGGAATTATTATTACTTAGTTTAATTAATGAATGGCGCGAGACACTGGACAAAAAAAGCAATTCCCTAGTTGGATTAATTTCCCTGGACGTATGCAAAGCCTTCGATACCGTTGATCACAATTTGCTAATAGAAAAATTAAAGAACAGATTTGGTTTCAATAGCAAAACAATTCTCTGGATGGAAAGTTTTCTCGCAAATAGAAAAATCTCAACGAAAGTAGGATGTTCACTTTCCACCGAGCAGTCAGTGTCTGCAGGCATTCCACAAGGCTCTATACTTGGCCCAAAATTATTCAACCTATTTATTGACGATATCACACTAATAAATTCAGATTTGTCGATTACTCTGTACGCTGATGACTGCCTTCTTGTCCATGTTGGAGATACGTACCAGGATGTAAAGGAGAAAATGGAAAACTCATTCCCCAAAGTATTAACGTGGTACAACATGAACAACCTGAAACTTAACGTTGCAAAGACGAAGGCCATGGTTCTTCACACCGGTAAGGGAATCCCGGCTAACACGATAGATATTACCCTTAATGACGCCAGAGTACCTTTGAGCAATCATTTAAAATATCTCGGAATCATTATCGACCCTCAGCTAAATTTTAATTATCAAATAAATAACTATATTCGTAGAATCTATCACCATATTTACATATTTCGAAAAATTCGTAAATATCTTAATAGAAATCTGAGTAGACATTTCTACCTTTCATTTATTCGTCCCGTATTCGAGTATGGTGCTAGTCTAATTTTTGGCGGTAACATAACTCATCTGAAGAAACTTGAAACTATCCAAAACAATTGCTTAAGAATCATACACATGCACCCCCAAGAATATAATTCCCAACAATTGCGCAAGATTTACAATATACCTACAGTCACTTCGAGAATACATTACATCTACTTGAATAAGGTATTCCATAGCATACATAACAAATCATCTCCATTGCATCATAGGATTAAGCTCCGCTCAGAGTTCAGCACCCAAAACACCAGATCGTCCTTACATAGAGACCTAGTAATCCCCAAACCCAACAAAAGCAGATTTGGTCAGAAGTCTTTCTCGTACTTAGCAGCGGTAACCTGGAATTCACTCCCGACGAAGATCAAACTCAGTACCAGCAAAGCGCAGTTCTGTCGTCTTCTACGTTCACATGTCTATAAATTCTAACTCCAGTAATATTATTTTCGGTGCTTACCCCCCCCCTCCTCACCATCCCCCACCCACACACATATTTTAAAATTTTCATCCTTGTACTTCGAACAGCAATTCCATACACACTCATATCCAACCCACACACCTTTACACTTTCTTTTCTTCTAAATGTGTATAACTCTCAAACTTTATTTATTTCATTGCTACTATAGAACACTATATATACTAATGTAAATTCATCACATTTTTCCTTAGATGTATCTTTGCATATTTTTTTTACTATATAGGGCATCAAGTCACTATTTGTATTAATTTTGTTCAAAATGAAATGTTGTATGGCTTAATTGTAACCCTATGGAAATAATAAATAATAATAATAATAATAACATATGAATACATAGAGAATATAGGATATGCATTCATCAAAAATTCCAAGACCTCAGCAGAAAAATCTAATTATATGAGCTCTATCAACTATGTTGATTGTTTCTCTACAAAAATTATATACAATTCAGAATCTGTAAATGCCATTGTTTCATGCTACCTCCTTTTCAGAACAGCAAAAAATAACACCGAGAGGGTTCTTGCAGTTGAGTGATTCATGCAACTTGACAGATTGGAATATATTAAATTGAAAAAATTACCCCATCTCATATACAATATTGTTTTGGATGAAACAAGTGACACTGTAATTGTTCACTGTGTAATATCTTTGATGGGCCTTGAATCACATAAAAACAGTTTCATCTCAAAATTTGCAACAATCATAAACAATGAGGCTGTATCGGAATGCATTGAGTAATGGGTTTTCATGATTCTGTTCCTTGCATATTCATGCCAGTGTGTAATTATTAAATATGCAGAATTTTTTTGACAGAAGAGCAATTTCAAAATACATCAAATCACAATCACTTATTGGGGATTTCAGGCTTAGGTTCTTGAATCTGTCCGAGCATGACCTGTTCTCTGTTGGGAATGAAACAAATGCAATAGGTGCTTTCAAGTGATTTTGCCTTTCATTACCTGTCCCTGAAATCCCTAATAAGATTTGAAATATCCATGTTCAATACATGCAAAAGAATTGTTGGATTTTTTGTGCATTATTATGTAGAGTATTATTATTGGCATTGTGGATTTGCAATGTATGATGATTACTGGTACAACAATTGCAATAAGAATTGTTTTGTGTACAGAATGGACATAATTATGCCACAGAGTCTAAACTGGATCCACTATAATATCACCAACAGAATTTCTGTACCTCTACCCCTGAATCATATTGAATATGTCACCACAGATGAGGGCAATTTGTATCGACTTGAAGATTTTAAGCCAGGCATGAACAAATTTTCAAAATATACAAATTTCAGTGAGATTCTAATGTATATGTTTAGGCAAAAATTTAAAAATTGTGAGCATGAATGCATATGCCTGTCACTTGAAGCGCACAACATACAAAATACATGCCAATGTGACAGGGAATTGTTCACATTGCCACTAAGCTTGTCATAATGCAGAATTTTTTTGACAGAAGGGGAATTTCAAAATACATAAAATCCGAATCACTTGTTCAAGATTTTAGGCTTAGGTTCCTGAACCTGTCCGAGTATAATTTGTTTGCAGTTCAGAATGAGACTGAAATGCACTGGGTTCTTAACAGTGACAAGAATTCTCAATACTTGTCACTGAAGGATGTAAGCAAGTTTGAAAAATTTATGTACAACAAGTTTAAGAGAATTTGTGGATTGTTTGTGCATCACCACACTGGGAGCTATTATTATTTCTGCAGGTTGAAATTGTTTGATGAATGTTGGTACAGCAATTGTTGTGATGGGTATGAAGATTATGATTTAGAGCTCATGGCTGATCAGAGCTTAAATTGGGTGCATTTTAAATTTTTGAACAGAATAATTTCCAATCCCAATCTGTTTAATAGGAATATTGAATTTGTGACCACAGATGATGGGCACTTGTTCAGTGCAGATGATTTCCACCCGGATCTTGTTGGGTATATAAAGCACAAATGCCTGAATAAGCTTGTTCTGTATTTTCTGAGGCAAAAATTCAGAAATTGCAGCAGTAAGTGCCTTGCACTGTGCCTAGACAAAACCTCTTGGAATGAAACAAGCAGGTGTGGGGAACAATTATCTAAGCTCCCAATAATACATACATAGTTGTTACAGTTCCAATTTTGCAATATTGTTCAGCAAACATGTATCCCGGGCAGTGTGATTTGGAAATAAATCGGGATTATCAGCAACAAAGGAACAATATTATTAAGCATAGTGTTGGGCATGCTCTTAAAAAATTACAGCTTTGCATTTTTGAATGTGTCATTGTTTTAGAAGGATAACACACAGCACTTGTTGCAATGTTTTTTGAGAGAAGGAATTTGTCACAATATATACAATCGGAATCACTGTTGGACAGGTTCAAGCTTGCATTTTCCGATTTATGTGAATATGATGTGTTTGCAGTTAGAAATGAGACAGAATTTAGGTGGGTGCTTGACAGTGACCATGAATTTGGATGCATACATCTGGGATTGTTGGGCAAGAAGGAAAAATACATATATCTGTTGCACAGGAGAATTGTTGGGCTGTTTGTAGGTTTTTATGATTGTTACAGAAAAAATTATTGGTTCACAACAAAATATTTTGAATGAATGTATTGTTTTCATATCCCATTTGACATATCTGAGAACTGGAAACATTTAAATTATGATACTTATTTGAAATCCTATGATGATTTTGAATTTGTAACCACAGATACAAGCTTGGTGTTTTCTGGTGCGGATTTTGTTAGAAGGGAAAATATATCTCAGGGGTCATAAATGCAAATGAGATTATTCTGTATTTGCTGAGTTTGAAGATAAAATTTCATGATTTGAGATATTTTGAACCTTTAAACTGCAATTTTTTGCAATCTTCAAATCTCAACCTCAAATTCTGATCGGGAGGTACACAGAGCCATGTACAATTTCTGTTTATATCTAGATGACTGCTCTCCACAATTGTGTAGGTGCACAATAGGATCAATGCTCATGTCATTTTTTGACAGAAGAGATGTTGCAAAATATATTAGATCTGAATCTCTTCTTCCTGATTTCAAAATTAGATTCTCAACACTCTCAGAGTATGATTTATTTTTAATCAATAATGAAACAGAGTTCCACTGGGCACTGCACAGCACACAAAGCTTCAAATATCTAAACTTGAGATACATCACTGATTTTGAGTGCCACAAGTATAATTCTTGCAGGAGAATTGTGGGACAGTTTGTTATTTTTTATTATTGTATTGTTTCTTCCTATTATGGGGGATGGTTTTCCAATCATGCAAGTGTGGGGAGATTCTATGATTTTGAGATTCTTCCCAATCAGAGCTCAAACTGGAAACATTTTAGATTTTTGATGATGCATCTGGATAGGTTCCAAAAGGCAGAATTTGTTACAACATATAGTGGAATGTTGTATAGTGGTGCAGATTTTAATCATCACCTGCAATATTTTGATGCATACAATTCTCAGATGTTGAACATGAATGAGATAATCATGTATCTTCTTCAGCAAAAATTTAAAAATTGCAGCATTGGGTGCTTTAATAGGATAATAAAATCATGGAATATATTTACAGAGTGTGAGTGCGGGAAACCACTAAGCTGCATGCCTCTGCTGTTGAGATAGCCCAGCCTAACATGTAATATTGTTTGCAGGTTGATTCAAGATGCAAACATTTTTTGAAAAAAGAGATATTTCCAGATACATCAAATCCAAATCTCTTGTTCCTGAATTTAAATTCAGATTCTCAAAATTGTAAAGTGTATTGTGTGCTCCATAATGCTTACATAATTTGTGGAGAGGCATTTTATGGCCTGTTTCTGGTGCACAGGGTCTAGCTCCTGGTCTTGAAAATTACAAAATATGGCCTTGCAATCTTAAGTTATACAGGGCAATCACACAAATATTTCCATTCAATTTTGTTTGGAAATGTTGATGACTGTGCAGAACAAGCATAAGTGAAGTATTCCATGCTATATTTTCTATAGCATTTTGGGCATGTTTTTGTGAGAATTCTGCTTCTATCTGGATTACAATTCTTTTGGTGCTTAACCCTATTGGGGCTGGATATTTTCTTATTGCATTGATTACAATATTTTTGATTCGGCATTTTTGTTGTTGTTTATTATAAAAAATTTCCTGGGCTTCAATTCAAAATTCTATGCTTAATAAAAAATATCAGTTGGGTTCAGCAGTGTGCTTTGTATATTTTGTGTGTGTGTGTATGTGTGTTAATATTTTTGGCTTTGGTATTTATATAAAATTTCTTGAGGTTCAAATCAAAACTCTGTACTTAATAAAAAATATCAGTTGGGTTCAACAATGTGCTTTGTGTGTGTGTGTGTGTGTGTTAATACGTTTGGCCTAGTTTTAAGTGTAGCCAAAAAAAAATATCAAGAGGGGCATATTTTTAACAAATTTATGGACAACAATCTCACAGAAGTGCCTTTTATAAGTGTAGGCAAATCAATCTGAGGGGGGTCATACTTTCACAGGAAATTCCCGAGGGCATTTTTACAAAAATCTTGGATTAGACAGGGTTCCACACTTGAGCAAAAAGCTCATATGGGCATGTTGAGCTTGTTTTAAGTGTAGGCAAATCTGCCTGAGGGGGGTTCATACTTTCTCGAGTTTATAATAGGTCAAATCACACTACTATTGTGGAACAAACACGACTCTATTCAGCACAGAAAAGACCTCAGAAACCAATTGATCTGACAAAAGATGATATGGAAAAGTTTTTAGGTTCTCTTTTGTGGATGTCTATCATCAAACTGCCTAGATCAAGACTATATTGGAACAGCAGTTTCTTCATACCCCAAATTGCCTCCCTGATGCCACTGAACCAATGGGAAGAATTAAAACAGTTCGTACATTTCAATGATAATTCCACTCAGGTATCTCGGGATCAACCTGGATATGATAAGCAACATAAAATAAGACCACTCTTAGAAAACATAAAAGTTCAATGCCTGAAAGTTCCAATGGAAGAGAATCTGTCTGTAGACGAACAAATATGTGCTTTCAAAGGACGGATCTCACTAAAACAGTATAATCCCAAAAAGCCTCATCGCTGGGGTTATAAATTGTATGTTATTTCAGGAGTCAGTGGACTTCAATACAATTTTGAACTTTATAGTGGAAAAGCAACTGACACACTTCCTAATGAAATTGACTGTGGTGCATCAGGAAATGTGGTAATTAGATTGACTCAACCAGTCCCAAGGCATGCTAACCATAAGGTATATTTTGACAATTATTTCAACAGCCCTAAATTGCAATGTTACCTTTCAGGTGAGGGAATTTTCAGCATTGGCACAGTCAGAATAAATCGAGTTCCTGGATGTAATTTAGTAAGTGAAAAAGATTTGAAAAAGAAAGGACGGGGTTCATATGATGAAGTTACAGCCACAATAGATGGGACAGAAATATCATGTGTCCCTTGGTTTGATAACAAGACTGTGAACTTGATGTCAACATTTGTGGGAAGTCAACCTGCAGGAAAGGCTAAGAGATGGTTTTCCTCAGAGAAAACATTCAAAGATGTTGACTGCCCAAGTGTATTTTTGGCTTACAATAAGCACATGGGAGGAGTGGATTTACTAGACTCACTTCTGTCACTGTATAGAATACAACTTCGTTCGAAAAAATGGTATTTCAGGCTATTTACTCACATGCTGGACTTCACAGTTGTCTCTGCATGGATTTTGTATCGTAGAACTAAGATAGAGCAAGGAATGTCTCCACGTGAAGTACTAAACCTCTTCCAATTCAAAGCAGAAGTTGCGGAGTGCCTTGCTTTATGCAAAAAGTCGAATATTCGAAAAAAATCTGGTCGTCAGAGTAGAGAAGTTGAACAAGAACTGGAAGCCAAGAGACATAAGGGCTCAAGAGCAGCAGTCCCTGTCTCTGATGTTAGGTTGGATGCGACGAGCCATTGGCCTGAAGTTACTGATGATCGCCAGAGATGTAAGAAACCTAAGTGCAGTGGCAAGTCCTTATAACCGATGTGCTAATTACAAATCCCCACATGTGCCAATTACAAATCTCCATCGGTCTTTCTACGCTTTCCCCCAAGATCTTATTTTCTGCTCTGAGAAGAAACCCAGCTGCCTCGAGAAACCAGCGTTCGTTCCCATGAAGCCTCCCATATATCACCGCCCCTACTTCAAGGTGAAGGAAACAGTGTGTCCGGCAATAAACTCCCATATCTGTCCCGTACAAATTCATCTAAACTCTGGTTCACGTCAAGATAATTTCAGCCCAGATGGAGCCGAGAAGGAGCTAATCACCTGGACCTTCAGGCATTTAAAATTTAAAAACTTTCTTCCCCGTTTTAAACAAGGAACCTCTGTTCTCGTGAGACTTTGCAGGTGGCCAGGCTCGGATTCTAGACAATCGCCCGACACATGGCAGCCTCCACGAGACGCATAAATTCCACGACCACCGCCCGCTAGTCTCGGCTCAGAGACAGCTCAGTGACAAGAGTGATTAGTACAGAATTTTGAACTTCAACCCCGCCAGAACATTTCTCTTCGTATCTCTTCGCTTCAGTGGGATTTTGGCAGCCAAGGAAGACATAACTTAGTCCGACATAACGAAGTGTCCAAGTTGGGAGCGATATAAATTGAGCTGTGAGCAATTAAATTTAATTAGAACATGGTACTTTTCTTCCTCGAGATCAGCTCTCAAACAAGGTGCTATTGTGTTTTTATGTTAAGCGATTCTCACCCTTATCACCCCCGTGTTACGATTCTTGCCCCTACATGCAGAAGTGACCACGTGTGGGCGGAGCAAAAAGTTCAACGACCAATAGAGTGAAGGACAATTCTTGGAAGAACGAAAAGAAAAGACGAAGTAAGGACTTAGCACAGACAGTTCGACATTCACATTTTAGAGAGACAGTTTTAGAACATTCACAGTAAAAACTTTCAGCACCTTTGTAGGTCTGAGAGAAACTGTTTTATCTTCTCTGGACCAAGTTTAGACTCTTAGGTTTGTGATTTCAAGCTTCTTTAACGTAACTGGTTAGGCTATGGTGCTCGAGACATAGCGTTTATGTACGTATAACGCCGACCATCAGCGGTCTGCGCTACTAACTTGTTTTGACGCGGGGCATCATGGGTCCGCGAGTGTTTTGTCTTGTGTAGGTGAGCGACCAGAGGTTGTAAGTATTTCAACAGAGATGTATTAAAGATTATGTAGTAACATATTTCAGTGTCCAGTGTTCTGATTTCTGATTTCCGATTCCTGATTCTTAAATTCATGATAAGTTCATGGTAAATTTGGCTTGTAAACGAAGACCAATGTAGAAGGAACATCATTGTCCTTTTCCATTGGCCGAACTTCGGACCGTTCACACGATGAATAATTCCGTGTAGCATTTAAGTTGGTACATTTTAATTTCTCATTACCTGAAAGAACATCCATGCCTTATAAATAACCCAAGACTTGGTTCGAACCGTAAGCTTCCCCTTATATATATATTTTTAATTATTGTTATATCCTTCATAAAATGTTCTGTTCATCTGTGTCTCAAGAAAACAAATAATTGTTTTGTAGAATTTCACACAATGTGACATAAAATAATACAGTATGGTTTGTTAAATATTTACTTCACTATTCACTATAATTAATGCCTTGAGCTTCACATGTGCATATTGTATCATATTTGGAACATATTGTAAGTGACTTGAAAAATGTTCTAAGTGTTCAGTTCAATTTTATCAAAAAAATTATTTGAAAAATTACTTTGCACAATCCCATAGAAACTAATAATGCATGAAATTTGCCCATTTTTACCATTAATGCAAAGGTGCACAACGTGCCATATCTGGCACATACTGGTATCTCAAATTCAAATAGTGGTAGATGATTTTGGTTAACATTCTTTCCATATGTACAACCAGTTGACAATAAAAACCAAAAATAAATATTTTTTTAGTTTCATTTTCTTAATTCATGCAATGGAGGGTTAACAATGTTATTCCTCTATAGTTGCTACAATTATATTTGTCTCCTTTCTTATAAATGGCACATATAATTCGTCCGGTAGTTCCTCCTTTCTCCATATTTTTCTAATCAGCTCATGTATTTTCTGGTATAGTTGTGCGCCTCCATGTTTAATCATTTCGGCTACCATATTATCACTTCCTGGTGCTTTATTATTTTTTAATCTCCTGATTGCTTTTGTTACTTCATCTAACGTTGGTGGTTCTATTGTTTCTTCTTCCTCTTCTGTTTCCCGTTCTGTATTTCCAGCTTCTATTCCATTTTCTCTTCTTGATAGTTTTTCTTTGAAACTTTCTGCCCACCGTTTTCTGATCTGACTTTCCTCATACAGCATTTCTGCATTTTTATCTTTACATCCTTCAATTTCTGGTTTATATTCTTTTGTAAGACTGAACATGGCTTGATAGAATTTTCTTCTGTCGTTTTTTTATCTAGTTCCTCTACTTCCACTAATCTTTGTTTTGAATATGTACCCAAAAGAAAAGACAATATTTTTTTAGCAGCTCTTCTTAATTCTGTGTATCTTGCACAGTTGCTTCTAGTTTCTCTCTGTAACTTCTTATTTCTTGCTTCATGCTTCTTCTGGATGGCCTCTTCGCATTCTTCATCAAACCATGGTTTTCCATATTCTCTTTTCTTTTCTCCTATTTTCTCTTCGGCTGTTTTTAGTATTATTGATTTTATATTTTTCCATTCTTTATTAGGGGTGTAAGGGGTGACCTTCCACGTAGGCGCCCAAAAGTCAACCTCACTTCCACGTAGTGCACCCTGGACTAAAGACTAACGAGGATCTGGCGACTGGCACTATGGCCAGTATAATTTTGTGTGTGTTGTCCTGTTTGTTGTCCTTGTGTGTGCTGAGTGCCCGTTTACGGCCTCAGCTTTTAACAGAAGTCAGAACATTTTAACATTTTTAGTTATGCAACGCTAGAGTTGTTATTTGTAATGATAAGGGGCTGGCCCCCGTATAATGTGACGGGAGCAAAATAGCCTAAGTGCTGACGTTCCCAAAATTTTAAAATCAAAATCAAATCCATTCTTTATTATTATTCCTCTCTTCTATCTCTTCTGTTTTTTCAGTAATTTTTCATTAATGGTGGCTCTAAAGGTTTCACACACCTCTCTATCTTAAAATTTCTCTGTGTCCCATTTTTCCCTAACATTCTTTGTTTTCTTCTCTCCACTTTGACAATTTTTAATCTTATTTTTGCTCGCACCATGTAGTGATCCGAATCGATGTTAGGTCCCCATGAGATTGCTATTTGGATTTTTTTCTGATTATAACGAAATTATGTGGAAAGGTGGTTTGAGTGTCATATTTCGCAGAGCACCCAATGATGATAATTCCATCATGAGATACAAAACTTTGAATGCAGATGGAACAACTAATGAGGCTAGTTTACCCGAAGCTGCGAAATGTGTGATCCAGTCTATGGAGTTGCGAATGCCTATAGTTGAATATGAATCGCATTATGCTCTCAAATACAAAGCCAACATTTTGAAAAATCCTCAAATTCCGATTCAATTTTATACTTATCAATGCATTCAGAAGTCAGTGGAGGGTAAATTGTTTGAATTTGATCTTAATAATCAGTTCCAATCTTTACAATATGATTGATTGAATTAAAATTTCTGGGTGCGTCGGCACTTAAGGCCATTTCGCACCCTTGTGTGTATACGGGAAAATGTCCCCTTATCTAAAATTCTGACTGAATTTTAAAAAAGCGGTGTAGATAGCCCCTTGGGAAAAACTAAAAGTGCAAGGTTGTAAAAAGACCTGCACGAGACAAACACGACACATTAAAAAGTCAGAACAAACTAAAAAACCTCCTTACAGACGGTGGAAGAGTCCAGCTCTTCGCAAAAAACTAAAAACATTTGTCAAAATACTGCTGTCATCGCCCAAGAGGGATGACAAACAGCCAGAAAGGTTAAAAGTCTGCCGGAGGTAAGCAAGATCGACACATTCAACGAAAATGTGTGGAATGCTTAATAAAACATTGAAAACATGACACAACGGAGGGTCCAGCCCTTGGAGCAGGTGATTATGCGTTAGACGGCTGTGTCCGAGGCGCATGCGGGTAAGAATAACTTCTTCTCGCCGAGAGGGACGGGACGAGGAACGCCAAGCACCTATGGTGGGCTTAACAG
This sequence comes from Lepisma saccharinum, assembly GCF_977018435.1. NCBI lineage: Eukaryota > Metazoa > Arthropoda > Insecta > Zygentoma > Lepismatidae > Lepisma > Lepisma saccharinum. The sequence continues at coordinate 4,690,787 of NW_028142891.1, forward strand.
CGTGAAGCTTGTTCCCCGTTTCGGCATCCCACTCGGCTTGCCAAGTGTCAAGGAGGCAACAACGGAAAACATTCCGCAGGTCACTAGCTGGCAAAAGGTGAACGAGAACGTCGCCATCTGCATCAGCAGACTTGGCGGCAGCATCTGCTGCTTCGTTCCCCAGAATGCCCACCTGGCTAGGGACCCAACAGAAGTGTACAGTCTTAGAAAAAAATACCTGGGCCACGGGACCTAGAATTTCGTAACGTCTTAAGCCTGTTGTTTATGCAACCCAAATAACAAAACATTCGCTTAAGTTTGCCTGGTGATTCTGAGTTCTCGGGAAGGATTGAACTTTGATAGCATGAGTCACATGACTCGTGCCCCAGCCAAAACAAACAACTGGGTGCTACGATGCCTCCAGAAGAAAATTTCAGGAACTGGTTTCTTGACGAAGCTACTCGTAAGGAAATACTATTCTTTCAAGTGATATTAGAGTCATTGTCAAGAAGGTTCGCTGAAATGATCTTTCTCATCACAGACCACATGCCACACGTTAATTGTTTAAGTCCAGTTCATGCACTGGACCTACAGATTAAAATGGGATCCGAACCAAATCCTCTCTATTTGGTATTGAATTCGGAAGGCTTTCATTACATGGCGAAGACGTTACCACTACGACATCAGAGAGGCAATGGAACCCCTTGAGAAATAGATAAGCGAAAATTGCTACGTGACAAACCATATTTGCCCGTAAATTTTAAAAATAAGACAATATTTTGTACTGACAGTTTCGAACCGTGGGAGAGGCATATATTTTTTTGTACCATCGTCCATTTCACGAGTTTATAATTCTTCCTCACCGACACGAGTAACGCGAGTGGTAGAAGAAAAGCGAAGTAAAATAACTGAAATAGAAATAAAAGGAAAAAGCGAAATAAATTTTATTCATAATATTCTGCAGTCACTTGAGTTGTATTCACGGGATGCTATCTTTAAAGAAAGCCGTGGTCTCTTCCTTGTCTTTTTCGCTTCCTTTGTGCTCTTGCTTCCCCCGTCACGATTGGTCTAAAACTAATTAATGCGACGTTAATTAAACAATCCAAACAACGAAACAATGCACAATCAACTGCACAAAACAACATTCCAAATGTTTTCGAATCGGAAAACAATTGAGATGCTGTAAAATGACTTAAGATGCAGTAATAAAGTGGGAATTAGGTACCGTATAGAATTAAATCGGTAGAGATGTTCGATTTGATTGGATGTTTGTTATTTAGATTTGCTATTCTTTCACTTTTGGCAAATAGCGACGATGAAGATGAGTGATGCTGTGATGAAATTGATGAAGGGACACTTACCAAGGACACCCACGCCCAAGTCGAGATTCTAACCAGGGACCCATGGCATCGTAGCGCGCTGTGCTAACCACTCCTCCATGGAGTGGACATTATAGCATATTTTGTGTGCTCAATTGTAATCAATCAATGGAATGAATAGGCATATTATATGATTAATAAATTCATATCATAATACCACGTCATATTATTCGGCACGAAGTAACATCAGAGACATTCAATCTTGCATTTTTGCCTTTCAACTAATTCTTTGAATTCAGGTTAATCACAACAATAAGATAAATTATGAAGCAAATGATAGTTATTACGAATTACCTGACAGAAACAACATTAAGCAGGCTCGGTGGTCAAGCTCATTAAGTGATTGACATTCGATATCGTCGCCAAAGTTCCCGGGTTTGAGTACCGCCCTTGTCGGGGGTGTTTGACTATTCCGTCATCAATTTCATGTAATGGTCACTCGTCCTTATCGTCGCGATCATCGAACAGGGAATAAAAATTATAAAAATAAATACGATGGAAGAGTACTTACTTCATCTCTCACGAAATCTCCTACAAAACCGGAATATATAAAATACATGTATATTCATTCACATACATTTTCGATTTCTATATTTAACTAATCAAGACAGAACGGGAGAGCAATTTTCAATTCGACAAACCGAGAGACGGAGAAACTGTCAAGTCTCGTTTCTTCTTGGCACCTCCGTAATCGAGTTGTTCTGTTTGTCATTGGCTTTGTATTGGCAATTATTTTCATTATTCTTTCCCTGCAGGTAAACCATAACGATGAATTATGATGAAATGAAGCAGATAAAAGGGCAAGAACAAGAAAGTCATGCCTGTTCGGGACTCCAACCCAGAACCTTACGTAACGAGATTTGAAATTCTGGAGAAGGCGTCCGTGTTTCGCTTGGTTTTCTCTTTCCTCTACTTCCCTTATATTATCATACATGTATAATAAAAATGGATCTGATACGATATGTTGCGATTCATAATTGTGCTGGTTAGATGCTACAGATGTGAACTCCAACCTGCAATATATTATTCCCTTTTGTTTCGTATCTGGTTGAACATGAAATTTTCTTACACTGTGACAATTTCTTTCTTAGTTTTGGTTTGGTGCACAGATATGCTAATCTGGACTCGACCTTCAGTTTAAAGTGGGATACTAACCACTATGTGCATCCACCGTGTATAAAACCCGGGATCCACTGATTACAAGGCGACGACGTTATCACTACGCCATCGAGGAGGCCCATGACAAAATGTTATTCACTCGATCTCTACCATAATTTATTTCAGCATTTACATTTTCGTTTTCTTCTTCTTTTTCCTTTTGTTAACTACTCTTATACAACTCTTTTTGCGTCTTCGAATTTCTTCTTGTTTCAGGAAAAAATAATACATGCAGGCTGTATAAAAATCCCCCGTTCAAATAGATAAAACGTTCACTCTCGAGAACTAATTTACATGTTTATCACTAACGTAACCATTAGGAAACTATTGAAATGTTAACTGATATAACTGCAGATGAAACAATACTTACAGCCACTAACGAAATATCTATTCTTGTGTAGCCTCACAGACAACAAGTATCTGGTGAGTCATTCACTCTTGCTGACTACGGGCGAAGGTCACTGAACTAAAGGGTGGTGGCAAGCAAGCAGGCTTCTGCTCTACCAAAGACGAGGTCACGTGTTCCAGTTATCAATGGCGTACGAAATAAGGAGGAACACAGCTATCTGACGTATGATTTGGTCCCGTCATTGCACGTAGAACACTTAATCGTCGTGGCCTTGAAGTTCCCTCAGGGCACTCCTACGTAAAGGCTTCTCAGCTAGAAGGATATCTTCCCCATTGAGTGGAGGAAAAGTGGGTGCGTATAGAGGTCCTTCAACTTTCGTATTCTTTTTCATTTCAGAACCCGTGCTGTATCGTCGACTTAATCCAATCTATCCGATGTAGGTTTTAGGTTCTGTTTCTGTTCGGTTATTTCACGTTGTCTTCCTGCTTATGTTATTCGCGACGAAGCTTCTGGATTCGATAATCTGGACAATAACGGGATTGTGTTGGTTGCTTGATTTGGTGTCTTAAGTCCACTTTATGTCCTGTTAGGCTAATCGTGAATGGACCTACAGTTTAAAGGCGGATCCGAACCACTATGTTCCTCCACCGAGTATCGAACCCGGGATCCCTTAATTACAAGGCGCCCACGATCCCACTCCGCCATCGGGGATTGTGTTCGCAACGAATGAATCGAATTTGAGTGATATGATATGCAACCATTGGAAGACTATTGAAAGAAAAGCAATGGGAACCTGCCAGTTTTTCTACTGCAGACAGGAAACCATAAACATGGAAGAGAAGCTTATATTCTATGAAACCTGACGCTATGTGCTCGAATACTGGCTAAATATAATCCATAGAGGCATAGCAACGTTAAACAACCTCTTATATGATACATATAGGTTTAAAAAGGTCGAAATACAAAGATTGTGTGCGCCTCACTGATGGCGTAGTCGTAAGGCTTTGTAATCAAGGGGTCTCGGGTACGATACCAGGTGATCGCACATAGTGGTTCGGATCCTACTTTAAACTGTATGCATTTCAGATTAGTCTATCTGTGCCGGTGACTCAGTCGGTAACGCATCTGACTACCATGCTATAGGCCCCGGGTTCGATCCCCGGCCGGTTCAAGCCCGGGAACTTTTCTAACGTTGGAAGCGACCCCGGCGCCCACCCAGCGTCGAATGACATGGGTACCTGGGGGAAACCCTGGGGGTAAAGGCGGTCAGGGGCGTGATGCTGATCACATCACCCACACTCACGAACGAATCAAGAAAGTGTGGGGCGGCGTGATGCTGATCACATCACCCCCACTCACGAACGAATCAAGAAAGTGTGGGGCGTTACCCCCACACCCCTATACGATTTCATGGCGTAGCGCTAAGCACAGGTGAGAACTTTACCTTTTTTTTTTGCATAAAGTGGACTTACAACAAAATTTAAACTTGCGATAAAGATTATGATAAGGTATTAAAGAATTGGGTCTAACACATTTTTTTATTGTTTACCAATGACATTGTTAACTAATATTCTTAATTTCAGTTTCAAGGTGAAATCGGCTACGAAATAAAAGGAGTGGGTTCATATTTCTGTTACGAAATTCCACTTTTGTAGTAGACCTGTGCCACACTAAGATGTGACATAATAAACAAATCTGAGACACTTTCAAAGTATTAAATTGCTATCTACGTATTTGGGAACAATCTTTCAATATAATACTTTTTTTGGACGCGTCAAATCATAGTATTTAATTCCTGTTTTAGCAGCTTTAAGAAACCTGATTTTGGGGGGGTTACAAATGCCCTTTCTGCTCCCGTCAAGTTACGCCTATGACAAACAGGAATTCAAAGTAAAAGACTGTCCCGACTAAATAGGGAGACACGTCTGATAGATTTACAATTGGGAAAATCATAATTAAGCGAGTAGTTGAAAACAACCTATTTTCATATTGCATGCAGCTCTACTTTTTCTGCAATGTGGATCAAGAACTGGGGACGTGGAGAAGCACAACACTCCACGTAACCAATAGTCACGTGACCCTCTTTGCTTTCCTGCCATGTTGACCTTCGCGTGGAACACATTTCTCGGTGTTAAGACAGGCAAAATCACCCGATCATCGGGGTGTAAGGGGTACCTTCCACGTAGGCGCTCAAAAGTCAACCTCACTTCCACGTAGTGCACCCTGGACTAAAGACTAACGAGGCTCTGGCGACTGGCCCCATGGCCAGTATAATTTTGTTTGTGTAGACCTGTGTTTTGTCCTTATTTGTGCTGAGTGTTCTATGCAGCCTCGGCTTTTAACAACAGTCAGAACATTTTAATCTTTTATGATTTTAATTAAGCAACGTTAGAGTTGTTACGTGTAACAGTAAGGGGCTGGACCTCGTATAATGTGACGGGTGCAAAATAGCCTTAGTGCTGACGCACCCAAAAATTTTAAAATCAAATCAAATCAAATCACCCGATCATCGAAGGGTGCAATATGTGTTGCCTACCCTCCTGCATTACTTGCTCCTATTAAAGCCTTATGGGGAAGAACTTTTTTCCATGACTGTACATCCGCACTGGCAGATAAGGACACAAGCCGTCTTAATATGCGTTGCGCTACCGGATGCCGGGAATACGGCGAATCCAGAGACTGCAACACAATGGCCGAATCGCAGCACACAAGGACTTTCTTCAGCCCATTCACGTCTGCAAAGTCCAGTGCGTTTAGAATGGCGTACAACTCTGCCGTATAGATGGAACAGGGAGGATGTAGCGAGTAACTGGAACTTTGAGAGTCTAGAACGAAGGCGCAACCAACAGATTTTACTGTCTTGGACCCATCCGTGTAAAACACATTAAAATTGGGGTGCTTTGCACGAAGTTCTAAAAACCGTTGCTGGTATACAACCATGGGTAGTAGTAGTCAAAATATGCCTTTGAGGCCAACCCTGATTTTTCGACCCCTCAGAAAATCGCATCGAAACCTCAAAATCTCACTTTCTCTCCACGTTCCGCGCCTCATTTATTGCGCTGACGATGTTTCACGGCGCAGAAAAGCCGTGATGAGTAAATTCACTTTCTCATCCTTGAAGGATGAATGCACCTTATCGTAATTTTCCAAGTCCGGGACCAAATGTTTATATATCGTGACCTTTGTAAACCTCTATCTCTCGGGGGAAACGATGTGCCACACACACACACACGCGCGCGTATGCCTCTCATTATTTTTTCCGTATTGTGACGCAAAACAAACAAATAATAATAATAATAATAATTGTTTTTTTTTAAGGATCCCCTGGCCCCTATATAACCTCGCCAGGGGTGCGTGGTGCCCAACCAAAAAAAAAAGTAAAAGGTTCTCTAACGGCTGCGGTTATAGATTACCACACCTCTATAGAGTTTCACGTGTTTGTTTTTTTTTTTCTCTCAAACTTCCATGAAACTCTACAGAGGACCTCGGTAATTGCATGCAACGTGTACTAACAACTCTAGTGTTATTTTGATGTTGTAATTTTTTTTTGGATATAGAGTTTTATTGTGAGATAGATAAAAAATTATGTTTATTATAATATTTTCTTGATGAAGATGGAGAATATGTGTGTGTGTGTTACAAAATAAAGTTGCATGCTTTTTTTTTCTAGTGTGTGTGTATGTGTATATGTGTTTTTTTGATGTTCGACAGCATCTGAAACGATAAAAAAAAAAGAATTTTATTGTTAATTTTCTCGTGTAAAAAAAATAACAAAATTTTTTTTGTGCAAATTTTCTGATTGTCTCGTGCTATAGTGATAAAAAAAAAGATATTGTAACTGATAACTGACGAAATTGACATTGTAACTGATCTGAACTAGTGAAATTCGTATTGTGCCATTGTAACTGATTGTGCTAGTACTAAAAATTCCTTATTGTGCAAGAAAAGATGTTAAAAACCTGTTAAAACTGCTCTGTGACCCTCTCGTTCTTCACGTCGTAGGCGAAGGACTTCTCTGCAATCAGGATGACACTGCATATAGTATCCTCGGGCAAGGCATCGTGGAACTCGCAAACGATCTTGATGTTGGTTCGATCGTTGACCACCACCTGCTTTCTTTTCGTGGTGTTGATGACGAACATGGGTCTGCGTGCTTTGAATTCGCTGGGCGTGTAGTACATGTCCACGCTTCCCTCGGTCACGCGTTTGTAAGCCGAGAACGCTTCGTAAACTTTGAGGTAATCGTATTTGGTCATGTCGAGGTTGTAATTCTCGCGCGGGAACACTTCGTTCCTACCGTTCTTCAGATAAACGTTCTTGATCTTGCAGTCGTCGAACTTGCTGGAATCTTTTTCCTGATTCTTGTCCCTCCCGGTCTGAAAAAGCACGACGACGAAATCTGGCATGTCGAACTGTATGTTGTTGAATTGCGTCGTCACGTCGAATTCCATGTGACTTCCGGACGCTAACTTCTGCACGCACTGGTAACCGTGCAAGTGAATCGGTACCTGCGGACTCTTCAAGATCTCCGCTTTGTACTTGAGAGCGTAGTTCGTTTCGTATTCCACCACCGGCATTCTCAATTCCATGCTCCGGATGACGCACTTGGCCGCTTCGGGTAATGTGTTGGCTATCGGCGTGCCGTCGGCGTTCAAGTTGGTGTATCGCATCAGTGCGTCGTTGTCGCTGGCCGCTCTTCGAAAGGTGACGCGCAATCCTCCCTTCCACATGATCTCCTTGTAGTCCGAGAAGAATCTCGGCAGCAGACGCATGGGAAAGAGCACCGTGTGACTTCTCGTCGATATTTTGGTCCCGGCTTCGAATCCTCCCGCCTGGTAGTACGCCGCGTCCGTTTTGGATAATTTCAACGTTCCCACTGCCGTCGACGTGATGCCTGGATAATCTATTCTGTCGATGACGGTGTTGTGTTTCCTCACCTCCACCTGCGAGAACAGGTGAGGCACGAAGTTGTCCACGAGTATCAAGTTTGCTGCTGCGGGGAACGCGTCTCCGCTTTCTTTCTTCACCACGTCGAATTGAAGGTAGAGGTCCGCTCTGTGAGGATGAATGAACCCGTCGCCTACGTCCACGTCGTATTCGATCTCCCGGTTCGCTTCGTTGAGATTGGCGAACGTGCGACGGTTGGGAGGAAAAGATTGCAATTCGTAACTTTCGATTTGCTCCATGATGTGTGTATGGTTATTTATTATACGTTGATCTCCACGATGGCAGTGGTCGTTGCACCTGCGAAATCCACCACGTCTCCTTTCTCGTTCGTCACCACCAACTCTATGTCGTCTATGCGGTTTCGACATACTGGAAAATAGATCGGCGAAGAGGGTGTGTAGATGATCGGTTCCTTGAACTCGGAACTTGGTTTGAAAGTGGCGATGATTCCCGTCTGCTTGTGACTTCCTAATCCGTCCGAGGATTTCGTGATCATGCCTTCCGCCACGTTGCAGTGTACGTTCAGAGTCTCTATGGCCAAGAATTTAGGAATGTTTGCTGCCGTGTGCTTGATGCCAGCTTCGAGTTTTGTGTCGTTCTCGAAACCTAAAAGTTCTCCCATGGTGCCCAGGTCCACGGTCTCCGTAGCAGACACGATTTCCACTCTGTGCGTGAACGAATTTTGAGAAAGGTACGTGCCTTTGGGTAATTGAGCTTGCAAAGTGGAAAGATTGTATTGACCTGGCGTGACGACGATATGTTCGCTTCCGACGCTAATTTTGTTGTTGTGATGCGTGACGTTAGGTATGAGGTACATGCTGTAGAATGCACGCAGAGCCACGGATTTAGGATAGACGATGTCGTCGTGCAGCGTGAGTTTCAAGATCGAAGATTCGCTCGTGAGATGGAACACGCCCATCGTGTTTTAGGTTCCACAATGCTTTCTGGAAATCTTTGATCGTAGGCTTATTTATTTTAGAGAGAAACGCGAGCACGGAGAGGCAGAGATGACCGCAGTTCACGTCTCCGAAATTTTGAATGCGTTCGTCGTTGTAGTATATAGAGGTTTTGTTCGTTTTCAGGTAATGGACTAAATTTGTAGGTGGAACGCCTCCGAAAGAATCGAAAACGAATGCATTATTGTTGTTGTCGTTTTTGTGGTAACATATCCAATGCGTGCCTGGATTTTCTTGACCGTCCAAGTTGACTACGCCGCATTCTCTTCTTTTAACGGTTGAAGGTAATGAGTCGGACATGAAAACTCCTCTGAAGTGTTTGATTCGTAATGGTTGGATCAGAGATTCAATGTCTCGGTTGGTGAGTGCTGCTGTTTCTTTTTTTTAAACTTTTTCATCACGCCCTTCCCCCCTTTCTTCTCCATGGCCAGGTTGCGACGTTTCTGTTCTTCCAATTCCGCCTTGTTCTTCTTCGAGTCGATGACGGTTTTCGCGATGGCGGCGCTACCCCCAGCCAAACTTCCAACGGCCCCCAATGCTGCCAGGATGGCCGGGATGCTGAATATGAAACCTCCGATCTTTTGCTGTTTCCGCGAACGCTGCAATCTTTTCAATTGAGGTGTGCTGAGAAGTAATTTCATTCCGTGTCCTTTGGACAAGCAAGAACGTTTCTTCTCGCGTTGTTTCTTGGTGAGTAACCCGTCGAGGGCACCCAGCGTTTTCAGATTGGAGTATGGTATCTGGTACACGACACCTTTGGGCTTCATGTTGATGCTTTATATATATTTTTTTTCACGTTATTTATATATATAAATGTTCTGAGATTTTTTTTTGTTTCGTGTAATTTTTTTTCACGGTATGTTATTTATATATAAATGTTCTGAGATTTTTTTTTTCACGGTATGTTATTTATATATAAATGTTCTGAGATTTTTTTTGTTTCGTGTAATTTTTTTTTCAAGGCCGCGCAGTCGTTACACATTCTATTACGTGCTTCGTTTTCTTACCAAGAAGTTCCTTTGTCCCCTTGTACACGATTCGAATTTTGTTCTCGATTAAAATAGCTAGCTTCTCGTCGGATAACATGTTAGCGTATCGATCTGGTAAGAATAGACTGTATTGTCCATCGAGCAACAGACGCACCTTGGGACCATACTGCGTAGAAACGATTGAACCGAAAGTTATCGTGTAGGGTTTGTCGACTTCCAATTCCTGAATTTTTACATACTCGACTGACAAATTTAGCATTTGTTTCAATGCTTGAAGATCAGTCATTTTTTTTCAGTCATATCGAAGGAGAAAAATTTTCAGAGTGTTAGAGAGAAATTTAATTGTTTTTTTCACGATGTGTGTTATTTATATATACTTTTTTTTTCACGATGTGTGTTATTTATATATACTTTTTTTTTCACGATGTGTGTTATTTATATATCAAGTTTTTTTTTTTTGACACGTATATATTATTATTATTTTTTTAACAGAGGAAGAAAGTCCGTGCTTCGGAAAACGCGATGATGTGCGTAATGATATCTTCCGTCTCCTGCTTAGACCTGCGCCAATCTACTGTGTACAGTCTTCTTCCCTGCCTTGCCTCGTGCAATTCATCTAACCTATCGTTTAATTTTTCCCCTGCAGCCGAAAGAAGTGTGTCGAGATCACCGCACCTCAGGCCGCTGATCTCCCGAAGACGGTCCTTGACGGCCATTTCACACGGAATTCGAAATGCCTGCGTCGTTCTTGCTATTATCAAAAGTTTTCCTATATCTCCGTTTACTACCTTTTTGAATATTTTAGATAGTAGCTCGGGTGGCAAATTGGTTATGTGAGCCATGTTGTTTTTTTTACTGTATGTTATTTATTTATACACCCCACCCAAATTTTTGTTTTGTGTTCATGGTGATGGTGGTGCCCAGTGCTGCAACTCTTTCACCCAACGAAGCGTCTCTGCTCACGAACCTTTCGAAAGCTGCGTGCTCTAACTTTCTGTCTGCTTCGTGACGTGCGTCCAGATCCGTCTGCGTGGTGTTGTAGGCGATGTCGTGATCTTTGCATGCAGCGTCCAACGGATTCACACCTTTGTCTCCTCTCTCCAATCTTTTCTCGAGTTTGGTACCCGGTCCGCAGTACTGGTAGCCAGGTAAATGCATCTCGAAAGGTAACTTGTTGATGATGTCGTTTACGAGTCCCTTTCCTTCGGCCACGTTCCAGAATCTCGGAGGCAGCGTGTTGATGATTTTGATGAGGTAACCTATGCCCTTGTCGTCGTTCACGATGAAGTTGGAAAGTTTCGTGCTGATCATGTCCACGATGCCAACCTTCTCGTTGTAGAAATTACGATTGCCTGCATTCTCTTCGCCGGCTATCACCAACAATCGGTCCACGAGCTTCCTCACGTCGTCCACCCAAACGAATTCTTTGGGTAACGTGTTGTAGCGTTTGACGCCGCTGCCTGTTTTCACCTGGTTCCAAATCGGTTTGATGAGATTCCTGTACTTCTCACCGCTGCTCGATTTCACCCTATTCTGCGAGGCATCGTTGTTTTGGTACAAGGCATCCGTCATGATCAAAATTTCCTTGTAACTCTGGTAATCTTCGTCGGTGTAATCTTTCGGCTGCTTTTTGGCGACGAGTTCCCACAGTCCCACCGTACCCGGATACCTGGTCCAACTATTCTTATCGCCTAAATTAAGTTTAATGTCGTTGCCTTCGAAGGTCACCTTCGATTTTCCAATCTTCCACACCACACCACCGCCTTCGTTGGTTTCCATGCTGGGATACAATCCGAACACTTCATCCTTGTCGAACTTCCCCGTGCTCAGGTAGTCTCGTGCCAAAGGTCCCAACTCGATTTTATCCGAAGACGTGCTGCTTATGGCTCGACGTCGTGGTACATCCTTCAGTTCGAACGGCGTCGAAGGAATGCTCGAAATGGGGGTGGGTACAGCGTAACTTTTAGCTGCGAGCGGTACGAGTTCGTTGATCAAATTTTTATTTTGTTCCGTGACACTTTTAATTTCTTTACCTAGACCGCTGATGGCGTCGATCACAGGTTGATCTTGACGTTTCTTCTCTTCGTAGGATCCGCGATTCTCGGATTTCCAACCTTTGAATCGCTTCACGAGGTATTTTCGCAAGTTGAGATTTTCGTCTTCTTGAAATTGACGTTTTGACATTTTGCTATATACGTTGAAACGTTTTTGAAATGTCGAATTCTCAGCCTATACGTTCGGTTCTCCTAGTTTTCTGCTGTCACCCGCTTGAGACTATCCACTTTTCTAACACTCACTTTTTGTTGTAATGGTTATTTTATATATGCTTGTCAGACGTTTGAAAAAAAAAGAACGTTTTATTTTTTTTAGATTCTCACAACCTTTGATTTTTTTTTTGGATTTGTTTTTCGTCTTGTTGCAAATCTGAAATTGTCCTCTTGTTAGCCTTTGAGACGTCTAGATAAACGTTTATTTTATTCCTATATTTTCCTTTCGTCTTCTTGAAATTGACGTTTTTGACATTTTTCTATATACGTTGAAACGTTTCTGAAACGTTGAATTCTCAGCCTATACGTTCGGTTCTCGTAGTTTTCTTGCCGTCACCGCTTGAGACTATCCACTTTTCTAACACTCATTTTTTGTTGTAATGGTTATTTATACATGCTTGTCAGACGTTTGAAAAAAAGAACGTTTTTTCAAATTTTATTTTTTTAGATTCTCACGACCTTTTGATTTTTTTTTGGATTTTCTACTTGTTGCAAATCTGAAATTGTCCTCTTGCTAGCCTTTGAGACGTCTAGATAAACGTTTATTTTATTCCTATATTTTCCATGGTTTGCTTTTCGAGTCATGTCGATGGTCACGAATCCGAAATCGTCACTGTTCCAACAGTAGGAGCAGAATTGAGAAAATAGATTGTAATTTATGTCAGCCCCTACGTAATCATCGTGTGCATGTTTTAAATTAGTGTGGTCTTGCCGAAACAAACATATGAAATTAGCGTTGTCGCGTAGCAGTTGTTTCGGAACCTTGGAAAAAGTTTGTGCCAGGTAGAAACAATCCAATCCTTTGTGACGACCTCGAGTGAAAAAATTACGAATCTCGTTTTGATTTTCCAAGATCATGTCGTCGAACACCACAACGGAATTCTCGAGACAATCGTCCAGTGGAATGATTTCAGTTGCGAAAGTTGCAATGCCCAGTCCCTCGTACAGTTTCATAAGTTGCTGGTATTTCGGTTGTTCCAGACTTTTCGAGAATACGTAGAGGTGTCTGTTTTCCCAGTCTAACCAATTGGGTGCGAGGATAAAATTATCAGTGAGCAGTGTCGTCTTTCCGCACCCCGAAGGTCCTACGATCAGACACCGCATGCTGTCGGGGAGCAATTCGCCGTTCCTTTTCTTCGTTCGACTTTCCGAATCAGGTAAACGCTTCACGACATTCCACGCACTCATAGAATCACTTCGTTCGAATCGATCCAACTCGTGTCCGGAAGTCCCAGCCATTTCACCAAACGTTTGTCGCCTCTCTTACGCAAAACTTTTTCGATGAGGTACGTGTCGGGGTATTTAGTTTTAGAGAGTTCCTCCTCGTAGAAGCGCCCCAATAAAATTTCACCGCCACTGTCCTTTATTATATACGTGTGACGGTTCCCGGGTAAAACTCGAACCACGGTAAAAAGTTCGGTGCTCCAGTTTCGTGTGAAACCCCTGTCGAACGTTCTCTTCAATTTACTGACCCTCACCTGGTCTCCAATTTCGTATTTAGCTTTCTTTGTCGTGGGCGTGTACTTTGGACAGTAAGCGCTAGAAATTAAACGCTGCTCGTCGGACTTGGTAACGTCAGCTGGCTTCATGCCTATCGTTCCGTGCACCGTGTGATTATAGTCGTTAACGAGTTCCGGAAGAATGGCGACCCACTTGTAGCTTCCCTGAAGCGTAAAGCGTGACCATATGCGCGATTTCAGAGTGCGATTGAATCTTTCCACGATGCTGGCCTTGACGTCACTGAAGGTCGAGTAATGTCGAATGTCATGTTTTTGAATAAACTTTTGGAATACGGCATTGTAAAATTCCTTCCCCTTGTCCGTGTGCAGAAACCGAGGTCGTCTGCAGCCGCTTTTGCGAAAAATTAATTTGAATGCTTCCGTGATGCATGTTCCCGTTTTCGCCTTCAAAGGTAGAGCCCATGCGAATTTCGAAAATGTGTCTATGACTGTGAGGAGGTACTTGTTGCCCTTGTTCAATTTATGTACGTTTTTTAACTTGCCGCTACTCATCTCCACGAGGTCACTTTCCCAGAGGACATCGATGCCCTTGGTTACCACAGCTAAACGTTCGTAGTTGCGGCGTGCAGGTTTATGCAATTCTTGGACGATGGCTTGCCTAGACATTTTTTTTTTTTAGAGATTACGTTTCAAGAGAAGCACCAGCGTGAGTCTCCTGTAAATCGATTAAATCGCTCCTCAACTTTTTGACTCGGACATCCAACATGAGAATCTCTTCTGCGTGGTCTACACGCTTGGTGTTGCCGAAAATATCGTTAGGCATTTTTGGTTAACGGTTATTTATAATAGGATAGGTGATTCGTAATTCTACAAAGAGAGGAATGAGTTTGTCGTAATCTCCGAGGAGTTCCATGTAAAGATAATCTCCTGCAGACACATCGTACGCAATGTTGGAAAGCATCTTGTCGTGCTTGATTCGAAAAATGTTCTTGCCGGTAGATATTTTGATTTCGCCTACGTTTTCCGGATTCACGGTGATCCGAAGTTTCCCGTCGATCGGAATTTCGTAAAAATGTAAATTGTTGTTGAAGACGTAAAACATTTTACCCACATCCTCGTCCAATTTCGTCCAAATGCTGTTGAGGTGAATGATCAACAGACCGTTGAGTTTAGATAACATGGAAGGTAGAAATTCATGATCTGTCGTCGTGCGGTGTACAATCTCCATTGTTTGCTTTCGGACACCAAAAAGATTCATTGCCCTTTGCTATTTATTTTATTGTGTATGTGAGACAGTTAAAGTTATTTTTCATTTGCATTGCCTACAATTTTTACTAATTTCTAAACGATAGTGTCCCCAAGGCAACGTGTGGATTCCACAAGACAAAATACATCTTTTATCGTCATGCGGATCTAATGTTACTTTCCTAACTTCGTTTGTTGTAATCACATGGTCTACACTTTGGATTCTTTGTTCTATACTTAGTATCGTCGATTGTGAGTAAAGGCAATCGATTTAATCGTGGAAGGTGAGTTTGTTCTCCACCGTATTCTTGCCCACACCTTTTGCTTTCTTCGTGACGCTACTCTCTGTTCTCATGGCATACATCTTCGAACGCAAACCCGCGAACTCGACAATAACATCACCGTTACATTCATCTTTCAGTTTACCTAGGACTTTTTTGTTGAGGGAAGGAATCCCAAATCTGTTGGGTTGAGGATACGCAGAAGTATCGAAATACTCAAGCATGGAAGGATTTTTTATGTCTTCGTATAGGTTAGGTGTTTTTATGCTGTAAATGAAGCTGTCGGTGTCCGTGTACAAAAGTGATAACTTATCATTGTAGAAGGGTTTCATCACGTCATAATGAAATTCGAACATGTAAAGTTTCGACAAGTCGAGAACCGTTGCGCCAACGTACATTGGTTTTCTGAATTTCATCAATTTTATATCAAAGTTGAAAAGTGCCAAATTCTCATTGTAAATTTTTCTCGACTTGAATCTAGGATCGGCCACCCACTTCATGCATGTATTTTTATCCGAAACCAATTTCACGTCTACGTGATTCCGCACGTTTTCCATCGTCTTGCCATACACCGCGTTATTCATCAATTTAAAAAAATCTTTGTCTAAATCGGAAGTGGCAACTGTCCTATGTTGCGTGTTAGTTTCTATGTAAGGTCTTAACCACGTGGAATGTTTAAACTTTAGTATTCTTCTAACATTTACTATCTGAACACCCTTCCCAATCAAAAACCGGAGATTCTTGTAGTGGACGACGTATCTCTGTTTAGGGTCCAATGTTAACAAAAGCTTGTCTTGAACCGAGTCGGGTGGACATTTGATTTCGGGAGTCGGGGGCAAATCCGAAAACGTGTCGTGCAGGTGGTCGGAGAATTGGAGATCTACCTCTGCGAAGAAACCACACTCGCTATCGTCGAAATGAATAATGTCTACCGAAGTGGGATCTAACCATGCGAATCCCCCGTAAGGAAGTTTCTGAACCATGGCATGTCCGTAGAGATTATTAACGTCGGCGTAGAAGATGTAATTCGATGCTCGATTTGAATCGTAATCTTCTTTCATGTGTACGTTATTAGCTTTCGCATGTCTCTGTACGCATTGCACCATTCCACCTCGTATCCCTCTTTCGATAAATAGCAACATGTCAACGTCCGATATCAGTTCCAGCTTGACCTTTGTCTGGAATAACATTGCCGACCACGCTAATCCCGGTAGACTGTAGAAATACGCTGGATCTAATTTGTAAATATTCGTTGCCGTTTTCCTGAACGCTTGAAAAACATCCGCGAGTATCGTCACGTCTAATTTTAAGTATGCGTCGTGATAATCGCCGAGTGTCCTACATTCTAATTTCTCCCACATGAGTTGCGCGTGTTGGTATTCTTCGTCCGCGATTCCTTTCTCTCTGAGTCTGCTGTAAAATTCTCTTGGAAGTGGAAGAGCGTCGTCGTTAAATTTAGAACCATCACTAACATATTCGTAAGGATAAATCCCTTTACGTCTAACGAGTTCTATGTCTACGTTGGGAAAACTAGCTTTTGTAATTTTGAATTGTTCGTCTAAAAGTTTGCCGGCAAGAGCGTCCAGGCTGGCAGAGAGAAATCTGTACGAATCCAGAAACCTCATCTCGATGGTATTTTTAGTCTCGGGAATCATAACTTTCTTACTTATGGAGATGTATCTTTCTTCGTTTTCAGCAAGAATATCTATTTTTTGAGTGTCGTATCCGAGTTTCCTAATTAAGGGATGAAAGTCGTAATTAGAGCCATTGTGAAAGAATATGGGGACGAATTTTGGTTTTTGGATTTTGAGGTTGCATGCATTGCAGATTCCGCTTATGAAGCGACCGTCCGTATGCGAATGGTGAAACACTTTACGATTGTCGTCCGTGAAGTGGTTATCGCACACGGGACACTTGACAGTGTCATAGTAATTTTGAAGTTCGGTAGCAGATAACGGAAGCATCGGTTTCGATGTTCGCAGCATGCATCCAATTTTCCCAACCTCCTCGACCATCTTTTCGAAGAAGCGTTCGATTGCATCGGGTCCTCGGTATACGTACGGTTCATCTATTTTATCCCGTCGCACGACAACGTAACCGAAACTGTTTGGTTCGTGAAGCTGGTAAGGTGTGGTGGAAGAAACTTCGGGATCCGGATCGCAGTACGAGAGTGGTTTGAGGAACGCCTCGAAATCAGCAACGATGATGGCCGGATGTTCCAACAACGCCTTGTGCATTTTGAACTCTTCCACTTCGTTCTTTTCGGGCATCAACATTCGAACCGGTCTGTTGTTGCCGCAATATATTTTATGTTCGGCAAGTTTATCGGTAGCAATCTGACGTCCGGTGTATTTTCGATAATCGGATTGTTGTCGATCGTTGAACGTGGTTAGGCATCTCGGGCAAACTTCGATACAATGTTCATACTTGGTTGTTTGACTTTTGACCAAACGTGATAGTGAACGAATTAACGTGTAGTGATGAACATCCTCGTTTGAAATTAGAAGAAGATTAATCACACGAGCATCGTCATCGTCGACATCGCTTATCCTGACGGGATGCACGAGATATTTATCTGACGTGAAGGAATATACATTAATAGCGATGCGTTTTCCGGCACGATTTTCGAACTTTGTTATATCCGACAATGTCACCGGGTATTCGATGCCAGACATTACAATCTCAAACTCGGTCTCGTATTGTTTGTAATGAGAAACTAGTTCTGGATTATTTGACCAATGAACAGGATGCAGTGCAGCCAATATACACCAAAGGAAACATTTTTTATCGCTGTTCTGTATATTTAACACAGCCCTCTTGTGTTGAATGTTCGGTGGAAGAGGAACGTAGCTGGATGCGCGAAGAGGCGAGAATCGGTTCACGTAAACGGTTAACGTGTGAGGACTTCCACACAGAGACCATCCCGACCCTTTAGCCTCGAAATCGTCGTGTTTCTTAACCAGCTCATTTGAAAGATCGGAATAAAATTCGTCCAAATTATCGACGTCCGCCAAATGAAGAGCCTGGTTTTTTGTTCGATGATAAAAGACTCTTGTTGTACCATCGACTTTTTCGTATTCGGAAAATAGATCAACGTATACTTTTATGGAATTATTTTCCAATTTATTTTTTAGAATATTTATCACGGATGTTTTCGTTTCACGCAAGAAACTAAGAATGTCCCGGCCTGGTTCCGAAGTAAAAGAGAAATCCTGAATATGACGGTTGAATGCAGATCTAATCGGTTTGCGTTTATTAGATAATTTAACTTGTTTGGAAGTGGAAGCTTCCGTTTCTGAATTATCGATTTTTCTTTTCAATGTTCCTCGTTCGGTCGATGGTTTGCAAATTTTAAGGTGTTTACTTAAATGTGTAATGCTGATCATCTTTCCGCATCGAGCACAAGGCTTAGAAGGACACGAACGATTAATTCTCGAACCTGTTTCCCTACATCTTGCCCTGTGTACCGATAAATTGTTCCTTGAGATTAGCTTCCCACAAGTAACACATTCAGTTTTATCATTTTTACGATTGAAACTGGTGGTGGATGCCATTATGCTTTCTCCAAAATCACAGAAATCAAAAAAGTGTCTAGTATGTAATAGCGATACAATTTTTTTCAGGTATGTTATTTTATATAGAATTTCTTGGGGGTGAATACAAAAAACTCAAGAATTCAATCTATACTGTGAATAGAATTTCAGGTATGTTATTTTATATAGAATTTTCTTGGGTGCGAATACAAAAAAAACTCAAGAATTCAATCTATACTGTGAATACAATTTTCAGGTATGTTATTTTATATAGAATTTCTGGGGGGAATACAAAAAAAATCAAAATTCAAATCTACTGTGAATATAATTTCCAGGTATGTTATTTTATATAGAATTTTCTCGGGGTTCGTGCGTCATGGTCGCAGCTGGACTCTC
The DNA here is from genome assembly GCF_977018435.1 of Lepisma saccharinum. Classification (NCBI taxonomy): domain Eukaryota; kingdom Metazoa; phylum Arthropoda; class Insecta; order Zygentoma; family Lepismatidae; genus Lepisma; species Lepisma saccharinum. The sequence goes on from NW_028142891.1 coordinate 4,709,726, forward strand.
CCCCTTCAACGTGAACTTTGGGAGTGGCGCGAACTCCACACCGACAAACGTCCGTTCCGCCCGACACGGAAGTTGATGTTTATCGCGGCGTTACGAATCCCACACCGGCTGCACAAAAGCAGATCTTCACGTGTATTTCTCACGGGACACGCTCAACGCCACATGCATACGCAAGATTATGGCCTTGCGTAAAAAAATCAAAGAGTTTAAAAACGATAAGACTTTGCCGCCGGGCAAACCTTTCTATCTCGGACCATCTTGTTGAAATCGCGTGACGTGGTCGAAAATTTCCCCTCGAACCCCAGCGTCCGCGCATGATGTACATGGATACGGATTCGCTTTTCATTCTCATGGAGAAGCGCCATCAGGCTAACCTGATCGATTACCTGCACGAGCGGTTGGTTCCAGAACTTGCGGGTGAAGGTCGAATTCGTGCTGAAAATTTTTTTCGCGTTAACCAAGAAAAAATACGTTGTGCAGCTGGCCGACAACAACAAGGTGCAATTCAAAGGGTTGAGGACCGCCATAGACGTGCGAGAGAGAAATTTTTTACTAACAATCTTGAAGAAAGCATGGGGCGAATACTTCAACACTGGATATCGCACCACCGACTCGGTGGAACAGATCGTCACGACTATTGTATGGCCCACGGCGAAACAGAAGCAGGTGGTGGTCAACGATCGCACCAACATCAAGGTTGTCTGCGAGTTCCACGACGCACTGCCTGCCGATACCCTATGTAGCGTCATCCTGGTCGCAGAGAAGTCCTTCGTCCACGACGTGAAGAACGAGAGGGTCACAGAGCAGTTTTAAAATATATTGCCTTCGTCGAGCAAGAATGGCTTTTTCTACAATCCCACAATTACAAAATTTTTTTAATCTAAAACATACGCCAAAAGCACTCCAATAGGTTTTGCAGAGTTTTTAGGATCAAATCGAATTTCTTAAACAAATTGAGGGGGCGGCGCGCTTGCTTGTACTCTCTCTTCCAAGCTATATCCTAAATATTTTGTTCACTGAACATGTGTGCCCTTCACATTTTTTTTTTTTTTTTGCATCATGAGGAGAAAAAACATCGTAGCATTGGAGGGCCCAAAAACATCGTAGGAGAGAGGTGTCCCGTTTAGGTCGTAGCAAGGGGGGGGCACACACATTGTAGAAGATCACACATGAGTTAAAAAAAAAAAACACATCGTGGCAGATTACGCTGAGAGTACAAGGTCGTGGTAGATTACACTAAGGGACCTTACAGTAAGAGGAGACAGCCTCCTTATAGGAAAATGTCTTAAGTCATTTCAAAAATGTAGGTCAAAAGGCGAGGTAGCATAAGAGCAAAATTTTGCAGGAGGTAAAAAATAGCTTAAAAATTGATGCCAGAGCTTTTCTTCTGTCCATTTTTCTCTCATTTTAGGTTAGTTTAGTCCGTAAAACGGATTACGCTGAGAGCAGAAGCCTATTAGCAGGTCGTAGTAGATTACACTGAGGGACCTTACAGTAAGAGGAGACAGCCTTATAGGAAAATGTCGTAAGTCATTTCAAAAGTAGGTCAAAAGACGAGGTAGCATAAGAGCAAGATTTGCAGGAGGTAAAAAAAAGCTTAAAAAGTGATGCCAGAGCTTTTTCTATCCATTTTTCTCTCATTGTAGGTTAGTTTAGTGCGTAAAACGTCGTAAAATAAAAAGTAGGTCAAAGGACGGTTCCAGAACGTACCATACAACCTACTCTCTAAGTAGGTCAAAGCACGTAGAGGCTCTCGTGTAGCACGAATAAAATGGATAGGTTAAGTTATATCACGTAAGATCGTGATATACCTACCAAGTGCGAGGTGGGAAAAAAATTTTGCATTGGAAATTTGTACTAAAAGAGGCTCTCGTGTAGTTTAGCACGAATAAAATGGATAGGTTAAGTTATATCACGTAAGATCGTGATATACCTACCAAGTGCGAGGTGGGAAAAAAATTTTGCATTGAAAATTGTACTAAAAACATCGCTAAACGCTAAAACGTTGACAAAAAATTGTCAAAATATGTCAAAAAGTGATATTCAATTGATAAAAAAAGAGGATACCTACAAAGTGCTACTTTGAAACGATACACTTACACTACTTATTAATATACCTAAATTCTTAGCCATAGAGACTCTGAATATTCACTGTAATGTGGCTGAGGGTATGATCACCAAATCAAATGGCATAGGCACTCACAAACAAACTGGCATCATTGCAACATTTAAACCTAATTCTGAATTTATGGAGCCCATCATCTACACTCCATCCCCAACATTATATTTTCCTGTGTGCCATAATAGAATAGATAACATTGAGTTGATGGTCACTAATGAAAAAGAAGAATTAGTTGATTTTGCTGGAGCCACAACAACTGCAATCATAGAGATTAATATTTAAATAAAAATACATACAAAAAAAATGGAAAATATTGAGAGTTATGAGCTACAATCATTCCCTCCAAACAGGAGGACATTTGCAAATTTAAATCAACCCAACACAGAGATTGAGGTTGATCTTGATGTAGGGGATGGCTTTATACACCCTCACAGAGCAGATATATACATCAAATTTGATGTTGTAAAGCTCGATGGAACAGATTATCCGGCAAATTCAAATATAAGATTGGTAGATAATTTTGTGCCGCATCTGTTCTCTGAAATTGAGATCAGAAAGCATGGTGTTGTTATAAACAGAGTGGATTATCCCGGCATTACCTCCACAGCTTTGGCCACACTAAAATTATCCAAAACCGAGGCTTCTTACTACAAAATAGGTGGATTTGAGGCTGGTGATAAAATTATATCTAAGAGCCACACAGTGCTGTTTCCTATGCGCCTGTTGCCAGGATTCTTTTCAGATTACAAAGATATTATGTGGAAGGGTGGTTTAAGAATCACATTTAGAAGAGCAGCCAATGATAATAATGCTTTGATGAGGTACAGCACATTAAACTCTACAGGGGAAGCTTTGCCTAATACCCTACCTGATGAAGGCAAATGCATTATTCAGACTATGGAGCTAAGAATTCCAGTTGTTGAATATGAAGCCAGTTATGCTCTTAAATACAAAGCAGATATAATAAAAAATCCACAAGTACCTTTACAATTTTATACATATCAATGTGTACAGAAGCCTGCCACTGGTACTTATTATGAGTTTGATGCTACAAATTCATTCTCCAGTATACAATATGACATGCCGGATTTTGTGGTGGTACTGTTTCAAACTAGAAGACACAATAATCAGGAAAAAAATTCAAGTAGATTTGATAACTGCAACATCAAGAACATATATCTTAAAAATGGCAGAAATGAGGTATTCCCTAGAGAAAATTATAATTTAGACATGTCCAAGGATGATTTTCTTAAATTATATGAAGCATTTACAGCATACAAAAGGGTCACTACTGGCAATACTGACATGTATTACACACCAGATGAATTCAAAGCACAGAGACCCATGTTTGTCATCAACACTTCAAAAAGGAAACAAGTTGTGGTTAATGACAGGACAAACATTAAAATTATCTGTGAATTCCACAATACACTCCCTGATGACACTATATGTAGTGTTATTCTCATAGGTGAAAAATCATATGTTTATGATGTAAGAAATGAGAGAGTCACAGAACAATTCTAGAATAATTACATTGTCTTAGTACTAGATATGTAAGTTGAGCCTGGTGCCCAATTGAACTTAAACCGGAAGTAAATATGTGTGTGTGTTAATACGTTTGGCTTAGTTTTAAGTGTATCCAAAAAAAATATCAAGAGGGGCATATTTTTAACAAATTTATGGACAACAGTCTCACAGAAGTGCCTTTTATAAGTGTAGGCAAATCAATCTGAGAGGGGTCATCATTTCACGGGAACTTCCCGAGGGCATTTTCACAAAAATCTTGGATTAGGCAGGGTTCCACACTTGAGCAAAAAGCTCATATGGGCATGTTGAGCCTGTTTTAAGTGTAGCCAAATCTGCCTGAGAGGGGCTCATCATTTATCGAGCCAGTAGTACCACAAATTACACTACTAACAACTCTAACGTTGCATAAATAAAAATCTTAAAATGTTCTGACTTCTGTTAAAAGCTGAGGCTATAAACGGGCACTCAGCACACACAAAGACAAGAAACAGGACAACACACACGAAATTATACTGGCCACAGTGCCAGTCGCCAGAGCCTCGTTAGTCTTTAGTCCAGGGTGCACTACGTGGAAGTGAGGTTGACTTTTGGGCGCCTACGTGGAAGGTACCCCTTACACCCCAGCTTTTAACGAATGTCCGAAAATTTTAATAGTTTATGATTTTAATTAAACAACGTTAGAGTTGTTATGTGTAAAGATAAGGGCTGGACCCCGTATAGTGTGACGGGTGCAAAATAGCCTTCGTGCTGACGCACCCAAAATTTTAAAATAAAAATAAAAATAAAAAATCAGACAGGGAGAGATGACAATCACGAAAAATATAGCAGTCAGTTTGATAATTGTAAAGTTAAAAATGTGTATCTGAAGAATGGCAGAGATGAAGTATTTCCTCGTGAAAATTACAATTTAACCATTACAAAACAACATTATTTAAAATTATATCAAGCTTATAGTGCATTTAAAAGAGTAACTGAAGGTAACATAGACATGTATTATAATCCAGATGAGTTCATAATTCACAGACCAATGATTTTATTCAATGCATCAAAAAAAAAAATTGGTAGTCATAAATGATCGAACTAATATTAAATTAGTATGTGAATTTCATGAAACTCTACCTGAAAATACTACATGCAGTGCAATTCTAATTGTGGAGAAATCATATATTTATGATGTAAAAAATAAAATAGTGATAGAAAAATTTTAATAGGAGAGCATAATATATAAAAAATTAAACTACGTGTAGATTTTTTGTTATTTTCAAAATTTTGGTTTGATGTTAAGTTTATTTTTTTTCACATGTGGTGACTGCAATTATTATTAACTTCTAAACTAAAGAGCCCCCAAGGCAAAGTATGGATTGCACACTCGAGAATACACCTCTTGTCGTCGTGTTGATCCAGGGCTACTTTTTTTATTTTATTCGTTGTAATCTGATGGTTTGAGCTTTGTATTCTATTATCCTCTCGAAGTATCCTCGACTGTGAAGAAAGACAACAAATATAAACCTGGAATATTAGTTTGTTTTCCACGGTATCTTTGCACGTTCCTTTTGCTTTCTTCGTGACGCTGCGCTCTGTTCTGAATGTATACATCTTCGAATGCAAAACAGCGAACTCAACAATAATATTACCGTTACACTCATCTTTCAATTTGCCGAGAACCTTCTTGTGGGAAGGAATTCCAAATCTGTTGGGTTGAGGATAGGAAGAAGTGTCGAAATACACAAGCATGGAAGGATGTTTAAGATCTTCGTAGAGGTTAGGTGTTTGTATGTCATAAATAAAACTATCGGTGTCTATGTACAAAATTGACAGCTTATCATTATAGAAGGGTTTCATAATATTATAATGAAATTCGAACATGTACAGTTTTGACAAGTCGAGAACTGTTGCACCAACGTAAATAGGTTTTCTGAATTGTATCAATTTTATATCTAGATTAAAAGGTGTTAAATTCTCGTTCTAAATTTTTCGCGATTTGAATCTAGGATCAGATACTAATTTTCTACATTTATTGTTATCTGAAACCAATTTTATGTCTACATGCTTTCTGACGTTCTCCATCGTTTTTCCATAAACGACATTATTCATTAATTTATAAAAATCTTTATCTAATTCTGAAATAGCAGCTGTTTTGTGTCTCGTGTTGGTCTCAATATAAAATTTTAACCATGGAGATTCTTTGAACTTGAGAATTCTTCTCACATTTACTACCTGAACACCCTTCCCAATGAAAAACTGGAGATTCTTGTAGTGGACGACATATCTCTCTTTTCTCTCCAGAGTTAACATAAGCTTGCTTTGATTAGAATCAGGTGGACATTTAATTTCGGGAGCCGGAGGTAAATATATATATATATATATATATATATATATATATATATATATATAATGTATTATCTGTATATGTTTGTGAATATATGTGTGTGTAAAGGAGGGAGAATGTGTAAGTGCGTACATACGAGGGGGTGCTGGTAATTTCTTAGCCTTACCCCTTTCATGTTGTCGTATTTTCATGAATTTGGTCTTAAATTGCAGCTTAATGTCTGTATATTGTTGGTAGAGAAAATTATATTTGTACGTCTAATGGTTTTTATTTATTTCAGATGTGACTGAAAGATGGCAGCACCTGAAGCAACATTTACAGTGGAAGACCATAGAGTGGTGATAAACTTTTTATTCCTGCAGAGAAAGTCCGGCAAGGAGATACATGACACGTTGGTACAGACTTTGGGGGGACCATGCCCCTGCATATGCCACTGTTAAGAACTGGGTAGCTAAATTTAAAGCCGGCCATTTCAGCACAGATGATGAGCCACACACAGGAAGGCCAGCATGTGTGGTTGTTCCGGAAGTAATCGATGCTGTGCATGATCTAATTCTTCAAGATCGGCGAATTTCCACTAAAATCATTGCTGAGTCTCTAAACATCTCCCATGAAAGAGTTGGTGTTATTATCCACGACCATCTAGGTATGAGCAAGTTTTCAGCAAAGTGGATTCCGAAACTTTTGAACGCTGATCAGCACCGTGACAGGGTGAGGACATCCAATGTGATTCTCGGTTATTTTCAAAAGGATGCTTCCACATATTTGTCTCGATTGGTGACTGAGGATGAGACCTGGATCTACCTCTATGATCCTGAAACAAAAGAACAGTCAAAGGCATGGACCCACTCTGAGTCACCACGCCCAAAGAAGGCCCGTGTGCAAAAGACGGCAGCCAAGGTGATGGCCAGTGTTTTTTGGGACAAAGACGGTGTACTGCTAATTGACTTTTTGGTAAAGGGTGCAACTATTACAGGGGCATATTATTCATCACTTCTTGATAATTTGAAGCAGACAATTAAGTCCAAACGACGCGGAAAATTGATAAATGGAATTCTGTATTTGCACGACAATGCCTCTCCACACACTGCAGGCATTACCTAGCAAAAATTAAAGGATTTGAAGTTCACAGTTTTGGAACATCCTGCTTATTCACCAGATCTGGCCCCCTCTGACTACTTCCTACTTCCAAATCTCAAGAAATTTCTGAAGGGGGTCAGATTTGGGTCACTTTATGAGGCACAGGATGCTGTACGTACGTGGTTTGCGGACCAATCAAAATATTTTTTTTGGGGGGGGTTACAACAACTGGAGAAAAGACTTAAAAATTGTGTTCACCTCAGAGGGGATTATGTTGAATAAAAAAAATTGATTCGTTTCTTGCAAAGGCTAAGAAATTACCAGCACCCCCTCGTACAAGTTGTAAATGAAAATGTAATATTTTGATATTACCTTTCTGTAATTGGAGACTTGTCTCTTGATTTGATTTGATTTTAAAATTTTGGGTGCGTCAGCACTTAGGCCATTGTGCACCCGTCACATTATACGGGGCCCAGCCCCTTATCTTTACAAAGAACAACTCTAACGTTGCATAAGTAAAATCATAAAAGCTTAAAATGTTCTGACTTTCGTTAAAAGCTGAGGCTGTAAAGGGGCACTCAGCACACACAAGGACAAAAAACAGGACAACACACACAAAATTATACTGGCCAGAGTGCCAGTCGCCAGAGCCTCGTTCGTCTGCAAAACTCAGTCCAGGGTGTACTAACGTGGAAGTGAGGTTGACAATTGGGTGTACTACGTCGAAAATCACCCCTTACACCCCGGAGACTTGTCTCTGTTGAAGGGAAATAAATAAATACATTTGTTTTCACATACCAGTGTAAATTAAACATAATTCAATTACAAAATTGTACAATTCTATACACTATGAGTATGTAAAAAATTAAATATCATGGTTTAAAATACTATACAATTTACACAATTTACAACCTTTCAGTAAATGTACACTTCATCACATCGTGCAGTCCTGTGTCAGGAAGTTCATGTTATCACACTGAATTGTGAGAAAGTGACGAGCATTTCTTTCGACTTTGTAAGTTTTTACTTTCCTTCTGAGACTGTATTATGTACTGTGGATCGCATATTGGCATTGATCTTTTATATCTAGGATCGACGAGTTCAGGAAAAAGACAATCTAAATAAAAATCTCGCAGCTTCTTCTCCCTTCTTGTCGTCCAAAAATTGTCGTCTCGTTCAATACGGACAGTCACGCAACCTATCGGGGACCAAACACAGAAAAAGCAGTACTTTATTCTTGTTGCGTGTAACTGTCCTTGTACCTCGTAGTAGTAGTTATCGTTGGTGTTCATTTCAAATTTTCCGTTGATATCTCTCAATGCTTTTATTTTCCCTTGTCCAATGGCATCACAAGGATGGAGATGAGCAATTGATGATGGACATTTTACTTCAACAGTGCCTTCATTGTCATCTCTACCACGGCATCAGGCGTTGCTCCAAGAAAAGTTACTTCTGGATCTACGTACAGTCCACATTCATGCAAAGTAATGCCATTCAACCTCTGTATTGCCTCGAGAGCCAGAGGCTCACTCCTTTTTCCATATTCCATTGCTTCCGAGCAACTGGTTTTTGGTTTTCTCTTGCAAATTCTACCGAAATTTGAAGCTGATGTTCTTTTCCTTCTCTCCTCTAACCAGATGCGGCTATTTCTTTGTGCAACAGTTAATCTTTCCAATGAATTTATTTCTTCTACAGACCAGTTTAATTCTTCAAGAAACTCTGCACATTGGCTTTTCAGATGTGCTTCACTGATGTCCGGATACTGTGCATTAGGTCCATAGTCTTTGTCTATTTTGCCTTCTGGAAACTTGGCGCTTTTCTTTTCCTGCTCTTTTGGCCTTATTTACTTTATTTTTCCTCCGGAACTGTATAGTCTTGCAGTAAATCCCAGGACTTCGACCATGTGTGTTAGATAATGTACAACACCACTGTTGTGCTGAACAACGGCACCAGCACAGCGTGTCTGGTAGCTTCTTCCTGCACAAAAAAATATTCTTTTACCCCCCACAAACTTTGCAACAATACTATTGTAACTTTCAGCACAGTTGCTGTCAAGATCCTCTATGAGGCCTCTTGAATGCATCCTCAGATAGCGAACTGCGTCCAATATTTTCCCAAACAGCCCACTTTGTACAAGCTCGTTCGCGATGTTTTCTTCCCTCACTTTGGCTTGTCCATCACAAAAATATCCACGTTCCCCTCAATTTGGGTGATCACCAAATACATGTCTTGGCCCATTCATTATATCCCGCCTTAAATCTTCAATTCTTTGTGAGGTTGCTGTATTCTTTCTGTGGTGGATTGCCTTCTTCACAGCATAGCGCAAACGGAAAATATTATCACCCACTTTCTTTCGCAGAATAAATGGGTAACGTTCCCTTTCTGCATTCTGGGCTATTTCCCTTAGCTTGTTGCAATAGTTCCTGAGCAGATGATTACGGCACTATTTTCTCCACAATGAAATTGGTATAAGGTGAAGCATCCAAAATTTTCTTATATGCGCTGCTATCCCCATCAGCAACAAGCTTCGCGTACTTCACTTCATACATGCTATCGCTGGAAAGGAAGCCTTCAACAACTATACTAGCTTCCATGCTTGATTAACTGCGATCTGGTCCGCAGTTTCTACTAGAAACATGCTCCTTTGGATCCTTATTTTGTCTTTCTGCGTGAACGCACGTCGTGCAATATTTGTTTTAAATAATACTTTTTTGGTATAAAATCCAACAATGGCAGCGCGGAATAAGAATATAACGCCTGTTACACAATATTTCATATGATCCATATTTTTATGTGACGTCACAACTTTAAGATATGTTACTGATATTTTATACTTTCATGAAAGGACACTTAAATCTTGTCATTATATGTAATATTGCACCCTGTTTGTAATGTGTATCTTTTGTTTAATGTTTATTGTATTTTATGCTCTTTTATGAGTAGTTTGTCCCCCTCCATGTAGGACTGCCTTGACGGGGCGAGTGGGCTTAGCAGGGAGGCCATTTTCATCTCATCATTTCACCCATTCTTCACATCCATATCTCACGTTTTTCACCATTCCATCACGTCATTCATCTCCATATCTTTGACCTCCCTCTAAGAAACTAAGGTAGGGAGGTCATTTTCATCTCATCATTTCACTCATTCTTCACATCCATATCTCACGTTTTCACCATTCCATCACGTCATTCATCTCCATATCTTTGACCTCCCTATAACTAAGGGTCCTGCTAGAGGAGACAACCTCGATAAAAAAAACCTATCCCAAGGTGTGAGTTGCACGTGCCGATGGGACAGTGTTGGCTGCAGGGGCAGGTGCAGTCGCGAACGTGGCCTCGGGGATTTCAGTTTGGTCCTCGAGTAGCCTCCATTTTTGGGGATAGGCCTTCCTCGGCATAGAGGGCATGTCGAGGCGACAATTTATGGACCCTCCACAATAAATAATTTTTGTATATGGGTACAAAAAACAACTCAAACGGGGGGAAATCCCCAAAACGAGCGCGGTCTTCGAGCCCGCTTCAATTATTGGAAAAGACAAGTAACGTGCCACGTTATCTTGTGATTAGTATTGTGCAGAAGACCGAGAGTACCGATTCATCTGCAACAACCATGAAACATGGAGCTGCTACACTGAAGGACTTGTCTACTTATCCAGACCAGCACACATCGCCAGACAAACAACTTTTTAAAGCTAAGATCTTTGGGCGACTTCCCTGTTAATGTTGAACCTCACCGTCAACTTAACAGTAGTAAAGGTGTGATTCGCCACTGGGATCTGCTAAATGCTGAGGAGGAAGAGATTCTTGAAGCACTCTCAGACCAACATGTGACCGCAGTGCAGCGAATAAAGACGCGAAAATCCGGAGAACTTCTACCAACTGCTTCAATTATACTGACATTTCAAACGACCACTCTCCCAGGTATTGTACGGGCTGGATATTTGAGACTCAAAGTCCGGCCGTACATCCCTAACCCGATGCGATGTTTCAAATGCCAGCACTTTGGGCACACTCAACCTTCCTGCAAGGCCACTACCGCCCTTTGTGGTAAGTGTAGTCTGCCTCTGCCTGATCATGGGACCGAACCTTGTTCTTCTGGTCCCAAATGCATTAATTGCCAAGGGGAGCACCCAGTCTGGCATCGAGACTTCCCCTCTTTCCAACAAGAGAAGAAAATCAGAGAGTTGGTCGTCACAGAGAAAATCTCCGCTGGTGAAGCAAAACAACGTCTCCGCGAAAGTATACGCACCACTTTACCTGTGCCATTCGCTACAGTTGCTGCAGCTGCTCTTACCCGTCGCACTGTAAGGGTACAAACCAACGACGTGTCCACGCAAACAACAACGCTTCCCGTAGTAGCTCGCCCTGCTTCGAGGAAACCAGCAACCACACCTCGCTCCACAGAGAAGAAGTTCAAGCAGGTACACAGTAAAGATTTTTTTCTTAAATCCAGTAGCTCTCCAGTCAGGGTGGCATCGACCACCCTGAAACTTAAAGCGCAGCTGAAAGCTGCCCGACGGGCGCTAAAATCACCCGCCCCCACTCCCCCTTCATCCCCTTCGCGCTCTGTGTCCTTACCCGAGGACATGATACAGGACGAAGCCGCGGATGAAGAATTTTTCAAGGTGACAGGGCCTAGAAATAGAGTACGCCTTAAAAGGTAACACTCTTTCCTACAGATATGGCTTATTGTCTCCAATGGAACCTTAACGGTTTCCGAACGCATCTCGAGGAACTGCAAATTCTTATATCTGAATTTGACCCTGCCATCATATGTCTCCAAGAGACACATTTTCGTCCAAATGAATCAGTTATTTTAAACGGATACACGCTTTACCGCAGCGACAAGCTTCCTGAGGGTCGTCGTGCACACGGTGGTGTTGCAATCGGTGTTCGAGATACCATCTACTCAACACCAATCTTTCTCACCACCCCCCCTCCAAGCTGTCGCCGTGCGGGTCCATCTACTACAGCCAATATCTGTGTGCTGTGTCTACATCACAAGGGAGGAGCGATTCTCTCTTGAGGACCTCCTTTGTATATTCGAGAAACTTCCGTCTCCTGTAGTTATTTTGGGCGATTTTAATTCGTACCGTCATTTGTGGGGCTCCGTTCGTACAGACCCCCGGGGTCAAATTGTAGATCAATTCCGTGAGGCATCAGCCTTAACGTTGCTGAATGATGGTTGATTTGATTTGATTATAAAATTTTGGGGTGCGTCAGCACTAAGGCTATTTTGCACCCGTCACACTATACGGGGTCCAGCCCCTTACCGTTACACGTAACAACTCTAACGTTGCTTAATTAAAATCATAAAACATTAAAATGTTCTGACTGTTGTTAAAAGCAGAGGCTGAAAAGAACGGTCAGCATAAATAAGGACAAAACACAGGACAACACAAACAAAATTATACTGGCCATGGGGCCAGTCGCCAGAGCCTCGTAAATTCAAATCAAATCAAGTTCACCGAGTCTCATCGTTCCACTTGAGTATTATTAAGTTATTATTAATAAATATAATAATACGTTTAATAGATAAATAATATTTGAAATACAGCTGAATTGAACGTATCATATTTTCATCACTGTGTACATAATTTATCGTGCAGTAGTTTTAGTAGCCACCTCTGAGGAATGTGAGGGGGCTGATGCAGCCAAATTATGGAAAGTTGAAAAATCTCTTCTTCCCAAATTAATATTCATAGATATTAAACCATTTTCCGAAAGACCCTTATTCCACCGGTGAGCGATGCTCAACATTTATACAAGTTTTCATAACCCTAGAGTTGGCATCAAAATAACAAACAACCCCCTCCATGTAGGACTGCCTTGACGGGAAGAGGGGGCTTAGTAGGGAGGCCATTTTCATCTCATCATTTCACCCATTCTTCACATCCATATCTCACGTTTTCACCATTCCATCACGTCATTCATCTCCATATCTTTGACCTCCCTATAAGTAAGGTAGGGAGGCCATTTTCATCTCATCATTTCACTCATTCTTCACATCCATATCTCACGTTTTCACCATTCCATCACGTCATTCATCTCCATATCTTTGACCTCCCTATAAGTAAGTGTCCTGCTAGAGGAGACAACCTCGATAAAAAAACCTATCCCAAGGTGTGAGTTGCACGTGCCGATGGGACAGTGTTGGCTGCAGGGGTAGGTGCAGTCGCGAACGTGGCCTCGGGGATTTCGGTTTGGTCCTCGAGTAGCCTCCATTTTTGGGGGTAGGCCTTCCTCGGCATAGAGGGCATGTCGAGGCGACAATTTATGGACCCTCCACACTAACAAATTTTGTATATGGGTACAAAAAACAACTCAAACGGGAGGAAACCCCAAAACGAGCGCGGCCTTCGAGCCCGTTTCAATTAGTGGAAAAGACAAGTAACGTGCCACGTTATCTTGAGATTAGTATTGTGCAGAAGACCGACAGTAACGATGCATCTGCAACAACCAAGAAACATGAAGCTGCTACATTAAAGGACTTGTCACCGTTCCTGATCAAGAAACAGCTAGACTACGCCGCTGGTTCAGACGTACCAGAAATAAAAAAGCTGCGAAACGGGAGTCTACTTATCCAGACCAGCACAGATCGCCAGACCAACAACCTTTTAAAGCTAAGATCTTTGGGCGACTTACCTGTTAATGTTGAACCCCATCGTCAACTTAACAGTAGTAAAGGTGTGATTCGCCACTGGGATCTGCTAAATGCTGAGGAGGAAGAGATTCTTGAAGCACTCTCGGGGTGTAAGGGGTGACCTTCCACGTAGTACACCCAAATGTCAACCTCACTTCCACGTTAGTGCACCCTGGACTGAAGACTAACGAGGCTCTGGCGACTGGCTCCATGGTCAGTATAATTTTGTTTGTATTGTCCTGTTCTTTTGTCCTTGTGTGTGCCGAGTGCCCCTTTACAGCCTCAGCTTTTAACGAAAGTCAGAACATTTTAATATTTTATGATTTTAGTTCTGCAACGATAGAGTTGTAATTTGTAACGATAAGGGGCAGGACCCCGTATAATGTGACGGGTGCAAAATAGCCTTAGTGCTGACGCACCCAAAATTTTAAATTCAATTCAATCAATCAATTCAATTCAAGCACACAGTCTGGCATCGTGACTGCCCCTCTTTCCAACAAGAGAAGAAAATCAGAGAGTTGGTCGTCACAGAAAATCTCTGCTGGTGAAGCAAAACAACGTCTCCGTGAAAGTATACGCAGCAATTTACCTGTGCCATTCGCTACAGTTGCTGCAGCTGCTCTTAGCCGTCCCGCCGCAGTGAGGGTATACAAACCAGCGACGTGTCCAAGCAAACAACAACGCTTCCCGTAGTAGCTCGCCCTGCTTCGAGGAAACAAGCAACCACTCCTCGCTCCACAGACAAGAAGTTCAAGCAGGTGCATACCAAAGAATATTTTCTGAAGTCCAGTAGCTCTCCAGTCAGGGCGGCATCAACCACCCTGAGATGCCCGGTGGGCGATCAAAGCACCCTCCACCACTCCGCCTTAACCATCCCCTTTGCCCTGTGTGTCCTTACCCGAGGACATGATACAGGACGAAGCCGCAGATGAAGAATTTAGGGCCTAGAAATAAAGTACGCCTTAAAAGGTAACTATCATACCTACAGCTATGGCTTATTGTCTCCAATGGAACCTTAATGGTTTCCGTACGCATATCGAGGAACTGCAAATCTTAATATCTGAATTTGACCCTGCCATCATATGTCTCAAAGAGACACATTTTCGTCCAAATGAAGGAGCGATTCTCAACGGATACACGCTTTACCGCACCGACAAGCTTCCTGAGGGTCGTCGTGCACACGATGGTGTTGGAATCGATGCTTGCGATACCATCCACTCAACGCCAATCTTTCTCACCACCCCCCTCCAAGCTGTCGGCGTGCGGGCCCATCTACAACAGCCAATATCTGCGTGCTGTATCTACATCACAAGGAGTCAAATAGTAGATCAATTCCGTGAGAGATCAGGTTTAACGTTGCTGAATGATGGGACTTCCACATATTTCAGTCCTTCCTCAGGCACACACTCTGCGTTGGACTTGTCCTTCTGCTGTTCCAGCATTGCTCCTACCACATCTTGGAGCCTTCGCTCTGATCTCTGTGGGAGTGATCACTTCCCACTCATTCTTACTTTCGAACATCTTCAGCACTCACGTGAACAACACCCTCACTGGTATCTCAGTCGAGCCGACTGCGGTGCCTTCGAGCGTGCAGTGGACCTTGAAGTCGATCTTGCGTCGACACTGCCGGCCATCGACTTCTTAGATATCTTTGTGTCACGAGTGCATGATGCTGCACGCACCTCCATGCCACATCCCAGTGGACCTGCGAGGCGACGCCCAGTCCCCTGGTGGACTGCGGAGATCAGCCCAGCCATCAAGGACCGCAATGATGCAGTTCCGCATGTAAGAAAGCGTGCTGGGTCCAATACGTGTCTTCTCTGACGAAGCAGGCCTCGTCAAAAGCAGTTTGGACCAAAGTACATCGCATCCAGGGGGGTGCATCTACTACTCTGAGCGCTCTGGAGCACGACGGGACGTTGTACACAGATTCCGGAGACATAGCTAATATCTTGGCCACACAGTTTTCTGATGCGTCTAGCTCGGAAAATTATGCACCACGTTTCCTTCATGAGAAGGAACGTCAGGAACGACGCCCTCTAGTTTTTCGAAGTCATAACACCGAGCCATACAACTCTCCATTCACTGAACGGGAGTTCGATCAGGCGCTTCGAGTTTCTAAGAATACAGCTCCAGGAGTGGACAAGATCCACTATGAGATGCTTCGTCATCTGCCCATTGGAGCAAAACATTTCCTTCTCGCGGTATTCAACAGGCTTTGGTTGGAGGACTCTTTGCCTACCTCCTGGAAATAGGCAATTATCGTTCCCATCCTGAAACCAGGTAAACAACGCACCGCAGCCTCGAGTTATAGGCCTATTGCCTTAACTAGCTGTGTGTGCAAGTTGATGGAATGGATGGTCAACAAGCGTCTCTCGTTTTTGGAGGAAAACTGTTTGATAAGTAATTTTCAATGTGGTTTTCGCTCCATCCGTTCCACACTGGACCATTTGGTTCCGCTGGAAACACACATTCAGGATGCATTCCTCAACAAGGAACATTTAGTTGCAGTTTTCTTTGACCTCCAAAAAGCATATGACACAACGTGGCGTTTTGGCATCTTAAAGGAGCTCCATTCTTGGGGCGTCCGTGGCCATATGGCGTACTTTATTAAAAACTTTTTATCTGATCGTTTTTTCCGGGTACGTGTTGGGAACTCCTTTTCGGATCTTCAAGAACAAGAGAACGGTGTCCCACAGGGCAGCGTATTAAGTGTGACTCTGTTTGCCATAGCAGTGAACAGTGTTATGGCGAGCATTGTTGCCCCTGTACATGGTCTTCTGTATGTAGACGACCTCACGATCTTTTGTCGCTCACGGAATCTCGCGTCAGCTTCTCGTCAACTCCAACTGACGATAAACCGTTTGGTTGAGTGGTCCTCCCAAACAGGTTTCACCTTCTCATCCGAGAAATCCGTGTGTGTTCACTTTTGTCGTCAACGTACATGTCATTTCGATCCTGACCTGTACATGGGGAAATCTCCCCTGTGCTTCGTGAATGAGGTCCGCTTCCTGGGCCTCATTTTCGATAAGAAATTAACATGGCTACCTCACCTTCGCCAGTTAAAGTTCTCTTGTCTTCGAGTTCTCAACCTTTTACGCGTTTTATCACATACTTCTTGGGGTGCTGATAGGACGGTATTGCTTCGCCTATACCGTGCACTCATCAGGTCGAAGCTAGATTATGGATGTGTTGTGTATGCTTCTGCTCGCCCATCTAGACTTCGCATCCTAGACACTGTCCACCATGCTGGTATACGTGTGTGCACTGGTGCCTTTCGGACCAGTCCAGTCGCCAGTTTGTATGTAGAGGCATCTGAGCCGTCGCTGTCTCTGCGAAGACAGCGGCTGGTGGTTAACTACTTCCTACATCTTCGCTCGATGCCTTCACATCCTTCATTCCACACCATCTCAGATGAGGGTAGGCTGGCAAGGTATCGGCTCCACCCTAGTTTCACTAGACCATTTGGTGTTCGTGCAGACGAGATCCTGTCAGCACTTGGTGTTGACAGTGATCTTCCTGGCGTCTCTCCAATCATTTCGCCTCTCCCTACCTGGGAGTTTCCTGCACCTTCTATCGATTTCTCTCTGACTGCTCTTCCAAAGTCAGAGACACCAATGGTTGTATACCAGCAACGGTTTTTAGAACTTCGTGCGAAGCACCCCAATTTTAATGTGTTTTACACGGATGGGTCCAAGACAGTGGAATCAGTTGGTTGCGCCTTCGTCCTAGACTCTCAAAGTTCCAGTTACTCGCTTCATCCTGCGTGTTCCATCTTTACGGCAGAGTTATACGCCATTCTAAAGGCACTGGACTTTGCAGACGTCAATGGTCTGAAGAAAGTCCTTGTGTGCAGTGATTCGACCAGCGTGTTGCAGACCCTGGATTCGCCGTATTCCCGGCATCCGGTAGCGCAACGCATATTCAGACGGCTTGTGTCCTTATCAGCCAGTGCGGATGTACACTTCCGTTGGGTCCCTAGCCACGTGGGCATCCAGGGGAACGAAGCAGCTGATGCTGCCGCCAAGTCTGCTGATGCAGATGGCGACGTTCTCGTCCACCTTTTGCCAGCTAGCGACCTGCAGAATGTGTTCCGTTCTCGCCTTCTTGACACTTGGCAGACCGAGTGGGATGTGGAAACGGGGAACAAGCTTCACGCTGTTAAGCCCACCATAGGTGTTTGGCGTTCCTCGTCTCGTCCCTCTCGGCGAGAAGACGTTATTCTTACCCGCCTGCGTATAGGACACAGCCGTCTCACGCATGGTCACCTACTGCAAGGGCTGGACCCTCCGTTGTGTCGTACTTGTAATGTTATTTTAAGCATCCGACACATTCTCGTTGAATGTGTCGATCTTGCTTACCTCCGGCAGACTTTTAACCTTTCCGGCTGTTTGTCATCCCTCTTGGGTGATGACAGCAGTATTTTATCACATGTTTTTAGTTTTTTGCGAAGAGCTGGACTCTTCCACCGTCTGTAAGGAGGTTTTTAGTTTATTCTGACTTTTTAATGTGTTGTGTTTGTCTCGTGCAGGTCTTTTTACAACCTTGCACTTTTAGTTTTTCTTAAGGGGCAATCTACCCCCCTTTTTTAAATCTCAGTCAGAATTTTAGATAAGGGGACATTTCCCCGTATACACAGAAGGGTGCGAAATGGCCTCAAGTGCCGACGCACCCATAAATTTTAACTCAATCCAATCCAATCCAAGAGAACTGTATCCCGCAGGGCAGCGTACTTAGTGTGACTCTGTTTGCCATAGCAGTGTTATGGCAAGCATTGTTGCCCCTGTACATGGTCTTCTGTATGTAGTCGAACTCACGATCTTTTGTCGCTCAGGGAATCTCGCGTCAGCTTCTCGTCAACTCCAACTGACGATAAACTGTTTGGTTGAGTGGTCCTCCCAAACAGGTCGACTTCAAGGTCCACTGCACGCTCGAAGGCACCCCAGTCTGCCCGACTGAGATGCCAGTGAGGGTGTTGTTCACGTGAGTGCTGAAGATGTTCCAGAGTAAGAAAGAGTGGGAAGTGATCACTCCCACAGAGATCAGGGTGAACGCTCCAAGATGTGGTAGGAGCAAGGCTGGGACTACAGAAGGACAAGTCCAACGCAGAGTGTGTGCCTGAGGAAGGACTGAAATATGTGGGAGTCCCATCATTCAGCAACGTTAAACCTGATGCCTCACGGAATTGATCTACAATTTGACCCCGGGGCTCTGTACGAACGGAGCCCCACAAACGATGGTAGGAATTAAAATCGCCCAAAAGAACTACAGGAGACGGAAGTTGCTCGAATATAGAAAGCAGGTCCTCAAGAGAGAATCGCTCATCTCTTGTGATGTAGACACTGCAAAAGGATATTGGCTGTGGTAGATGTACCCGCACGGCGACAGCTTGGAGGGGGGTGGTGAGAAAGATTGGTGTTGAGTGGATGTTATCTCGAACACCTATTGCAACACCACCGTGTGCACGACGACCCTCAGGAAGCTTGTCGGTGCGGTAAAGCGTGTATCCGTTTAGAATCACTAATTCATTTGGACGAAAATGTGTCTCTTGGAGACATATGATGGCAGGGTCAAATTCAGATATTAAAATTTGCAGTTCCTCGAGATGTGTACGGAAACCGTTAAGGTTCCATTGGAGACAATAAGCCATAGCTGGAGGTATGGTTGTTACCTCTTAGGCGTACTTTATGTCTAGGCCCTGTCCCCTTGATAAATTCTTCTTCCGCGGCTTCGTCGTGTATCATGTCCTCGGGTAAGGACACAGAGGGCGAAGGGGATGAAGGGGGAGTGGGGACGGGTGCTTTCAGCGCCCGTCGGGCAGCTTTCAGCTGCGCTTTAAGTTTCAGGGTGGTCGATGCCGCCCTGACTGGAGAGCTACTGGATTTGAGAAAGTATTATTTTCTGTGTACCTGCTTGATCTTCTTTTCTGTGGAGCGAGGCGTGGTTGCTGGTTTCCTCGAAGCAGGGCGAGCCTCTACGGGAAGCGTTGTAGTTTGAGTGGACTCGTCGTTGGTTTGTACACCCACACTGCGGCGGGTAAGAGCAGCTGCAGCAACTGCAGCGAATGGCACAGGTAAAGTGGTGCGTATACTTTCCCGGAGACGTTGTTTGGCTTCTCCAGCGGAGATTTTCTCTATAACGACCAACTCTCTGATTTTCTTCTCTTGTTGGAAAGAGGGGCAGTCACGATGCCAGACTGGGTGCTCGCCTTTGCAATTAATGCATTTGGGACCAGAAGAACAAGGTTCGGTCCCATGATCAGGTAGACTACACTTACCGCAAAGGGCGGTAGTGGCCTTGCAGGAAGGTTGAGTGTGCCCAAAGTGCTGGCATTTGAAACATCGCATCGGGTTAGGGATGTATGGCCGGACTTTGAGTCTCAAATATCCAGCCCGTACCCTATCTGGGAGAGTGGTCGTTCCAAAGGTCAGTATAATTGAAGCAGTTGGTAGAAGTTCTCCGGATTTTCGAGTCTTTATTCGCTGCACTGCGGTCACATGTTGGTCTGAGAGTGCTTCAAGGATCTCTTCCTCCTCAGCGTTTACCAGATCCCAGTGGCGAATCACACCTTTACTACTGTTAAGTTGACGATGTGGTTCAACATTAACAGGGAAGTTGCCCAAAGATCTTAACTTTAACAGGTTGTTGGTCTGGCGATCTGTGCTGGTCTGGATAAGTAGACTCCCGTTTCTTAGCTTTTTTATTTCTGGTACGTCTGAACCAGCGGCGTAGTCTAGCTGTTTCTTGATCAGGAACGGTGACAAGTCCTTTAATGTAGCAGCTCCATGTTTCTTTGTTGTTGCAGATTCATCGGTACTGTCGGTCTTCTGCACAATACTAATCACAAGATAACGTGGCACGTTACTTGTCTTTTCCGATAATTGAAGCGGGCTCGAAGGCCGCGCTCGTTTTGGGGGTTTCCCCCGTTTGAGTTGTTTTTATTACCCATATACAAAAATTATTTTAAGTGGAGGGTCCATAAATTGTCGCCTCGACATGCCCTCTATGCCGAGGAAGGCCTACCCCCAAAAATGGAGGCTACTCGAGGACCAAACCGAAATCCCCGAGGCCACGTTCGCGACTGCACCTACCCCTGCAGCCAACACTGTCCCATCGGCACGTGCAACTCACACCTTGGGATAGGTTTTTTTTATCGAGGTTGTCTCCTCTAGCAGGACCCTTAGTTATAGTGAGGTCAAAGATAAGGAGATGAATGACGTGATGGAATGGTTAAAACGTGAGATAAAGTAGTTATGGTACCGCGTTGAGTCCGATAAAACAATTGATTGGAAAAGATCGATCAAAGATCAATTGATGCTGTAGTTGTGTGGGCAAGCAAGGGTTATTGTTGTTCGCGATGACGTCATAAAATGGGTGGGGTGAATTTGTGTGGATGATTGTGATTGGTGGGTTGTTTTAAAATGGGCGGCGCCTAATTTTGTGAGGAACGTTTTGATTGGTTGTTGGGTAGGAGGAAAAGTATTCGGGTTTTTCCCGTTCTGCCGGCGTCTGAAAACAGATGGTGTTGGATGATTCTGAAATTCTGGGAATTGGGGTTGGGGAGATTCTCGGAATTTCCGGTGTCTGAAAACAGATGGCGTTGATGAGGCTTTTAAGTGGTGCGGTGAATGTTAAGTGCCTTTTCTTGGAAAATGGGGTTTGTCGAGTGTTGTTTCGAGGAAATGTTGTGAGAATTAATGGATGCGGTGTGGGATGTTGGAATGGTAATTACTTTTCCCGGTCGGCCGGCGTCTGAAAACAGATGGCATTGATGATTCTGATATTCTGGGAATTTGGATTGCGGAGAGTCTCGGAATTTCCGGTGTCTGAAAACAGATGGCGTTAATGAGGCTTTTAAGTGGTGCGGTGAATGTTAAGTGCCTTTTCTTGGAAAATGGGGTTTGTCGAGTGTTGTTTCGAGGAAATGTTGTGAGAATTAATGGATGTGGTTTGGGTAATGGGTTTGGAACGGTAATTGCTTTTGCGGTGTTGAGTCAGGTGTTTTAAGGGCTGTTTTCAAGGAATTTTGTCGGGAGAATGTTCGAGCAGATGACGTTGAAGTGTTGAGTGTTCGAGTAAGATTATCGTTAAGTGGTTCCAGGAATTTGTGAGCGATATGTGTGTGTGTGGACGGTTGAGAGTGATATGCATGGACCGGATGAACTATGTGCGGAATGGTTGAATGCTGTGCTGGAAGGAGGATTCTTTGCAAAGCATGTGGGATAGCACGTGATGGAGAAAGAGCATAAGGAGAAAAAAGTGCCGGAGAAGACGGATGTAGATAAATTATACAGAGTAAAAAAAAGTACGATTCTCGGAAGAGTTGAGTGTGTACAGTGTACCAGGACAGAAAGAAGATAGGAGAGGCACGTGGCTTTCTGACTACACTTCCACTAGGATTCAGTCTACTGTATGGTGACGTAAAAGAGGAGACGGGGACTACAACAGAAGAGAGAAGAAATTTGTGGAGCAAAGTTCACGCACGACATGTAGAAAAGCATGTAGGCAGCTACGTCAATTTCTGCGAAGAAAACGGGTTGGCCGAAGATTTATTGCGCCGACTAGAAGAAACGTGTAAAGATTTTGAAGTGAAGGTGGACACATTGGTGAAAATATTCAGCTTCATTATTGAAAAAAAAAGAAACGCGGCAGTGTTTGGTGATTTTGTAGAAAACATACAGAGAGCCCAATATGTACCCTCGCATTTATCGTTAAGAATCTGTTTCGAGTTAATGGAACTATTTAAAAGTGTGAGGAATGAAAGAGCAGAAAATAAGAAAACAGGGGGAACGGGGAAAGAGCTAGAGGAACGGATGGTGGAGATGTTAAAAAGAGAAAACTGAACGAATAAACATTACTAATATTACTAATAAACTAACACGTTTCGTTCAGTTCTGGGATAATTAAACAGTCTAGCTGATTTTAAATTTACTTTATGCACAGAACTTTTGGTTTCCATCGGGAATCGAACCCGAGATTGTACATATAACGTCTACATTGAGAGGTGTTGCATTTAATGGGTATAATGAAATATGTATAATAGTTTTTTGTAATAAAAATATATGGTGTATACAGAAAATTTGTTATTTTTAATATGAATATGAAATAGGTACTTACCAAATTTCCATCAGCCATCGCACGTTCTTGACCCAACACGAAGTAACAGAATGAGTGGAGGAAAATCTGTTTCAGAAGATCTGCAGACTTCCTTACATGCTTAAGTCATTAGCAAGCGTGTTACGCAGAAATCTGTAGAAGAGATTAAACTGCGGTGACTGGAGTTCTTTATTACATCATGACAGATTTACAAGGAGGAAATTGCGGGACTGAGGCCTGCAGTTCTGAGATGAGTTTCACAGTAGTTCCTTGTTGCATCCGGTTGACTCTGATAACGTTATGTACATAGTACTTCCTTGTTTCATCCAGACAGATAATAAAAGTATGGAGATATAATTGCAAAACCAACTTCCTTGTTGAGTCCTCACAGAACGTCTGAGAAAGAGAATCGTGAAATAGATGATGTTGAAAATGTAGCATTATTGTAATTGTTTCTTAAATAAACAGAATCAGAGTCGACCTACACATATGGAAAATTCGTTTTTACAAGGTTTGAGTGGACTCGTTGCAAAATACAAAATTAAAGCAATCAGTTTGTTTTTTGTTTTTAGAACACACAGGGGGGCTCGAACCCCTTGAAAATGCAAAGTTGTTTCTATTATTTCTTCCCGGGGCCAAACCGAGTCGGAATCGCCCTTTGAAAATGCACAGATATGGCAAATCAATTTTATGTTAAATCACACGGGGCCGGACAATAGGGTCCCCCATGTTGACGGCAATGTAGGGTTTCTGTATTTCAGATCGTAGACCTCTTCCATATACTGTTGACATCCAGATTCCGAATCTACAATTGCCTTCACTCTAGTCCAGTTAGGGGCCTGCTGAACGGCCCTTCGAAATTTTCCGGACATGTTTGTCGAATTTGAGTTTTTCAATTTACCTACAACAGATAGGTGCCAGTAAACATCGCCGACGGTTACTACGTAATATTATACAATTAATTGTCATCTCAGCTCGTCATGACAATGGGGGCCGCCATCTTGGTTTTTGTTATTTTGACCGTAGACCTCCGTCCATATACTCTATTTAAAGGTGTTGACTTACAGATTCCGAATCTACAATTGCTATCACTCTAGTCCAATTAGGGACGGCTGTACGACCCTTCGAAACTTTCCGGACATGTTTTTCGAGTTTTTCAATTTACCTACAACAGATAGGTGCCAGTAAACATCGCCGACGGTTACTACGTAATATTATACAATTAATTGTCATCTCAACTCGTCATGACAATGGGGGCCGCCATCTTGGCCGCCATCTTGGTTTTTGTTATTTTGACCGTAGACCTCCGTCCATATACTCTATTTAAAGGTGTTGACTTACAGATTCCGAATCTACAATTGCTATCACTCTAGTCCAATTAGGGACGCCTGGACGACCCTTCGAAACTTTCCGGACATGTTTTTCGAGTTTTTCAATTTACCTACAACAGATAGGTGCCAGTAAACATCACCGACGGTTACTACGTAATATTATACAATTAATTGTCATCTCAGCTCGTCATGACAATGGGGCCGCCATCTTGGGTTTTGTTATTTTGACCGTAGACCTCCGACCATATACTCTATTTAAAGGTGTTGACTTACAGATTCCGAATCTACAATTGCCTTCACTCTAGTCCAATTAGGCTCGGTTCGAAAAGAGTGTTAAGTAGTTCCGAGAATTTTAGATGGTTTCATAGCAGTCAGGAAAACATCTGGTGAGGACAGATAGCTATTTCCGAGAATTTTACATGGGTTTGATATCAGCAAGGAAAACATCTGGTGAAGACAGTTAGCTTTTTCCGAGAATTTTACATGAGCATTCATATCAGCCAGAAAAGGCGAAGACGGTTACCAGAGGACTGTTACAGATTTCCGGAGAGTTTACAGATCAGACAGCAGAACCGTTAGGAACGGAAATGACTGCTTTGGTATGCTTGCGTATATAAAGTACGGTGTTCTCTCCACATGACAGTCTTCGTGACACAGACATCGTACGATCATGGACGTACAGTTATCCGCTGACGATCTGTTACTGCTATATCGTGATGGTTATTACACAACACCTAGACAGTTACGGGAAGTGTTGGTGCAAATTGCGCAAAAAATCATAGCAGGAGAAAGAATCTCCTTGATCGAAGAGTATGACCGGTTACTACGAACAGTGACGACATCCGTACCAGATCTTTATGGAGAAGGATGGACAGGTATTTCCGAAGAATCACCAGGTCCTTCATCAACACCCGATCCTGTATCCCGACCTACCGAGGAGAAGCAGACAACCGCATTTGACCCTGTTACATCACCAGGACCTTCAAGGAACGTCACACTTGGATCAGGCTTGGAACCTGTGCCAGGACCGTCATGGAGACCGGATCCCTTGCCCCCAGCAGAACCGTCATCCCAGAGTGTTTCTGTAGCAGATAGCAGAGGTAAGAAAAGAAAACGTGCTTCAGTGTCTCGTGAACAGATAGGTAATATAATATTACACAACATTCAAGAACGTGAATATCCTAAATTCCGTTCCAAAGGACGACGTGTGGAATTCAGTTTCTCACACCCTCCAGAAAATGTCGATCCTCACACATGGATCCGCGAAGGTATCGAAAATCTTCTCACCTACGTTAAAAAAAACACCAAGGATGAAGACAAGATAGGTTTAACTGTGTCTAACATATCTGACCCCGCCGTGAAAGATATTTATGTCGGGTGGCACAGATGTGACCAGTTACACAGTGATATGGTGTGGAATATCATGTATAAAATATTGCAGAGTGCGAAAACATTCACTGCTACAGATCGCTTAATTTTGCGCGCCGACCATGTTGACATACCTGTCGGAGGTGGCGGAGGTAAAAAAACATATTGTTTACCTAATTACATGCTAAGCACGCAAAAAAGAAGTGTCGTCGGTGTGCCGAATAGAAAGAAACCGCTCTGTTTAGCTGAAGCTTTGATCATAGGAAAATCTCATGCTGATAATGATCCGTCCTATTCACAGTATCGAAAAAATAGAAATCTTCTGAAACCTGTTTTCGAACTTATGCGCAAAGCAGATATAGATCTCACAGACAATGCGTGTGCAGGAAGTGGAATTCCTGAACTGAGAAAATTTCAGCAAGTTCTCCCTGAATATAAAATTATTGTATACAACAATCTTCGTGATGTTAAAGATGTTTTGTTTGAAGGACAGGTTGAAAATGCTTCCAGATTTATATACCTTCTTTATGATAACCTCAGACAGCATTATGATGTGATAGTGAACCGTGTTGGAGCATTTGCTGCAAAACAAGAATGTCGCGGGTGTAACGAACTCATATTTCATAAACCGCATAATCATCTGTGTAAACAATTATGTTCTATGTGTCGTTCAACTCCGCCGTGTGTGCCTGAACAGGGTGTTCGCAGAATATGTCAGACATGTCACAGAATTTTCAAAAATGAAAACTGCTTCACGAATCACGTTTCTACACCATTCCGAAACGGTACAGTCTGTAGTGAAATCCTACAGTGTCCCAGATGTTTCAGAATTATTCTAACAAGCAATACATATGAAAAAGTGCATAAATGTAATATGAAGTACTGTACTGTATGTAACTGCGTGAAACCTATAAGTCATTTCTGTCACATGGCTGTACCGAAAAGTAAAGTGAATTCGAAATTTCTATATATATTCTACGATTTTGAATGTTATACAGACATTCCTTACTCTGAGAAAGAAAAAACGTTTCTTCATGTTCCGAATCTTATTGTAGTACAGACAGCCTGTCACTCGTGTTACAAGAAGGAGGATTTAACAGTTCCCTGTTCTGTTTGTGGAACCAGAGAGTTTATATTCTGGGATGATCCAGTAGACACATTTCTGTCCTATCTCGAATTGCAGCACAAGTTTTCCAACATAACCATCTGTGCACACAATGCACGAGGCTACGATTGCACATTTCTGCTACGGAGAATGTTGGAAAGAGAAATGAAACCTCGTGTGATCTTAGACGGTACCAAATTAATCAGTATGTCATACAAAAATCTTCATTTTGTGGACAGTCTCAACTACGTTCAGACAAATCTTACTGGATTTTCCAAACTTTTCGGTTTGCCTGTTCAGAAAGGATATTATCCGCATCTGTGGAACACCTACAAGAACAGAAATTACATAGGACCGATGCCTCCTCCTTGTGCATACGGCTATGAATATATGAAAACAGTCGAAGATCAGCACCGTTTTATGTCTTGGTATGACATTGAATGCAGCAAAAATGTACCTTTCAACAACAAAAACCAACTTCTTCAATACTGCATCAAGGATGTTACCCTGTTGAGACAAGGATGTTTGAAGCTGAGACAGAATTTCCTAGACATATGCAAGATCGACATTTTCAAGGATTGTCTCACAATAGCATCTGCCTGTTCACTAATTTACAGGCAGAAATTTATGCCGGCTAACAGTATAGGAATAATACCTAAAGGAGGTTACCATCATGCAGATCAGATGTCCAAGTTCGCATTGAAATGGTTAACCTACGTGGAAGAACAAAATGATGTAATACTTCTTCACGGTGGACGTACTCGTGAAAAATATGTCATAGGAGGGCGTTACAGAGTGGACGGTTATCACGAGGAAACGCAGACGGTGTACGAGGCGCTGGGCTGCTACTGGCATGGTTGTCAACGCTGCATATCAATTAACAGGGATATGTATCCGAAAGGTGACGAAGAAGATGAAACCGATCAGGATAGTAACAGTGATAAACATAGTGACTTGTTGAACACTGCAGCCTTCAGATACGAGACAACGTGTCGTAAACTTGCGGCTCTACGTTCTGAAGGATACCATGTTGTTACAATGTGGGAATGCGATTTCAAAAAAATATTGCAAGCAGATCCTGAACTCGATAGACATCTATCGACACATCCTATCGTTTGCTGCATTCCTTTAAATCCACGAGACGCCTTATATGGAGGAAGAGTTGATACAGTCAGGACGTATTACAAAATCAAGGAAAATGAAAAATTACAGTACTATGATTTTACAAGTTTGTACCCTTATGTGAACAAATACTGTGCCTATCCTGTCGGACATCCTGCCATATTTCTAGGAACTTCTATTCCTTCGGTAAATGAGGTTTTGAACATGGAGGGGCTCATAAAATGTACTGTTCTGACACCAAAAGCCCTTTTACATCCTGTTCTACCTACAAAAATGCATGGAAAACTGATGTTTGTCTTGTGTAACGAATGTGCTATCAGATTAAAATGTGAAGGTACATGCAGCCATTCCGATGAACAACGCGCACTTTCGGGGACTTGGGTCATCGCCGAGGTGCGTAAAGCTTACAGTTTAGGCTACAGAGTACTGTCAGTGTCGGAAGTGTGGAAGTATGAAACATCGATGTACGACCCTGTCACAAAAACCGGAGGACTTTTTGCTGGTTATGTCAACACCTTCTTGAAAATAAAACAGGAAGCGAGCGGCTGGCCTTCATGGTGTCAGAACGACGAGGATAAGAAGAAGTACATACAGAAATATTTCGATAAGGAGGGTATTCTATTGGAAGAAAACAGTATCGAAGTCAATCCTGGTAAACGTACTCTGGCTAAACTTTGCCTTAATTCTTTATGGGGCAAGTTCTGCCAACGGGACAACCTTTCCCGGACGACCATCATCAAGGAATCGAAAGATTTTCTCGATAAAATGACTGATCCAAATATAATGATTGGAGGAGTCGTATTCACCAATCAGGACACCGTTTTAGTGAACTGGAAATATGTTGAAGAGGCTGTCAGTCTGAACAGGAAAGTAAATGTTCCTATCGGAGCCTTCACAACATGCCATGCTCGTCTGAAACTGTACGAACTTCTCGAAAAATTGGGTGACAGGATATGTTATTGTGATACAGATTCTGTAATTTACGTAGATAGTCCTGAAATGGAATATCATCCCCAGACAGGTGACGCACTAGGAGAACTCACCGATGAATTGGCAGATTTCGGACCCGGTGCAGTTTGTGAACAGTTTGTTTCAACGGGACCGAAAAGTTACAGCTTGAAAATAACAAAACCGTTCTCCGAACCGCAGTATATCTGTAAAGCGAAAGGAATCACATTGAATACCTCCACATCGGAATTGGTCAATTTTGATACCATGTGCGACATGATAAACAGTGAGCAACCTGAAGTTATGGTCGAAAATATTTTCAGGATCAGAAGAACAAAACAGTTCCAAGTAATCAGTACATATGAAAAAAAGCTGTTTCAGCCGGTACTGTTGAAACGACGTTTCGACGATGAACATTTATCGTATCCCTTCGGATACTGTGCTGACTAAAATATGTCTGTAGCGGTCCAGAGTTTGAACCCTTCTTCGGACAGTCAGTGTATAAAATGTGTTTACAATGTGCCAGATCTTCATTTTTCTTCAAATCTCCAGTATAAAACATGTTTCCTAAACTTTCCCATCCTTTCACCATGATGGTCTGCGGAGCATCAGGAAGTGGAAAAACTACTTTTGTGACAAATATGGTCGACTCCATCGTTCATCTTGTCGAAGGACCCGTCAAAAAAATCGTATGGTGTTACGAGCAGGAAAACAGTATTCCGCAAAATCTTCGAGATGTGCAATATCATAAAGGGATCGTCGATTGGCAGTCGTGGAACGGAAAAACCCCTACTCTCATAATCCTGGATGATTGGATTGGATTGGAATTTAAAATTTTGGGAGCGTCAGCACTTAGGCTATTTTGCTCCCTTCACATTATACGGGGGCCAGCCCCTTACCATGACATATAACAACTCTAACTTTGCATTAAAAATCTTAAAATGTTCTGACTTGTTAAAAGCTGAGGCTGTAAAGGGGCACTCAGCACACATAAGGACAAAAGAACAGGACAATACAAACAAAATTATACTGGCCGTGGGGCCAGTCGCCAGAGCCTCGTTAGTCTTCAGTCCAGGGTGTACTGACGTGGAAGTGAGGAATCCTGGATGATCTTATGATGGTTGCTCAAGGAGAAAAAGTCACCGACCTTTTCACAAAAGGCAGTCATCACAAAAACATTTCGGTGGTGTTCATAACAGAATCTTTTTCATCAAGGGAAAAATTGCAGACATTTCGCTGAACGTGAAACATTTCGTTATTTTTAAAAATCCTCGAGATATGAACCAATTCACTGTGTTTGCACGACTTCATCCTCACCGCATGAAGGAACTCGAAAAAGTATATATAGATGCTACCGCTCAACCTTTCAGTTATTTGTATATTGATCTTTCACAGTCAACACCGGATCCTTTACGTTATCAGACAGACATTTTTAACCAGAATTACTCAACTGCACATCTTCCTCAGGAATGTTTAAAACATCGAGATGAGGAGAACGAGGAAGACACGTACCAAATCACGTTCTAACAGGAATAGACATTCGTCTTCTTTCAAGAAACATTCACCTTTCTTGCACGTGTTGAAAAATTCGCCGACCAAAATCCGTAAATCATTATTGAAAAGTGCTCCGAAAAAGACAATTCGTTTCATCAGCGAATGCTGCCTGAACGTTTTAAAAGGAAACGTGAAAATTAAACCGTCCACAAAACGTCGTCTGACACCTTACAAGTCGGTCTTACGCAATCTCGTGAAACCGAAAGTGAACATCGAAAAACGAAGAAAACTACTTGTGCAAAAAGGTGGATTTCTACCCTTACTTCTAGGTTCTTTGTTATCGGGTCTTCTCGGTACTCTCATTCCTCATTGAGAAATGACATCTTCCTACAAAAAGATGATCGTCCTTTCACCGGAACAGCTAGCACGTATTCGTGGGTCCGACTCGTCTGTAACTCAGAAATTATCCGTTCTGGATAAAAAAATGAATGATATTCTGAAAACGAAAAATATATCAGACGATCAGAAATGGCGTCTTTACAGAAAGGAACTGGACGAGTATTTATGGCTGAGTCGAAAATCCAAAGAACCATTACAAATTCCTATTGTTCAAGATAACGACGGTTCTTCTACTATTTCGCCAGGATCAACGTATTTTCCTCCGAACCTAGCAGAGACGTTACCCCGTAATACACGTCATCAGTTACAAAATATCATCGACGAGTACCAATCTACGGCTCAACATTTGATAGACGAACGTCAGGAAAAAACACTTCCTGATCCGAAGACGTTGAACTTCTCAGCGTCGTCAATGGAAAGCCCTGGACCGTCTCATCGACAGAAACAGAAAAAGAAGAAGAAAGCGGCTGTCCGTGTTTCCAGAAAAACTACACCGTTTCTGAGAACACCTGACGCATACAAGCTGGTTCGTCTGAGAAAAAGCCGTAGACAGAGAGATCAGTCATGGGAGTCCCTAAGTTAAAACACGATAAAATCCTCACCAAAATATATTACGATCCCCGACACCGTGCTTCATTCTCATCTGTAGATCGTTTATGGAACGCGGTGCGGGATAAAAATATATCCCGCAATACGGTGAAAAAATGGTTGATGCACCAGGAAACGTACACACTCCACAAACCTGCAAGGAAAAGGTTCCCCCGAAATCATTACAATGTGTGGAACATAGACATGCTTTGGGAAGCCGATCTCAACGACATGACATCGATACAAAAACATAACGATGGATACAGATATCTTCTGACAGTGATCGATGTATTCTCAAAATATGCCTTTGCATTACCACTAAAAAATAAAACAAGCAATTCGGTAACCGAAGCTTTCCAAAATATTTTCGGACAAAGCAGACGAAAACCTGTCACACTACAGACCGACCAAGGAACGGAGTTCACAAATTCTACATTCCAGAAGTTTTTAAAAAATGAAAATGTAAATTTTTCGATCGCTTCAAATTATCCTGTGAAAGCAAGTGTAGCGGAACGTTTCAACAGAACATTGAAAGAACGAATGTGGAAATATTTCACATCGAAACAAACAAGACGTTACGTAGACATTTTACCGCAACTTCTCGAAGGTTACAATACAACTATCCACAGTTCCATAGGAATGGCACCTCGAGATGTGAACGAGTCTAACGTTTACATCGTGTGGAAACGTCTCAACAAACCTGACAAACATATTTCACAACCGTCTTCAGATCTGAATGTTGGTGATTTCGTACGAATCTCTGTCGTCAAAGGACATTTTGAGAAAGGATACGAACAATCGTGGTCACGAGAACTTTTCAAAATCCACTCCCTTGTTCAGCGATCACCTGTACCTGTATACATATTAGACGATTTAAACGAAGAACCTGTAAAAGGCACATTTTACAAACATGAACTGCAAAAAGTTTATTCGGATCCTGACGAAGAGTATAAAATTGATAAGATTTTGAACAGCCGGGGAAAAGGTAAAAATTTGGAATACCTGGTTCGCTGGCTCGGATATCCACCTACTTTCGATTCGTGGATCAAGGCATCTTCCGTAAAACAGTTATCAGAAAAATAATTTCCAAAACATATTTATATCAAAATATATCGTCACCACGATCCAGTGAATTCTTTGTGTTCGGCGAGAATGGACGATAATTTCTATGTTTACCTTCCGTCATCTGCATCGGAGAAATATTTTCCGAACAACACGCTGACCCATTTCAACGTAAAACTTGCAAAACGGATCGATTTGTCTCCAGAATTGTGGGAAGTCGGATTAGCAGAACTGCATTATTCAACTCTATACGACAATGTTTTGGAAACAGATTACGGAACAGTGACCTTTCCTGTTCGGACGTATGCAAATGCTGAGGACCTGATCTCTACCATCGAAGAATCCCTCCCCAACGACCTGGAAATACGGAGAAACGTTCTTAAGCAATTCTGGCATTCTCTGTTGGAAGCGCAATGGGACGCGTCGGGATCTTCTGTTTCTACGGATAATACACTCTATATTAACGAGCAGCCATTTTATTTTCCTGCAGCAACATATACAATAGAGGAGTTCATTCAGTTCCTGAAAACAAACCCTGCTAACGCCGTTGTTCCTACTCATCTCAGATTTTTCTTTAAAGAGGCTGTGAACAAACATCTGTCCTTGATAGGGGTTCCCGATCCTGAATCGGAAGGTGTTCCAACAAATACTGTTACACCCATAGACGAAACTGATGACTACGCTAAATTTCGATATGACGTATTGAAATCTATTTATTCTACGCACGCAGTGTCCAATAACGTCGTGGATAAAAACCCTTACATATTCATTTATTCCGATCTCGTGAAACAGCAATTGGTCGGAGGAGAAATGCTACGTCTTTTACGTCTTGCCCGAAAACAGTATTCGGAAACAGAATCATCTTGCACAGTACCCGTAGCCCATCATACATTTAATCCGATTCATTACGTTTCTCTGGATAAAGGTTCTTTCGAAACAATAGAAATTGCGATGTATGATAGACAAGGATATTTCCTGCCTTTGAGAAACGGCCCCGTACCTACAATAGCTGTTTTACATTTTCGTAGGAAAGCAAAGTCCTTTCAAAAAAACAGTAAGGAATCATTTTGCTCAGTCTATGTCGAAAAGCTGATGAATCACCATGAATTCGCAGACCGAATATTACAGTAATCAGATCCGTGGGGGAATTGGACCCATCTATCGTTCAACTAGAATTCAAAAAGGGAGAGGATTGGGGTCTCTCTTTGCAGGACTCTTTAGAATGGTGAAACCTCTACTCTGGAGTGGTGCAAAAGCGATCGGAAAAGAAGCTTTGAAAACAGGCGCTAACATTATCACCGACATTGCAACAAGTCAGCAAACTCCGAGAACTATCGTTCGTCAACGTGTACGTGAAGCGGGTCAAAATCTTCAGAGTAAAGCACAACGCAAAATCGACTCTGGTAGGTTCCGGTATAAGAACAAAACCTGCAACAAAAATTGCTCAGTCGATGTTAAAACGTTCAGCCACCCGTATTAGAACATCTACGATCCGTAAAAAAAGCGCATCCAAAAAGCGGAGAAAAACATCCACAAAATCTAGGACGACACGCAAAAGGAAAATTAAACAGAAGGCGGCAGGAAAAGATATTTTTGGATAATAATGGAGAATAACACTTGCATGATCTCGCAGTTCGATCTTTTCAGTAAAAAACCTATTCAGCAAAATGTCGAAAAAACTTACACGGTCGCCTACAAGCCTATCGCTTCCATCGATAATCAGAACATACTTCAGTTTGCCGTTCCGCCGGCAGGAACAGATTTTCTAGATCTTTCATCTGCCTATCTTCGTCTGCTAACGCAGATGGTCAATCAAGATGGGTCTCCCATGAGTGCTTCCGAACCTTCCAACGCCCTCACAAAAAACTGCGGGGTCGTAAATTATCCTCTCCATGCACTTTTTTCACAAGTTACAGTGGCTCTCAATGGTATGGCTGTAACAGTTGCCGATAACAATTACGCATATAAATCAATCTTCGAAGCAGAAATCAATTACGGCAGCGATGCTGCGAACACGCATCTCACAAATGCCTTGTGGTACTTGGACACACCTGGACATCAACATGAAATCACCGCCGACAACAAAGGTTTTACCGCCAGAAAAGACTTTTTCCAGCACGTTCCGACAACCGGAAATCCTACGGAAGTGTCTGCCGTAGTCGAACTTATGGGAAAACTGCACATAGATTTTTTCCACCAGCCTAAATACCTGGTCAACGGCGTTGAAGTACGTATCGATCTAGCCAGGTCACGTGATGCTTTTTACATCTGGGGAGATCAGACTTCACCAACCACCAGAATAAAAATTTTAAAGGCTGTTCTCGAAATAAATCACATCATTCCTACTCCTACCACCAGTTTGGCCATAGACAGAGCACTCTCTTACGCTCCAGCCCATTATCCGTTCACCAGAAGCGTCATCAAAGCTTATTCTTACGTTGCCGGAACGCAGCAGATTTCGATCGATAATGCTTTTCAAGGTGCTTTTCCGAATGTTGTTCTTTTTGCTATGGTATCCACCGCCAGCTTTCTCGGAGACTCTAAGAAAAATCCGTTCGACTTTAGAAGTTTCAATCTATCTTCTTTCCATCTTGTGAAAAATGGAGAACTCGTACCTTACGAACCCTTGCGGGTCACCACAGGAGGGAACGGCGGATTGATAACACGTGCCTATCAAACTCTATTTTCCGGTACAGGCATTCACCACGCCAATTACGGACACCAGATCACAAGGAAAATGTTCGAGAACGGATCCTTTTTCCTGATTTTCGACATAACGCCTGACTCTTCAGGAAACGACACGCACACCAGTCTCCAGGAACAAGGTATCATCGGAGCCGAGATGCAATTTTCTCCCCAGCTGTCGGAAAATATAACATGCCTTCTGTATGTGAATTCGAATGTGCAGTAGATATAACAAAAGACAGAAGTGTTATCCTCCATCAGTGAGACCGACTTGTCTATAAATATGTGTGCTCGTGTTTCTGGCTCACAGTGTTATCGAGACAGTTCTGATGTAGACATTATACTACCTGTGATGGAAAAAGCTACCAAAGTGATAACCCGTACTATTAAGCATAGTAGTGTTTCTTCGAAAGTGACAACTTCAAAACCTGTGAACATACAATCGTTTCCCGAACTACTTGACAGCAGCCCTGGGAGCATAGAAATGACCAAAGACAGGAATATTATTATAAACATATGAAAACATATGTAACGTGAGATGGGAAAACTCATCGAACTGATAACCTGTGATGATATTTATAATAGTGATTCTTTGGAAGTACTGTCTGCCAAACCTGTTGACACGCAGCCGTCCCCCCAAATATTAGAAGAATATCATCTTGAGAGTATAGAGCTAACAGAACGCTGTACTCTCATTTTCAGTTTTCGAAAACATAGGCAGCATGAACACGTCGCAGATCAGGGAGATTCTATCTCGAAACTGTTCCACCAAGAACATTTTCTACGGTGTTTACTCGAGAGATCTTTTACCTCGGACGTTTCCTACCCCTGCCTTGATAATCGCAAACACCGACACTTCCAACTTCCAGGGTACACACTGGGTGGCCTTCTATTTTGGCAAAAACAGTATGGCTGAATATTTCGATTCATACGGATTTCATCCATTCTATCCAGAATTCGTAACTTTCCTGAACCGTCATTCCTCGGTCTGGACTTACAACAACATCCCCTTACAGGGGGTGTTGGCCACGACGTGCGGACATTACTGTTGCGTGTATGCTTATTACAAAGCACGCCATGTTACGACCAAGGATTTCATTCAAGCATTTCCGCCCGGTGTCAGTAAAGATGGATATATCCTACACCGTTTTCGTCAGATCTTCAAATGTTTACCCCATTGCAAGTGCCCGAGAGGGGATCAATCGTGTTGCTCTATCCACGCGATCCGGTGTCGTGTTATGCAAAAAGCTATATAAATGTGTGCTGCTGCATCTTTCTCTCAGTGCCGTCGAGACAGCTCCAGTGAAAACATCATGGAGGCTGGTAGGGATTCGACAATGGAAAAACACGACAAACTAGTGAAACGCATGACCCGTCAGGATGATGCTTCCAAACGTAAAACTCGCAAACGTGTGCAACCCCTCAAAATCGAAACTGTCCCTATCAAGAACGAACCGATGGACGAGGGAATAGATGTGACTACAGACTGTGATTTCATAAAACGGCGTAGGGAGATCGGCTTTTCTCCAGATACAATCGAATGTCCTGGACTACACAACGTAGAGGCATTTTTAGATCTCTATCTTGCTAACACATATTTTCTGAACAAGGAAAAAAACAAGTTTGTAGCAATTTGGTGTGGGAGTTTTCGCAACAGGGAAGATCACCGGTACGCATCGATTCTAAGCAGATTAGAGAACTGTGGGCTTTGAAATCTGACTTGCTGAATTACGTCGAAACAGGTCGTCGATTCAATTACTTGGTTACGGGAAATATCACCGTCAGTGGTGTAAATTTTTTCGGGAAACGTTGTATCTCGATGTATCAGCATCATTCATCCGATGCTTTTATTTTCACAGCCTCTGAACTACACTTATTTTTGTGTAACCTTTTTTGGCCTCTGCAGAAATTAAAGAACGAACGTTATCATAAATTGCAACCCGAAATGGAGGCTTTTGTATATTGTATAAAGAACAATATGGTTTCAGAAAAAAAGAAGTGCCCAATTCAGTGAACTATTTTTATATTCTTTGGTACAAAGAACTGATGATTGAAATATATCTTGAGAACAATCATGGACAGACATTGACATTGTAAATAAGTTCTGTTACTTTCATGTATCTGATGTTGTAAATGAACCATTGTTCTTTCTGTGTATTGTTATTTATGTATTGTAATATAACCCTTCAGGTATTGTAAACCTTTCATATTCAATTGTAAATACAACATTTGTGTTATTCTATGTATTGTAAACCTATATCCATATTATCGATTGTAAATAAAACATTTGTATATTTTTAAAAACTCTTTTATTTCTTGTACTTATTACAATAGAAACTGTACATCTTCCAGACATTTTCAACTGCACAGGTTTTTTTTACATTTTTACATTTGCTATGTTCTTTGCATCTTCCTGAAGTGTTTTTCACACTATTCAATTTTGGACATTCAAGTTCTTCGATGTTACGTACGGATATTTTACCCATACCTTTTTCTCCAAGTAATTTTTCAAACCATTTCACTTTCTCCGTACCTTTGACGTACACTATTTGATTCACAAACACAACGTATAACAAATCTCCTAATTTCTCATACGGTAGCCATCCATCTCCCCAGTTGAGGCCGTGTTTGTTGGTACGGAGCCAGTAATTCACTCGGCGATACTTTTCACTCAAAAAGCGTAAACCATATGGAGATTTCACTAAACAGTCAAATGCATTGTCAAAAGGAAATTTTAAAATTCCGACTTCTTTCCACACAAATTCTCCTCCTGCTCCTCGAAGACCTTGAACGTCCAAAAAACAGACATCCATTTTGGGTATCAGGTGAAAACTGTCAACGTATCTTCAATGCTACCCCGGCATACAACGCACTTGTCCAATTGGGAAGCACAGGATCCGCAGGAGACAAAATGTCGACACGGGAGAATTACAACACTGCTAGGATTCTGAAAACCTATTTTGCACACAGAATCCACACTAGGTTTATCGGACGTTTTCTCAGGAGTCTCTATACTGTCGCAATACTTGCAGCTCTTGGAGTTACGATGTAACGCCGCAACACTCTGTATAAAAGGACACTGGGGTACCAACATGTAATGTCCTAGAATCGGGCAATCTTTGGATTTCCAATCGCAAAGTCCGTACGAACAATGAAAACATAATACTCTGTCGCTAAAGCCTGAATAGTAAAATCCTGCAGTCACTAATTCTTCCGGAGTCTGACGTAATCCTATAGGCCACTTTCTGTATGTTCTGTATCTCGAATTCACTGATACGTAATTGATAACATGCGGCTCGGCGTGAGTCCAGCAGACGTGGTGAGTAAACACTCTCATACGTCATAAAAGGTAAAGTAATCGGATACTGTAGGTGACGGCGTCCCAGGTATCGGCGATAAAGGAACAACCTGAAGATCGTCGGGGAACAGACGTCTGCGGACGCCGAAACCTTCTGCAGGAACCACAGGGAAACAGGGATGTCCTTCTAATTTACGTAACAAAGGACGATCACAGCCAGAACACCACAAGGAATTTCTGTCTGCCAGCAATGAAAGCCACTCTTTCACTCTCTGCTTCAAAGCTTTACCGATCTTGTCCTCTTCCTTCCTGCGACGTAGTTCGCACATACACCCGTGACCTGGAAATCCTGTTCTCTCGTCCGCTCTTCTTTTCCTCTCTTCTATCTCCTTCAACGTCTCACAGTGATGATGGACTCCTTTTCCTAATCCGTTGAACAGGTAACATCCACACCAGGGAGATTCAGGTATCGCTACATACATAAACGGGAAATAACTCAGCACCCGATGCAGGGACGTTGGATCGTTGTCCAGGTCGCCGCAAGATCGAACAAGTTCCCAGAACTCCTCGTAGCTAACCTCGTAGAAATTCACACCATTATCAGACAGTCTTGTACCGCACACATCCATCCTCACATGATACTATTATCCTGTATCTCTTCTATTTATACCTTCTTTTTTCTACGTCACAATTTCCGTTAAACATACTTCAAACAGTCACCCTGGAAGGTTAAACCTAAAACATGCTAGGACATGTTTTTTGAGACCACACCCAATTCCAGGAATTTCAAACTCATCAACGGTCACCCGAGAAAAACACCATCTTCCCCGGAATGACTCATCGACGCCATCTCTCTTCAAACAACAAAAACACGTACCCAATTTCCAAGAATTTCAGAATCATCAACGCCATCTGTCTTCAGACAACAAAAACACGTACCAAAATTCTCAGAATTTCAGGAATGCAAAAGCAATTACCATTCCAAGCCCATTACCCAAACCACATCCATTAATTCTCACAAAAT
Organism: Lepisma saccharinum; assembly: GCF_977018435.1. NCBI lineage: Eukaryota > Metazoa > Arthropoda > Insecta > Zygentoma > Lepismatidae > Lepisma > Lepisma saccharinum. The sequence goes on from NW_028142891.1 coordinate 4,748,946, forward strand.
TTCCTCGACACAACACTCAACAAACCCCATTTTCCAAGAAAAGACACTTAACATTCACCGCACCACTTAAAAGCCTCATCAACGCCATCTGTTTTCAGACACCGGAAATTCCGAGAATCTCCCCAACCCAAATTCCCAGAATTTCAGAATCATCAACGTCTTCTGTTTTCAGGCGCCGGCAAAACGGGAAAAACCCGAATACTTTTCCTCCAACAACCAATCAAAACGCTCCTCGCAAAATTAAACCCCGCCCATTTTATGAAATCATCGCGAACAACAATAACCCTTGCTTGCCCACACAACTACATCATCAATTGATCTTTGATCGATCTTTTCCAATCAATTGATTTATCGGACTCAACGCGGTACCATAACTACTGATATGGATGTGAAGAATGAGTGAAATGATGAGATGAAAATGACCTCCCTACCTTAGTTTCTTAGAGGGAGGTCAAAGATATGGAGATGAATGACGTGATGGAATGGTGAAAAACGTGAGATATGGATATGAAGAATGGGTGAAATGATGAGATGAAATTGACCTCCCTACTAAGCCCCCTCGCCCCGTCAAGGCAGTCCTACATGGAGGGGGTGTCAGCACTTGATGTTTAGTCTGCTGATGCAGATGGCGAAGTTATCGTCCACCTTTTGCCAGCTAGCGTCCTGCAGAATGTGTTCCGTTGTAGTCTTCTTGACATTTGGCAAGCCGAGTGGGATACGGAAACTGGGACAAGCTTCACGCTATTAAGCCCACCTTAGGTGCTTGGCGTTGCTTGTCCCGTCCCTCTCGGCGAGAAGAAGTTATTCTTACCCGCATGCGTCTAGGACACAGCCGTCTAACGCATGGTCACTTGCTACAAGGGCTGGACCCTCCGTTGTGTCGTGTTTGTAATGTCGTTTTAAGCATTCGGCACACTCTCGTTGATTGTGCCGATCTTGCTTACCTCCGGCAGACTTTTAACTTTTCCGGCTGTTTGTCATCCCTCTTGGGTGATGACAGCAGTATTTGAACAAATGTTTTTAGTTTTTTTTTTTTTTTTTTTTTTGCGAAGAGCTGGACTCTTCCAACGTCTGTAAGAAGGTTTTTAGTTTGTTCTGACTTTTTAATGTGTTGTGTTTGTCTCGTGCAGGTCTTTTTACAACCTTGCGCTTTTAGTTTTTCCCAAGGGCTATTTACACCCCTTTTTTAAGTTCTCAGTCAGAATTTTAGACAAGGGATATTTTGCTGCATACATAGAAAGGTGTGAAATGGCCTTAAGTGCCGACGCACCCAGAAATTTTAACTCAATTCCCATTTAAAATTATAAATATTCTACTAAGAAACAGGAAATTCATGTGTGCTGTTCTAAAATGGAATTTTCCATGCTCCTAGATTTGATTTGATTTGATTTTAAAATTTTGGGTGCGTCAGCACTAAGGCTATTTTGCACCCATCAAACTATACGGGGTTCAGCCCCTTATCTTTACACATAACAACTCTAACGTTGCTTAATTAAAATCATAAAATATTAAAATGTTCTGACTTTCGTTAAAAGCTGAGGCTGCAAAGAACACTCAGGACACATAAGGACAAAAGAACAGGACAATACAAACAAATTATACTGGCCATAGGGCCAGTCGCCAGAGCCTCGTTAGTCTTCAGTCCAGGGTGTACTAACGTGGAAGTGAGGTTGACATTTGGGTGTACTACGTGGAAGATCACGCCTTACACTCCTTCCATGCTCCTACATTGTTAATCTTTGCACCCCAAGAAAAATGTTCCTGCGCCGCTTCCGCTTGTTAGAAGTGCTTGTGTAGTTGTTAACATTAAAGCAAGGAGTGAAATCTTCTATATTAATCTAAAAAATAATCCACAAGAGCAATTTCCCATACAAAGTGGATTTTATGTTCTGTGACAGCACTGTGCTCGGCCTTGATTTATTATTGGCCAGAGAGAGAGACACTGAAAATGTGAAACAATGACGCGACGCCCGAGATTCAGTAAGGGGGCAGCTGCACGTTACACGTCACGTTAATACGTCAATTTAAATTGCTGATTTTTATAATAAATGTTGTTTTGAATTCATGGTGTGCAAAGAAATTTAGAATAATTTTCCTTCTCCTGACCACGTTCATACTTGAAAGCATTGCAGTCTTAATACCGCAGGTAAATTTTTTGCTGGGATGAACGCAGGACTAGACTAGGTGTGTGTGTGAGTGTGTGTACACACGCGTTGATTGTCTTTGAACTTAAAAAAGAACATTTTATATAAGGAAAATAATATTTTATTCTTTACTTTGAGTTTCAATAAATTCATATAAATCGGTACGAATGTTTGAAACTTTCCCGCGAGTTCTAGACTTTCGAAGTATTTATAACTATATGAGTAAAGAAAATAATAAAATGTCAAAATAGAATCTCTGTCCCTTTTCTACATTTTATTCAATTAGATTACTGCGTATATTTATTCCCATTATTGTGCTTAAAGTAAATATATAGAAACAAGAGTGAAGAGTTTTAATCACAGAACGTAATTTTCATATTTATAAGAATTATCTCATTTTTCTCCACTTCGTCCAAATGGAGGTTTTGTTATTAAACATTTCTCCTCCCCAATCTTTAATTCCAAACAGAATCATTCTATTTCACACTGGGCAATGAACACAATGGGATATGTCTAAAACTTATGAAAATGTTCTGCTACCGGAGGGGTTTGAACCTACGACCATCAGGTTCACAATCTACAACGGGAACCAATACCCTACACACTTTAGTTGTTCAGAATGGCTAGGAGGAGCTAACCAGAGTGAAATTGTATCGCTTACGATCACTTGAAGTTTTGGTTTCCAACCTCCCACTTAGTTTTTATTTTAATGTTTTTGGAATGCATCGTTAACAGCATATTTCCTGTATTACTGTTATCGAACCCGGAACCAACCAGCCTCTTCCGATTAAATCCCGTGATGACCGTCTATGTGCAAGTAGCGATACATGTTTTGAGTTTCGTTTACAGTTTTTAGGTTTGAAACCCCTTTTATATTTATAAAGTTTATAGACCCCCCCCTCATGAATGAACAGGTATCACCTCTTTTGTTTTTACTAACTTCTCTCTCCTACACGCTAACCTATGTTCCTGCCATCTCGCAACCCACTGAGGCCCGGGTTTATTCATGGACTTTCACGGGCGGATCCGGCGTTCCATGAAGGATCTGATTCCAAACTTCCAGAGTGCTCCAGGAGGCTGTGACCTTCCCTTATGTCACGGCCTCCCCTCTTACAGGACAAAAGTGCATCTTTCAACCCCTCCAGGGCTCATCTTGCTAAGCGTCGTGTCCCTGGGCCGCAATCGCCGGAACTTGTCCAGAATTAGCAAGCCCCAGTTGTTGTTCGTGCCTGCACTCACCAGGACCCCCGAATGGATTCCCCCGTTCCAGAACAGTAGCAGCCAGATGACCCACTCCCCAACCGTCCCAACGACACTCCCCCCAGGAACGCCCCAGGTGTGTGGCCAACACCTTCCCACAGTGGCTTGTAACCAGATATCACCAGTGGCCCCACCACTACTCTTCAGGTTCCCGAGCCAAGGAGGACCCAGCGCCAACGGAACCCTCCCTCCAGAGTCCTTAATTTCGTGACCAGCAACGCCCAGTGTCCCCGCATCAGTTCGCCAATGTGCCAGCGTCACACTTCAGGATTCACGTTGCCGCCGCTGTCCGTCTGTCCACTCTAGGATTTTGACGACGCCCCTCCGCACCACATCTCTCCTCCAAGTGCGTCGTCCAGTGCTCCAGTTCGAACCCAGCGGACGGCACCTAGTTTTGTAGTCAACAGTGTTACTCCTTTTCCAGATTGCCAAGATTCTTCATAAAGGGTGTTTTTTTAAGAGTGATAGAACTTTCGATAGGGATAGCTGTCATTTGTTTTGTTTTGATGACGTGTTTTGTCATTTCAGATCAGTGAGCATTGGCAAATGATCATGGAAAGACTGACGCCGCAACAACGCTTACAAATTGTGGAAATATATTTCCAAAATCAATGTTCTGTTCGCCAAACGTAATAGAGCACTTCGGAAATATCGGAGCTGTCAGTCAATTGGCCTCACAAGATCATGGAACCTAACGCCACTGGATTTTTTTCTTTGTGATATCTGAAGTCTCTGGTTATATGCTGATAAACCAGCAACAATTGACGCTTTGGAAGCCAACATAACTCGTGTTATTAACGACATACGTCCCCAGTTACTTGAAAAAGTAGTTCAAAATTGGACTGCTCGAATCCGGTTCATCACACCTAGTCGTGGTGGACATATTCCGGAAATTATTTTCAAAAAGTAAATGTCAGAAAGTTATCTTTCAAATGAAAACACAATTGGCATCAAACTTATTTTTTTGTGTGTTTTATTTCAATTCAAAGTTCTGTCACTCTAAAAAAAAACACCCTATTCGTGGGTTCTACACCGGTTCCAGGCTTGTCCAACATACATCGCGCGCGTTCTTGTGTTCGGGTCTCCTCTTCGGCCTTCATACGGCCACTTCTTGGTGGACCTTCGAACGCTCAATCATGCGTTCACTCACGCCGTATACCGAAATCTGTGAAAATGGACGCTCTATGAGTGCCGTTTTCGCGTGTCTGTTCATCCTGGACTCCCACTGTACGCGAGCCAGAACTCTCTTCCGGAATAGCCTTTCGGTGACGTTATCCGGACTTCTAGGATAACCTTCGTTCCAGTTTCCAGAATGTTAGCTGTGCGTGTGTCGCATCGTGTGTGCGTGTATCGCGTTGTCGTGTGCTCGACTCCCATCGCCGGATCTTCAAGAACAGTTCGCCGATCTCCATTAGCAGTGAACGCTCGCCATCACGATTGCTAATGGAGTATCCTTCAGCCGTGCATAATGAACGCTAACTAAGTGTCTTTTTTTCTGTTTCCTTCTGACTATATGTCAAAAACACAAACTCGCAGTGTACTATCGGGAAACAGTTTTTTTTCAGACCGGCATAAAGACAAACAATTTGAACGTAAATTTCGGCCACTAATGTTAATCCTTTTCAAATTCTGTGTATCAAATCAAAAGACATTGATTTTTTGGGAAGCAAATCACCCCATGTACATATATTAAATATTTCAGTTTCACCTTCTTTGTGTAAGATATTTAAAAATATCATTGCTTGTGAACCCTTCAGGTCTCTACCTTTGTATCTTATTGCATGATTTTTTTTCTTGGGTATTGATACCAAGTTGTTTTTCTTTAGTTGATATAGACGTCCCCCCGTTAAAGGGGTATAAACAATCTCCGTGTTTTCCGAACGATGCGCAATGGAAGTACCCTTGCCCAGGAAGCAAGGATACCTTTTATCTTCCGTCGTATGCTCCGGTGTCAAGTGCTTCAGCGCGTGCCGAGTGACAGTGATAAATAAGTTCGTCGTCAGCGCTGACACGAGAGATTGCTCTGTCAGCGCCACCGGAGATTCATAAGACGCACGCCGTCAGTCTCGCGAACCGCAAATCGGTTCAGTATGTAACCCAGCAGTTTAGAATTAGGTTCTGCATGATATTATGTTGTGTTTGTATTTTGGTTCTTGCCTTTTTGTATGTACTCTGGCTTTTTGTTCAAATATACTTTCTTCTATCCTCGACTGGACAGGATGGGTAGCCGCGACAATTTTTTTTAAAATTTAGGAAGCAGGTCTACAAACGAAATTAACTTCCCTCCAGGATGAGTAGTCGCACCCAATTTTTTTTATTTAAGCTGCAGGTTTACAAAAAATTAACTTCCCTACGTGAACCTAATTTTTTGCCCCAGAGCGGTGTGCCGTATCACGCCGCAGACGTGAATCGAACCTAGGACCCGGGCATCATAAATAAATAAGCTAATCACCTTATAAAAAGGGTTCCGCTGAAAAGAGCTTCTTAAAAGCTCATCGCGACAGCGTCCTTCAGCGGAGTTGGAAAAGCTCCGCTGACATTGCATTAGAAAATGAAATCAGGAATCAGCGTTCTTCCTCAGAATTGCCGTTGCCAGAGGACGCGATCGAAGCAATCGTCGTAACGGCCGATAGTTCGAATTTAACTTAAATAGGTCGCGTGAGAAAATATCAGCATTAGTTGTCTTCCGTTTTCCGTCAGATGAAGTAGTTACGAGGGATGGTCGAAAAAAAAAGTTACAAATCATATAACTTTTGTTTTATTCACTGTAACGTAACGAAAATTTGTGTAAATTAATAACATGTTTGTCTTGTTGCGAGTTTGAGGACTTCGGATTCTGACCATGTATACCCGAGAAGCGGACATTTAAAATGGTGACTCGTCTAGAAAACTGGTCAAGAGTAGAAGTGAGGCCAGTGGTGCGGTTCCTGTGGGCCAAAAACACTACACGTGCTGACATTCGTAGGCAGAATGTGGAGGTGTATGGGGAGGGGACAATTTCAAGGCAACATGTAGCGAAGTGGTTTGATTTGATTTGATTTTAAAATTTTGGGTGCGTCAGCACTTAGGCCATTTTGCACCCGTCATATCATACGGGGTCCAACCCCTTATCTTTACAAAGAACAACTCTAACGTTGCATAAGTACAATCATAAAAGCTTAAAATGTTCTGACTTTAGTTAAAAGCTGAGGCTGTAAAGGGGCACTCAGCACACACAAGGACAAAAACAGGACAACACACACAAAATTATACTGGCCAGAGAGCCAGTCGCCAGAGCCTCGTTCGTCTGCAAAACGCAGTCCAGGGTGTACTAACGTGGAAGTGAGGTTGACAATTGGGTGTACTACGTGGAAAATCACCCCTTACACCCCTGTAGCGAAGTGGTGTCATGCCTTCAAAGAAGGACGGACCAGTATTGTTAATAACAACCCTGGACACAGCTGTAGGCCCAGTACCTCAACCACTGACGTGAACTGTGCTCTTTTGGACGAGTGTATTTGTGAGGACAGAAGAAGAACATTACGCTCAATATCAGCTGAGCTGGGATTACCATTTGGTTGGCTGGCCACCATTATCTGACATGTGATGATGTGAAAAGAGCTGCCTCACGGTGGCTACGAGAACTTGACGCGGATTTCTGTGCAACCGGTATGGAAAACCTCATGTACCGTTGTGACAAATGCTTGAACAAAAAAGGTGTTTACATCGAGGACTAGTGTTGAGTGCCGTCCATCATCAGGTGTGTTGATCTTCCAGCTATGTCTAACACATAAGCCATAATAGGCTTTGTAACCTTTTTTTTCGATCATTCCTCGTACAAAGGAACTCCGTTTCTAGTTGTTTTCAGTTTACGTTGAATCCGGTTATCGCGAGAGAGCTCCACATGCATCATAAGTTTAGAAAAAGGAGCGAACGAACGATCGGAAGTTAAAAGTTATCGTTTAGAATATCGGTCTACGAAAGTTTGGAGTTTGGAGCCCGGAGTTGCTCCCTCGTCCGTTTTCTTACAGAGTAGGACCACGTCGATCCAAGGACCAGCGGAGAAGAGATCGCCGTAGAACTCCAGGTAACGAACATTCCTTGTCTTTCCTTCCCCTGCCTGTTCAGTCAAAGGTAGTGTTTTTAAATATATGTCCGTGTTTTCTTATTTACGGGGTTACTCCCCTTGCATTGTGAGTGTCGACGTGGCTCTCCAGAGCTACCCCTCTTCCTTTCACAACGTTCCTCTTTGATTTTTTTGAATTTAAAATTTTAGGAGCGTCAGCACTTAGGCTATTTTGCTTCCGTCACATTATACGGGGGCCAGCCCCTTATCATTACAAATAACAACTCTAGCGTTGCATAACAAAAAATGTTAAAATGTTCAGACTTCCGTTAAAAGCTGAGGCCGTAAACGGGCACTCAGCACACACAAGGACAAGAAACAGGACAACACACACAAAATTATACTGGCCATAGTGCCAGTCGCCAGAGCCTCGTTAGTCTTTAGTCCAGGGTGCACTACGTGGAAGTGAGGTTGACTTTTGGGCGCCTACGTGGAAGGTCACCCCTTACACCCTTCAACGTTCCTCTCGCCTAACAAGCGAGTGGCTAAAGGCTGTCATAGCCCATCAACGATCCCCCTTTTAGACTTTGTACGAAATGTAGATGCAACTCTCCTCCTACATGTAATGTGCAAACAATACTTGTTTGTTACAAAGAAAACGAAGATAGTACAAATCGGCGAGTAGATAGTATTTGTATGTTTGATGACACTTCTGATTTCTTGACCAAACGACCACAAAAACCTGAAAAACTCACTTTCTCTCCACGTTCCGCGCCTCATTTATTGCGCTAACGATGTTTCACAGCGTAGAAAAGCAGTGATGAGTGAAATTCACTCTCTCATCCTCTCATCCCTGAAAGGATGAATGCACCTTATCGTAATTTTCCAAGTCCGGGACCAATGTTTATATATCGTGACCTTTGTAAACCTCTCGGGGGAACGATGTGCCACACACGCGTGCGCGTGCCTCTCATTATTTCCGTATTGTGACGCAAACAAACAAATAATAATTGTTTTTTTTTTAGGATCCCTGGCCCCTATATAACCTCGCCAGGGGTGCGTGGTGCCCAACCAAAAAAGTAAAGGTTCTCTAACGGCTGCGGTTATAGATAACCACACCTCTGTAGAGTTTCTCGTGTTTTATTTTCTCAAAGGTCCTATGGGACACCTCTGTTTGTCAAAAATTCGAGATATTTGCAATTTAACGCAAGACTTAGAAAATTTTCGATTGATGAAAAAAAATTGGTTCTATGACGACCTATGTTTATTTTGGTATGGGTGGACAGAGGACACCGAGACTCGACCGACGCACTAAACCCGACCTCTCTACGACTATTTGTTCGAAAGTTACGAGTGGTCAAAGTTTTTGGGAGGTGGTGGGCTAACTTCTTACTCCTTGACCGCAGGACCACCAAAACTTGGTATACGTATTCTACACCTCCAAAATCGACAGGGGGCATCTAACGATGCCGTATGGGTTTTTTTTCGATATATTTTTTCGATAACTCTTACCATTTTCGAGATATTTGCAATTTAAGATTTTTTTTAACGCTGGACTTAGAAAATTTTCGGTACATTTTTTTTGTTCCATGACGACCTATGTTTATTTTGGTATGGGAGGACAGAGGATACCGAGACTCGACCGACACACTAAACCCAACCTCTCTACGCGTACTCTACGTCACCAAAAAAGGTTAAAGGTTCCAAATAACAATAGTTAGAGTTTCCCCAATCTAGTAAAGTGGATTGGTTGAAATCTCCAAGGCGTATTTTGCATTTTTTTTCAAATATGAACACGTTAAAACTGAACTGTCTCGGATTTTTGAGTTTTGTATTAGCCCTGAGAAAATTCTATATAAAATAACATACCTGAAAATTATATTCACAGTAGATTGATTTTTTTTTGAGTTTTGTAATCACCTCAAGAAATTCTATATAAAATAACATACCTGAAAATTGTATTCACAGAAGATTGAATTCTTGAGTTTTTGTATTCGCACACAAGAAATTCTATATAAATAACATACCTGAAATTCTATTTACAGTAGATTGAATTTTTGAGTTTTGTAATCACTCCAAGAAATTCTATATAAAATAACATACCTGAAAATTGTATCGCTATATACTAGACTTTTTGATTTCTGTGATTTTGGAGAAAGCAATGGCATCCACCACCAGTTTCAATTATAAAAATGATAAAACTGAATGTGTTACTTGCGAAAAATTAATATCTAAAACTAATATTAGCAAACACAGGACAAGATGTAGCGAAACAGGTTCGAGAATTAATCGTTCGTTACCTTCTAAGCCCTGTGCTCGATGCGGAAAGATGATCAGCATCACAAATTTAAGTAAACACCTCAAAATTTGCAAACCATCGACGGGACAAGCATCGAAAAGAAAAATCGATAATTCAGAAACGGAAGCTTCCACTTCTAAGCAAATTAAATTATCCAATGAACCCAAACCAATTAGATCTGCATTCAACGACCAACTCCAGGATTTTTCAATTAAGTCAGAACCAGGCCGTGACATCCTTAGTTTCTTGGACGAAACGAAAACATCTGTACTAAATATTTTAAAAGATAAACTTGAAAACAACTCTATAAAAGTATACGTTGTTCTGTTTTCTGAATACGAGAAAGTTGATGGCACAACGAGTATTTTTTATCATCGTACAAAAAACCAGACACTTTATTTTGCTGACGTCGAAAATTTGGACAACTTCTATTATAAAGTTACCAATGAGCTGGTTAAGAAACATGACGATTTCGAGGCTAAAGGGTCGGGATGGTCTCTGTGTGGAAGTCCTCACACGTTAACTGTTTACGTGAACCAATTCTCGCCTCTTCGTGCATCCAGCTACGTTCCTCTTCCACCGAACATTCAACACAAGAGGGCTGTGTTAAATATACAGAACAGCGATAACAAGTGTTTTCTCTGGTGTGTGTTGGCAGAACTTCACCCGATTCATTGGTCAAATCATCCAGAACGGGTTTCTAATTACAAACAATACGAGTCCGAGTTTGAAAGTGTAATGTCTGACATTGAATACCCGGTGACATTGTCGGATATAACAAAGTTCGAAAATCGTGCAGGAAAACGCATCGCTATTAATGTATATTCCTTTACGTCAGATAAATATCTCGTACATCCCGTCAGGATAAGCGATATCGACGATGACGATGCTCGTGTAATAAATCTCCTTCTCATTTCCAACGAGGATGTCTATCATTACACGCTAATTCGTTCTCTATCACGTTTGGTCAGACGTCAAACTACCAAGTATGCAAACAACATCGAAGTTTGCCCGAGATGCCTAACCACGTTCGACGATCGAAAACAACTCGATTATCAAAATTACACCGGACGTCAAATTGCTATCGAGAAACTTGCCGAACATAAAATTTATTGCGGTGACAACAGACCGGCTAGAATCTTGATGCCCGAAACGAACGAAGTCGAAGAATTCAAAATCCACAAGGCATTGTTGGAACATCCCGCAATCATCGTCGCAGATTTCGAGTCTTTCCTGAAACCACTCTCCTACTGCGAACCGGATCCTGAAATTTCCTCCACAACGCCGTACCAGCTTCATCAACCTAATAGTTTCGGCTATGTTGTTGTGCGACGTGATAAAATAAATGAAGTATATATATACCGCGGGCCAAATGTAATCGAACACTTCCTGGAAAAAATGGTGGAGGAGGTTGAGGTAATTGGTAGCGTACTGCTTACATCAAAACCGATGGCACCTTTAACTGAAAATGAACTTCAAAATTACAATTCCACTGAGGTGTGTCCGGTATGTGATCAAAGTTTCACTGATGAGAACAAAAAAATATTCCACCACGATCATTTCAGCGGAAACTACATAGGTGGAATTTGCAACACGTGCAATCTTAAAATCCAGAAACCTAAATTCATCCCCATATTCTTTCACAACGGAAGCGGATATGATTTTCACCACCTGGTGAGACATCTTGGCTACGATCCGAAACGTATAGGTGTCTTGGCCGAGAATGAAGAACGCTACATTAGTCTCAGCAAGCAAGTGTCGATTCCGGGAACGAAAAATACAATCGAGATGCGCTTCCTGGATTCGTATAGATTTCTCTCTGCAAGTCTGGATGCTTTAGCGAACAAACTCACCGACGATCAATTTAAAATAACTAGAGCTAGTTTTCCCAACGTAGACATAGAACTCGTTAGACGTAAAGGGATTTATCCTTACGAATATGTTAGTGATAATTTTAAATTTAACGACGACGCTCTTCCACTTCCAAGAGAATTTTACAGCAGACTCAGAGAGAAAGGAATCACGGACGAAGAATACCAACACGCGCAACTCATGTGGGAGAAATTAGAATGTAGGACACTCGGAGACTACCACGACGCATACTTAAAATTAGACGTGACGATACTCGCGGATGTTTTTCAAGCGTTCAGGAAAACGGCAACGAATATTTATAAATTAGATCCAGCGTATTTCTAGTCTACCGGGATTAGCGTGGTCGGCAATGTTATTCCAGACAAAGGTCAAGCTGGAACTGATATCGGACGTTGACATGTTGCTATTTATCGAAAGAGGGATACGAGGTGGAATGGTGCAATGCGTACAGAGACATGCAAAAGCTAATAACGTACACATGAAAGATTACGATTCAAATCGAGCATCGAATTACATCTTCTACGCCGACGTTAATAATCTCTACGGACATGCCATGGTTCAGAAACTTCCTTACGGGGGATTCGAATGGTTAGATCCCACTTCGATAGACATTATTCATTTCGACGATAGCGAGTGTGGTTTCCTCGCAGAGGTAGATCTCCAATTCTCCGACCACCTGCACGACACGTTTTCGGATTTGCCTCCGACTCCCGAAATCAAATGTCCACCCGACTCGGTTCAAGACAAGCTTTTGTTAACATTGGACCCTAAACAGAGATACGTCGTCCACTACAAGAATCTCCGGTTTTTGATTGGGAAGGGTGTTCAGATAGTAAATGTTAGAAGAATACTAAAGTTTAAACATTCCACGTGGTTAAGACCTTACATAGAAACTAACACAACATAGAACAGCTGCCACTTCCGATTTAGACAAGGACTTCTTTAAATTAATGAACAATGCGGTGTACGGAAAGACCATGGAGAATGTTAGAAAGCACGTAGACGTGAAATTAATTTCCGATAAGAATAAATGTCGGAAGTGGATAGCCGATCCTAGATTCAAGTCGAGAAAAATTTACAACGAGAATTTGGCACTTTTCAATCTAGATATAAAATTGATGAAATTCAGAAAACCAATTTACGTTGGCGCAACGGTTCTCGACTTGTCGAAACTTTACATGTTCGAATTTCATTATGACGTGATGAAACCCTTCTACAATGATAAAATATCACTTTTGTACACGGACACCGACAGCTTTATTTACAGCATACAAACACCTAACCTATACGAAGACATAAAAAATCCTTCCATGCTTGAGTATTTCGATACTTCTGCGTATCCTCAACCCAACAGATTTGGGATTCCATCTCGTAACAAAAAAGTCCTAGGTAAACTGAAAGATGAATGTAACGGTGATCTTATTGTCGAGTTCGCGGGTTTGCGTTCGAAGATGTATGCCATGAGAACAGAGAGTAGCGTCACGAAGAAAGCAAAAGGTGTGGGCAAAAATACGGTGGAGAACAAACTCACCTTCCACGATTACATCGATTGCCTTTACTCACAATCGACGATACTAAGTATAGAACAAAGAATCCAAAGTGTAGACCACGTGATTACAACAAACAAAGTTAGGAAAGTAGCATTAGATCCGCATGCCGATAAAAGATGTATTTTGTCTTGTGGAATCCACACGTTGCCTTGGGGACACTATCGTTTAGAAATTAGTAAAAATTGTAGGCAATGCAATTGAAAAAAAATAAACTTAAATAACTATAACTAAAATAAAAAAAACTTTAACTGTCTCAAATTATCACATACACAATAAAGAACTAGCAAGGACAATGAATCTCTTTGGTATCCGAAAGCAAACAATGGAGACTACACCGCAAGGGAGATCATGAATTTCTACCTTCCATGTTATCTAAACTCAACGGCCTGTTGATCAATCAATTTTCGGAACGCTGCTCTTCTTGCTGGAACAGTGACGATTTCGGATTCGCGACGATCGACATGACGAGGAAACCCAACGACGGAAAATACAGAAACAAAATCAACGACTTTCTAAACGTTGCAACGTTGCAAACATTTAATGGAGAATTGCACATGATGAAAACTTTTCATTCAATATTTGGGGAGGTATCCTTGCATTGAACTGGAGTGGGTAAAGGGGTAAAATGTGTATGTCCTGAATTACCATAAATATAAATAGTTATTTCATTAATATTTGTCAATGTCTTTGAAGCAGTACACAATTATCGTTAGAGTATTATATTCCACGATCTTATACGTAAAAATATCCCTTTGAACATGTGTCAATTAATTTATTTAATTTCTTTTAGTAAATTCCAGATGCAGCACATTGTAGCCACTCTACACTGCTATTACAAATAATGTTACAATGCTCTTGTTTAATAAAAAGAGATTTACAAAAAAAACACGTCGTAAGGAGACTCGAACTGGTAGATGCCCAGTCGAGAACTCTAAACACTACACCACGCCTTTACCTTCCGTTCAAACAACAATTTTTATTTATTCAGTCACTCCAAAGTTGTAAATGTTGTTCGATATTCATGTAGTTGAACTTTTACTTTAATTTTGAATTGCTTTTCTTGTATTAGCATCTATCTTCGAGAAAAAAGTCTGCTCACGACCTACAGTTTAAAAGTCGCCACATTGTGCCTACACCAGGACTCCTTGACCGCAAGGCGGCGACGTTACAGCTAAGCCATCGGGAAGGCTTCGAAGAATTTGAATGTTTATAAATAATGTAAGCTTTATTCCAACCTGCGAATCCTCAAACTACCTGCACACTATGTGTAGAAGTTCCTGCATTTCTCGTTTTTGTGAAATTAAAAGTTAACTGGCATATGTATGTTTATGATTAATTGGAATGATAATTATAAAGAATGATAAATGGCCAAACATAAATTAGAACCTACTTAACATATAGGATTAAGGAAACATTGACTGTGGTTTTAGTAATGAGAAATGAAATGATACTTTATAACTATTATGTAGAATATCTTTGTTTTGCGTTTCCTTACGCAACAGCAAATACATTTCATAATACTTGAATTTGAATTTAAGATTGTGGGTTTCCTTTTTGTAGACTCATCAGCGATGAAATACTAGAAAATCGATTTTCTTTCTTTCAGAAAGTATTTCTTATTTGCGACAAATGTAATATTGATATATTTTTTAGTTTTATACAATAATACTTGGTTTTATTCCATTCGCGTATTTCATAAATATATATTGTGCATATGGCAACCCTGAAATTGAGCCTAACTCTACACGCAACCCACCAGCGCCTTACGTAATTTGGGTTGCCTAATTTAAAATGTCGTTGTCCTAAAACTTTTGGGGTGTAAGGGGTGACCATCCTCGTAGTACACCCACATATCAACCTCACTTCCACGTCAGTACACGATAGACTGCAGACTAACGAGGCTCTGGCGACTGGCACTATGGCCAGTATAATTTTGTGTGTGTTGTACTGTTTTTTGTCCTTGTGTGTGCTGAGTGCCCATTTACAGCCTCAGCTTTTAACAGAAGTCAGAACATTTTAAGATTTTTAGTTATGCAACGTTCGAGTTGTTATTTGTAATGATAAGGGGCTGGCCCCCGTATAATGTTTCGGGAGCAAAATAGCCTAAGTGCTGACGCTCACAAATTTTTAACTTCAATTCAATTCAATCCTAAAACTTTTGACTAATGCAACAAGTTCTCCAGGAGTGGAGCACGTATATTTGACATCACGATTGAAGAATACGCGAAGGTAAGTCACTTTTATGAATTTCAGTCTTTAAGGTATCTTGTTTTGTGTTATCACAATTTCATTAATTAATTGCGAATCATCAACTAATCCCATTTTTATGGTGTACGAGTGCAAATGTAAGTTCTTCATTTGATGGCGCAGTGGTAGCGACGTCGCCTTGTAACCAAGGGGTCCCGGGTTCGATTCTCGGTGGAGGCACATAGTGGTTCGGATCCAACTTTAAACTGTAGGTCCAGTCCCGGTAGCCATACTAAGCATAAAGTGCACTTAAACACCAAATAAATCAATCAATCAATTTGACGTATTTAGTAACGAGTAACCTTACGCCAGTTATATTCGTCCGTCCGTGTCAGGTATCAGTGTTTCGAAAACTACCAGAGCTACAAAGATAAATTTTTTTGAGCTGATTGCCCAACGTAACATATGTAACTTGATCGGAACGACCGTCCGACCTTTCGATGTCTCTCAAACTATCAAATGTAAATAGTTATTTTTTTAAAATTTAAGACCTACAAAATGCTAATTTAAATGGACATCATTTATATCGATATGTCATTTTGTCTGTCAGTTACAGTAAAATAATGGAACAGCGGCAATTTTCTATTTTATTATTATTATTATCATCGATATCTTTAGAAAGTATTCATGGGCGTATCCCATGGCGTAGTGGTAATGTCGCCGCCTTGTAATCAAGGTGTCACCGGCTTGATACCCGGTGGAAGCAAATAAGTGCGTGTGTGTGTGTGTATGTATGTATGTGTGTGTGTAAACTTCATTCCGTAAAACGTTCTCCACTTAAAAATTCCTTAGCCTCTTAGTCGACAATCGAACAATTCGATCACTTTTAATTACTCCCACAATATACCAGCTACATCATTCAAATTTCGGAGACTAATGGAAAATCTACGTTTCTGAAGAATGTACTATTTAATATGTTCATCAATCAGTCTGTCACTCAAAAATGGGAGAAAATCAATTGGCTGTAACAATCGACAGTATATACCCACTGGGGGATATAAGTGTAGGGGAACTAACCATTGAACCAGAGATGGGTGAAAATAGGACGATTGATTTTGCACAAAAATTTGATCTCGATTGTTGTCTAAATGAACATGAAAAGATTCTGTACACAAACGTGTTGAAAACTTACATGGTAATGTTTTCAGACAAGCCAGGGCTATGTACCGAAAAAACACATAAAATGGAACTAGATACGGATCAGCCGGTTGTGGTGAATTTTTGAATTTGAATTTAAAATTTTGGGAGCGTCAGCACTTAGGCTATTTTGCTCCCGTCACATTATACGGGGGCCAGCCCCTTAACTTTACAAATAACAACTTTAGCGTTGCATAAAAAAAAGCTTAAAATGTTGACTTATGTTAAAAGCTGAGGCTGTAAACAGGCATTCAGCACACACAAGGACAAAAAACAGCACAAGGGGTGTAAGGGGTGACCTTCCACGTGGTACACCCAAATGTCAACCTCACTTCCACGTTAGTACACCCTGGACTGAAGACTAACGAAGCTCTGGCGACTGGCCCCGTGGCCAGTATAATTTTGTTTGTATTGTCCTGTTCTTTTGTCCTTATGTGTGCTGAGTGCCCTTTTACAACCTCAGCTTTTAACGAAAGTCAGAACATTTTAATATTTTATGATTTTAGTTCTGCAACGTTAGAGTTGTGATTTGTAACGATAAGGGGCTGGACCCCGTATAATGTGACGGGTGCAAAATAGCCTTAGTGCTGACGCACCCAAAATTTTAACTTCAAATTCAAATTCAAAAAACAGGACAACATACACAAAATTATACTGGCCATAGTGCCAGTCGCCAGAGCCTCGTTAGTCTTTAGTCCAGAGTGCACTACGTGGAAGTGAGGTTGACTTTTGGGCGCCTACGTGGAAGGTACCTCTTACCTTACACCCCCGGTTGTGGTGAAGAACAACTCATAACCATGGCATATCGCGAGAAGGTTAACAACTTCGACGATTGATTGATTGATTGAGTTAAAATTTATGGGTGCGTCGGCACTTAAGGCCATTTCGCACCCTTCTGTGTATACGGGGAAATGTCACCTTATCTAAAATTCTGACTGAGATTAAAAAAGAGGGTGTAGATAGCCCCTTGGGAAAAACTAAAAGTGCAAGGTTGTAAAAAGACCTGCACGAGACAAACACAACACATTAAAAAGTCAGAATAAACTAAAAACCTCCTTACAGACGGTGGAAGAGTCCAGCTCTACGCAAAAAACTAAAAACATGTGATAAAATACTGCTGTCATCACCCAAGAGGGATGACAAACAGCCGGAAAGGTTAAAAGTCTGCCGGAGGTAAGCAAGATCGACACATTCAACGAGAATGTGTCGGATGCTTAAAATAACATTACAGGTACGACACAACGGAGGGTCCAGCCCTTGCAGTAGGTGACCATGCGTGAGACGGCTGTGTCCTATACGCATGCGGGTAAGAATAACGTCTTCTCGCCGAGAGGGACGAGACGAGGAACGCCAAGCACCTATGGTGGGCTTAACAGAGTGAAGCTTGTTCCCCGTTTCCACATCCCACTCGGTCTGCCAAGTGTCAAGAAGGCGACAACGGAACACATTTTGCAGGTCGCTAGCTGGCAAAAGGTGGACGAGAACGTCGCCATCTGCATCAGCAGACTTGGCGGCAGCATCAGCTGCTTCGTTCCCCTGGATTCCCACGTGGCTAGGGACCCAACAGAAGTGTACATCTGTGCTGGCAGATAAGGACACAAGCCGACTGAATATGCGTTACGCTACCGGATGCCGGGAATACGGCGAATCCAGAGATTGCAAAACGCTGGTCGAATCGCAGCACACAAGGACTTTCTTCAGCCCATTCACGTCTGCAAAGTCCAGTGCCTTTAGAATGGCGTACAACTCTGCCGTAAAGATGGATGAGGCAGGATGTAGCGCGAAACTGGAACTTTGAGAGTGTAGGACGAAGGCGCAACCAACTGATTCCACTGTCTTGGACCCATCCGTGTAAAACACATTAAAATTGGGGTGCTTCGCACGAAGATCTAAAAACCGTTGCTGGTATACAACCATTTGTGTTTCTGCCTTTGGAAGGGCAGTCAGGGAAAAATCGATAGAAGGTGCAAGAAACTCCCACGTAGGGAGAGGCGGAATGATTGGAGAGACGCCAGGAAGATCACTGTCAACACCAAGTGCTGACAGGATCTCGTCTGCACGAACTCCAAATGGTCTATTGGCACTAGGGTGGAGCCGATACTTTGCCAGCCTACTCTCGTCGGAGATGGTGTCAAATGAAGGATGTGAAGGCATCGAGCGAAGATGGAGGAAGTAGTTCACTACCAGCCGCTGTCTTCGCAGAGACAGCGACGGCTCAGATGCCTCTACGTACAAACTAGCGACTGGACTCGTACGAAACGCACCAGAGCACAAACGTATACCAGCATGGTGGACGGTGCCTAGGATGCGAAGTCTAGATGGGCGGGCAGAAGAATACACAACACATCCATAATCAAGCTTCGACCTGATGAGTGCACGGTACAGGCGAAGCAGTACCGTCCTGTCAGCACCCCAAAAAGTATGCGATAAAACACGTAGAAGGTTGAGAACTCGAAGACAAGAGAACTTTAACTGGCGAAGGTGAGGTAGCCATGTTAATTTCTTATCGAAAATGAGGCCCAGGAAGCGGACCTCACTCACGAAGCACAGGGGAGATTTCCCCATGTACAGGTCAGGATCGAAATGACATGTACGTTGGCGACAAAAGTGAACACACACGGATTTCTCGGATGAGAAGGTGAAACCTGTTTGGGAGGACCACTCAACCAAACGGTTTATCGTCCGTTGGAGTTGACGAGACACTGACGCGAGATTCCGTGAGCGACAAAAGATCGTGAGGTCGTCTACATACAGAAGACCATGTACAGGGGCAACAATGCTTGCCATAACACTGTTCACTGCTATGGCAAACAGAGTCACACTTAATACGCTGCCCTGCGGGACACCGTTCTCTTGTTCGTGAAGATCCGAAAAGGAGTTCCCAACACGTACGCGGAAAAAACGATCAGATAAAGGTTTTTAATAAAGTACGCCATATGGCCACGCACGCCCCAAGAATGGAGCTGCTTTAAGATGCCAAAACGCCACGTTGTGTCATATGCTTTTTGGAGGTCAAAGAAAACTGCAACTAAATGTTCCTTGTTGAGGAATGCATCCTGAATGTGTGTTTCAAGCTGAACCAGATGGTCCAGTGTGGAACGGTTGGAGCGAAAACCACATTGAAAATTACTTATCAAAGTGTTTTCCTCCAAAAACCAGGTGAGACGCTTGTTGATCATGGGTTCCATCAACTTGCATACACAGCTAGTTAAGGCAATAGGCCTGTAACTCGAGGCTGCGGTGCGTTGTTTACCTGGTTTCAGGATGGGAACAATATCCAACCAAAGCCTGTTGAATACCGCCAGAAGGAAATGTCTTGCTCCAATGGGCAGATGACGAAGCATCTCATAGTGGATCTTGTCCACTCCAGGAGCTGTGTTCTTAGAATCTCGAAGTGCCTGATCGAACTCCCGTTCAGTGAATGGAGAGTTGTATGGCTCGGTGTTATGACTTCGAAAAACGAGAGGGCGTCGTTCCTGACGGTCCTTCTCTCGGCGGAAACGTGGTTCATAATTTACAGAGCTAGACGCACCAGAAAACTGCGTGGCCAAGATAATAGCTATGTCTCCGGAATCTGTGTACAACGTCCCATCGAGCTCCAGAGCGCTCAGAGGAGTAGATGCACCCCCCTGGATGCGACGTACTTTGGTCCAAACGGCTTTCGACGAAGCCTGCTTCGTCAGGGAAGACACGTATTGGACCCAGCACGCCTTCTTATTGGCTCGAATGAGCTGACGGGCACGGGCACGTTTAATGCGGAACTGCTCGAGTTTTGCGGCAGTGTGGTGCCTATTAAATCGATCGAGAGCATGATTGCGGTCCTTGATGGCTGCACCGATCTCCGCAGTCCACCAGGGGACTGGGCGTCGCCTCGCAGGTCCACTGGGATATGGAATGGAGGTGCGTGCAGCATCATGCACTCCTGACACAAAGGCATCTAAGGCGTCGATTGGTGGTAAAGTCCACGCAAGATCGATTTCAAGGTCCACTGCACGCTCGAAGGCTTCCCAGTCGGCCCGACTGAGATTCCAGTGAGGGTGGTGTTCACGTGATTGCTGAAGATGTTCGAAGGTAAGAATGAGAGGGAAGTGATCACTCCCACAGAGATCAGGATGAACGCTCCAAGATGTGGTAGGAGCAAGGCTGGGACTGCAGAAGAACAAGTCTAACGCAGAATATGTGCCAGAGGAAGGACTGAAATATGTGGGAGTTCCATCATTCAGCAACGTTAAACCTGATGCCTCACGGAATTGATCTACAATTTGACCCCGGGGCTCTGTACGAACGGAGCCCCACAAACGATGGTAGGAATTAAAATCGCCCAAAAGAACTACAGGAGACGGAAGTTGTTCGAATATACAAAGGAAGTCCTCAAGAGAGAATCGCTCCTCCCTTGTGATGTAGACACAGCACACAGATATTGGCTGTGGTAGATGGACCCGGACGGCGACATCTTGGAGGGGGGTGGTGAGAAAGATTGGTGTAGAGTGGATGGTATCTCTAACACCGATTGCAACACCACCGTGTGCACGACGACCCTCAGGAAGCTTGTCGGTGCGGTAAAGCGTGTATCCGTTTAGAATCACTGATTCATTTGGACGAAAATGTGTCTCTTGGAGACATATGATGGCAGGGTCAAATTCAGATATTAAGATTTGCAGTTCCTCGAGATGTGTACGGAAACCGTTAAGGTTCCATTGGAGACAATAAGCCATTGCTGGAGGTATTGTAGTTACCTTTTAAGGCGTACTCTGTTTCTAGGCCCTGTCACCTTGAGAAATTCTTCATCCGCGGCTTCGTCCTGTATCATGTCCTCGGGTAAGGACACAGAGGGCGAAGGGGATGAAGAAGGGGCAGTGGGGGCGGGTGCTTTCAGCGCCCGCCGGGCAGCTTTCAGCTGCGCTTTAAGTTTCAGGGTGGTCGATGCCGCCCTGACTGGAGAGCTACTGGACTTTAGAAAATATTCTTTAGTGTGCACCTGCTTGAACTACTACTCTGTGGAGCGAGGAGTGGTTGCTGGTTTCCTCGAAGCAGGACGAGCTACTACGGGAAGCGTTCTTGTTTGAGTTGCAACGTCGCTGGTTTGTACACCCACACTGCGACGGGTCAGAGCAGCTGCAGCAACTGTAGCGAATGGCACAGGTAAAGTGGTGCGTATACTTTCACGGAGACGTTGTTTTGCTTCACCAGCTGAGATTTTCTTTGTGACGACCAACTCTCTGATTTTCTTCTCTTGTTGGAAAGAAGGGCAGTCACGATGCCAGACTGGGTGCTCGCCTTGGCACTTAATGCATTTGGGACCAGAAGAACAAGGTTCGGTCCCATGCTCAGGCAGACTACACTTACCACAAAGGGCGGTAGTGGCCTTGCAGGAAGGTTGAGTGTGCCCAAAGTGCTGGCATTTGAAACAACGCATCGGGTTAGGGATGTACGGACGGACTTTGAGTCTCAAATATCCAGCCCGTACCCTGTCTGGGAGAGTGGTCGTTTGAAAAGTCAGTATAAGTGAAGCAGTTGGTACTAGTTCTCCGGACTTCCGCGTCTTTATTCGCTGCACTGCGGTGACATGTTGGTCTGAGAGTGCTTCAAGAATATCTTCCTCCTCAGCATTTAACAGATCCCAGTGGCGAATCACACCTCTACTACTGTTAAGTTGACGGTGAGGTTCAACATTAACAGGGAAGTCGCCCAAAGATCTTAACTTTAAATGGTTGTTGGTCTGGCGATCTGTGCTGGTCTGGATAAGTAGACTCCCGTTTCGCAGCTTCTTTATTTCTGGTACGTCTGAACCAGCGGCGTAGTCTAGCTGTTTCTTCATCAGAAACGGTGACAAGTCCTTTAATGTAGCAGCTGCATGTTTCTTTGTTGTTGCAGATTCATCGTTACTCTCGGTCTTCTGCACAATACTAATCACAAGATAACGTGGCACGTTACTTGTCTTTTCCAATAATTGAAGCGGGCTCGAAGGCCGCGCTCGTTTTGGGGGTTTCCCCCCGTTTGAGTTGTTTTTCGTACCCATATACAAAAAGATTTATTGTGGAGAGTAGAGGAAGCGCCCGGGTTGAACGTCCTCAATTGAGGCTCGGTGGGGCTCGCCTTAATGGATTTGTCTCGTAAGGCATGAGCCTCATTTGATGGCAGTGTTGCCAGCTGCTTACTCGAAAAAATCACCAAGGTTTTTTTTTTGGGTCTAACGTAGCCTAAAGCAAGGAGCTGGCAATCTTGCTTGAGGCTCGCTTTAATAGATTTTTCTTGTAAGGCATAAGCCTTATTTTCTCGCAGTGTTGCTAATATTTTACTCGAAAAAAATCACCAAGGTTTTTTTTTTGTCTAACCTAGCCTAAAACAAGGAGCTGGCAATCTTGCTTGAGGCTTGGCTTACAGTGCATAAAGCAAGGAGCTGGCAATCTTGCTTGAGGCTTGTCTTACTTTTTTTCGAAGCACGCCGTGAAGGAATGCTTACAGCAAAAACACAACAACATCCGGCTCTATTTACGCAGCTCGCAACGTTTTTTCTAACACCGGATGCGTTGCATTCACAGCTCGAGAATTGCGTGAGGCTATAGCAAATTACACCGGATGTATTCTGGCCGCTGAAAAAAAAGCAGCGGATGTATGATTCTATCGCAAAGCTGTTGCTCAACTTGCGAGAGGAGTTTTTGAAATGAGGATTGCATGAGGCCGTGGCAAATGTTACCCGTGGGAAAATGTACACGATTTTTTCATCCTATCATCTAATAACTCGGCTGGCTGATTTTTGCTCTCGACGATGAGAAACAGAATACTTGCAAAATCATAAAACTGAAACGGGTTCTGGGGGGGGGAGAAGAGATACAGTAGCCTTAAGTTACATTTAACTTGAATTGAGTGGATTTCTACTAGTCCACGTTGTTAACCTACATATTACTCCTCGGCTAATAAAACTAGAAGCTCGAGGGCATTAACATTAGACCGTCACAGACTTTCACATTACCCATCACTGATGTCGCCAGAACCAAGTTTCCTGCTTCTATTCATAAAAAAAAAAAAGACGGGGAGAAGAGAGACATGTACACGCTTCCGTCGCCATTTTATAACAACTAGGGGAAGTGGGGCGGGAGGCGGACATGTAACGGGAGATCACACAAGCGAGCTTCCTCTATTCTGACTAATAAAGCATCATTCTACTCTGTGAGCTGCAAGGAGAACATTGTGAGCTGTAAGAAGAATATTGTGATTGTGATTGAAATTAACTAACGTGAGTAAATTTGTTTGTTAGCTTGCATGAGTTGGCTTTGTTATATAAATAGGTAGTGTTGCTTCTGTGAGTTGATTCTGTAATAACGAAACAAATGTAAAGGAATTGTAGATAAAAGGTGAAACTCTCTACAAAAGCCAAAACAATTCTTAAGCATATTGTGGAAGGAATATATACTCGCAAAGCACGCAAAAAAGAAGAGAGAGAAAGTATACAAGTTTTAAGTGTGTTGTATGTATCTCTTTTTTTTCTTGCTTTTTTTATATATATATTTATTACATATTACTATATACATCAGGCATATGCAAAATAGCAATATGCGGGGTGTAAGAGGGCGATCTTCTGGTAAGGCACCCAACAGTTAACCTCACTTCCACGTAGTACACCATGGACTGTAGAGTAACGAGGCTCTGGCGTCTGGCAGACCAGTATAATTTTGCGTGTGTTAGCCTGTTTTTTTTCTTGTGCGTTTGATATTTAGTGGAGGTACATAGTGTTTCGAATTTTATTATTATTTAGTTTTATACACAGAAAAGATATTAAACATAAAATTAAATAAAATATATCTAATTATGTTTTTTATCACAACAAGCATTCACAAAAAAATAACAATAATCTGGTTTAAAGTTTTTTAACGTAATTGCTACGTAAACAAAATGGCCGACTTGCAATGAGGGTGTCAAAGTTTTTTTTTAAGCCTAATTGCTACGTAAACAAAATGGCCGACTTACAATGACTGTGTCAAATATGAATAGATTGAGAGATGGAAAGAGAAGTTAAATATGCTTAAATAAAGTACTCCTCTGTGCATAGCACCATACCATAAAAGCATATAGGAAAACTGCCATGTTTAATGCATGAAACTTAAATATACATATAAAATTAAAATATTTGGTGCTGACCACATCACACATTGCTGATTTTGCATTGTACTTTCCTATATTCACATATGTACAGTAAAACTAATCGGGACTAGGCTTTTAGTTTTTTAAAAATAGGATCCGAACCACTATGTACTTTTATCGGGTTCGAACCTAGGACCTCTTGATTACAAGTCAACAACACAACCACCGCACTTTCGAGCCCTAGTGAATATGTAGGAAAAAACAACAGTATATACATAATCCAAAGTTGCGTGGTTCTAGGCCCCATAGGAACCAAGAAAATCAATGTCTTGGAAAAACATCTTAAGATATTTGTCTGAATCTTTAAGAAAGTCGACTTCCGGTCTGTCAAGATGTTACTTCCGGTCTGTCAAGAAAATTTTCTTAAGATATTTGTCTTAAGATGTTTTCCAAGACATTGATTTTCTTGGTTCCTAATTGACCTAGGATGATGATTTTAGGTTTGTTGGATAGGATTCGACGAAAACTATTCGACTAGCAAATAAAATCGATTCCACCCCCTCAAGTTTTGGAAATACAGACATTTTTTTTATTTTTTGAGAAACTTGATTTGCCGGCTTAGTTTTTACTCTAATTTGAAAATTTTAATGATATTTGATAAAAAAATTGAATGTACTCTACAACCTATTGGAAACATAATGATTAGTGCTTACTGTTTCCAAGTTATTTTAAATTTAAATTTCAAGATGTAATTTCTAAGTTGTTTTGTAACTCGTAAACTATGGGTCGTAGAAAACCCATTCTTGTTTTATCTGCTATTGCCCGACAAATACTATAAACACAAATAATGTTTATTGTTTGATTTAAAAAAATCGAAAATAACTTTGTTTTCTGAAAATAAAAAATATGTGTATGGAAAAAAAATACGATTGTGTAATTTTTTATGATGTATGTTTGCATGTAAAAATAAGTATACCTGAAAATTTTAGAATTTCAAAATAGCTATATATATATATTTGCTATTATATCAGCCGAAACAATAGAATATATATAAACAAGTACATTTTCATAGTTTCATACCTCTACTAGATTGGTAGAAAAATATACTAATGGGCAATAAAATCTGAAGAAGATTCGTGTCTAGCAAAAAATAAACTAAATAGAATTACACATGCATACAATATTTATTGTGCTTTTTTCTATCTACAATCATATTTTTCTTATATATTTTTTTTTAAATTTTTTTACAGGGTTTATTAAAACACATATTTGAGGAAAACAAAATTTTTCTCGTAAGGCATTTTTTCGTAAACACTCTACCACCAACAGATCACATATAAATAAACATACCCCCCCAAAAAAATGCGCTCCATGAAAAGTTGCCCTGTGTGCAAAATAAGCATATCAAGCAGAAATTTTGCAAGACATTGTCGTACCTGCGTGCCGGGCAAGCATTTGGCTGCTAAAAAATCATGTCCCAGGTGCGGTATACATATTACCATTAATAATTTAAAGAGGCTTATAACATCATGCAAAATTGTCGTCGGAACACCTGTTCCACAACTGTAGACCAGCTCGACCAAGAGGAAAGCGGAAGCAGCCTCCATCAATGCACCATCCGCCAAACGTGTCAAGCCTGTGGCGAAAGCGAACCGGACTGCTTTCGAGCGGTTGTTAGAGGACTTTGTCATCATTTCGGAGGGCTCATGCGACGTGCGTAGCTTTTTAGAGGAGAAGCGAGCAGAAATAATTTCCATCCTCGGTGATGCGCTTGCAACGCACTCCACCAAATTCTACGCATCGCTACGTTGCCAGTACAAGAAGCCGTCCGATGAAATTTACAGCTTCTGCCACAACACCAAGGCGAAGACGCTGCATCTGGCGGATGTCGACAACCTCGAGGTCATCTACAACAAGTTTTCCGAGGAGCTGGTGGCGAAACAAGAAGAACATGAAGCTGAGGGCTCGGGGGGTTCGCTGTGTGGGGGGCCTCACGAACTGTGCGTCAAACTTTGCAAGTTTACGCCTCTCTCCGCCTCCAGCTACGTCCCCTTACCACCTTCCATCGCGGCAAAGAAGGCTGTCCTGAACATTCAAAACGGTGACGCCAAGTGCTTCGTATGGTGTGTGCTGGCAGCGTTGCACCCAGTTGAGCCAAAAAATAATCCAAAACGCGTTAACCACTACCTACCCTACGAGTCGGAACTGGAAGATGCTATGGTTGGGATCGACTATCCCGTAGAGGTCCCGGACATTCAAAAGTTCGAGGCTCGTGCGCGGTTGGCTATCAACGTTTATGGCCTCACTGACAAAAATGTGGTGTACCCCATCCAGGTGAGCGCCGTAGAGGACGATGGTGCGCAGGAAATTCACCTTCTGCTCATCAAGGACGAGACCCATCACCACTACACTCTTATCCGTTCCCTCTCCCGGTTGGTGTCGAGCCAACAGAGCAAAGACAAAACCCACGTCGAGGTGTGTCGCAGGTGCTTGTCTATATTTCATAATCGAAAACAGCAGGATTACCAGCGCATCAGAGGTCCCAACATCGCTGCAGAGAAGCTCGCTCGCCACAAGTTCTACTGTAGTAACAACGAGCCTGGGGTGGCAGTCTTGCCCAAACCTGGCACCGTGGAGCGTTTCCGCATGCACGGTGCCATGGTGGAGCATCCCGCTATCATCATCGCGGATTTCGAGGCCTTCCTCAAACCCCTGTCCACTTGCGATCCAGATCCCGAAGTTTCCTCCACCACCCCTTACCAACTCCACGAGGCATCCAGTTTCGCATACGTTGTGGTGCGACGTGACCAGCACATCGCCCCCGAGCCCTACGTGTACCGTGGCCCCGACGCAGCCAAACACTTCCTCGAGAGGATGGTTGTCGAGGCCAACGAGATAGGAAAGGTACTGTTGGCCCTCAAGCCTATGCTCCCACTGTCCCCCGACGATCAACGTAGACACGACGAGGCCATCGCTTGCCCCGTCTGCGTCAAGGAGTACACCGCCAACAACCGTAAAGTCCAACACCACGATCACTTTAACGGTAGGTACGTTGGTCCTTGGTGCAACGATTGCAACCTCATGGCCCGGGACCCTCGATTTATCCCGATCTTCTTCCACAATGGCTCGGGATACGACTTCCACCACCTGATCAAGCATCTTGGATACGACAACAAGAGAATCAACGTTCTCGGCCAGAACGAGGAGCGTTACATCAGTGTGAGCAAACAAGTATCGATCCCAGAATTATGCTCTACCGTCGAGCTTCGCTTCCTCGACTCCCTGAGGTTCCTCCCGGCAAGCCTCGATGCTCTCGTGGGGAAGCTTAGCGACGAGCAAATGCTCATCACCTCAGCAAACTTTCCGAACTTGGACGCCGGCCTCTTCAAGCGTAAGGGGGTCTATCCCTACGAATACGTCACAGACCCTTCCAAGTTCGCGGAGACGTCGCTACCTCCCCAGGCGAAGTTCTACAGTCAGCTACGAGGCTCGAGCATCACCGACGAAGAATATCACCATGCCCAGTCCATGTGGCGCGAGCTGGGCTGTCGAACTCTCGGGGACTACCACGACGCCTACCTCAGACTTGATGTGACGCTCCTCGCCGACGTGTTCCAGACGTTCCGTGCGACCGCAATAAAGATCTACCAGCTGGACCCCGCCTACTTCTATAGTCTCCCCGGACTGGCGTGGTCAGCCATGTTTCTGGTGACGAAGATCGAACTGGAGCTTCTTTCCGATTATGACATGGTGCTGTTTGTGGAACGCGGCATCCGGGGTGGCATGGTCCAGGTGTCGCAACGGTACGCGCGCGCCAACAACCATCACATGGCTACTGGCTACGACCCCTCACAACCGTCCAGCTACATCATGCACACGGACGTGAATAACTTGTACGGACACTCCATGATGCAGCCACTCCCCTTTAGAGGGTTCGAGTGGGCCGACCCCTCCAACTTTAACATTGAAAGCTTCGACGATTCAGAACATGGGTTCTTCGCCGAGGTTGATCTGCAATTCTCCGAGAAGCTGCAGGATTTGTTCAACGATCTCTCCCCTGCACCCGAGTTCAATTGTCCACCCAATTCCAACCAGAAGAAGCTCATCATGGATTTCGAGCCCAAGAAGAATTACGTCCTACACTACCAGAATCTCCGGTGGTTGATGCAGCAAGGGGTCACGGTCCACGCAGTTCACCGCATCCTCAAGTTCGAGCATTCTCCGTGGTTGCGTCCATATATTGAAGTCAACACCAAACACCGCACCGCAGCCACGTCCGAGCTTGATAAGGATTTCTTCAAGCTTATGAACAATGCGGTGTTCGGGAAAACCATGGAGAATGTACGGAATCGTGTAGATGTGAGGCTAATATCAAACAAAGCACAATGTCGCAGGCTCGTAGCAAACCCGTTATTCAAATCGGGGACTATTTATAACGAACAGCTTGCTCTGGTGCATATGAGGAAGAGCGAGGTGAAGCTCAACAAGCCAATTTATGTTGGCGCCTCAGTATTAGACCTGAGCAAGCTGCACATGTTTCAAATATATTATGGGATACTACGCCAGCACTATAACGACAATATTAGCCTACTCTACACGGACACGGACAGTTTAATATATCAGGTTCACACAGCCGACGCGTACAAGGATATGGCCACGGTTCCATCTTTGGTTGACCTCTTCGACACCTCAAACTATCCCCAGCCGAACCGATTCGGCATCCCGGCTCGCAACAAGATGGTGCCTGGCAAATCCAAAGACGAGAAGAAAGGTGATTTAAGTCTCGAGATTGCAGGTCCTCGCGCCAAGGCCTATGCCATCAAAGCCGAGGGCAGCGTTACCAAGAAGGCCAAGGGTGTCGGCAGACAGGTGGTTCGGGAGCATATCACATTCGAGGACTTCGTCGATTGCCTCAAGACCAGGTCACCGGTTCTAAGAGTAGAACAGCGCGTCCAGAGCGTCGACCATGTGTTGACCACAAACAAAGTTAGAAAAATTGCGCTGGATCCCGATGACGATAAGAAGTACGTCCTCGAGTGTGGTATTCACACATTGTCGTGGTGGCACTATCGCTTAGCAAAAAGCAAAACCTGCAACATATGTCCATCTTCAACAAAAGATTCATAAAAACAAAACAAAACAAAAAAAAATATTTTGACTGTCATTACAAAAAACTTTGACCGTATTCTTAAATAACCAGCATGCCTATGAATTTGTTCGGTTTCAAAAAACAGATCATTATGGAAACCATACCAGATCATGAAGTCTTACCTTCCGTGTTACCTAAACTCAACGGTCTGTTGATCATTCACCTCAACAGCATTTGGACGAAACTGAATGACGATGTGGGCAAGATGTTTTATGTTTTTAATAACAATTTACATTTCTACGAAATTCCGATCGACGGGAAACTTCAAATCACCGTGAATCCGGAAAACGCAGGCGAAATCAAAATTTCTACCGGCAAGAATATTTTTCGAATCAAGCACGACAAGATGCTTTCTAACATTACGTACGATGTTTCTGCAGGAGATTATTTTTATATGGAACTTCTCGGAGATTACGACAAACTCATTCCTCTCTTCGTAGAATTACGAATCGTCTATCCTATTATAAATAACCGTTAACCAAAAATGCCTAACGACATTTTCGGCAACACCAAGCGTGTAGACCATGCAGAAGAGATTCTCATGTTGGACATTCGAGTTAAGAAGTTGAGGACCGATTTGATCGCTTTGCAGGAAACCTTAAACAAAAGTTTAGAGTCGGAAATCGCTACGCTCCAAACGCAATGTCTCGACCCCATTCTGAAAATCGATTCCGAACTGAAGACGCTGATAAAAAATTATGTCGACGTACCTTCTTACGACAGCGTTCAAAATATACAGTTGAGCGTGGATTCGCTTCAAAATGATTTGGCCAAATTACAGCAATTTCAATCGAAAAATGAAGATTTGGAAAAATTGAAACTCGAAATCGAAGAACGAACTTCCGCAATAGAAAATAATTTCTCCGAACTTCAAACCGTGGTGAACGATATAGACGCAGAACGCTTGCATGTCGTCGTTTCCAAATTACAAGAAGAATTCACCAGCACGTTGGAAGAAATTAAATCCAAGTTGCAGACTTTGGAAGATACCATGACGAACCTACCATCGTCGGACGAACTGCAGGTCATCGGTAAAAGCGTCGCGAACATAAAAATTCAATTGGAGGCCTATCAAGATTTCGAACACATTCAAACCACCATCGCTACGCTTCAGGCGTCCTTGGAATTGATCAACGAAGAAATTAAAAATATTCACGCCGAAGCGAGAGCGTTGACGAGCATTCAAGACACGTTAAGCACGGTTCAGCAGAAGATCGAATATTTAGAAAATTTAAACGTCGAAACGAATCTCGCTCATTTTCATCACGTACTCGACAACATACAGGGTGCCTTGGAATCGTTACGGACGAGCGTGCCTTCGAGCGAAGATTTGGAAAAATTGAAAACAGCAGTGACGGCACTATCCGAATCGAGCGACATCAAAAGTTCATTGAGCGATCTCGAGAGTAGGGTGGCCAATCTCCCCACCTCCAAAGAATTGCACGCTTTGAAAAGAAACATATCACGTATGCTGAAACGACTAGAAACAGAAACGGCGAACGTGGAACAGATTCGAGACGAAATTAGTTCGCTGGTGTCGACGCTGCCCACTTCGCAGAGCGTAGCCGACCTTCACACGCAGTTTACAGAGATGCGAAGCATCGTGAACGATCTTACCGAGAAGAGCTCGAAATTGAATCAAGTCGAGAACCTTCAGAACATCGTCGTCAACATCAGAGATCAAGTCGGAGTGCTGGAATCCACGCAGGAATCGACGCTGGCCTCTTTCGGTGCCAAGTTGCAAGAACTCAACGAAAACTACAAGCAGTTGAACGTGGAAGTGAAAATCAAACCGTCGTTTTCTGCCGTAACAGATACCATAGTCGAGCATTTGCTGCCCATCGAAAATAAACTCGGACAAGTTCACAGTAATCTGCTCGGCGTCGACACTAAATTCGCTAAACTGCATTCTCTGCAAGCCATCGAAATCAACAGCGTACCCAATCAACAGAGAATCTCCACGTTCGTCGAAGGTAACAAACTGTACATGTTGCATCCTTATCATCCGTACTACAAGTTTCTCCTCGATGGCACGATTCAGATAAACGAATTTTCGTACTGGTCTCACGGTAGAAAAGCTAGCGTTCCCACCATGACTTTGATATCGAATCGTGGTGTCCAGAAAGCAGGAAACATTCCTCTGGCACGTTGGAACGAAACGCGCAACATATATGAAATACACGAAGACGAAGATCTCACCGTTTTCGACGTGAGTGCCGGCGATAAGCTGATCATTCAAAACACGAGCGAGGTGCCGCCCTCTTTGAATCCCATCACGCTTGTGCTTCTCTTGAAACGTAATCTCTAAACAAAAAATGTCTAGGCAAGCCATCGTCGAAGAATTGCATAAACCTGCACGCCGCAACTACTAACGTTTGGCCGTGGTAACCAAGGGCATCGACGACCTCTGGCAAAGCGACCTCGTGGAGATGAGTAGCGGCAATTTGAAAAACATACATAAATTGAACAAGGGCAACAAGTACCTCCTCACCGTCATAGACACGTTTTCGAAATTCGCATGGGCTCTACCTTTGAAGGCGAAAACGGGATCGTGCGTCACGGAAGCATTCAAATTAATTTTTCGCGAAAGCGGCGGCAGACGACCACGGTTTCTGCAAACAGACAAGGGGAAGGAGTTTTACAACGCCGTATTCCAAAAGTTTATTCAAAAACATGGCATTCGACATTATTCGACCTTCAGTCACATCAAAGCCAGCATCGTGGAAAGATTCAATCGAACCTTGAAAACACACATGTGGAAACGATTCACGCTTCGGGGAAATTACAAATGGGTCGACATCCTGCCGGAACTCGTCGACACCTATAATGATACGGTACACAGAACGATAGGCATGAAGCCAGCCGACGTTACCAAGTCCGACGAGCAGCGTTTAATTTCTACCGTTTACTGCCCAAAGTACACACCCACGACAAAAAAAGCTAAATACAAAATTGGAGACCAGGTGAGGATCAGCAAAATCAAACGCACCTTCGAGAAGGGATTCACAAAAAATTGGAGCACGGAACTTTTTACGGTGGTTCGAGTTTTACCTGGAAACCGACACACGTATATAATAAAAGATAGTGGCGGCGAGATTTTGAAAGGAAGATTTTACGAAGAGGAACTCTCTAAAACGAAACACCCCGACACGTACCTCATCGAGAAAGTATTGCGTAGGAAAGGTGACAAACTGTTTGTCAAATGGCTGGGACTTCCGGAAAAGAGTTGGATCGACGCGGACGAAGTGATCTTGTGAGTACGTGGAACGTGGTGAAGCGTCTACCGGATCCGGAAAGTCAAACGAAGAAAAAGAACGGTGAGTTGCTTCCCGACAGCATCCGCTGTCTGATCGTAGGTCCTTCGGGGTGTGGGAAAACAACACTGCTCGTGGACAATTTTCTCCTCGCACCGAATTGGTTAGATTGGAAGAACAGGCACCTGTACGTGTTCTCGAAAAGTTTGGAGCAATCCAAATACCAGCAACTGATGAAACTGTACGATGGTCTGGACATTGCAACGTTCGCCTCGGAAATAAAACCACTCGACGATTGTCGTGAAAATTCAGTCGTTGTGTTCGACGACGCCATCCTGGAAAATCAAAATGAAATTCGCAACTTTTTCACGCAAGGTCGTCACAAAGGAATGGATTGTTTTTACCTAGCTCAAACGTTTTCCAAAATTCCAAAACAGTTAGTGCGCGACAACGCTAATTTCATATGTTTGTTTCGCCAAGATCACACCAACCTCAAGCATGCGTACGATGACTACGTAGGCGGAGACATGAACTACAATCAATTTTCGGAAGGCTGCTGCTCTACTTGCTGGAACGGTGACGATTTCGGATTCGCGACGATCGACATGACGAGGAAACCCAACGACGGAAAATACAGAAACAAAATCAACGATTTTCTAAACGTTGCAACGTTGTGAGAAACGATGTATATAAATAAACATTATGACGAAACGAAAAATCGAAGACGAAAATCTCAAGCTTCGCGATTACCTCGCGAAACGCTTCAAAGGTTGGAAATCCGAGAATCGCGGATTCTACGAAGAGAAGAATCGTCAGGATCAACCCGTGATCGATGCCATCAGCGGTCTAGGTAAAGAAATTAAAAGTGTCACGGAACAAAATAAAAATTTGATCAACGAACTCGTACCGCTCGCAGCTAAAAATTATGCCGTACCCACACCCATTTCGAGCATTCCTTCGACGCCGTTCGAACTGAAGGATGCACCGGCACGACGTCGAGCCATAGGCAGCACGTCTTCGGATAAAATCGAGTTGGGACCTTTGGCACGAGACTACCTGAGCACGGGGAAATTCGACAAGGATGAAGTGTTCGGATTGTATCCCAGCATGGAAACCAGCGAAGGCGGCGGTGTGGTGTGGAAGATTGGGAAATCGAAGGTGACCTTCGAAGGCAACGACATTAAAGTCAATTTAGGCGACAAGGATAGTTGGAACAGGTATCCGGGTACGGTGGGACTGTGGGAACTTGTCGCCAAAAAAGCAGCCGAAAGATTACACCGACGAAGATTACCAAAGTTACAAGGAAATTCTGATTATGACGGATGCCTTGTACCAGAACAACGACGCCTCGCAGAATAGGGTGAAATCGAGCAGCGGCGAGAAGTACAGGAATCTCATCAAACCGATTTGGAACCAGGTCAAAACAGGCAGCGGCGTCAAACGCTACAACACGCTACCCAAAGAATTCGTTTGGGTGGACGATGTTAGGAAACTCGTGGACCGATTGTTGGTGATAGCCGGCGAAGAGAATGCAGGCAACCGTAATTTCTACAACGAGAAGGTTGGCATCGTGGACATGATCAGCACGAAACTTTCCAACTTCATCGTGAACGACGACAAGGGCATAGGTTACCTGATCAAAATCATCAACACGCTGCCTCCGAAATTTTGGAACGTGGCCGAAGGAAAGGGACTCGTGAACGACATCATCAACAAGTTACCTTTCGAGATGCATCTACCTGGCTACCAGTACTGCGGACCGGGTACCAAACTCGAGAAAAGATTGGAGAGAGGAGACAAGGGTGTGAATCCGTTGGACGCGGCATGCAAAGATCACGACATCGCCTACAACACCACGCAGACGGATCTGGACGCACGTCACGAAGCAGACAGAAAGTTGGAGCACGCAGCTTTCGAAAGGTTCGTGAGCAGAGACGCATCGCTGGGTGAACGGGTCGCCGCACTGGGTACCACCATCGCCATGAACACGAAACAAAAATTGGGGTGGGGTATATAAATAACATACCGTAAAAAAACTACACAAGAAAAAATCTCAGAATATATATATAAATAACATACCGTGAAAATAACACATAGAGCATCAACATGAAGCCCAAGGGTGTCGTGTACCAGATACCATACTCCAATCTTAAAAATCTAGGTGCTCTCGATGGGTTACTCACCAAGAAACAACGCGAGAAGAAACGTTCTTGCTTGTCGAAAGGACACGGAATGAAATTACTTCTCAGCACACCTCAATTGAGACGCTTGCAGCGTTCGCGGAAACAGCAAAAGGTCGGAGGTTTCATATTCAGCATCCCGGCCATCCTGGCAGCATTGGGGGCCGTTGGAAGTTTAGCCGGCGGAAGTGCCGCCATCGCGAAAACCGTCATCGACTCGAAGAAGAACAAGGCCGAGTTGGAAGAACAGAAACGTCACAACCTGGCCATGGAGAAGAAAAAGGGGAAGGGCGTGATGAGAAAGTTTAAAAAAAAGAAACAGAAGCACTCACCAACCGAGATAATGAATCTCTGATCGAACCGTTACAAATCAAACACTTCAGAGGAGTTTTCATGTCCGACTCGTTACCTTCAAGCGTTAAAAGAAGAGAATGCGGAGTAGTCAATTTGGACGGTCAAGAAAATCCAGGCACGCATTGGATATGTTACCACAAAAATGATGATAAAGCATTCGTTTTCGATTCTTTAGGAGGTGTTCCACCTACAAATTTAATTCATTATCTGAAAACGAACAAAACCTCTATATACTACAACGACGAACGCATTCAAAATTTCGGAGATGTGAACTGCGGCCATCTCTGCCTCTCCGTGCTCGCGTTTCTCTCTAAAATAAATAACCCTACGATCGAGGATTTCCAGAAAGCATTGTGGAACCTCAAACAGCATCACTAGGATGGGCGTGTTCCATCTCACGAGCGAATCTTCAATCTTGAAACTCACGCTGCACGACGACATCGTCTATCCTAAATCCGTGGCTCTGCGTGCATTCTACAGCATGTACCTCATACCTAACGTCACGCAGCACAACAACAAAATTAGCGTCGGAAGCGAACACATCGTCGTCACGCCAGGACAATACAATCTTTCCACTTTGCAAGCTCAATTACCCAAAGGCACATACCTTTCTCAAAATTCGGTCGCGCACAGAGTGGAAATCCTATCCGCGACGGAGACCGTGGACCTAGGCACCATGGGAGAACTTTTAGGTTTCGAGAATAACACAAAACTCGAAGCTGGCATCAAGCACGTAGCAACCAACATTCCTAAATTCTTGGCCATAGAGACTCTGAACGTACACTGTAACGTGGCCGAAGGTATGATCACGAAATCTTCGGACGGATTGTTAGGAAGTCACAAGCAGACGGGAATCATAGCCACTTTCAAACCAAGTTCCGAGTTCATGGAACCGATCATCTACACGCCCTCTTCGCCGATCTATTTTCCAGTATGCCGCAACCGCATAGACGACATAGAGTTGGTGGTGACGAACGAGAAAGGAGAGGTGGTGGATTTCGCAGGTGCCACTACGACGGCCATCGTGGAGATCAACATATAATAAATAACCATACATGTAAAATGGAGCAAATCGAAAGTTACGAATTGCAATCTTTCCCTCCCAACCGTCGCACGTTCGCCAATCTGAACGAAGCGAACAGGGAGATCGAATACGACGTGGACGTAGGCGACGGGTTCATTCATCCTCACAGAGCGGACCTCTACCTTCAATTCGACGTGGTGAAGAAAGAAAGCGGAGACGCGTTTCCTGCAGCAGCAAACTTGATACTCGTGGACAACTTCGTGCCTCACCTGTTCTCGCAGGTGGAGGTGAGGAAACACAACACCGTCATCGACAGAATAGATTATCCAGGCATCACGTCGACGGCAGTGGGAACATTGAAATTATCCAAAACGGACGCAGCGTACTACCAGGCCGGGGGATTCGAAGCCGGGACCAAAATATCGACGAGAAGTCACACGGTGCTTTTTCCCATGCGTCTGCTGCCTGGTTTCTTCTCGGACTACAAGGAGATCATGTGGAAGGGAGGACTGAGGATCACGTTTCGAAGAGCGGCCAACGACAACGACGCACTGATGCGATACGCTACTTTGGGTCCGGACGGCACCACGCCGATAGCCAACACTTTACCCGAAGCAGCAAAATGCGTCATCCGGAGCATGGAATTGAGAATGCCGGTGGTGGAATACGAAACGAATTACGCCCTCAAGTACAAAGCGGAGATCTTGAAAAATCCGCAGGTGCCGATTCACTTTCACGGTTACCAGTGCGTACAGAAGGTGGCATCGGGAAGTCACATGGAATTCGACGTGACGACGCAGTTCAACAACATACAGTTCGATATGCCAGATTTCGTCGTAGTGCTCTTTCAGACCGGGAGGGACAAGAATCAGGAAAAAGATTCCAGCAAGTTCGACGACTGCAAGATCAAGAACATTTATCTGAAGAACGGACGCAACGAAGTGTTCCCGCGCGAGAATTACAACCTCGATATGACAAAAAACGATTACCTCAAACTTTACGAAGCGTTCTCGGCTTACAAACGCGTGACCGAGGGAAGCGTGGACATGTACTACACGCCCAGCGAGTTCAAAGCACGGAGACCCATGACCGTCATCAACACATCTAAGAGAAAGAAGGTTGTGGTCAACGATCGAACCAACATCAAGATCGTCTGCGAGTTCCATGATGCCTTGCCCGAGGATACCCTATGCAGTGTCATCCTGATTGCAGAGAAGTCCTTCGCCTACGACGTGAAGAACGAGAGGGTCACAGAGCAGTTTTAACAAGTTTTTTAACATCTTTTCTTGCACAAATAAGAAATTTTTTGTACTAGCACAATCAGTTACAATAGCACAATACGAATTTCACTAGTTCAGATCAGTTACAAATGTCAATTTAATTAGTTATCAGTTACAATATCTTTTTTGCACTATAGCACGAGACAATCAGAAAATTTGCACAAAAAAAATTTGTTGTTGTTTTTACACGTGAAAATTAACAATAAAATTTCTTTTTTTTATCGTTTCAGATGCTGTCGAAACATCAAAAACACATACACACACACTAGAAAAAAAAGCATGCAACTTTATTTGTAACACACACATATTCTCCATCTTCATCAAGAAAATATTATAATAAACATAATTATTTTTATCTATATCTCACAATAAAACTCTATATCCAAAAATATCACAACATCAAATAACACTAGAGTCGTTAGTACACGTTGCATGCATTACGGAGGTCCTCTGTAGGGTTTCATGGAAGTTTGGGGGAAAAAAAAAACACGTGAAACCCTACAGAGGTGCGGTTATCTACAGCCGCAGCCGTTAGAACCTTTTTGGGTTGGGCACCACGCACCCTGGCGGGGTTAGGGGCCAGGTATCCTAAAAAACAACAATTATTATTTTGTTTGTTTGTTTGCGTCACAATACATAAGCGCGCACGCGTGTGTGGCACATCGTGTTTCCCCCGAGAGAGGTTTACAAAGATCACAATATATAAACATTGGCCTCTCTCTTTTTTTTTTTTTGGGACTTGGAAAAAATTTACAATAAGAGGACATCGCCCACCACTGTTGCCAGCCATAAATCTCTCTCTCTCATCTTACAGCAAAATTGGCATCTCTATTTTTTTTTAGTTGTAAGTAAATTGCCAACACACTCTAGTTAATAATGCTACATATTATACGCACACACGCACACACATACTATATTACCATCCACCCATATCTCCCTCTCTTTTACGGCAGTGCGTGTTTGTTGCCGGCTCTTCTTGTTTAGTGTGTGTAGGTTGGCAAAAATTGCTTTATGCACTGTAAAACAAGCCTCAAGCAAAGTTGCCAGCTCCTTGCTTTAGGCTAGGTTAGACCAAGAAAAAAAAGCTGTAGGTGAGTGTTGGCAGCTGTTGGTTGTTTAACTCTTCCCTCTCTCTTCCCTCTCCTCTCTTTTTTTTTTTTTTGTAAAAAGCCATGGCAAAAATACCAGTAGGTTGGCAACCTTGCTTTATGTACTGTAAGGCAAGTCTTAAGTAAAATTGCCAGCTTCTTGCTTTAGGTTACATTAGACCAAAAAAAACCTTGGTGATTTTTTCAGGTAAGATGTTGGCCACACTGCGAGAAAATAAGACTTATGCCTTACAAAAACAAACCATTAAAGCGAGTCTCAAGCAAAATTGCCAGCTCCTTGCTTTAGGCTAGGTTAGACCCAAAAAAAAACCTTGGTGATTTTTTCGAGTAAAATATTAGCAACACTGCAAAAAAATAGAGTTTATGCCTTACGAGAAAAATCCATTAAGGCGAGCCTCAAGCAAAATTGCCAGCTCCTTGCTTGAGGCTACGTTAGACCCAAAAAAAACCTTGGTGATTTTTTTGAGTAAGCAGCTGGCAACACTGCCATCAAATGAGGCTCATGCCTTACGAGACAAATCCATTAAGGCGAGCCCCACCGAGCCTCAATTGAGGACGTTCAACCCGGGCGCTTCCTCTACTGTGGAGGGTCCATAAATTGTCGCCTCGACATGCCCTCTATCCCGAGGAAGGCCTATCCCCAAAAATGGAGGCTACTCGAGGACCAAACCGAAATCCCCGAGGCCACGTTCGCGACTGCACCTACCTCTGCAGCCAACACTGTCCCATCGGCACGTGCAACTCACACCTTGGGATAGGGTTATTTTTATCGAGGTTGTCTCCTCTAGCAGGACCCTTAGTTATAGGGAGGTCA
The DNA here is from genome assembly GCF_977018435.1 of Lepisma saccharinum. Lineage (NCBI taxonomy): Eukaryota > Metazoa > Arthropoda > Insecta > Zygentoma > Lepismatidae > Lepisma > Lepisma saccharinum. The sequence continues at coordinate 4,788,746 of NW_028142891.1, forward strand.
AAGATATGGAGATAAATGACGTGATGGAATGGTGAAAACGTGAGATATGGATGTGAAGAATGAGTTAAATGATGAGATGAAAATGACCTCCCTACATAAGTTGCTTAGAGGGAGGTCAAATATACGGAGATGAATGACGTGATGGAATGGTGAAAAACGTGAGATATAGATATGAAGAATGGGTGAAATGATGAGATGAAAATGACCTCCCTATTAAGCCCCCTCGCCCCGTCAAGGCAGTCCTACATGGAGGGGGAACAACTTCGACGAATGTTGGATTGGGATGTAATAGAGTTATCAGATTCAGTGTACCACTCTCCGCTCCTGGTGGTTCCGAAACCGAATGAGGATATCCGGTTGTGTGTAGATTTGAAGAAATTAAATCAGTACATAAGGCTGAAACAATTGGCTCCTTTGAAAATCGACGAGTTGTTATCGTCTTTTCAAGATTGTACGTTTCTAACATCTCTAGACAAGGACAACGCATATTGGCAGGTTCCGTTAGATGTAAATATTCGAAAATATACGGCATTTTCCTTCGAGGGAGTTCTGTATCAATTTAAACGGGTCGTCTTTGGATCTATCAATGGTACAGACGTTATGAATCGAATTTTAGGACCATAATCTGATTTTGTGGTAGTATATGTTGATGACATCATCGTGAAGTCAAGGGACTTTGAGTCACATCTGGAACATGTGCGATTAGTTCTAGACAGGTTGCATAAGGCTGGCTTCACGTTGAAGATCGACAAATGCAAGTTCGTAGTTCAGGAGTTTAAATTCCTTGGACATCTAGTTAGTACGCGAGGGTATAAGAAGGATCTTGCGTACATTGTGAGCGTGCTTAGTTTGAATAGGCCGACGAACTTGAAGCAATTACAAAGAGTTTTGTGTTGTTATAATTGGTTGTCTAAGTATATACAAAACTTCGCCTCGACGGCCAGTCCACTTTATGAGCTGTTAAAAAAAATAATCAAAATGGAAGTGGACTGTGGAAGCGGAAGAAGCATTTGAAAAACTGAAAGCCTTAGTAGCACAAAATGTGACTCTAAATTATCCTGATTTTAACAAAATTTTGTATATATAAACCGATGCGTCTCTAATTGTCGTAGGTGGATATTGTTATCAGTTAGGGGAAGGTGATGTTAAACCGCTGGGGTTTGTTAAAGGTAGAAGGTTTGTTATTGTTACGGATCACAAATCACTTACATGACTCGAATCTGCTCATTCATGGAATGCGAGGCTAACTCGTTGGTTCTTGCAAATCCAACAGTACTCGTTCGAAGTCAAATATTGTAAGGGATCCGATAACATATTAGTTGAAATCCTCAGTCGAAACTTTCCCAACATACCAGATTCACGTTACATGATTAACGCTGTTACCGCTATGGCTTTAGATCAGGAGCTATTTTCAGTTGAGTAGTTGATTACTTCCCAATCAAAAGATGTTGCGCTCAAAGAAATAATTGATCACTTAAAGGTTGAAAAGTTGAATCAAGTTCTAGGTCTAGATTATGGGATCAGACTTATTGTCTACAAAATGAACTAAACCTAATAAACACCCCTCCAGATTCGTAGCAAGGATACATGTCTCGGATCGGCCGGTAGAGGTCTGCACGGGCTCGGGCCATAAATAACCAGAACTTCTCGGGCTCGGGTCGGGCCCGGGCCTCGTGGCTATTTTGTTAGCGAATATTGTCATCGAAAAATATTTTTTAATGATTGAAATTATGGTTTACTTCGAGAATGTGAAAAGGAGCATTTTTTAAATGTCTCATCATTTGAAGAACTGCACGACCTCAGCTTTGCCGTCAGGTGTGCACGCGTTTACTGTCGTCAAGCTTAACCGCCACCCAGCCAGAGCGGCGCCAGATGAGCAGTCAGCAAAATTTGGTGGAAAGATCACGAACAGGAGTTACCGTATTTATCGCGGCTTGCCAGACAATTCCTATGTATACCAGCTTCAAGTGCTAGCAGTGAAAGGAATTTTAGTGCAGCTGGGTTGCTGATCCAACAGAGACGAACCAGCCTCAGTTCTCGAAGTGTGGACTCTGTACTTTTTCTCCACAGTAACATGGGACACTAACCAGTAACCAGTCAGTAAGTAGGCCTACATCTTTTTTTAAAAAAAGTAGCGCATGTTTTGTTAATATTTGTTTCACCAATAGTAGATGTAGCAAAAGTAACAGTATTTTTTTTCTCATCGATTGTTTACATTTTTTATAACAGCTAGTTAACGAAGTACAACAGTGCCCATTTTTTTTTCAAATGCTGAATTGGAAAGTAATTTTAATTATGTTTTCGGGCTTGGGCCGGACTCGGGCCTTACAATTTAGGCCCGTGCAGACCTCTATCGGCCGGGGAGAGATTTATTTGTAGATTTGCAAGGGCCATTCGCATCTGCACCGAAAAGAGAAAGATTCCTGTTCACAATTTTAGATTCTGCTTCTCGGTATCTTGTGGCGTATCCCGTAGTTAACAGCAATGCAAAAACAATAATAAACAAGGTAGGTAACAGTTATTTTGTTCATTTGGGGGTCCCAAATCGCATCTTTTCAGACAATGGGCCTCAATTCAAGTCGAAACTTTGATTTGATTTGAACTTAAAATTTTGCGAGCGTCAGCACTTAGGCTATTTTGCTCCCGTCACATTATACGGGGGCCAGCCACTTACCATTACAAATAACAACTCTAACATTGCATAACTAAAAAAATTGAAATGTTCTGTCTTCTGTTAAAAGCTGAGGCTGTAGAGGGGCACTCAGCACACATAAGGACAAAAGAACAGGACAACAAAAACAAAATTATGCTGGCCATGGGGCCAGTCGCCAGAGTCTCGTTAGTCTTCAGTCCAGGGTGTACTAACGTGGAAGTGAGGTTGACATTTGGGTGTACTATGTGGAAGGTCACCATTGATACACATTGATGTATGACTTGTAATGTCTTGCTCTGTCTTGGGGGTTACAATTGTATATATTCCGGTATATCATCGTAGCTCGAATATGGATGCAAGGTATAATGCCGAATTGAATAGGCTGATGCCAGTTTTGTGTTCAGACAATCATGCCAAGTGGTATGATTGAAAGGTATCACAAGCTCTGTTTCTTCTAAATGGTTCCATTTCCTCACAAACTGGGTATTAACCAGTTGATTGAACATGAACAAGAACTTGGTGGCCGTGGCATTGAGAGATCTGTTTCAGGATGAGATTCCGTGGGATGAAATATTAATCATGGCAAATCTTGCTAGCATTGGCAAACGGAAAAATAAATTCCAGCAACTTAATCAGAAAGGGATTAATCATTTTATAATTGCCAAAGGGGATTTTGTTTTCATGAGGAATCATGCTCTCTGTAATTTTGGCCATCCACCTAAGAAATTCTAGCATGACCTGCAAACAGCAAACAATAAAAACTGTACTTGATAAACAAAGAACAAGTGAAGATGGTTTCGCTGCTGACCTGTGCAAAGCGCTGATAGCAGCTAACATTCCTTTGAGAAAGTTGAGCAATCCTGAACTTCGTAGCTTCCTCGCAAGGTATTGCGAGAAAAAGTTCCAGACGAGTCAACACTACGACAGAATTATATTGGTCCACTGTATTCCGAGATTAGTTTTTTTCGCAGTGCTTTCGAGACCTTAGTGGTAAAATTGTAAACGACGTTTTATTTAACAAAACAAACTAATCTACTTTTTTATTTTTATTTAATTCACTCTGAATTTGTATAGAATAATAAAAATGCTCAAGGAATATTATGTTTTAAATTATTAATTTAAAATTAAATATTTATTTCGCAGGTTTTACAAAGTGTCAGGGATGATATCCCAGATTTTCCAGTGTGGCTGTCTATAGGCGAACCCCCAGATTCGTGTGGTCGATATATCGCTAATGTGGTCGTTGGAAAGCTCAAAGTGAGCCAGGAACACCACACCGGATTTTGACGAAAACTTTGGAACAAACAAATCATTCAACTATAGCAACAGCAGTTCATGATGCACTACGTGTGCGTGAGTGGGTGTAGGTGGGCGTGGGTGGGTGTGCGTGTTACGTACTCGAAAGAAATTATGACACTCGTACCAAATATGAGATGAAAAATCACAGATTTGCAATAGAATAAAATCGACAAAAACATCGTCAAAATAGGTTTACCGTTGTGGTTAAATTAATAAAAACAATAGGCCTCGTACCAAGTATGAGGTAAAAATCATTGATTTGCAATAGTATAAAATCGACAAAAACATAGTCAAAATAGGTTTTCTATTGTGCTTAAATTAATAAAAATAATAGGCCTCGTACCAAGTATGACGTAGAATTACCTGATTACACTACTGTTATCTTTTGCACCCCAAAAAATAATAAAAATGAACGTAACTGTTCAGTGTCTTAAAGTTATAGTCGTAGAAGTAAGCAACTAAAGCAACCAAAAATTGTATTTGAATCAAAAATTTCACTTTTCTTTTTTAAGTTTTTACGCAAACATAAAATTTCAATCTGCATTTGCTCCATGGGGATTTCTGCACTCAATTGTCGTAGTTTCTCAAAATTCAAGTTCTTGTTTACGATAATTCTTTTTTGTTGTGATACTTTCAAGACCAAAAAATACAATGAAATGACTAGGTATTTCACGATTGTGTGTGAACAGGAACCTATCTAGGACTACATATCGGGAGCAGTCAGAACCAAATGTTCCACATGTAATTATAATAATAATAATGATAATTTAATAAACTTTATAATTAGGAGGGTAATAATATTAATATCCATTAATATTAAAAGTTTAAATAGGTCAATAAATAATAATAATTGTAATTAGTGAACAGCTGAAAATATATGTGAATAGAGATATAACAGAATGCAGTCATTGTTTAGCTTCTCTCTAGACTCTCTCTCTCTCTCTCTCTCTGTCTGTTCTCTCTCCACTAAATTTTGTATAAAACAGCTATCTTACCAAAGATATTAATGTCAAAAGTTTTAAAGGGATTATTTCTTGAAATCCTAAAGTTTGTTAGGTCCAGGTGATAGATGGTTCTTTTATTGCTGGTGTTACGCATAAATGTTCTCAGGCACTGTTATCGCAAAGTTTTGTGATCTCGATCTAATTATTACCTTTATGTATGTTCTGCGGGAATAAATCATTTCATATTACACAACTGTAAACACATATTCTGAATATATAATTTTGGACTTTCTAAGCCTTTCGGCGGTCCTGGACTACACCTAAATACGTCCTTTGTGTGGACTAAATCATTCCAATGTGTATTCTCTTTTTTTTTTTTTTACAGAAAATCACTATGCCCAGAGGGAGAAGGTTTCCCATACAGGAGCTTTTCCCAATCATCGTCGCAGAAAAAGATAATATCGTCAGTGGTGATGGGCGAATAGTCACTAAATGTAACGAGGTATGGTCCCGAATGCAGAGAAAACTATTTCAAGGTTGTCGGAGGGAAGTTTCGATAGCGTATCTGTTCTTGGTGGTCACGGAGGACCGCTAACGTTCAGTGGGATTCGACATACATGAAGTCCTGGGAATTAGAACACCAACAGAAATCGAAAGTCAAAATGGATATTCTGCAACTTGTGAAGAATCAGTAATGTTTATTGAAAGTAATGGTGAAACATCTGAAAAAGACGGGAGGAAATTTGGTAATGATTATAAATTTACGATGACACTTTCACCTACATAATGGGCAGAAAAGTCTCCAGAGACTGACTTAGAGATAAAAAGCAAAAATTTGGTCGTATACGTATTGTGTCCTCAAACGTAAAACCTGGACTCATGTTATCCACAATAGATTTTGGCAACACACCAAGTTACTTTGCAACATTAGATATAAGGGTTCCAAGGTGGCTTTGGGAAAGGAACCCACACAATTTTTCAAAGTTACAGGAAGTTGCAACTTTCATTTCCAGGCAGTCTTACACAAGAAACCCAGGAAAGGATATGAAGTATCTCTACATTGCCAATATGTAGGGAACTCAAAATCGAACATCCTGTTAGAAAAAAAAGATGGCTCACTGGGAAGCCACGTGATGCAGCCATTAGGAAACTTACAAAGGAAAACGTATCTGCAAGTAAACTTCGACGCCTCCAAGCGGATGAGCTTATGTCTCGGCGACGAAATGCCAAGTCATCTTCCATCAGCTAATACCTACAGAGTTGCTAAATCTCGCGGACTACAAAAACTACGTTTACATCAAGATCCGATTGTAGCTTTAGCAATAGCTATGCATCGTGTTCCATACCAAGGAATCATTCAGGACGTGGCATACGATAAATTCAATGTGCGATTCCACAGTTCAGCGCAACTTCATGCATATCGCCGTTACTGTCAGACTTCGGAGTTCAGTACGCTGAGTGTAGATGCAACACGAAGCTGTGTGAGAAAGCTGGAGCAGTCTGACGGAGAAAGATCTGGTAATTTATTTCTGTACAATGCCGCCATTCATGAGCAAAATAAAAAATAAAAACGTGTTTCCTGTGAGCAGCATATGTGAGACACAGGATACAAATGCTATTCGTCACTGGCTTGCGATGTTGATTCGCGATGGAGCACCTGTTCCCAGAGAGGCTGTAACCGGCATGTCCACGGCGCTTATGTCAGCATGTGTACAGGCTTTTACCATATTTCAATCTCTGAATACTTATTTAGACGAATGCTCCAAGATTTTGAATCCTGAAGAGGAGAAATTTAATGCTCCGGATTGTTATATAAGGAACGATGTAGCCCATGTTGTAAAATTGATTACGATGTGGAGTAGTTTGAAAGGTCAACCCAGGAGAACACGTCAATTCTACATAAGGTGTATGTGTCAAGTTGTGAAATCAACAGATTTAGATGACATACATAATTTTCTCCATGACATAATTACAGTGGCAACAAGTGAAACCGAAGGAGCTGACGAAGTTTCTGGCCAGATTACACCGTGTGAAGAGAGTAAGGTCAAATTATTAAGGAGAATTGGTGGAATCAATGTAAGAAGAGTAGAAGCAGGTGAAATTGAAGGATCACATGAAACAAAACAAGATTTTCCTGTTCATAGTCCACAAAACATCCAGGTAAGCACACTTGCTAAAAGAATCAACGCATTTACAGAATGGGTCCAACAAATAGTTGATGGAGTAAGTTGTGCTCCTGAGGAGACGAGAGGCAATCAACAATACCTGCCCAAACTGGTAGATGATCTTCTGTCCCTATCCTGTCTTTTGCCTTTGTGGTCCGGAATAAATCTCCCATTTTTTTATATGGAAGAGATACAGCTAGTACCTCGTCCGTGGAAAATTCATTCCAAGATGTGAAAAACCGAATATTTCATGATGTTAATTTACCAATTCGTGTTGAGTTTGTTTTAGGCTACATCCAGGTTAATGAAGGTCTCATGAAATTATCTTCTGCACGACCGATAAACATTGATAAAGTTATGAAGACAGACGAAGAACTTGGAGCTGATGAAGTTCAACAAAAAACACCTGATCAACTGAACAATACTTGTGAACGCAAAACCATGCAAGAAGATGAAGAAGAGCATGCATATGGTACCGAAGAAGATGGTTTCAACGCAGAACATCCAGAAAATGAAACCTACAAATGCCTTAAAGAAAACAAAAGACGATGAGAAAAGTTTGAATTTGAAGTTAAAATTTTGGGAGCGTCAGCACTTACGCTATTTTGCTCCCGTCACATTATACGGGGGCCAGCCCCTATCATTACAAATAACAACTCTAACGTTGCATAACTAAAAATCTTAAAATCTTCTGACTTCTGTTAGAAGCTGAGGTTGTAAATGGGCACTCAGCACACACAAGGACAAAAAACAGGACAACAGACACAAAATAATACTGGCCATAGTGCCAATCGCCAGATCCTCGTTAGTCTTTAGTCCAGGGTTCACTACGTGTAAGTGAGGTTGACTTTTGGGCGCCTATGTAGAAGGTACCCCTTACACCCCGATGAAAAAAGTGAAATGAGTTTCAATGAAGAGGTAGAAAAAAGAAAAAAACACACTCTTCCGGAGCTGGAAGATACTATGTTGATGCAATATCTAAAAAGTTAATCCCATGAATGCATCGATGAAGACAGTTCAGTCTGTTCAATCTGATCATGAAGATAGTGGATCATCAAAAATACAGCATCAAATTTATGAAATGCAAGAAGAAGAGCACGAGTATCTTATTTGGAGACGAACACAGAATGGTTGCATGTTGATCTTAGTAAAGTGAAACCTGTAATTCCGATAGGATTGTTAAAAAATGGGAATAACAGGAAACTTTAACCTATTAAATTGGAAAGAAATCAAATTATTGTACTCTCCAACACATGCGCGTTTGATTCACTGCAGTAAATAACGTGCTCTGCATACTGTGATAGCGAAGAGTACCAAATATTTCTTGATGAAAGCAAGAATTTCACGTTAGGTTAGGAGGTCTGACTGTCGTGAGATGTGAAACCCCTGCCATAGCCTTAATACCATTTTTTTACAACTCATGTCCCAGTTTCAGAAAAATAAGTATCTGCAGTGAGGATGAGTGTCCTGAACGTCAAAGGGAAGCTAGCAGATACTCAGCTGCAATATATCTAAGGAATACAGTTATTCAGGAACTTCAAAACTTACTTTTAAGTACAATCTCTGACCACGCAAGGGCATGCCAGAGAAAACACCCTGCCGGTGAAAAATTCTGCGATGGCTTTAGAATTAGACTCACAGTTTCTGTTGGTGGCCATATTTTATTGGGGCTGGTGGGTGAAAACTTGCAAGAATCTTATCAAAGTGCAATTGAGATTAGATGATTTGCCGTTGCAACTCACCATTTCCAACATCACTTACCACCTTCGCGGGGTGATCGGCTACTTTGGATCAGACAACGTAAAGGATATAGGCAGTAGACCCAAATGGGGAATTCAACGCCCTCTATTGGGGCTCAGGGGGCTCGCAGTGTTGCCAGCTGCTTATTCGAAAAAATCACCAAGGTTTTTCTTGGTCTAACCTAGCCTAAAGCAAGGAGCTGGCAATCTTGCTTGAGAGTTCACAAAACCGGAAGTGGGGCTCAGGGGGCTCGCAGTGTTGCCAACTTCTTACTCGAAAAAATCACCAAGGTTTTTTTTGGTCTAACCTAACCTAAAGCAAGGAGCTGGCAATCTTGCTTGAGAGTTCTGCAACCGGAAGTGGGGCTCAGGGGGGCTCATGCCTTAATGGATTTGTCTCGTAAGGCAAGAGCCCCCTGGTCTGGCAGTGTTGCCAGCTGCTTACTCGAAAAAATCACCAAGGTTTTGTCTTGGCCTAACGTAACCTAAAGCAAGGAGCTGGCAATTTTGCTTGAGGCTTGTTTTACAGTGCATAAAGCAAGGTTGCCAACCTACTGGTACTTTTGCCATAGCCTTTTACAAAAAAAGAGAGAGAAGAGAGGGAGGGAAGAGTTAAACGGCCGACAGCCTACCTACAGCCTTTTTTTACTCTAACCTAACCTCAAGCAAGGGGCTGGCAACTTTGCTTGTGCAATCAACCCGGTTGACCGCCCTCAAGTAAAAATCAGCGTTGCCAACTCCTCACTCGAAAAAAAATCACCAAGGTTTTTTTTTGGTCTAACCTAGCCTAAAGCAAGGAGCTGACAACTTTGCTTGTGCAATCAACCCGGTTGACCGCCCTCAAGTAAAAATCAGCGTTGCCAACTCCTCACTCGAAAAAAAATCACCAAGGTTTTTTTTTGGTCTAACCTAGCCTAAAGCAAGGAGCTGACAACTTTGCTTGTGCAATCAACCCGGTTGACCGCCCTCAAGTAAAAATCAGCGTTGCCAACTCCTCACTCGAAAAAAAATCACCAAGGTTTTTTTTGGTCTAACCTAGCCTAAAGCAAGGAGCTGACAACTTTGCTTGTGCAATCAACCCGGTTGACTGCCCTCAAGTAAAAATCAGCGTTGCCAACTCCTCACTCGAAAAAAAATCACCAAGGTTTTTTTTGGTCTAACCTAGCCTAAAGCAAGGAGCTGACAACTTTGCTTGTGCAATCAACCCGGTTGACCGCCCTCAAGTGGAGATCAGCATTGCCAACCTACACACACTAAACAAGGAGAGCCGACAACAAATATGTACTGCCGTAAAAGAGAGAGAGAGATGGGTGGATGGTAGTGCAGTATGTGTGTGCGTGTGCGCGTATAATATGTAGCATTATTAACTAGAGTGTGTTGGCAATTTACTTGCAACTAAAAAAATAGAGATGCCAATTTTGCTGTAAGATGAAGAGAGAGAGAGAGAGAGAGAGATTTATGGCTGGCAACAGTAATGAGCGAATGCGCCATATCGTAATTTTCCAACTCCGTATATCGTGACCTTTGTAAACCTCTCTCGGGGGAACATTGTGACGCAAACAAACAAACAAAATAATAATTGTTGTTTTTAGGATGCCTGGCCCCTATAACCTCGCCAGGGTGCGTGGTGCCCAACCAAAAAATGTAAAAGTTTTCTAATGGCTGCGGTTATAGATTACCGCACCTCTGTAGGGTTTCACGTGTTTTTTTTTTTTCCCCCCAAACTTCCATGAAACCCTACAGAGGACCTCCGTAATGCATGCAACGTGTACTAACGACTCTAGTGTTATTTGATGTTGTGATATTTTTGGATATAGAGTTTTATTGTGAGATATAGATAAAAATAATTATGTTTATTATAATATTTTTTTGATGAAGATGGAGAATGTATGTGTGTGTTACAAATAAAGTTGCATGCTTATTTTTTTAGTGTGTGTGTATATGTTTTTGATGTTTCGACAGCATCTGAAACGATAAAAAAAAATTTTATTGTTAATTTTCACGTGTAAAAACAACAACAAATTTTTTTTGTGCAAATTTTCTGATTGTCTCGTGCTATAGTGCAAAAAAAGATATTGTAGCTGATAGCTAATGAAATTGACATTTGTAACTGATCTGAACTAGTGAAATTCGTATTGTGCCATTGTAACTGATTGTGCTAGTGCAGAAAATTTCTTATTGTGCAAGAAAATAGATGTTAAAAAAACTTGTTAAAACTGCTCTGTGACCCTCTCGTTCTTCACGTCGTAGGCGAAGGACTTCTCTGCAATCAGGATGACACTGCATAGGGTATCCTCGGGCAAGGCGTCGTGGAACTCGCAGACGACCTTGATGTTGGTTCGATCGTTGACCACAACCTTCTTCCTCTTAGATGTGTTGATGACGGTCATGGGTCTCCGGGCTTTGAATTCGCTGGGCGTGTAGTACATGTCCACGCTTCCCTCGGTCACGCGTTTGTAAGCTGTGTAAGCTTCGTAAAGTTTGAGGTAATCGTCTTTGGTCACGTCGAGGTTGTAATTCTCGCGCGGGAACACTTCGTTACGACCGTTCTTCAGATAAACGTTCTTGATCTTGCAGTCGTCGAACTTGCTGGAATCTTTTTCCTGATTCTTGTCCCTCCCGGTCTGAAAGAGCACTACGACGAAATCTGGCATGTCGAACTGTATGTTGTTGAACTGCGTCGTCACGTCGAATTCCATGTGACTTCCCGACGCTATTTTTTGCACGCACTGGTAACCGTGAAAGTGAATCGGCACCTGCGGACTTTTCAAGATCTCCGCTTTGTACTTGAGGGCGTAGTTCGTTTCGTATTCCACCACCGGCATTCTCAATTCCATGCTCCGGATGACGCACTTGGCCGCTTCGGGTAGAGTGTTGGCTATCGGCGTGGTGCCGTCCGGACCCAAAGTAGCGTATCGCATGAGTGCGTCGTTGTCGTTGGCCGCTCTTCGAAACGTGACTCTCAGTCCTCCCTTCCACATGATCTCCTTGTAGTCCGAGAAGAAACCAGGCAGCAGACGCATGGGAAAGAGCACCGTGTGACTTTTCGTCGATATTTTGGTCCCGGCTTCGAATCCCCCGGCCTGGTAGTATGCTGCATCCGTTTTGGATAATTTCAAAGTTCCCACTGCCGTCGACGTGATGCCTGGATAATCTATTCTGTCGATGACGGTGTTGTTTCCTCACCTCCACCTGCGAGAACAGGTGAGGCACGAAGTTGTCCACGAGTATCAAGTTTGCTGCTGCGGGAAACGTGTCTCCGCTTTCTTTCTTCACCACGTCGAATTGAAGGTAGAGGTCCGCTCTGTGAGGATGAATGAACCCATCGCCTACGTCCACGTCGTATTCGATCTCCCTGTTCGCCTCGTTGAGATTGGCGAACGTGCGACGGTTGGGAGGGAAAGATTGCAATTCGTAACTTTCGATTTGCTCCATTTTACATGTATGGTTATTTATTATACGTTGATCTCCACGATGGCCGTCGTAGTGGCACCTGCGAAATCCACCACGTCTCCTTTCTCGTTCGTCACCACCAACTCTATGTCGTCTATGCGGTTGCGACATACCGGAAAATAGATCGGCGAAGAGGGCGTGTAGATGATCGGTTCCATGAACTCGGAACTTGGTTTGAAAGTGGCTATGATTCCCGTCTGCTTGTGACTTCCCAGCAATCCGTCCGAAGATTTCGTGATCATTCCTTCCGCCACGTTACAGTGTACGTTCAGAGTCTCTATGGCCAAGAATTTAGGAATGTTGGTTGCTACGTGCTTGATGCCAGCTTCGAGTTTTGTGTCGTTCTCGAAACCTAAAAGTTCTCCTATGGTGCCCAGGTCCACGGTCTCCGTCGCGGATAGGATTTCCACTCTGTGCGTGACCGAATTTTGAGAAAGGTATGTGCCTTTGGGTAACTGAGCTTGCAAAGTGGAAAGATTGTATTGGCCTGGCGTGACGACGATGTGTTCGCTTCCGACGCTAATTTTGTTGTTGTGCTGGGTGACGTTAGGTATGAGGTACATGCTGTAGAATGCACGCAGAGCCACGGATTTAGGATAGACGATGTCGTCGTGCAGCGTGAGTTTCAAGATTGAAGATTCGCTCGTGAGATGGAACACGCCCATCCTAGTGATGCTGTTTGAGGTTCCACAATGCTTTCTGGAAATCCTCGATCGTAGGGTTATTTATTTTAGAGAGAAACGCGAGCACGGAAAGGCAGAGATGACCGCAGTTCACGTCTCCGAAATCTTGAATGCGTTCGTCGTTGTAGTATATGGAGGTTTTGTTCGTTTTCAGATAATAGACTAAATTTGTAGGTGGAACACCTCCGAAAGAATCGAAAACGAATGCTTTATCATCATTTTTGTGGTAACATATCCAATGCGTGCCTGGATTTTCTTGACCGTCCAAGTTGACTACTCCGCATTCTCTTCTTTTCACGCTTGAAGGTAACGAGTCGGACATGAAAACTCCTCTGAAGTGTTTGATTTGTAACGGTTCGATCAGAGATTCAATGTCTCGGTTGGTGAGTGCTTCTGTTTCTTTTTTTTATATTTCTTCAAAGCATCGAGGTTGCTTTTTTGTTTTTTGGTTATACCTTTCCCCTTCTTCTCCATGGCCAGGTTGTGACGTTTCTGTTCTTCCAATTCCGCCTTGTTCTTCTTCGAGTCGATGACGGTTTTCGCGATGGCGGCACTTCCGCCGGCTAAACTTCCAACGGCCCCCAATGCTGCCAGGATGGCCGGGATACTGAATATGAAACCTCCGATCTTTTGCTGTTTCCGCGAACGTTGCAATCTTTTCAATTGAGGTGTGCTGAGCAGCAATTTCATTCCATGTCCTTTCGACAAGCAAGAACGTTTCTTCTCGCGTTGTTTCTTGGTGAGTAACCCATCGAGGGTACCTAGATTTTTTAGATTGGAGTATGGTATCAGTAGTGTCAATATGTACTTCTGAGGCCAACTCTGATTTCTTGACTAAACGACTACAAAAAGTTGAAAAACTCACTTTCTCTCCCCGTTCCGCGCCTCATTTATTACGCTGACGACGCTTCACGGGCGCAAAAAGGCAGTGATGAGTGAAAGAGGAGCTCTCCTCTTCTCCTCCTCTCCTCTTCTCATCTTCTCATTTTCTCATTTTCTCATTTTCTCATCTTCTCATTTTCTTATTTTCTCATTTTCTCATCTTCTTATTTTCTCATCTTCTTATTTTCTCATCTTCTTATTTTCTTATTTTCTCATCTTCTCATCTTCTTATTTTTTAAGGACCAAATGTTTGTAGATCGTGATCTTCGTAAACCTCTCTTCTTATCCTCTTATTTTCTCATCCTCTCATTCTCTCATTTTCTTATTCTCTCTACCTTTAGAACATTGTCGTCAACATTAGAGATGAAGTTGGAGTGCTGGAATCAAGGGGGGCCAAATGTTTATATATGGTGATCTTCGTAAACTTTTCTCTCGGGGGGGGGGGGGGGAAAGATGTGGCATATACACACGCGTGCGCTCTCATCTTCTCATTTTCTTATTCTCTTATTCTCTTATTTTTGAAAGATGAGTGTATTTTATCGTAATTTTCCAAGTCTGGGACCAAATGTTTATGTATTGCGACCTACGTAAACCTCTCCTCTCATCTTCTCATCTTCTCATTTTGAAAAAATGAGTGCACCTTATCGTAATTTTCCAAGTCCGGAGCCAAATGTTTATATATATATCGTGATTTTCGTAAACCTCTCCTCTCATTTTTTTATTTTTGAAAGACGAGTGTATTTTATCGTAATTTTCCAAGTCCGGGACCAAATGTTTATGTATTGCGACCTACGTAAACCTCTCTCTCGGGGAGGGAACGATGTGCCACGCACATACGTGCGCGCGCTTATGTATTGTAACACAAACAAACAAACAAATAATAATTGTTGTTTTTTAGAATGCCTGGCCCCTATAACCTCGCCAGGGTGCGTGGTGCCCAACCAAAAATGTAAAAGTTTTCTAATGGCTGCGGTTATAGATTACCGCACCTCTGTAGAGTTTCACGTGTTTTTTTTTTTCCCCCAAACTTCCATGAAACCCTACAGAGGACCTCCGTAATGCATGCAACGTGTACTAACGACTCTAGTGTTATTTGATGTTGTGATATTTTTGGATATAGAGTTTTATTATAAGATAGATAAAAATGATTATGTTTATTATAATATTTTCTTGATGAAGATGGAGAATGTATGTGTGTGTGTTACAAATAAAGTTGCATGCTTTTTCTAGTGTGTGTGTATGTGTTTTTGATGTTTCGACAGCATCTGAAACGATAAAAAAAATAAATTTTATTATTAATTTTCACGTGTAAAAAACAACAACAAATTTTTGTGCAAATTTTCTGATTGTCTCGTGCTATAGTGCAAAAAGATAATGTGAGTGATAACTAATGAAATTAATATTTGTAACTGATCTGAACTAGTGAAATTCGTATTGTGCTATTGTAACTGATTGTGCTGGTGCAGAAAATTTCTTATTATGCAAGAAAAGATGTTAAAAAACTTGTTAAAACTGCTCTGTGACCCTCTCGTTCTTCACGTCGTAGGCGAAGGACTTCTCTGCAATCAGGATGACACTGCATAGGGTATCCTCGGGCAAGGCATCGTGGAACTCGCAGACGACCTTGATGTTGGTTCGATCGTTGACCACCACCTGCTTTCTCTTAGATGTGTTGATGACTGTCATGGGTCTCCGTGCTTTAAACTCGCTGGGCGTGTAGTACATGTCCACACTTCCCTCGGTCACGCGTTTGTAAGCCGAAAACGCTTCGTAAAGTTTGAGGTAATCGTTTTTGGTCACGTCAAGATTGTAATTCTCGCGCGGGAACACTTCGTTGCGTCCATTCTTCAGATAAACGTTCTTGATCTTGCAGTCGTCGAATTTGCTGGAATCTTTTTCCTGATTTTTGTCCCTCCCGGTCTGAAAGAGCACTACGACGAAATCTGGCATGTCGAACTGTATGTTGTTGAACTGCGTTGTCACGTCGAATTCCATGTGACTTCCGGACGCCATCTTTTGCACGCACTGGTAACCGTGAAAGTGAATCGGCACCTGCGGACTTTTCAAGATCTCCGCTTTGTACTTGAGGGCGTAGTTTGTTTCGTATTCCACCACCGGCATTCTTAATTCCATGCTTCGGATGACACATTTCGCTGCTTCGGGTAAAGTGTTGGCTATCGGCGTGGTGCCGTCCGGACCCAAAGTAGCGTATCGCATCAGTGCGTCGTTGTCGTTGGCCGCTCTTCGAAACGTAACGCGCAGTCCTCCCTTCCACATGATCTCCTTGTAGTCCGAGAAGAAACCAGGCAGCAGACGCATGGGAAAGAGCACCGTGTGACTTTTCGTCGATATTTTGGTCCCGGCTTCGAATCCCCCGGCCTGGTAGTATGCTGCGTCCGTTTTGGATAATTTCAACGTTCCCACTGCCGTCGACGTGATGCCTGGATAATCTATTCTGTCAATGACGGTGTTGTGTTTCCTCACCTCCACCTGCGAGAACAGGTGAGGCACGAAGTTGTCCACGAGTATCAAGTTTGCTGCTGCGGGAAACGCGTCTCCGCTTTCTTTCTTCACCACGTCGAATTGAAGGTAGAGGTCCGCTCTGTGAGGATGAATGAACCCATCGCCTACGTCCACCTCATATTCGATCTCCCTGTTCGCCTCGTTGAGATTGGCGAACGTGCGACGGTTGGGAGGGAAAGATTGCAATTCGTAACTTTCGATTTGCTCCATTTTACATGTATGGTTATTTATTATACGTTGATCTCCACGATGGCCGTCGTAGTGGCACCTGCGAAATCTACCACGTCTCCTTTCTCGTTCGTCACCACCAACTCTATGTCGTCTATGCGGTTGCGACATACTGGAAAATAGATCGGCGAAGAGGGCGTGTAGATGATCGGTTCCATGAATTCGGAACTTGGTTTGAAAGTGGCTATGATTCCCGTCTGCTTGTGACTTCCTAACAATCCGTCCGAGGATTTCGTGATCATACCTTCCGCCACGTTGCAGTGTACGTTCAGAGTCTCTATGGCCAAAAATTTAGGAATGTTTGTTGCCACGTGCTTGATGCCAGCTTCGAGTTTGGTGTCGTTCTCGAAACCTAAAAGTTCTCCTATGGTGCCCAGGTCCACGGTCTCCGTCGCCGACAGAATTTCCACTCTGTGCGTAACCGAATTTTGAGAAAAGTACGTGCCTTTGGGTAACTGAGCTTGCAAAGTGGAAAGATTGTATTGTCCTGGCGTGACGACGATGTGTTCGCTTCCGACGCTAATTTTGTTGTTGTGCTGCGTAACATTAGGTATGAGGTACATGCTGTAGAATGCACGCAGAGCCACGGATTTAGGATAGACAATGTCGTCGTGCAGCGTGAGTTTCAAGATTGAAGATTCGCTCGTGAGATGGAACACGCCCATCCTAGTGATGCTGTTTCAGGTTCCACAGTACTTTCTGGAAATCTTCGACTGTAGGGTTATTTATTTTAGAGAGAAACGCGAGCACGGAGAGGCAGAGATGACCGCAGTTCACGTCTCCGAAATCTTGAATGCGTTCGTCGTTGTAGTATATGGAGGTTTTGTTCGTTTTCAGATAATGAACTAAATTTGTAGGTGGAACACCTCCGAAAGAATCGAAAACGAATGCTTTATCATCATTTTTGTGGTAACAAATCCAATGCGTGCCTGGATTTTCTTGACCGTCCAAGTTGACTACTCCACATTCTCTTTTTTTCACGCTTGAAGGTAACGAGTCGGACATAAAAACTCCTCTGAAGTGTTTGATTTGTAACGGTTCGATCAGAGATTCAATGTCTCGGTTGGTGAGTGCTTCTGTTTCTTTTTTTTATATTTCTTCAAAGCATCGAGGTTGCTTTTTTGTTTTTTGGTTATACCTTTCCCCTTCTTCTCCATGGCCAGGTTGTGACGTTTCTGTTCTTCCAATTCCGCCTTGTTCTTCTTCGAGTCGATGACGGTTTTCGCAATGGCGGCACTTCCGCCGGCCAAACTTCCAACGGCCCCCAATGCTGCCAGGATGGCCGGGATGCTGAATATGAAACCTCCAATCTTTTGCTGTTTCCGCGAACGCTGCAACCTTTTCAATTGAGGTGTGCTGAGCAGTAATTTCATTCCATGTCCTTTCGACAAGCAAGAACGTTTCTTCTCGCGTTGTTTCTTGGTGAGTAACCCATCAATGGTACCTAGATTTTTTAGATTCGAATATGGTATCTGGTACACGACACCCTTGGGCTTCATGTTGATGTTCTATGTGTTATTTTCACGGTATGTTATTTATATATATTTTGAGATTTTTTCTTGTGTAGTTTTTTACGGTATGTTATTTATATATTTTCAAGGCCTCGCAGTCGTTACACAAATTCTATAACGTGCTTTGTTTTCTTGCCAAAAAGTTCCTTTGTCCCCTTGTACACGATTCGAGTTTTGTTCTCGATTAAAATAGATAGCTTCTCATCCGATAACATGTTAGCGTATCGATCTGGTAAAAATAGACTGTATTGTGCGTTGAGCAACAGGCGTACCTTAGGACCATACTGGGTAGAAACGATTGAACCGGAAGTTATCGTGTAAGATTTGTCGACTTCCAATTCCCGAATTTTTACATACTCGACTGACAAATTTAGCATTTGTTTTAATGCCTGGAGATCACTCATTTTTTCAGTTGTCATATTGAAGAAGAGAAATTTTCAGTGTGTGTGTTAGAGAAATTTAATTGTTTATTTTCACGATGTGTGTTATTTATATATCAAGTTTTTTGACACGTATATATATTATTATTTTTTTAACAGAGGAAGAAAGTTCGTGCTTCGGAGAACGCGATGATGTGCGTAATGATATCTTCCCTCTCCTGCATAGACTTGTACCAATCATCAGTATACCGTCTTCTTCCCTGCATTGCCTCGTGCAGTTCGTCCGACCTCTCCTCCAATTTTTCCCCTGCAGCCGAAAGCAGAATGTTGAGATCACTGCACCTCAGGCCGCTGATCTCCCGAAGATGGTCCTTGAGAACCATTTCACAAGGGATGCGAAATTCCGGCGTTGTTCTTGCTATGATTAGAAGTTTATTAACATCTCCGTTTACTATCTTTTTGAATATTTTAGATAGTAGTTCGGGTGGCAAATCAGTTATGCAAGCCATGTTGTTTTTTACTGTATGTTATTTATATACCCCACCCCAATTTTTGTTTCGTGTTCATGGCGATGGTGGTGCCTAGTGCGGCGACCCGTTCACCCAGCGATGCGTCTCTGCTCACGAACCTTTCGAAAGCTGCATGCTCTAACTTTCTGTCTGCTTCGTGACGTGCGTCCAGATCCGTCTGCGTGGTGTTGTAGGCTATGTCGTGATCTTTGCATGCGGCATCCAACGGATTCACACCCTTGTCTCCTCTCTCCAATCTTTTCTCGAGTTTGGTACCCGGTCCGCAGTACTGGTAGCCTGGTAAATGCATCTCGAAAGGTAACTTGTTGATGATGTCGTTCACAAGCCCCTTTCCTTCGGCCACGTTCCAAAATTTAGGAGGCAGCGTGTTGATGATTTTGATTAGGTAACCTATGCCCTTGTCATCGTTCACGATGAAGTTGGAAAGTTTCGTGCTGATCATGTCCACGATGCCAACCTTCTCGTTGTAGAAATTACGGTTGCCTGCATTCTCTTCGCCGGCTATCACCAACAATCGGTCCACGAGTTTCCTAACGTCGTCCACCCAAACGAATTCTTTGGGTAACGTGTTGTAGCGTTTGACGCCGCTGCCTGTTTTGACCTGGTTCCAAATCGGTTTGATGAGATTCCTGTACTTCTCGCCGCTACTCGATTTCACCCTATTCTGCGAGGCGTCGTTGTTCTGGTACAAGGCATCCGTCATGATCAGAATTTCCTTGTAACTTTGGTAATCTTCGTCGGTGTAATCTTTCGGCTGCTTTTTGGCGACGAGTTCCCACAGTCCCACCGTACCCGGATACCTGTTCCAACTATCCTTGTCGCCTAAATTGACTTTAATGTCGTTGCCTTCGAAGGTTACCTTCGATTTCCCAATCTTCCACACCACACCGCCACCTTCGCTGGTTTCCATGCTGGGATACAATCCGAACACTTCATCCTTGTCGAATTTCCCTGTACTCAGGTAGTCTCGTGCCAAAGGTCCCAACTCGATTTTATCCGAAGACGACGACGTGCTGCCTATGGCTCGACGTCGTGCCGGTGCATCCTTCAGTTCGAACGGCGTCGAAGGAATGCTTGAAATGGGCGTGGGTACGGCATAACTTTTAGCTGCGAGTGGTACGAGTTCATTAATCAAATTTTTATTTTGTTCCGTGACACTTTTAATTTCTTTACCTAGACCGCTGATGGCATCGATCACAGGTTGATCCTGACGTTTCTTCTCCTCGTAGAATCCGCGATTCTCGGATTTCCAACCTTTGAAGCGTTTCGCGAGGTAATCGCGAAGCTTGAGATTTTCGTCTTCAATTTTTCGTTTCCTCATGACGTTATTTATATACGTCGTTTCTCACAACGTTGCAACGTTTAGAAAGTCGTTGATTTTGTTTCTGTATTTTCCGTCGTTGGGTTTCCTCGTCATGTCGATCGTCACGAATCCGAAATCGTCACCGTTCCAGCAAGAAGAGCAGCCTTCCGAAAATTGATTGTAGTTCATGTCTCCGCCTACGTAGTCATCGTACGCATGCTTGAGGTTGGTGTGATCTTGACGAAACAAACATATGAAATTAGCGTTGTCGCGTACTAACTGTTTTGGAATTTTGGAAAACGTTTGAGCTAGGTAGAAGCAGTCCATTCCTTTGTGACGGCCTTGCGTGAAAAAGTTGCGAATTTCATTTTGATTTTCCAGGATGGCGTCGTCGAACACAACGACTGAATTTTCACGACAATCGTCGAGTGGTTTTATTTCCAAGGCGAACGTTGCAATGTCCAGACCATCGTACAGTTTCATCAGTTGCTGGTATTTGGATTGCTCTAAACTTTTCGAGAACACGTACAGGTGCCTGTTCTTCCAATCTAACCAATTCGGTGCAAGGAGAAAATTGTCCACGAGCAGTGTCGTTTTTCCACACCCCGAAGGTCCTACGATCAGACAGCGGATGCTGTCGGGGAGCAACTCGCCGTTTTTTTTCTTTGTTTGACTTTCCGAATTAGGTAAACGTTTCACAACATTCCACGTACTCATAGAATCACTTCGTTTGAATCGATCCAACTTGTTTCCGGAAGTCCCAGCCATTTCACCAAAAGTTTGTTGCCCCTCTTGCGCAAAACTTTTTCGATAAGGTACGTGTCAGGGTATTTAGTTTTAGAGAGTTCCTCCTCGTAGAAGCGCCCCAATAAAATTTCACCGCCACTGTCTTTTATTATATACGTGTGACGGTTCCCAGGTAGAACTCGAACCACGGTAAAAAGTTCAGTACTCCAGTTTCGTGTAAAACCCCTGTCGAACGTTCGCTTCAATTTACTGACCCTCACCTGTTCTCCAATTTTGTATTTAGCTTTTTTTGTCGTGGGCGTGTACTTTGGACAGTAAACGCTAGAAATTAAATGTTGCTCGTCAGACCTGGTAACGTCAGCTGGCTTCATGCCTATCGTTGCGTGCCGTGTGTGATTATAGTCGTTAACAAGTTCCGGAAGAATGATGACCCACTTGTAGCTTCCCTGAAGCGTGAAACGTGACCACATGCGCGATTTCAGAGTGCGATTGAATCTTTCCACAATGCTGGCCTTGACGTCACTGAAGGTCGAGTAATGATGAACGTTGTGTTTCCGAATAAACTTTTGGAATACGGCATTGTAAAATTCCTTCCCTTTGTCCGTGTGCAGAAACCGAGGTCGTCTGCCGTCGCTTTCGCGAAAAATTGTCTTGAATGCTTCCGTGACGCACGTTCCCGTTTTCGCCTTCAAAGGTAGAGCCCATGCGAATTTCGAAAATGTGTCTATGACAGTGAGGAGGTACTTGTTGCCATTGTTCAATTTATGCACGTTTTTTAACTTGCCGCTACTCATTTCGACGAGGTCGCTTTCCCAGAGGTCGTCGATTCCCTTGGTTACCACAGCCAAACGTTCGTAGTTGCGGCGTGCAGGTTTATGCAATTCTTGGACGATGGCTTGCCTAGACATTTTTATTATTTTTAGAGATTACGTTTCAAAAGAAGTACCAGCGTGATGGGATTCAAAGAGGGTGGCACTTCGCTCGTGTTTTGAATGATCAGCTTATCGCCGACACTCACGTCGAAAACGGTGAGATCTTCGTCTTCGTGTATTTCATATATGTTGCGCGTTTCGTTCCAACGTGCCAGAGGAATATTTCCTGCTTTCTGGACACCGCGATTCGATATCAAAGTCATGGTGGGAACGCTAGCTTTTCTGCCGTGAGACCAATACGAAAATTCGTTTATCTGAATCGTACCATCGAGGAGAAACTTGTAGTACGGATGATAAGGATGCAACATGTACAGTTTGTTACCTTCGACGAACGTGGAGATTCTCTGTTGATTGGGTACGCTGTTGATTTCGATGGCTTGCAGAGAATGCAGTTTAGCGAATTTAGTATCGATGCTAACGAGGTTGCTGTGAAGCTGACCCAGTGTGTTTTGTACGGGCACCAAATGCTCGACTATGGTATCCGTTACGGTAGAAAATGACGGTTTGATTTTCACTTCCACGTTCAACTGCTTGTAGCTTTCGTTGAGTTCTTGCAACTTGGCACCGAAAGAGGTCAGCGTTGATTCCTGCCTTGATTCCAGCACTCCAACTTGATCTCTGATGTTGACCACAATGTTCTGAAGGTTCTCGACTTGATTCAATTTCGAGCTCTTCTCGGTAAGATCGTTCACGATGATTCGCATCTCTGTAAACTGCGTGTGAAGGTCGGCGACGCTCTGCGAAGTGGGCAGCGTCGACACCAGCGAAGCAAGTTCGTCTCGAATCTGTTCCACGTTCGCTGTTTCCGTTTCCAGTCGTTTCAGCATACGTGATATGTTCCTTTTCAAAGCGTGTAATTCTTTGGAGGTAGGGAGATTGGCCACTTTACTTTCGATATCGCTCAACGAACTTTTGATGTCACTCGAATCGGATAGTGCCGTCACCGCCGTTTTCAATTTTTCCAAATCTTCACTTGAAGGCACGCTCGTTCGTAACGATTCCAAGTCACCCTGTATGTTGTCCAGTACGTGATGAAAATGAGGAAGATTGGATTCGACGTTCAAATTTTCCAAATATTGGATCTTCTGCTGAACTGTGCTTAACGTGCCTTGAATGCTCGTCAACACACTTGCTTCAGCGTGAATATTTTTAATTTCTTCGTTGATCAACTCCAGAGACGCCTGAAGCGTAGCGATGGTGGTTTGAATGTGTTCGAAATCTTGATAAGCCTCCAGTTGAATTTTTATGTTCGCGACGCTTTTACCGATGACCTGCAGTTCGTCCGACGATGGTAGGTTCGTCATTGTATCTTCCAAAGTCTGCAACTTGGATTTGATTTCTTCCAACGTGCTGGTGAATTCTTCTTGTAATTTAGAAACGACGACATGCAAGCGTTCTGCGTCTATATCGTTCACCACGGTTTGAAGTTCAGAGAAATTCTTTTCTATTGCGAAAGTTCGTTCTTCGATTTCGAGTTTCAATTTTTCCAAATCTTCATTTTTCGATTGAAATTCTTGTAATTTGGCCAAATCATTTTGAAGCGAATCCACGTTCAACTGTATATTTTGAACGCTGTCGTAAGAAGGTACGTCGACATAATTTTTTATCAGCGTTTTCAGTTCGGAATCGATTTTCAGAATAGGGTCGAGACATTGCGTTTGGAGCGTAGCGATTTCCGACTCTAAACTTTTGTTTAAGGTTTCCTGCAAAGCGATCAAATCGGTCCTCAACTTCTTAACTCGAATGTCCAACATGAGAATCTCTTCTGCGTGGTCCACACGCTTGGTGTTGCCGAAAATGTCGTTAGGCATTTTTGGTTAACGGTTATTTATAATAGGATAGACGATTCGTAATTCTACGAAGAGAGGAATAAGTTTGTCGTAGTCTCCGAGGAGTTCCACGTAAAGATAATCTCCCGCAGACACATCGTACGTAATGTTAGAAAGTATCTTGTCGTGCTTCATTCGAAAAATGTTCTTGCCGGTAGAAATTTTGATTTCGCCTGTGTTCTCCGGATTTATGGTGATTTGAAGTTTCCCGTCGATCGGAATTTCATAGAAATGTAAATTGTTATTAAAAACATAAAACATCTTGCCCACATCGTTATTTATTTCCGTCCAAATGCTGTTGAGGTGAATGATTAACAAACCGCTGAGTTTAGATAACATGGAAGGTAAAAGGTTATTGGAATTTGGTGAAGGAGTGTCCATCTTGCTTTCTTTGCGAAAACCAAAGAGATTCATTGTCCTTGTTATTTAACACGTTGTGCATTTGCTATTCTTCAAAAACCAGACGGAGGAAAAGAATGAAGGAGGGAGCCCTCGGGCAATGAAAAGTTGCAACCTGTTATTATGCTGTTAAGCCCGCTCCCAACCGAGGCTCATTAAATTCAACTCTTATTTTTTATCGCCCGAGGGCTCCCTCCTTCATTCTTTTCCTCCGTATGCTATTCTTCTTCAAAAACACAGCGGACTTCATGGCTATGGGGTTACGGTTAACACACGTCACATTTATCGCTTCCATTGTAGTGCCCCCACTCTCGCGTGTGGATTTGACAATTGAGAACGCGTAACTTGTTGTCTCTGCCATCCAATGCGACCTTGGTTACGCGCGTCGTGTACAAATCATGCAATTTACTTGCAATGCGATGATCGGTGCTAAGTTGCCTTTTACCATGAAAAAGGCATTCTTTGTAGTTTTGCATGCTAAATTTGCTGGTACTTATTTTTCCTACCCCCTTCGCCTTCTTGATCTCTTTTTCTTCTGTAATCTTTACACAGTACATTTTGGCACGAAGCCCCGCAAATTCCCTGCTGTAATTACCAGCCGCTTCATCTTTGAACTTTCCAATCGTCATTTTGTTTTCTGCCGAATGTAAGTGATGGCCTGATGGTAAGTTGCTAAAATCAAACAGATGCTTCATCTTAGTCAGATCATGTTCGAGGCTTGGTGTTTGGATTAGAAAAATGAAGCTATCCGTGTCAATGTAACATATTTGGATGTTATCTCCATAAAAAGGTTGAAACTGATCGTAGTACGATTGGTACATGTGCAATTTTGATAGTTCAAGGACAGTGGCACCTATGGCAATCGGCTTGTTGAGCATCACTTGCTTCTTGTTCCTCTCAACGAATACTAGATTCTCGTCGAAAATGGTGAAGTTTTTGAAGTAGGGGGACGCGACGATCTTTTCAAATTTCTTTTCGTCCGTGACCAACGTTGCATCGATGTAATTACGCACGTTCTCCATCGTCTTGCCGTAGATGGCGTTATTGAACAGTTTGTACAGATCCTTGTCTGCAGGCGATGTCGATTGCGCTCTGCGGCGCGTGTTCTCGGCTATGTAGGGTTCCAGCCACTTGCTCTGTCGGAACTTCAATCCTCTATGAACTTTCTTCAACTGCAAGCCGTGACTCAGGTAAAATTGGAGGAGTCGGTAGTGCAGAACGTAATTCCGCTTGTTCTCCATGCTTAGTATGAGTTTTGGCTCCGATCCTCCAGGTGGCTTCTCCTTGGTGGGGGCCAGGGCCAATCCATGATGTTTCTCGTGAAGTGTTTCGGGATAATCGAGATCCACTTCCAAGAAACAGCCCCATTCATTATCTTCGCTCCAGTTGAGAAAATCCTCGCAGGAGAGTTCCTCTTCGGTCATCCACGCGTAGTCGCTAATGGGAAGACACTGGGACATGGAGTGGCCGTACAGGTTGTTGACATCCCAGTAGACAATATAGGTGTTGGGCTTCGATGCATCGTAACCAGGCATATGAGAATTGTTTGCCTGAGCATGGCGTCGGGGACATTGGACGATGCCACCGCGTATCGCACTCTCCATGAAAGCATACTGTTCCTTCTCTGCGATGAGGCCCAGTTCCACGTTGGTATATTTCATCATCGATTCCCAAGTCAATCCCGGCGTGGTGAAGAAATACGCAGGATCCAACTTGTATATTGTGATGCATCTCTTACGAAACGATTCGAAAATATCCATCAGAAGTGTCACGTCCAATTTCAGATAAAGATCGTGATAATCGCGAAAAGTTTGGCAATTGAATGCCGTCCATACACTACGAGCGTGTTCGTAGTCCTCTTCGGAACAGACGTCCTCCGTGAGAGAAGAATAAAATGCCTTCCGGGGTGGAAGTTCCGTCTCGTCAAATTTGTCGAAATTGTTGACGTACTCGTAGGGGTAGACGCCCTTGCGACGCAACAGATTCAAATTCTCATCTCTCCCCGAAAAACATTTTTGCTTGGTGGCCACAAGATCTTCGTCGCCAAGTTGAGATGCAAGGCTTGCGAGGCTGGAGGACAGGAAATTGTAAGAGTCCAGGATTCGCACTTCCACACTTTTTCCTTCTTCGAGAGGGATCCACACTCTCACCGCGATGTACTTCTCGCTCGTTCTCGGAATGATGCTGATTCGAGAAGTTATGTTGTGGAGCTCTTTGACAAAGAGATGCGTGTCGTACTTCTCCGTGTAGTGCAGAAACACGGCAACAAAATGCGACTCCTTAATTTTAAGATTGCACGAATTACAGATGGTGCTTAGAAATAATCCATTCTGGTGGTTATGGTGGACGACCTTGTAATTTTCGGCGGTGAAAGCCTGGTTACACTCCTCGCATCTTGTCGCCGCGTCATGTCTCTGTTGTTGTTCTGTTGTGAGAGCAGGTGGAGAAACGTAAGAGCCTTTCAGGCTGGGTGCAAGTTCTCTCGCACATTCCGCTATCTTCTCAACAAAATGTTTTGCCGCATCAGGTCCGCAATACAAGATGACATCATTCAATTTTTCTCCGTAGATGGAGAAACTGCAAGGCTCGTGGTGAAAAATTTGGGTCGTGCTTGAGGTAGAGGGATCAGGGTCGCAAGACGTCATGGGAACTTGGAAGCTTTCAAAGTCGGCATAAAGGACGACGGGATGGTGGAGAAGAGCCTGGTGTTTCTGAAATTTCATCTTGGTTCCGGGTTCCGGCATGACATCTTCGGGTTCTGCATTCACAGAGCCAAAACACTTGTGCTGTTCTCTCATCTTTTTACCTCCGCGAAAAATTCTCAAACACCGATCGCAAATTTCGATCTTATCGTGATGCTTGCTGATCTGTCTTCCTACTAATCCTGAGAAATTTCGTATCAAACTATAACGACCATCTACAAGCAAGAGTCGAATTACATTATTCTGGCTTCTCGCAGGTCTTAACACACGAATGTTGTCGCAATCGTCAACCCCAAACACAGAAATATCGATATATTCTCCTTTTTCCTCTCTATAGTTTTTTAAAAATTGATTGATCTTATTCAGGGGCACAGGATAGGAAATTCCTCTCATCATATTCTCGTATCTTCCCTCGTATCCTCTGTAATTGGACAGACGTTGGGGGTGATTATTTGCTGGGTGTAATGCAGCGATGACAGACCATAGGAAACTCTTCTGATCATTACTTTGTATGTTCAACACTGCATTTTGTTTTTTTTGTTTTTTTGTTTTTTTTTGAGCGCTGCGTAATGGTTTGAAATTGCAGACTCGAAGTTCTAACATGTGGTTGTGACCGCAAAGACTCCACCCACTTCCTCTACCTTCAAACTCTTCTTGTTTTTGTGTCAGGTGCTCAAATAGCCGTGTCACTATCTCGTCAAGATTCTCGTTATTGTCATCGTGTAAGCTTTCACACCCTACGTAAAAGCTAAAAGTACTTGACTCGGACGAGACAACTTTCTCATACAGCAAGGTCAAGACGAGATGAATTTTAATTGCAACATTGACGAGGCAATCACGTAATTTATCGACTACCAGAGATTTCACGTTGTCGAGGAAGATGCTCGAGTCATACTTTTCGTCGCTTCCAGATTTATAGGTCATGATGCGTGCACTTTTATTCAAAGCACCGCATTCATGCCCATCAGTGCGAGATTTCTTTGCCGGCGGGACTACAACATCATGATCCGGTCGACGACATTTTTTCAAATGCCTGGCAATATTACGTTTAGAAATTAATATTCCACAGTTGCGACATGCCACTTTAACGCAAAGACCGGAGGGACCTGGTTGCGGTTCCATTTTTTCCCTCTGTTATTTATATATATACAGAGAAATTTTTTTGGGGGGGTTGTGGTGGTGGTAGTGGAAAGCGCACTGAAACAGAAGGAAAAAAAGTTGAAAAATGCTAGATATTTTTTCCTTCCACATATATATTAGATGCAAACAGTATGTATGTATGTATGTGTGTGTGCACTGTTGTAGGGGGTTAAAAATATACGACATGTAAGTGTGTGTCAATTTTTATGACTCCTCTGAATATGTGTGTGTCAGACGCAAAACAAAAATATTAATATATCATGAAAATAAAAACTTACCTTTCAAGAGAGGTGGAGAGAAACTTCAAAATAAAAACTTGTAGCTCACTAAAACTTCCACGATGATATATATGTATACTGCCAGATAAACAATTAAGAATACTGAACTGCCACGATTGACGTTCACCTTTCAAGAGAGATAGAGAAACTTCAAAATAAAACTTGTAGCTCACTAAAACTTCCACGATGATATATGATATATGTATACTGCCAGATAAACAATTAAGAATACTGAACTGCCACGATTGACGTTCACTATGATAATGATGTACAAAAGAAGAAACTGGTACGTTATATAGGAACTCCTTTTTTTTCTCCTTCTCTCCTTCCTACTCCACGCAACTCTCTTTGGTGAAAACACAATGAGAGCTATAGTTAATATTCTAGCAAATAAAACCCTTGTTGGCTGATTCATTTATTCATGCTATATTTTTTTTTCAACAAAAACTTTTGTGATGCGCACAATATCCTGCGGGGGCAAATAACAATAAACGGGACGTTGATAGTTCCACCCATGTATGTATTGTCGATCATTTCCCCTCGCCCTCTATTCCACGCCCCGTCAGGGTGTGGTGTGTGAAACAAACGATTCCCAGTATAAAACTCAAAAAGCGGAAGTTGCTGCTGTGTTTGCTTCCGTCATATTCCCCCCCTGATTCTATTGTTATCGGGGATGTGATGGATTCTTCATTCAGAACCGTGGGAAAGCTGAAAAAAAATAGAATCTCTTCGGGCGAAAGAGGATGCAAGGTGAATGGGTTCGGGGAGGGGTTTGCTGTGGATAGTTTGGTCCGTGATGAAAATGTTACATTGGGCGACGAAACACAATTGCTCCACAGTGGGACAGGAAAAATTCTACCGAGTGTCGCTATCCACGCGAACATTAGAAATTGCCTGAGTGCCTTGGGGGCTTGGCATAGGATTATCGATTTTTGTTTTTAGAGAATAATTTATGTAAGATTCTAGTATCGAGAATAAACAATATTGATTAAATTTTTGACAACATTCGCAGTACAAATCTAAACTCGTGATGATTTCGTCGCCACCATGCACCCCCCCCGGCGAGGTTATATAGGGGCCAGGGATCCTAAAAAAACAACAATTATTATTTGTTTGCTTGCATCACAATACGGAAAATAATAAGAGGCATACGCACGCGCGCACGTATGTGCGTGGCACATCGTTCCCTCCCCGAGAGAGAGGTTTACGTAGGTCGCAATACATAAACATTTGGTCCCGGACTTGGAAAATTACGATAAAATACACTCGTCTTTCAAAAATAAAAAAATGAGAGGAGAGGTTTACGAAAATCACGATATATATATAAACATTTGGCTCCGGACTTGGAAAATTACGATAAGGTGCACTCATTTTTTCAAAATGAGAAGATGAGAAGATGAGAGGAGAGGTTTACGTAGGTCGCAATACATAAACATTTGGTCCCAGACTTGGAAAATTACGATAAAATACACTCATCTTTCAAAAATAAGAGAATAAGAGAATAAGAAAATGAGAAGATGAGAGCGCACGCGTGTGTATATGCCACATCTTTCCCCCCCCCCCCCCCGAGAGAAAAGTTTACGAAGATCACCATATATAAACATTTGGCCCCCCTTGATTCCAGCACTCCAACTTCATCTCTAATGTTGACGACAATGTTCTAAAGGTAGAGAGAATAAGAAAATGAGAGAATGAGAGGATGAGAAAATAAGAGGATAAGAAGAGAGGTTTACGAAGATCACGATCTACAAACATTTGGTCCTTAAAAAATAAGAAGATGAGAAGATGAGAAAATAAGAAAATAAGAAGATGAGAAAATAAGAAGATGAGAAAATAAGAAGATGAGAAAATGAGAAAATAAGAAAATGAGAAGATGAGAAAATGAGAAAATGAGAAGATGAGAAGAGGAGAGGAGGAGAAGAGGAGAGCTCCTCTTTCACTCATCACTGCCTTTTTGCGCCCGTGAAGCGTCGTCAGCGTAATAAATGAGGCGCGGAACGGGGAGAGAAAGTGAGTTTTTCAACTTTTTGTAGTCGTTTAGTCAAGAAATCAGAGTTGGCCTCAGAAGTACATATTGACACTACTGGTATCTGGTACACGACACCCTTGGGCTTCATGTTGATGCTCTATGTGTTATTTTCACGGTATGTTATTTATATATATATTCTGAGATTTTTTCTTGTGTAGTTTTTTACGGTATGTTATTTATATATTTTCAAGGCCTCGCTGTCGTTACACAAATTCTATTACGTGCTTCGTTTTCTTGCCAAGAAGTTCCTTTGTCCCCTTGTACACGATTCGAGTTTTGTTCTCGATTAAAATAGATAGCTTCTCGTCGGATAACATGTTAGCGTATCGATCTGGTAAAAATAGGCTGTATTGTGCGTTGAGCAACAGACGTACCTTGGGACCATACTGGGTAGAAACGATTGAACCGGAAGTTATCGTGTAAGGTTTGTCGACTTCCAATTCCTGAATTTTTACATACTCAACTGACAAATTTAGCATTTGTTTTAATGCTTGGAGATCACTTATTTTTTCGGTCGTCATATCAAAAAAATTTCAAAGTGTTAGAGAGAAATTAAATTGTTTTTCACGACGTGTGTTATTTATATATACCGAAGATTATTTTTTTCACGATGTGTGTTATTTATATATCAAGTTTTTTTGACACGTATATATATTATTATTTTTTTTAACAGAGGAAGAAAGTCCGTGCTTCGGAAAACGCGAGGATGAGCGTAGTGATATCATCCTTCTCCTGCATAGACTTGTACCAATCATCAGTATACTGTCTTCTTCCCTGCATCGCCTCGTTCAGTTCGTCCGACCTATCGTCCAATTTCTCCCCTGCAGCCGAAAGCAGAATGTTGAGATCACCGCACCTCAGGCCGCTGATCTCCCGAAGAAGGTCCTTGAGAACCATTTCACAAGGGATGCGAAATTCCGGCATCGTTCTTGCCATGATCACAAGTTTATTAACATCTCCGTTAACTACTTTCTTGAAGATTTTAGATAGTAGCTCGGGTGGCAAATTAGTTATGTAATCCATGTTGTTTTTTTACTGTATGTTATTTATATACCCCACCCCAATTTTTGTTTCGTGTTCATGGCGATGGTGGTGCCTAGTGCGGCGACCCGTTCACCCAACGATGCGTCTCTACTCACGAATCTTTCGAAAGCTACGTGCTCCAACTTTCTGTCTGCTTCGTGACGTGCGTCCAGATCCGTCTGCGTGGTGTTGTAGGCGATGTCGTGATCTTTGCATGCGGCATCCAACGGATTCACACTCTTGTCTCCTCTCTCCAATCTTTTCTCGAGTTTGGTACCCGGCCCGCAGTACTGGTAGCCAGGTAGATGCATCTCGAAAGGTAACTTGTTGATGATGTCGTTCACGAGTCCCTTTCCTTCGGCCACGTTCCAGAATTTCGGAGGCAGCGTGTTGATGATTTTGATCAGGTAACCTATGCCCTTGTCGTCGTTCACGATGAAGTTGGAAAGTTTCGTGCTGATCATGTCCACGATGCCAACCTTCTCGTTGTAGAAATTACGGTTGCCTGCATTCTCTTCGCCGGCTATCACCAACAATCGGTCCACGAGTTTCCTAACGTCGTCCACCCAAACGAATTCTTTGGGTAACGTGTTGTAACGTTTGACGCCGCTGCCCGTTTTGACCTGGTTCCAAATCGGTTTGATGAGATTCCTGTACTTCTCGCCGCTGCTCGATTTCACCCTATTCTGCGAGGCGTCGTTGTTCTGGTACAAGGCATCCGTCATGATCAGAATTTCCTTGTAACTCTGGTAATCTTCGTCGGTGTAATCTTTCGGCTGCTTTTTGGCGACGAGTTCCCACAGTCCCACCGTACCCGGATACCTGTTCCAACTATCCTTGTCGCCTAAATTGACTTTAATGTCGTTGCCTTCGAAGGTCACCTTCGATTTCCCAATCTTCCACACCACACCGCCGCCTTCGCTGGTTTCCATGCTGGGGTACAATCCGAACACTTCATCCTTGTCGAATTTCCCCGTGCTCAGGTAGTCTCGTGCCAAAGGTCCCAACTCGATTTTATCCGAAGACGACGACGTGCTACCAATAGCTCGACGTCGTGCCGGTGCATCCTTCAGTTCGAACGGCGTCGAAGGAATGCTCGAAATGGGCGTGGGTACGGCGTAACTTTTAGCTGCGAGCGGTACGAGTTCATTAATCAAATTTTTATTTTGTTCCGTGACACTTTTAATTTCTTTACCTAGACCGCTGATGGCATCGATCACAGGTTGATCCTGACGTTTCTTCTCTTCGTAGAATCCGCGATTCTCGGATTTCCAACCTTTGAAGCGTTTCGCGAGGTAATCGCGAAGCTTGAGATTTTCGTCTTCGATTTTTCGTTTCGTCATGACGTTATTTATACACGTCGTTTCTCACAACGTTGCAACGTTTAGAAAGTCGTTGATTTTGTTTCTGTATTTTCCGTCGTTGGGTTTCCTCGTCATGTCGATCGTCACAAATCCGAAATCGTCACCGTTCCAGCAAGTAGAGCAGCAGCGTTCCGAAAATTGATTGTAGTTCATGTCTCCGCCTACGTAGTCATCGTACGCGTGCTTGAGGTTGGTGTGATCTTGACGAAACAAACATATGAAATTAGCGTTGTCGCGTACTAACTGTTTTGGAATTTTGGAAAACGTTTGAGCTAGGTAGAAGCAATCCATTCCTTTGTGACGACCTTGCGTGAAAAAGTTGCGAATTTCATTTTGATTTTCCAGGATGGCGTCGTCGAACACGACAACTGAATTTTCACGACAATCGTCGAGTGGTTTTATTTCCGAGGCGAACGTTGCAATGTCCAGACCATCGTACAGTTTCATCAGTTGCTGGTATTTGGATTGCTCCAAACTTTTCGAGAACACGTACAGGTGCCTGTTCTTCCAATTTAACCAATTCGGTGCGAGGAGAAAATTGTCCACGAGCAGTGTCGTTTTCCCACACCCCGAAGGACCTACGATCAGACAGCGGATGCTGTCGGGAAGCAACTCGCCGTTCTTTTTCTTCGTTTGACTTTCCGGATCCGGTAGACGCTTCACCACGTTCCACGTACTCACAAGATTACTTCGTCCGCGTCGATCCAACTCTTTTCCGGAAGTCCCAGCCATTTGACCAAAAGTTTGTCACCTTTCCTACGCAATACTTTCTCGATGAGGTACGTGTCGGGGTGTTTCGTTTTAGAGAGTTCCTCTTCGTAAAATCTTCCTTTCAAAATCTCGCCGCTACTATCTTTTATTATATACGTGTGTCGGTTTCCGGGTAGAACTCGAACCACCGTAAAAAGTTCCGTGCTCCAATTTTTTGTGAATCCCTTCTCGAAGGTGCGTTTGAATTTGCTGATCCTCACCTGGTCTCCAATTTTGTATTTAGCTTTTTTTGTCGTGGGTGTGTACTTTGGACAGTAAACTGTAGAAATTAAACGCTGCTCGTCGGACTTGGTAACGTCGGCTGGCTTCATGCCTATCGTTCTGTGTGCCGTGTGATTATAGGTGTCGACGAGTTCCGGCAGGATGTCGACCCATTTGTAATTTCCCCGAAGCGTGAATCGTTTCCACATGTGTGTTTTCAAGGTTCGATTGAATCTTTCCACGATGCTGGCTTTGATGTGACTGAAGCTCGAATAATGTCGAATCTTGTGTTTTTGAATAAACTTTTGGAATACGGCATTGTAAAATTCTTTACCGTTGTCCGTTTGCAGAAACCGTGGTCGTCTGCCACCGCTTTCGCGAAAAATTAATTTGAATGCTTCCGTGACGCATGTTCCCGTTTTCGCCTTCAAAGGTAGAGCCCATGCGAATTTCGAAAACGTGTCTATGACGGTGAGGAGGTACTTGTTGCCCCTGTTCAATTTATGCACGTTTTTCAAATTGCCGCTACTCATCTCCACGAGGTCACTTTGCCAGAGGTCGTCGATGCCCTTGGTTACCACAGCCAAACGTTCGTAGTTTCGGCGTGCAGGTTTATGCAATTCTTCGACGATGGCTTGCCTAGACATTTTCTTAGAGATTACGTTTCAAGAGAAGCACAAGCGTGATGGGATTCAAAGAGGGTGGCACTTCGCTCGTGTTTTGAATGATCAGCTTATCGCCGGCACTCACGTCGAAAACGGTGAGATCTTCGTCTTCGTGTATTTCATATATGTTGCGCGTTTCGTTCCAACGTGCCAGAGGAATGTTTCCAGCTTTCTGGACACCACGATTCGATATCAAAGTCATGGTGGGAACGCTAGCTTTTCTGCCGTGAGACCAGTACGAAAATTCGTTTATCTGAATCGTGCCATCGAGGAGAAACTTATAGTACGGATGATAAGGATGCAGCATGTACAGTTTGTTACCTTCGACGAACGTGGAGATTCTCTGTTGATTGGGTACACTGTTAATTTCGATGGCTTGCAGAGAATGCAGTTTAGCGAATTTAGTGTCGACGCCGAGCAGATTACTGTGAAGCTGGCCCAGCGTGTTTTGTACGGGCAACAAATATTCGACTATGGTATCCGTTACGGTAGAAAATGACGGTTTGATTTTCACTTCCACGTTCAACTGCTTGTAGCTTTCGTTGAGTTCTTGCAACTTGGCACCGAAAGAGGTCAGCGTCGATTCCTGCGTTGATTCCAGCACTCCAACTTGATCTCTGATGTTGACGACGATGTTCTGAAGGTTCTCGACTTGATTCAATTTCGAGCTCTTCTCGGTAAGATCGTTCACGATGCTTCGCATCTCTGTAAACTGCGTGTGAAGGTCGGCGACGCTCTGGGAAGTGGGCAGCGTCGACACCAGCGAACTAATTTCGTCTCGAATCTGTTCCACGTTCGCCGTTTCCGTTTCCAGTCGTTTCAGCATTCGAGATATGTTTCTTTTCAAAACGTGCAATTCTTTGGAGGTGGGGAGATTGGCCACTTTACTCTCGAGATCGCTCAACGAACTTTTGATGTCGTTCGAATCGGATAGTGCCGTCACCGCCGTTTTCAATTTTTCCAAATCTTCGCTCGAAGGCACGCTCGTCCGTAACGATTCCAAGTCACCCTGTATGTTGTCGAGTACGTGATGAAAATGAGCGAGATTCGTTTCGACGTTTAAATTTTCTAAATATTCGATCTTCTGCTGAACCGTGCTTAACGTGTCTTGAATGCTCGTCAACGCTCTCGCTTCAGCGTGAATATTTTTAATTTCTTCGTTGATCAATTCCAAGGACGCCTGAAGCGTGGCGATGGTGGTTTGAATGTGTTCGAAATCTTGATAGGCCTCCAATTGAATTTTTATGTTCGCGACGCTTTTACCGATGACCTGCAGTTCGTCCGACGATGGTAGGTTCGTCATTGTATCTTCCAAAGTCTGCAACTTGGATTTAATTTCTTCCAACGTGCTGGTGAATTCTTCTTGTAATTTGGAAACAACGACATGCAAGCGTTCTGCGTCTATATCGTTCACGACGGTTTGAAGTTCAGAGAAATTCTTTTCTATTGCGGAAGTTCGTTCTTCGATTTCGAGTTTCAATTTTTCCAAATCTTCATTTTTCGATTGAAATTGCTGTAATTTGGCCAAATCATTTTGAAGCGAATCCACGCTCAACTGTATATTTTGAACGCTGTCGTAAGAAGGTACGTCGACATAATTTTTTATGAGCGTTTTCAGTTCGGAATCGATTTTCAGAATGGGGTCGAGACATTGCGTTTGGAGCGTAGCGATTTCCGACTCTAAACTTTTGTTTAAGGTCTCCTGCAAAGCGATCAAATCGGTCCTCAACTTCTTAACTCGAATGTCCAACATGAGAATCTCTTCTGCGTGGTCCACACGCTTGGTGTTGCCGAAAATGTCGTTAGGCATTTTGTTAACGGTTATTTATAATAGGATAGACGATTCGTAATTCTACGAAGAGAGGAATAAGTTTGTCGTAATCTCCGAGGAGTTCCATGTAAAAATAATCTCCTGCGGACACATCGTACGTAATGTTAGAAAGCATCTTGTCGTGCTTGATTCGAAAAATGTTCTTGCCGGTAGAAATTTTGATTTCGCCTGCGTTTTCCGGATTCACGATGATTTGAAGTTTCCCGTCGATCGGAATTTCGTAGAAATGTAAATTGTTATTAAAAACATAAAACATCTTGCCCACATCGTCATTCAGTTTCGTCCAAATGCTGTTGAGATGAATGATCAACAGACCGTTGAGTTTAGGTAACACGGAAGGTAAGACTTCATGATCTGGTATGGTTTCCATAATGATCTGTTTTTTGAAACCGAACAAATTCATAGGCATGCTGGTTATTTAAGAATACGGTCAAAGTTTTTTGTAATAACAGTCAGTGTTTTTTTTGTAATAACTAACAACATGATTTTTTTTTTGTTTTGTTTTGTTTTTATGAATCTTCTGTTGAAGATGGACATATGTTGCAGGTTTTGCTTTCTGCTAAGCGATAGTGCCCCCACGGCAGTGTGTGAATTCCGCACTTCAGGATGCACCTCTTATCATCGTGCGCATCCAAAGCAATCTTCCTGACAATGTTGGTTGTCAATTTATGGTTGACGCTCTGGATTCGATACTCTTTTCGTAGAACAGGTGAGCGAGTTTTCAGGCATTCAACATAATCCTCGAATGCGAGATGCTTTTGTACAACCTGCCTACCTACACCCTTGGCCTTCTTGGTGACAGACCCCTCGGCCCGAATTGCATAGGCTTTGGCCCGAAGTCCAGCAAACTCAAGAATAACATCCCCGTCCTTCTCGTCCTTGAGTTTACCGGGCACTTTTTTGTTTCGGGGCAGGATGCCGTACTGGTTCGGCTGGGGATAGCCCGAGGTGTCGAAGAGGTTAAGCAAAGCTGGTGCCGTGGCTATATCCCCGTACGCGTCGTCCGTGCGAACATGGTACACCAAGCTGTCCGTGTCCGTGTAGAGAAGCGAGATGTTGTGGCTATAATGTGGACGTAATATGTCGTAGTACGTCTCGAACATGTGCAGCTTGCTCAGGTCTAATACTGAGGCACCAACATAAATTGGCTTGTCGAGTTTTACCTCACCCTTCCTCATATGCACCAGAGCAAGCTGCTCGTTATAAATGGTTCTCGATTTGAATAACGGGTTCGCTACGAGCCTGCGACATTGTGCTTTCCTCGTTACCAATTTTATGTCCATGCGATTCCGTACATTCTCCATAGTTTTGCCAAACACCGCATTGTTCATAAGCTTGAAGAAATCCTTATCAAGCTCGGACGTGGCTGCGGTGCGGTGTTTGGTGTTGACTTCAATATATGGCTTCAACCATGGAGAATGCTCGAACTTGAGGATGCGGTGAACTGCGCAGACCGTGACCCCTCGCTGCATCAACCACCGGAGATTCTGCTGGTGTAGGACGTAACGCTCTTTG
Source organism: Lepisma saccharinum (assembly GCF_977018435.1). Classification (NCBI taxonomy): domain Eukaryota; kingdom Metazoa; phylum Arthropoda; class Insecta; order Zygentoma; family Lepismatidae; genus Lepisma; species Lepisma saccharinum. The sequence continues at coordinate 4,826,465 of NW_028142891.1, forward strand.
GGCTCGAAATCCATGACGAGCTTCTTCTGGTTGGAATCGGGTGGACACTTGAACTCGGGTGCAGGGGGAAGATCGCAGAACAAATCCTGCAGCTTCTCGGAGAACTCAAGATCCACCTCGGCGAAGAACCCATGTTCCGAATCGTCGAAGCTTTCGACGTCGAAGTTGGAAGGGTCAGCCCACTCGAAGCCTCTAAAAGGGAGTGGCTGCATCATGGAGTGTCCGTAGAGGTTATTGACGTCCGTGTACATAATATAGCTGGACGGCTGTGAGGGGTCGTAGCCGGTGGCCATGTGGTGATTGTTGGCGCGCGAGTGTCGCTGCAACACCTGGACCATTCCACCCCGCACGGCGCGTTCCACAAACAGCATCATGTCCACGTTCGAAAGAAGCTCCAGCTTGATCTTCGTCACCAGAAACATGGCCGACCACGCCAGTCCGGGGAGACTGTAGAAGTAGGCGGGGTCCAGCTTGTAGATCTTCATTGCGGTCGCACGGAACGTCTGGAACACGTCGGCGAGGAGCGTCACGTCAAGTCTGAGGTAGGCGTCGTGGTAGTCCCCGAGAGTTCGACAGCCCAGCTCGTGCCACATGGACTGGGCGTGGTGATAGTCATCCTCAGAGATGCCCGAGCCTCGCAGCTTGCTATAGAACTTCGCCTGGGGAGGTAGCGTCGTCTCCGCGAACTTGGAAGGATCTGTGACGTATTCGTAGGGATAGACCCCCTTACGCTTGAAGAGACCTGCGTCCAAGTTCGGAAAGTTTCCGGAGGTAATAAGCATTTGCTTGTCGCTAAGCTTCCCTGCGAGAGCATCGAGGCTGGCCGGGAGGAACCTCAGAGAGTCGAGGAAACGAAGCTCGACGGTAGAGTGTGTTCCTGAGATTCGCACCCACTTGCTCAAGCTAATGTAACGCTCCTCGTTCTGCGCCAGGACGTTGATTCGCATGTCGTCGTACCCAAGATGCTTGACGAGGTGGTGGAAGTCGTATCCCGAGCCATTGTGAAAAAACACAGGGATAAATCGCGGGTCCCGGGCCATGAGGTTGCATCCGTTGCACCAAGGGCCAACATACCTACCGTCAAAGTGATCATGGTGTTGGACTTTACGGTTGTTGGCGGTGTACCCCTTGACGCAGACAGGGCAAGCGATGGACTCGTCGTGTCTACGCTGATCGTCGGGGGACAGTGGGAGCATAGACTTGGGGGCCAACAGTACCTTCCCTATCTCGTTGGCCTCGACAACCATCCTCTCGAGGAAGTGTTTGGCTGCGTCGGGACCACGGTACACGTAGGGCTCGGGGGCAATGTGCTGGTCACGTCGCACCACAACGTATGCATAACTCGAAGCCTCGTGGAGTTGGTAAGGGGTGGTGGAGGAAACTTCAGGGTCGGGATCGCAAGTGGACAGGGGTTTGAGGAAGGCCTCGAAATCCGCGATGATGATAGCGGGGTGCTCCACCATGGCACCGTGCATGTGGAAACGCTCCACGGTGCCAGGTTTGGGCAAGACTGCCACACCTGGCTCGTTGGCATTGCAGTAGATCTTGTGGCTGGCAAGCTTCTCAGCAGCGATGTTGGGACCTCTGATGTGCTGATAATCCTGCTGTTCTCGATTATCAAAAATTGACAAGCACCTGCGACAAACTTCTATGCTACCATGATGCTTGCTTGTTTGGCTCGACACCAACCGGGAGAGGGAACGGATAAGGGTGTAGTGGTGATTGGTCTCGTCCTTGATAAGTAGGAGATGGATTTCTCGAGCATCATTGTTGTTTACGTCACTCACCCGGATGGGGTACACCACATTTTCGTCAGTGAGACCGTAAACATTGATGGCCAACCGAGGGTTGTGTGTACGGGCCTCAAACTTTCGAATATCCGGGACCTCTACCGGGTAGTCGATCCCAGCCATCGCAACTTCCAGCTCTGGTTCGTAGGGTAGGTAGTGGTTAACCCGGTGTGGATGGTTTTTCCAGTGGACAGGGTGTAATGCTGCAAGCACCGACCATACGAAGCACTTGGCGTCACTGTTCTGAATGTTCAGGACGGCCCTTTTTGCCGCAATGGTAGGTGGTAAGGGGACGTAGCTGGAGGCGGAGAGAGGTATGAACTTGCAAAGTTTGACGCACAGTTCGTGAGGCTCGCCACACAGCGAACCCCCCGAGCCTTTAGCTTGATGTTCCTCCTGTTTCGCCACCAGCTCATCGGTAAACTGGTTGTAGATGACCTCGAGGTTGTCGATATCCGCCAGATGCAGCGTCTTCGCCTTAGTATTGTGGCAGAAGCTGTAAATTTCGTCGGACGGCTTCTTGTACTGGCAACGTAGCGATGCGTAGAATTTGGTGGAGTGCATTGCAAGCGCATCGCCGAGGATGGAAATAATTTCGGCTCGCACGTTCTCCAAAAAGCTACGCACGTCGCATGAGCCCTCCGAAGTGATGACAAAATCCTCTAACAACTGCTGGAAAGCAGACTGGTTCGCTTTCGCCACAGGCTTGACGCGTTTGGCGGATGGTGGCGAGTCGGCTTCCGCCTTCCTCTTGGTCGAGCTGGTCGACGGTTGTGGAACAGGTGTTCCGACGACAACTTTGCATGATGTTATATGCCTCTGCAAATTATTAATAGTAATAGGTATACCGCACCTGGGACATGGTTCGGTGGCAGCCAAATGCTTGCCTGGCACGCAGGTGCGACAATGTCTTGCAAAATGTTTGCTTGATATGCTTATTTTGCACACAGGGCAACTTTTCATGGAGCGCATTTTTTTGGGGGGGGTATGTTTATTTATATGTGATCTGTTGGTGGTAGAGTGTTTACAAAAAATGCCTTACGAGAAAAATTTTGTAGGCTAATTCTAATTAGTGTTAGTTTGAGGGGTTTATTTATATATGGGTGGCGTTGTTTTCCTCAAATATGTGCTTTAATAAACCCTGTAAAAAAAATTAAAAAAAATATATATAGAAAAATATGATTGTAGATAGAAAAAAAAAACACGTGAAACCCTACAGAGGTGCGGTAATCTATAACCGCAGCCATTAGAAAACTTTTACATTTTTTGGTTGGGCACCACGCACCCTGGCGAGGTTATAGGGGCCAGGCATCCTAAAAACAACAATTATTATTTTGTTTGTTTGTTTGCGTCACAATGTTCCCCCGAGAGAGGTTTACAAAGGTCACGATATACGGAGTTGGAAAATTACGATATGGCGCATTCGCTCATTACTGTTGCCAGCCATAAATCTCTCTCTCTCTTCATCTTACAGCAAAATTGGCATCTCTATTTTTTTAGTTGCAAGTAAATTGCCAACACACTCTAGTTAATAATGCTACATATTATACGCGCACACGCACACACATACTGCACTACCATCCACCCATCTCTCTCTCTCTTTTACGGCAGTACATATTTGTTGTCGGCTCTCCTTGTTTAGTGTGTGTAGGTTGGCAATGCTGATCTCCACTTGAGGGCGGTCAACCGGGTTGATTGCACAAGCAAAGTTGTCAGCTCCTTGCTTTAGGCTAGGTTAGACCAAAAAAAACCTTGGTGATTTTTTTTTTCGAGTGAGGAGTTGGCAACGCTGATTTTTACTTGAGGGCAGTCAACCGGGTTGATTGCACAAGCAAAGTTGTCAGCTCCTTGCTTTAGGCTAGGTTAGACCAAAAAAAACCTTGGTGATTTTTTTTCGAGTGAGGAGTTGGCAACGCTGATTTTTACTTGAGGGCGGTCAACCGGGTTGATTGCACAAGCAAAGTTGTCAGCTCCTTGCTTTAGGCTAGGTTAGACCAAAAAAAAACCTTGGTGATTTTTTTTCGAGTGAGGAGTTGGCAACGCTGATTTTTACTTGAGGGCGGTCAACCGGGTTGATTGCACAAGCAAAGTTGTCAGCTCCTTGCTTTAGGCTAGGTTAGACCAAAAAAAAACCTTGGTGATTTTTTTTCGAGTGAGGAGTTGGCAACGCTGATTTTTACTTGAGGGCGGTCAACCGGGTTGATTGCACAAGCAAAGTTGCCAGCCCCTTGCTTGAGGTTAGGTTAGAGTAAAAAAAGGCTGTAGGTAGGCTGTCGGCCGTTTAACTCTTCCCTCCCTCTCTTCTCTCTCTTTTTTTGTAAAAGGCTATGGCAAAAGTACCAGTAGGTTGGCAACCTTGCTTTATGCACTGTAAAACAAGCCTCAAGCAAAATTGCCAGCTCCTTGCTTTAGGTTACGTTAGGCCAAGACAAAACCTTGGTGATTTTTTCGAGTAAGCAGCTGGCAACACTGCCAGACCAGGGGGCTCTTGCCTTACGAGACAAATCCATTAAGGCATGAGCCCCCCTGAGCCCCACTTCCGGTTGCAGAACTCTCAAGCAAGATTGCCAGCTCCTTGCTTTAGGTTAGGTTAGACCAAAAAAAACCTTGGTGATTTTTTCGAGTAAGAAGTTGGCAACACTGCGAGCCCCCTGAGCCCCACTTCCGGTTTTGTGAACTCTCAAGCAAGATTGCCAGCTCCTTGCTTTAGGCTAGGTTAGACCAAGAAAAACCTTGGTGATTTTTTCGAATAAGCAGCTGGCAACACTGCGAGCCCCCTGAGCCCCAATAGAGGGCGTTGAATTCCCCATTTGGGTCTACTATAGGCCACTACGTTGAGTAGTGGAAGCGGCTTCGTACCGCAACAGAAAATGGGGCTCGCCTTAATGGATTTTTCTCGTAAGGCATGAGCCCCATTTTCTCGCAGTGTTGCTAACTTCTTACTCGAAAAAATCACCAAGGTTTTTTTTTAGTCTAATCTAGCCTTAAAGCAAGGAGCTGGCAATCTTGCTTGAGGCTTCTTAATGGTTTGTTTTTGTAAGGCATAAGTCTTATTTTCTCGCAGTATTGCCAATATTTTACTCGAAAAAAAAATCACCAAGGTTTTTTTTCGGTCTAACGTAACCTAAAGCAAGGGGCTGGCAATTTTGCTTGAGGGTTGGTTTACGGGGCATAAAGCAAGGTTGCCAACCTGGTGGTTTTGCAATAGTTTTTTACAAAAAAAAAAAGATAGAGGAGAGAAAGAGAGGGAAGAGTTAAACAACCGATAGTTTACCTACAGTTTTTTTTGTCTAACCTAGCCTCAAGCAAGGAGCTGGCAATTTTGCTTGAGGTTTGGTTTACAGTGCATAAAACAATTTTTGCCAACCTACATATACTAAACAAGGAGAGTTGGTACTGCCGTAAAAGAGAGAGAGGTGGGTGGATGGCAACACAAGCGCGCGCGAGTGCGTGTGTGTGTATAATATGTAGCATTATTATTAACTAGTTGGCAATTTACTTCCAACTAAAAAAATAGAGATGTTAACGTTGCTGTAAGATGAAGAGAGAGAGAGAGAGAGATTTACGGCTGGCAACAGTAATAAGCGAATGCGCCATATCGTAATTTTCCAACTCCGTATATCGTGATTTTTGTAAACCTCTCTCGGGGGAACGATGTGCCACACACACACGCACGCGCGCGCGCGCACACACACACTTATATTATAACACAAACAAACAAACAAAATCATAATAATTGTTGTTTTTTAGGATTTCTGTCCTCCATAACCCCGCCAGGAGTGCGTGGTGCCCAACCAAAAAAGTAAAGGTTTACAAATAGGAATTGGCAACACTGACGAGGCTCGAATTATTATTTGAGGCTCGAAATTATTATTTGATGCTTGTTGGTGTTGCCTACCCACAGGAGGAGGGGGGAGAGGAGAAGAGGGGAGAGAGAGAGAGGAGGTACTATCAGCGCCATCTATTAGCAAACAATAGAAATAAAAAGTAGGGTCAAACTTTTTCAACACCCAAACATTTTAAACGTCCTCACGTAGTAATACGATCTAGCTGAAGATGTTTAAAAGAGTACTCTTAGTCGACGAAGCTAATTGCTAGGGCCCTTATATTGCTAAAATATTTCTTGATTTGCATATTTCTCATACCGCCATATGTTGTTCTAGTTGACTTCTTCCAAAAAAAAATGCTAATTAGCGAGAGTTAATTAAGCAAGGGCAAGTAAAAGAAGCAAAATAGAACATATGTGCCGGCGTGAGAATATGTAAAAATTCGATTCAGAGGTGGATCGAATTAAAGTTGGGGGATATTTTGCATTTTTTCCCTATAATGTACAAAACATTTACCGTACATAATTTTTTCTATTTACAACAGTATAAAATAAGAGGAATGCGTGACAATATCCATATTAATTAGGAAAGTATGTTGTATGCTAGGTTAGCTAATTGTGTCTTCTACAGCTTCACTGTATAGAGGGGAGATGGAAAAAAGAGCTCTACGGAAACTGACGCTCTTAACAATATTGTACGCCCCGTGAAAATTACATATAAATAAGACATAAGCGTATTATCTGCTTTCATGTGAAATTTTGCCAACCTGCGAGCTGTAGTGTTTAGGTGACAAGCGACCTGCTCAAATATGATACTGTTGACAATATTGTACGCCTGTGAAAATTATATATAAATAAGACTTAAGCGTATTATCTGCTTTCATGTCAGATTTTACCAACCTGTGAGCTGTAGTGTTTAGGTGACAAGCGACCTGCTCAAATATGATACTGTTGACAATATTGTACGCCCTGTGAAAATTATATATAAATAAGACTTAAGCGTATTATCTGCTTTCATGTCAGATTTTACCAACCTGTAAACTGTAGTGTTTAGGTGACAAGCGACCTGCTCAAATATGATACTGTTGACAATATTGTACGTCCGTGAAAATTATATATAAATAAGACTTAAGCGTATTATCTGCTTTCATGTCAGATTTTACCAACTTGTGAGCTGTAGTGTTTAGGTGACAAGGGACCTGCTCAAATATGATACTGTTGACAATATTGTACGCCCCCGGGGAAATTATATATAAATAAGACTTAAGCGTATTATCTGCTTTCATGTCAGATTTTCCCGACCTGTGAGCTGTAGTGTTTAGGTGACAAGGGACCTGCTCAAATATGATACTGTTGACAATATTGTACGTCCGTGAAAATTACATATAAATAAGACTTAAGCGTATTATCTGCTTTCATGTCAGATTTTCCCGACCTGTGAGCTGTAGTGTTTAGGTGACAAGCGACCTGCTCAAATATGATACTGTTGACAATATTGTACGCCCCGTGAAAATTATATATAAATAAGACTTAAGCGTATTATCTGCTTTCATGTCAGATTTTCCCGACCTGTAAACTGTAGTGTTTAGGTGACAAGCGACCTGCTCAAATATGATACTGTTGACAATATTGTACGTCCGTGAAAATTACATATAAATAAGACATAAGCGTATTATCTGCTTTCATGTCAGATTTTGCCAACCTGTGAGCTGTAGTGTTTAGGTGACAAGGGACCTTCTCAAATATGATACTGTTGACAATATTGTACGCCCCCGGTGAAAATTATATATAAATAAGACTTAAGCGTATTATCTGCTTTCATGTCAGATTTTCCCGACCTGTAAACTGTAGTGTTTAGGTGACAAGGGACCTGCTCAAATATGATACTGTTGACAATATTGTACGTCCGTGAAAATTATATATAAATAAGACTTAAGCGTATTATCTGCTTTCATGTCAGATTTTACCAACCTGTAAACTGTAGTGTTTAGGTGACAAGCGACCTGCTCAAATATGATGGGGTGGATGGTAATATAGTATGTGTGTGCGTGTGTGCGTATAATATGCAGCATTATTAACTAGAGTGTGTTGGCAATTTACTTACAACTAAAAAATAGAGATGTCAATTTTGCTGTAAGATGAAGAGAGAGAGAGATTTATGGCTGGCAACAGTAATAAGCGATGTCCTCTCTTTTCTGTGCAATATGACATTATGATGTTACTGTAGTTTTTGACGAGGATTACGAGTTAACAAAAAAACCTGCAACTAGAGAGAGTTGCCAACATACACATGCTATTGTAAGAGAGATGGATGACTGAGAGGGGCAGCATTTCTGGCTATTCACAGTAGACCCAAATGGAGAGTTCACAAACCGAAAGTAAAACTCGGTGAGGCTCGCCTTAATGGTTTGCTCTTGTAAGGCATAAACCTTATTTTCTCGCAGTGTTGCCAACACCATACTCGAAAAAAATCACCAAGGTTTCTCTCCACGTTCCGCGTGATCAATCTTCTTCTAATTTCAAACGACAGTGTTCACTATTACTGTCTCAGGAATGTTATGTTTTTTTTTTCTATAAAAAAGAGAGATTTGTGTTGATTGTTTGGTTAAAAAAAATTTCCTAATTATTTGTTTTTTTTGTCACAAGAATTGTTTGAATTTCAAATATTCCTAAGTGTTTACTTAAAGATTGATGCATTAACCTGTTAAGAATGTCATATTAATAATACCGGCTCGGAAATGTCATGTCTTCTTCCTCTATAGAAGGTCATATAAATATGCTAATTGGTTGGTTAAGGGGGGGAATTTTTGATTAGTAAATTGAGGTTATAAATACGTAGGTATAAAGGTTTTGCTAATATGGAATGCTAAAGCTTAGTACTTGGCTCTCTCAGAGATTCGAATTCTGTTAGGTTAAACAGCATAGAAATTTCACAGCAAGAATTCTCATATTTACTGACGATATTCTTAACAACCTGTGTTTTGATTCCACTACAAAAACTGTATACAAAATATGCAGTCCCTAGAATAAGATGGATGAGGCTTATGAACCTTGACTTATACAGTTGTACAATCTGGCAATGAATAGATGTTGTTTTTTATTAAGCATAGCAGAGTGTTTTCGCTTATTTTAATATCAGGCAACAATGTTAGAAAGTGGCCCCAAGAATAAAATTTAAAATCACTAATGTGATATGAATTTTTTTACTTGTGTGTATTTGAATATGAAAGTAAAATATTTTGAATAATTGAGGAGAACAATCACAAGTAAGCTTGCAATGGTATTGGGAGGTGTCACGAGTTCAAATTTTAGACGATTTCTGTTAATCTGCTAAGGCGATATCAGTACGAAAAAATTTGTAAAAAAGAAGAGGCTAATGGCAACGATAAGGATGAATAATGATAATTATGATGAAATTGATGTGTGACACTTGGAAAACAAAAACTTCAAAGTGTATTACACCAACAGCTACAATTGTCCCCCTCTCCCCAAAATACAAGGTAGTTAACAGAGGTGTGTATATTTGTTGGTTTACGAGTCTGAGGGCTTAAGTTAGTATATTCACTATAGCTATACATATTAAAAAATGAAATGACCTGAGCAATAAAATATAACAATACCGATTCTGGCTTTTTTGTCGGATGACGTAGTGGTAACGTTTGTTGCAATCGCACCTCTGATGGTGTATAAAACTTAAATGTTTTGCATAACATGAAATATTGTTAATGGGAATGTGTTGTTTCTAATGTTAAATATAGAAAGCAGATAACAAGAAAAAAAAAAGAAATAATGTTGCAGGTAGATACGGAGCCTCAGCCCAAACACATATATGATCAGACAGGATGTCAACGATGCATTCATAACTAACATGTGATTATTCAAAAATTGAAATAGTACAGTGGGAAACAACTAACTAACTAACTCTCTATGTTTTTTTTTAAACCGGCACGAATGAGAAAAAAATAAAGGAGATTTTTACAGGAATCTTGTTGGGAAACCTGATGGTAAAGGACCAAAACAAACATGGAGATGAATCTAAAAAAAATCTGTAAAGATTGGAATAGAATATATATATAAATTTTGCTCAGGATAAGTACAAATTGAACTGTAACTACGAATTTTCAGAATCAAGAGTGCTAGAGAATTAATTAATTAACTAATATTTAATATAATGAAGGTAGTAATATAGTATTCTTATTGAGAAGAGAATTTCTAAAAAACTTATTTTTCCTCGTACGTTTACTAATAGCAGTTACATTTGACATGTTTGACTAATCGCGAATCAACGTACGGAAGCCGTTGGAAGCAGTTTGAAGACTGAAATGGCTATGGAAGGACACTTATTATAATGTTAATATCTTAGTATAATGTTTTGAAAATTGCTTCTCGATAATGTTTGGTATATAATTTAATCTGTTGTTAGATAAAATACATAATTATCAGAATTTAAGGATGGAAAATATGAAGAGCGAATAAATGATACGTTTGACTAATCGTGAAGATAAGTATCACAGTACGTTTTATCGTTTCTTATATAAACGTTGAAACGTTTAAGAACGTATAAGAACGTTTACTGAAACGTTTCAACGTGCGATGACCAATCGTTATCAGGCCAAGGGGGAACCACATTGATGCCACCCACACGGTCGGCGGCCATCTTGATGTCTGCCATCTTGAATTCAACTTCAGAATTTTAAATGGGAAGGGGGCCGTGCGACATATCAAAATGGGCTAGAATTTCACGAGAAATGTAATGGTGAAGGTTTTTTCTACATATCTTTAACCAGTAAAAAGTTATGACTTAATTCTTGTACCAATTTGCTCTTTTTCGAGGTGTTAGAAAAATGCCTTAAAATTTGTTTAGCACTTCGGTAATGCATCGAGATCAAAGTGACGTCTATGGAGAGACGTTCGCATACCATTGCACATTATTTTAATCGGATACATCCATGAAGAGCTGTGCATTATGAATGGTTGTCGTGAACAATTTACAGTGTGACGCTTCCATTGAATTAAAAATCCTTCACAGTGACAAGGCTAATGTTTATGTTCATAAGGAAGTTTATAAACAGAATATGTGACCCTTGTCATCTGATAACCCATTTTCAACAGATCAAAGCTGAATGGTTAGTGTTGGTAAGTTAATGGTGTGGCGTGCTGTGTGGAACACGATTGGTTAGTCAATTTTCCATCAACGGAACCTTAAATGTTTAGGGCTACTTGGATTTGTTAAATAAACAGTTTTTTTCATCCTTGCTTATGGAAGAAGGTATTTTTTACAGAGTTTTTTCAATAGGGAAGAACACCAGAACACTTCCATAAATCGTCTGAAGTGCATAAAATATGTAAAACCTTATTATTTTTCATCAGTTTGATAAATACCCACACAGACTATTACTAAGCATAGAAAATTATTGCAAGCGACTCCACAGTTGTCTTCTATCAATGTTCGTTTTTCACTTTGTACAAAAAAGCGATAGAGACATGCATCTTACACTGATTATTAAGTTCGTCTGTTTGAAACTTTACGTTTAGTTTATGTTTTAAAATAAAATAAATTTTCTGTCTTGGTCAGCATATTGAGTTTTTCATATCATAGAAACAAGGCTTAATGGTGTTGTAGCAATAAGTGTGTGACACCTAGAACCTCCACAAATATCTTCTTTGTGTTCGAAATTAACCTGTCCACTTCCACACTTTAGCAGCACAAGAAATGTTAACTGAAAGGCAATATCCTAACTGAGCATGAAATACATTTTTCTCACACTTTTCTCCTTCAGCAATGTTCACATGGTTCGTACTTACCAATTGTGTATTGAGGAACATAGTTCAATGTTCCATTATGCTTTTCACACGAAAAAAACTCCAATTTTTTGCTTCCATAACACAGAATATGGTGGGAAATCTTGACTACCGTAGTGGGCATGCAGTGTTTCCAACATCCAATACCTACTATCCAGTTAGTCACTTGTGCAAATTGTACATTATGCTCGGTTAGCTGACGAATAGCCCCACGAACCATTATGCACGGTAGCTGACCGATATACTAAGCAAGCTTATTAGAAGTTCAATGGATTTTTTATATTGTTTATATAAGAAACAATAAAACATTTAAGAACATATAAGAACATTTACTGAAACATTTCAACATGCGAGAAAAAAAATTCCTGAGCGTCGCTTTGTTCTTCTGCTCCTACACATGAAACAACTCATGAATCGTCATACATATGGAGTTTAAATTAATCCGATTCAGTTTTTTGTAATAACAAATTCAAAAATGCTACTACAGGTTGACGCCTCAGTAGCACTTTCACCAAATTCAACAGAAACAATGCTATTTCGTAGTCTAGGTTATGTATCGTTTTAAGGTTGTTCAAAACTATACAAAACCCATAGATTATTCTGGCATAGGAATTTTTCGAATTCAAAACAAGTGCTGCTATAGAAGTATTTTTGATTGGGTTCCGCTGCAGGACAGGAATTTTTTCTCTCGCACAATTTAAATTCGGTCCTCACTACGTATGTTTTCCATCTTGATTTTTTTTTAATTGTTGCAATTCCAATTTTTTTTAAACGCATGCGTTCACGAGACCCCTCTGGAAAAAACAAACATATATGGACGGAACACAGCACAAAACCCCACAGAGGCTTATATTAACTGGTGTCTAAGACGCTAGAGTGGGCATGTATACCGAATCTGTGCGCTTGAGCCTCGTTATATAGCCCTCAACAAATCAGTCCAAAGCGTACTACATAGAGCGCCTTCAGTAACAGTAAGCCGACCTCGGTGGCGGAGTGGTTATCACAGCAAGCTACAATACCACGGATCTCGGGTTTGAATCCAGGCCTAGGCGCAGGTGTTTTTTAGTGTTTCTCCATCAATTTAATTATATCATCATCATCGCGATTAGCCAAAAATAGCAGAAATAAAAAATAAATAAACAAAATCAATAAATCAATTCAGCGAAAATAATCTTACACTCCAAATAATTTGCTGATGTGATAACATGAAAAAAATTTGCTGGAGGCTAAAATTCCAGTTTTGTGCTGGAATCCTGGTGTACTGAATTTACAAACAGAAACACAAAACAAAAAAAAAATTAAATAGACGTCGGAACGTGCTGATCATTCGCCCAATTCACTTGTCCAAAACACGCACAGATTTTCTTGTTAGAACAAGCGGAAAAAAAAAATACGCGCAAAAAATCCATTGAACTTCTAATAAGCTTGCTTAGTATATCGGTCAGCTACCGTGCATAATGGTTCGTGGGGCTATTCGTCAGCTAACCGAGCATAATGTACAATTTGCACAAGTGACTAACTGGATAGTAGGTATTGGATGTTGGAAACACTGCATGCCCACTACGGTAGTCAAGATTTCCCACCATATTCTGTGTTATGGAAGCAAAAAATTGGAGTTTTTTTTCGTGTGAAAAGCATAATGGAACCTTGAACTATGTTCCTCAATACACAATTGGTAAGTACGAACCATGCGAACATTGCTGAAGGAGGAAAATGTGAGAAAAATGTATTTCATGCTCAGTTAGGATATTGCCTTTCATTTAACATTTCTTGTGCTGCTAAAGTGTGGAAGTGGACAGGTTAATTTCGAACACAAAGAAGATATTTGTGGAGGTTCTAGGTGTCACACACTTATTGCTACAACACCATTAAGCCTTGTTTCTATGATATGAAAAACTCAATATGCTGACCAAGACAGAAAATTTATTTTATTTTAAAACATAAACTAAAAGTAAAGTTTCAAACAGACGAACTTAATAATCAGTGTAAGATGCATGTCTCTATCGCTTTTTTGTACAAAGTGAAAACGAACATTGATAGAAGACAACTGTGGAGTCGCTTGCAATAATTTTCTATGCTTAGTAATAGTCTGTGTGGGTATTTATCAAACTGATGAAAAAAAATAAGGTTTTACATATTTTATGCACTGCAGACGATTTATGGAAGTGTTCTGGTGTTCTTCCCTATTGAAAAAACTCTGTAAAAAATACCTTCTTCCATAAGCAAGGATGAAAAAAACTGTTTATTTAACAAATCCAAGTAGCCCTAAACATTTAAGGTTCCGTTGATGGAAAATTGACTAACCAATCGTGTTCCACACAGCACGCCACACCATTAACTTACCAACACTAACCATTCAGCTTTGATCTGTTGAAAATGGGTTATCAGATGACAAGGGTCACATATTCTGTTTATAAACTTCCTTATGAACATAAACATTAGCCTTGTCACTGTGAAGGATTTTTAATTCAATGGAAGCGTCACACTGTAAATTGTTCACGACAACCATTCATAATGCACAGCTCTTCATGGATGTATCCGATTAAAATAATGTGCAATGGCATGCGAACGTCTCTCCATAGACGTCACTTTGATCTCGATGCATTACCGAAGTGCTAAACAAATTTTAAGGCATTTTTCTAACACCTCGAAAAAGAGCAAATTGGTACAAGAATTAAGTCATAACTTTTTACTGGTTAAAGATATGTAGAAAAAACCTTCACCATTACATTTCTCGTGAAATTCTAGCCCATTTTGATATGTCGCACGGCCCCCTTCCCATTTAAAATTCTGAAGTTGAATTCAAGATAGCGGACATCAAGATGGCCGCCGACCGTGTGGGTGGCGTCAATGTGGTCCCCCCTTGGCCTGATAACGATTGGTCATCGCACGTTGAAACGTTTCAGTAAACGTTCTTATACGTTCTTAAACGTTTCAACGTTTATATAAGAAACGATAAAACGTACTGTGATACTTATCTTCACGATTAGTCAAACGTATTATTTATTCGCTCTTCATATTTTCCATCCTTAAATTCTGATAATTATGTATTTTATCTAACAACAGATTAAATTATATACCAAACATTATCGAGAAGCAATTCTCAAAACATTATACTAAGATATTAACATTATAATAAGTGTCCCTCCATAGCCATTTCAGTCTTCAAACTGCTTCCAACGGCTTCCGTACGTTGATTCGCGATTAGTCAAACATGTCAAATGTAACTGCTATTAGTAAACGTACGAGGAAAAATAAGTTTTTTAGAAATTCTCTTCTCAATAAGAATACTATATTACTACCTTCATTATATTAAATATTAATTAATTAATTAATTCTCTAGCACTCTTGATTCTGAAAATTCGTAGTTACAGTTCAATTTGTACTTATCCTGAGCAAAATTTATATATATATTCTATTCCAATCTTTACAGATTTCTTTTAGATTCATCTCCATGTTCGTTTTGGTCCTTTACCATCAGGTTTCCCAACAAGATTCCTGTAAAAATCTCCTTTATTTTTTTCTCATTCGTGCCGGTTTAAAAAAAAACATAGAAAATTAGTTAGTTAGTTGTTTTTTACTGTACTATTTCAATTTTTGAATAATCACATGTTAGTTATGAATGCATCGTTGACATCCTGTCTGATCATATATGTGTTTGGGCTGAGGCTCCGTATCTACCTGCAACATTATTTCTTTTTTTTTTTCTTGTTATCTGCTTTCTATATTTAACATTAGAAACAACACATTCCCATTAACAATATTTCATGTTATGCAAAACATTTAAGTTTTATACACCATCAGAGGTGCGATTGCAACAAACGTTACCACTACGTCATCCGACAAAAAAGCCAGAATCGGTATTGTTATATTTTATTGCTCAGGTCATTTCATTTTTTAATATGTATAGCTATAGTGAATATACTAACTTAAGCCCTCAGACTCGTAAACCAACAAATATACACACCTCTGTTAACTACCTTGTATTTTGGGGAGAGGGGGACAATTGTAGCTGTTGGTGTAATACACTTTGAAGTTTTTGTTTTCCAAGTGTCACACATCAATTTCATCATAATTATCATTATTCATCCTTATCGTTGCCATTAGCCTCTTCTTTTTTACAAATTTTTTTGTACTGATATCGCCTTAGCAGATTAACAGAAATCGTCTAAAATTTGAACTCGTGACACCTCCCAATACCATTGCAAGCTTACTTGTGATTGTTCTCCTCAATTATTCAAAATATTTTACTTTCATATTAAAATACACACAAGTAAAAAAATTCATATCACATTAGTGATTTTAAATTTTATTCTTGGGGCCACTTTCTAACATTGTTGCCTGATATTAAAATAAGCGAAAACACTCTGCTATGCTTAATAAAAAACAACATCTATTCATTGCCAGATTGTACAACTGTATAAGTCAAGGTTCATAAGCCTCATCCATCTTATTCTAGGGACTGCATATTTTGTATACAGTTTTTGTAGTGGAATCAAAACACAGGTTGTTAAGAATATCGTCAGTAAATATGAGAATTCTTGCTGTGAAATTTCTATGCTGTTTAACCTAATAGAATTCGAATCTCTGAGAGAGCCAAGTACTAAGCTTTAGCATTCCATATTAGCAAAACCTTTATACGTACGTATTTATAACCTCAATTTACTAATCAAAAAATCCCCCTTAACCAACCAATTAGCACATTTATATGACCTTCTATAGAGGAAGAAGACATGACATTTCCGAGCCGGTATTATTAATATGACATTCTTAACAGGTTAATGCATCAATCTTTAAGTAAACACTTAGGAATGTTTGAAATTCAAGCAATTCTTGTGACAAAAAAAAACAAATAATTAGGAAATTCTTTTTAACCAAACAATCAACACAAATCTCTCTTTTTTATAGAGAAAAAAAAAACATAACATTCCTGAGACAGTAATAGTGAACACTGTCGTTTGAAATTAGAAGAAGATTGATCACGCGGAACATGGAGAGAAACCTTGGTGATTTTTTTCGAGTAAGGTGTTGGCAACACTGCGAGAAAATGAGGTTTATGCCTTACAAGAGCAAACCATTAAGGCGAGCCTCACCGACCTTTACTTTCGGTTTGTGAACTCTCCATTTGGGTCTACTGTGAATAGCCAGAAATGCTGCCCCTCTCAGTCATCCATCTCTCTTACAATAGCATGTGTATGTTGGCAACTCTCTCTAGTTGCAGGTTTTTTTTTTTAGTTAACTCGTAATCCTCGTCAAAAACTACAGTAACATCATAATGTCATATTGCACAGAAAAAAAAACATCGCTTATTACTGTTGCCAGCCATAAATCTCTCTCTCTCTTCATCTTACAGCAAAGTTGGCATCTCTATTTTTTTTAGTTGTAAGTAAATTGCCAACACACTCTAGTTAATAATGCTGCATATTATACGCACACACGCACACACATACTATATTACCATCCACCCATCATATTTGAGCAGGTCGCTTGTCACCTAAACACTACAGTTTACAGGTTGGCAAAATCTGACATGAAAGCAGATAATACGCTTATGTCTTATTTATATGTAATTTTCACGGACGTACAATATTGTCAACAGTATCATATTTGAGCAGGTCGCTTGTCACCTAAACACTACAGCTCACAGGTTGGCAAAATCTGACATGAAAGCAGATAATACGCTTAAGTCTTATTTATATATAATTTTCACGGGGCGTACAATATTGTCAACAGTATCATATTTGAGCAGGTCGCTTGTCACCTAAACACTACAGTTTACAGGTTGGTAAAATCTGACATGAAAGCAGATAATACGCTTAAGTCTTATTTATATATAATTTTCACGGACGTACAATATTGTCAACAGTATCATATTTGAGCAGGTCGCTTGTCACCTAAACACTACAGTTTACAGGTTGGTAAAATCTGACATGAAAGCAGATAATACGCTTAAGTCTTATTTATATGTAATTTTCACGGGGGCGTACAATATTGTCAACAGTATCATATTTGAGCAGGTCGCTTGTCACCTAAACACTACAGCTCACAGGTCGGGAAAATCTGACATGAAAGCAGATAATACGCTTAAGTCTTATTTATATGTAATTTTCACCGGGGCGTACAATATTGTCAACAGTATCATATTTGAGCAGGTCGCTTGTCACCTAAACACTACAGCTCACAGGTTAACAAAATCTGGCATGAAAGCAGATAATACGCTTAAGTCTTATTTATATATAATTTTCACGGGGCGTACAATATTGTCAACAGTATCATATTTGAGCAGGTCGCTTGTCACCTAAACACTACATCTCACAGGTCGGGAAAATCTGACATGAAAGCAGATAATACGCTTAAGTCTTATTTATATATAATTTTCACGGACGTACAATATTGTCAACAGTATCATATTTGACCAGGTCGCTTGTCACCTAAACACTACAGCTCACAGGTTGGCAAAATCTGACATGAAAGCAGATAATACGCTTAAGTCTTATTTATATATAATTTTCACCGGGGCGTACAATATTGTTAAGAGCGTCAGTTTCCGTAGAGCTCTCTTTTCCATCTCCCCTCTATACAGTAAAGCTGTAGAAGACACAATTAGCTAACCTAGCATACAACATACTTTCCTAATTAATATGGATATTGTCACACATTCCTCTTATTTTATACTGTTGTAAATGGAAAAAATTATGTACGGTAAATGTTTTGTACATTATAGGGAAAAAATGCAAAATATCCCCCAACTTTAATTCGATCCACCTCTGAATCGAATTTTTACATATTTTCACGCCGGCACATATGTTCTATTTTGCTTCTTTTACTTGCCCTTGCTTAATTAACTCTCGCTAATTAGAATTTTTTGGAAGAAGTCAACTAGAACAACATATGGCGGTATGAGAAATATGCAAATTAAGAAATATTTTAGTAATATAAGGGCCCTAGCAATTAGCTTCGTCGACTAAGAGTACTCTTTTAAACATCTTCAGCTAGATCGTATTACTACGTGAGGACGTTTAAAATGTTTGGGTGTTGAAAAAGTTTGACCTACTTTTTTATTTCTATTGTTTGCTAATAGATGGCGCTGATAGTACCTCCTCTCTCTCTCTCCCCTCTTCTCCTCTCCCCCCTCTTCCCCCTCCTCCTGTGGGTAGGCAACACCAACAAGCATCAAATAATAATTTCGAGCCTCAAATATATAATTCGAGCCTCGTCAGTGTTGCCAATTCCTATTTGTAAACCTTTACTTTTTTGGTTGGGCACCACGCACTCCTGGCGGGGTTATGGAGGACAGGAATCCTAAAAAACAACAATTATTATTATTTTGTTTGTTTGTTTGTTATAATATAAGTGTGTGTGTGCGCGCGCGCGCGTGCGTGCGTGTGGCACATCGTTTCCCTGAGAGAGGTTTACAAAAATCACGATATACGGAGTTGGAAAATTACGATATGGCGCATTCGCTTATTACTGTTGCCGGCCATAAATCTCTCTCTCTCTATCTCTCTTCATCTTACAGCAACGTTAACATCTCTATTTTTTTAGTTGGAAGTAAATTGCCAACTAGTTAATAATAATGCTACATATTATACACACACACGCACGCGCGCGCGCTTGTGTTGCCATCCACCCACCCACCTCTCTCTCTTTTACGGCAGTACCAACTCTCCTTGTTTAGTATATGTAGGTTGACAAAAATTGTTTTATGCACTGTAAACCAAACCTCAAGCAAAATTGCCAGCTCCTTGCTTGAGGCTAGGTTAGACCAAAAAAGCTGTAGGTAAACTATCGGTTGTTTAACTCTTCCCTCTCTTTCTCTCCTCTATCTTTTTTTTGTAAAAAACTATGGCAAAAACAGTAGGTTGGCAACCTTGCTTTATGCCCCGTAAACCAACCCTCAAGCAAAATTGCCAGCCCCTTGCTTTAGGTTACGTTAGACCGAAAAAAAACCTTGGTGATTTTTTTTTCGAGTAAAATATTGGCAATACTGCGAGAAAATAAGACTTATGCCTTACAAAAACAAACCATTAAGAAGCCTCAAGCAAGATTGCCAGCTCCTTGCTTTTAGGTGGTTAAACTAAAAAACTTTTCGAGTAAGAAGTTAGCAACACTGCGAGAAAATGGGGCTCATGCCTTACGAGAAAAATCCATTAAGGCGAGCCCCATTTTCTGTTGCGGTACGAAGCCGCTTCCACTACTACGTTGTTCTTTGTAGGCGACATAAAGGATCTTGGGAGGATTATAACAACCTCCGAAAACCAGAAGACGATTGTAAAATGTCACGAAGTGATATACACTATTTGAAGAAAAGTAAGAATCACACTACTTACATTTTCTTGTAATTTCTTATTTTGTGAGTTATTGAGCAAACAAATGAACCGCTATTTGCGTTAAATTAATTTATTGTGTGTAAAATACATATCCATTTTTGTAATCATTTCAAGTGAATTTGAATTTGATTTTAAAATCGTGGGAGCGTCAGCACTTAGGCTATCTTGCTCCCATCACATTATACGGGGGCCAGCACCTTACCATTACAAATAATAACTCTAACGTTGCATAACTAAAAAACTTAAAATGTTCTGACTTCTGTTAAAAGCTGAGGCTCTAAAGGGGCACTCATCACACATATGGACAAAAGAACAGGACAATACGAAGAAAATTATACTGGCCATGGGGCCAGTCGCCAGAGCCTCGTTCGTTTTCATTCCAGGGTGTACTAACGTGGAAGTGAGGTTGACATTTGGGTGTACTACGTGGAAGATCACCCCTTACACCCCTTCTGACTTCTGTTTGAATTTGACCAGAATTTGAATTTAAAATTTTGGGAGCGTCAGCACTTAGGCTATTTTGCTCCCGTCACATTATACGGGGGCCAGCACCTTACCATTACAAATAATAACTCTAACGTTGCATAACTAAAAAATTTAAAATGTTCTGACTTCTGTTAAAAGCTGAGGCTGTAAAGGTGTCCTCAGCACACATAAGGACAAAAGAACAGGACAATACAAACAAAATTATACTGGCCATGGGGCCAGTCGCCAGAGCCTCGTTAAGTCTGCAGTCCAAAATGTACTACGTGGAAGTGAGGTCATTTCAAGTGATTTCTATTTTTTGTATATATATATATACACAGTAACTGCATGTATTAATGAGGTTGAAGTATAAACTGCAAAGCATCCTGAATTTGCGTTTCTAGCTGAACCACTTTTTCCAGTGTAAAACGATTGCAGCGAAACCCACTTTGAAAGTTATTAATAAGGGAGTTCTCCAAAAACGAGGTGAGACGCTTGTTGACCATGCGCTCCAATAGCTGACACGCACAGCTAATTAAGACGATCGGCCTCTAAATAGAAGCTGTGGTGCGCTCCTTGCCTGGTCTTAGGATAGGAACAATAATTGTCTCCTTCCAGGAAACGGGGAATAGATCATCCAAGCAAGGCCTGTTGAGAACCGTAAGAAGGAAAAGCTTCGCTCTAAAGGGCAGATGACGAAGCATTTCGTAATGGATCCTGTCCACTCCAGGAGCTGTATTCTTCGAATCCCGAAGCATGTGATCAAACTCCCATTCAGTGAAAGGAGAATTGTATGGCTCGGTTTTACAACTTCGGAAAACAAGACTAGACGGTCCTTCTAACGGCAGAAACGTGGTTCGTAATTTTCTGAGCTCGAAGCATCAGAAACCTGCGTCGCCAAGATATTGCTATGTCTCCGGATTCGGTGTACAACCTCCCGCAGTGCTCCAGAGCACGCAGAGGAGTGGATGCACCTCCCTGGATGCGTCGTATTTTGGTCCAAACTGATTTCGACATAGCCTGCTTCGTCAGAGAAGACACGTATTGGACCCAGCACGCCTTCTTACTGGCTCGAATGAAACGGCGGGCACGGGCACAGCTTAATGCAGAATTGCTCGAAGTTTGCGGCAGTGTGGTTCCTATTGAATTGATCTAGAGCACGATTGCGGGCCTTGATGGCTTCACTGATCTCCGCAGTCCAGCACGGGACTGGGCGACGCCTCGCAGGTCCACTGGGATGTGGATTCGAGGCGTGTGCAGCATCATGGACTCGGGACACGAAGTTATCTAGAACATCGATTGCTGGCAAAGTCTACGCAAGATCCAGTGCACGCTCGAACTCATCCCAGTCAGCCCGAGATGCCAGTAAGGGGGTTGTTCACGTGAGTGCTGAAGATGTTCGAAGGTGAAAGCAGAGGGAAGTGATCACTCCCACCGAGATCAGTTGAACGTTCCAATAGGTGTAAGAGCAAGGATGGGACTGCAAAAGGACAAGTCCAATGCACAGTATATGCCTAAGGAATTAGAATTAGAATTTAAAATTGTGGGAGCGTCAGCACTTAGGTTTTTTTGCTACCGTCACATTATACGGGGGCCAGCCCCTTATCATTACAAATACAACTCGAACGGTGCGTAATTAAAAATCTTAAAATGTTCTGACTTGTGTTAAAAGCTGAGGCCGTAAAGGGACACTCAGCACACATAAGGACAAAAGAACAGGACAATACAAACAAAATTATACTGGCCATCGGGTCAGTCGCCAGAGCCTCGTTAGTCTTCAGTCCAGGGTGTACTGACGTGGAAGTGAGGTTGACATTTGGGTGTACTACGTGGAAGGTCACCCCTTACCCCCCGTATATGCCTAAGTATGGACTGAAATATGTGGTACTTCCGATCCATCAGCAACGCTAAACCCGACGCCTCACGGAATTGATCTATAATTTGACCCCCAGGGGACTGTGCAAACGGAGCAAAACAAACGATTGTAAGAATTAAAATCGCCCAAGAGAACCACAGGAGAAGGAAGTTATTCAAATACAGAAAGGTGGTCCTCAAGAGAGAATCGCTCGTCCCTTGTCATGGATATTGGCTGTGGTAGACGACAGCTTGGAGGGGGGTGGTGAGAAAGAGTGATGTTGAGTGGATGCTCTCGAACACCGATTGCTACACCACCGTGAGCACGACGACCCTCAAGAAGCTTGTCGGTGCGGTGAAGCGTGTATCCGTTGAGAATCAATGATTCATTTTGAGCGAAAATGTTTCTCTTGGAGACATACGATGGCAGAGTCAAATTCGGATATTAGGAATTGTAGTTCCTCGAGATGCGAGTGGAAACCGTTAAGGTTCCAATGGAGACAAGAAGCCATGATGTAAGGTTTAGCGTGACCTAAGGCGTACTCTATGCGATATCCCTATCATCTTTGTAAATTCCTCATTTGCGGCATCGTCATCTATCATGTCCTCGGGTAAGGACAAGAGGGCGAAGGGGATGGGGAAGTGGGGTCCAGCCCCTTATCGTTACAAATCACAACTCTTAACGTTGCAGAACTAAAATCATAAAATATTAAAATGTTCTGACTTTCGTTAAAAGCTGAGGCTGTAAAAGGGCACTCAGCACACACAAGGACAACAGGACAATACAAACAAAATTATACTGGCCATGGGGCGAGTCGCCAGAGCCTCGTTAATCTTCAGTCCAGGGTGTACTAACGTGGAAGTGAGGTTGACATTTGGGTGTAATACGTGGAAGGTCACCCCTTATACCCCTCCAATAAATTAAGCCGACTGGAAGGCCGCGCTCGTTTTGGTAGTTTTCCCGTTTGAAGGTGATTTAGTTCGCATAAACTGTGATTTATTGCATGCCCTCTATGCCGAGGAAGGCCTACCCCCAAAAACGAAGGCTACTCGAGGCCACGTTCGCGCACTGCACCTACCCCTGCAGCCAAAACTGTCCCATCGGGACCTTGGAATAGGATTTTTTTTATCGAGGTTATCTCCTCTAGTAGGACCTTTATTTCACTGTTGTCTAGATCTTATCAATAATTTCGTGATTCCGTAAGTCTATTAAACTATTGATAATACCTAGAAAACAGTGAAGGAAACTACACGAAAATTGGACGCTCAAGAGGTGGTTGGAGCAAGGCTGGGACTGCAGAAGGACAAGTTCAAAGCAGAGTATGTACCTGAGGACAGAATGAAGTATGTGGTAGTTCCATCATTCAGCAACGCTTAACCTGATCCCTCACGGAATTGATCGACAATTTGCTTGGGCGGCAAATGAATGGGATCTCGAACACTGATGGCTACATCACAGTGAGCATGACGTCCATCAGGAATCTTGTCCGTGCGGTGAAGTGTATAACCCTTTAGTATTGCTGGTTCGTTTGGGTGAAAATGTGTATCTTCCAGACAAAGGAGGACCGTGTAAAAATTCAAAGATTAAAAGTTGCAGTTCTTCAATGTGCGTGCGGAAACCGTTAAGGTTCCATTGGGGACAAGAGGGCATGATGTAACGATTAGCGTGCCCTTCTAAGGCGTAGTCTATTCGATGTCCCTGTCACCTTTGTATATTCCTCATCCACGGCTTCGTCCGCTACCATGTCCTCACGCAGGGACACAGATGGCGAAGGGGAAGTATTGGAAAGCACCCGATGTGCATCTTTCAGCCGCGCTTTGAGTTTCAGGGTGGTTGATAACACCCTGACTGGAAAGGTGGTGTACTTAAGGAAATATTCCTTTGAGTACACTTGCATAAACTTTTTCTTTCAGTCGACCGAATGCGAGTTACTGGCTTCCTCGAAGCGAGGCGAGTCACTTTGGGAAGCGGCGTTGTTTGCGTTTAAGTGTCGCTGGATTGGACACCTACACTGCGACGGGTGATAGCAGCAGCGGCAACGAAAGGCACAGTTAGTGGTGTGCGTACGCTATCTCGGAGGCGACGTTTAGCTTCGCCAGCGGAGATCTTTCCGGTGACGACCAATTCTCGTACTTTTTTCTCCTCCTGATAGGTGGGACAGTCTCGATGTCAAACAGGGGTGTAAGGGGTGACCTTCCACGTAGTACACCCAAATGTCAACCTCACTTCCACGTTAGTGCACCCTGGACTGAAGACTAACGAGGCTCTGGCGAGTGGCCCCATGGCCAGTATAATTTTGTTTGTATTGTCCTGTTGTCCTTATGTGTGCTGAGTGCCCGTTTTCAGCCTCAGCTTTTAACTTAAGTCAGAACATTTTAAGATTTTTAATTATGCAACGTTAGAGTTGTTCTTTGTAATGATAAGGGGCTGGCCCCCGTATGATGTGACGGGAGCAAAATAGCCTAAGTGCAGGCGCTCCCACAATTTAAAAATCAAATTCGAATTCAAATTCGATGTCAAACAGGATGATCTCCTTTGCAATTCACGCACCTTGGCCCTGATGGACATGGCGCTGGGAAATGATCAGGCTGACTGCATTTTGCCACAGACGGTAGTCCAAGCCTTTCAAGATGGTTCTCTGTGACCAAAGGGCTGGCTGGCATTTAAGGCCATGCGGGACAGTCTCCATTCGGTTCTTCGCCGTGGCCGTGTTGCCAACTTGGTTCTCTTGGAGCTAGATCTGGTTCTCTCGTGCACTCGTTTGGCTGTGAACTGGGGCATTTACTTGCCCCCGTGCGTTTCTATGATGCCATCCCTCGTTTAGGCTCACATATACCAACTTTTGGCATGATTATATATATATATATAAATATATACATTGACGTGAAATAGGTAAATTTAGCTCTTTTGTGCGCATGAGGTTTGTCAACACTGCCAGGATGGCAGTAGAAGGCAAAGAGAAATGCATTGGGCTTATGAGAGTATCGGATTGGATTGATTTAAAATTTATGGGTGCGTCGGCACTTAAGGCCATTTTGCACCTTCTATGTATACGGAGAAATAACCCCTTATCTAAAATTCTGACTGAAAAATAAAAAAGGGGGTAAATAGCCCCTTGGGAAAAACTAAAAGTGCAGGTTGTAAAAAGACCTGCATGAGACAAACACAACACATTAAAAAGTCAGAACAAACAAACTAAAAACCTTCTTACAGACGGTGGAAAAGTCCAGTTCTTCGTAGAAAACTAAAAACATTTGATAAAATATTGCTGTCATCACTCAACAGGGATGACAAAAAGCTGGAAAGGTTAAAAGTCTGCCGGACGTAAGCAAGATCGACATATTCAACGAGAATGTGTCGAATGCTTAAAACACCATTACAAACATGACAAAATGGAGGGTCCAGCCCTTGTAGCAAGTGAATAGGCGTAAGACAGCTGTGTCCTAGACACGCATCCCACTCGGCCTGCCAAGTGCCAAGAAGGCAACAACGGAACACATTCTCCAGGTCGCTAGCTGGCAAAAGGTGGACGAGAACGTCGCCATCTGCATCAGCAGACTTGGCGGCAGCATCAGCTGCTTCGTTCCCCTGGATACCCACGTGGCTAGGGACCCAACAGAAGTGTACATCGGCACTGGCAGTTAAGGACACAAGCCGTCTTAATATGCGTTGCGCTACCGGATGCCGGAAATACGGCGAATCCAGAGACTGCAACACGCTGGTTGAATCACTGCACACAAGGATTTTCTTCAGACCATTGACATCTGCAAAGTCCAGTGCCGTTAGAATGGCGTACAACTTTGCCGTATAGATGGAACAGGCAGGATGTAGCGAGTAACTGCAATTTTGGGAGTCTAGTACGAAGGCGCAACCAACAGATTCGACTGTCTTGGACCCATCCGTGTAAAACACATTAAAATTGGGGTGCTTCGCACGAAGTTATAAAAACAGTTGCTGGCATACAACCATTTGCGTTTCTCCTTTTGTAAGGGCAGTCAGAGAAAAATCGATGGAAGGTGCAGGAAACTTCCAGGTAGGGAGAGGCGGAAGATCACTGTCAACACCAAGTGCTGACAGGATCTCGTCTGCACGAACACCAAATGGTCTAGTGACACTAGGGTGAAGCCTATACTTTGCCAGCCTACTCTCGTCTGAGATGGTGTGAAATGAAGGATGTGAAGGCATCGAGCGAAGATGGAGGAAGTAGTTCACTACCAGCCGCTGTCTTTGCAGAGACAGCGACGGCTCAGATGCCTCTACGTATAAACTGGCGACTGGACTGATACGAAATGCACCAGAGCACACACGTATACCACCATGGTGGACGGTGTCTAGGATGCGAAGTCTAGATGGGCGGGCAGAAGAATACACAACACATCCATAATCAAGCTTCGGTCTGATGAGTGCACGGTACAGGCGAAGCAGTACCGTCCTATCAGCACCCGAAGAAGTATGAGATAAAACGCGTAAAAGGTTGAGAACTCGAAGACAAGAGAACTTTAACTGGCGAAGGTGAGGTAGCCATGTTAATTTCTTATCGAAAATGAGGCCCGGGAAGCGGACCTGATTCACGAAGCACAGGGGAGATTTCCCCATGTACAGGTCAGGATCTACATGACATGTACGCTGACGACAAAAGTGGACACACACGGATTTCTCGGATGAGAAGGTGAAACCTATTTGGGAGGACCACTCAACCAAACTGTTTATCGTCAGTTGGAGTTGGCGAGAAGCTGACGCGAGATTCCGTGAGCGACAAAAGATCGTGAGGTCGTCTACGTACAGAAGACCATGTACAGGGGCAACAATGCTTGCCATAACACTGTTCACTGCTATGGCAAACAGAGTCACACTAAGTACGCTGCCCTGCGGGACACCGTTCTCTTGTTCGTGAAGATCCAAAAAGGAGTTCCCAACACGTACGCGGAAAAAACGATCAGAAAAAAAGTTTGGAATAAAGTACGCCATATGGCCACGGACGCCCCAAGAATGGAGCTCCTTTATGATGCCAAAGCGCCACGTTGTGTCATAAGCTTTTTGGAGGTTAAAGAAAATTGCAACTAAATGTTCCTTGTGGAGGAATGCGTCCTGAATGTGTGTTTCGAGCTGAACCAGATGGTCCAGTGTGGAACGGTTGGAGCGAAAACCACATTGAAAATTACTTATCAAAGAGTTTTTTTCCAAAAACCCAGGTGAGACGCTTGTTGATCATGCGTTTCATCAACTTGCACACACAGCTAGTTAAGGCATTAGTCCTATAACTCGAGGCTGCGGCGCGTTGTTTACTGGGTTTCAGGATGGGAACGATAATTGCTTCTTTCCAGGAGGTAGGGAAAGTGTCCTCCAACCAAAACCTGTTGAATAACGCCAGAAGGAAATGTTTTGCTCAAATGGGTAGATGAAGCAGCATCTCATAGTGGATCTTGTCCACTCCAGGAGCTGTATTCTTAGAATCTTGAAGTGCCTGATTGAACTCCCATTCTGTGAAAGGAGAGTTGTATGGCTCGGTGTTATGACTTCGAAAAACTAGACGGCGTCGTTCCTGACGGTCCTTCTCACGGCGAAACGTGGTTCATAATTTTCTCAGCTAGACGCATCAGAAAATTCTGTGGCCAAGATATTAGCTATGTCTCCGGAATCTGTGTGCAACGTCCCATCGCGCTCCAAAGCACTCAGGGGAGTAGATGCACCCCCCTGGATGCGACGTACTTTGGTCCAAACAGCTTTCGACGAAGCCTGCTTCGTCAGAGAAGACACGTATTGGAATTTGATTTTAAAATTTTGGGTGCGTCAGCACTAAGGCTATTTAGCACCCGTCACATTATACGGGGTCCAGCCCCTTATCGTTGCACATAACAACTCTAACGTTGCATAACTAAAATCATAAAATACTAAAATCTTCTGACTTTCGTGATTTCAGTCTCAAATATCCGGCCGGTACCCTATCTGGGAGAGTGGTCGTCTGGAATGTTAGTATAATCGAAGCAGTTGGCAAAAGTTCTCCGGATTTTCGCGTCTTGATTCGCTGCACTGCGGTGACATGTTGGTCTGAGAGTGCTTCAAGAATCTCTTCGTCCTCAGCATTTAGCAGATCCCAGTGGCGAATCACACCTTTTCTACTGTTAATTTGACGATGGGGTTCAACATTAACAGGGAAGTCGCCCAAAGATCTTAGCTTTAGAAGATTGTTGGTCTGGCGATCTGTGCTGGTCTGGATTAGTAGACTCCCGTTTCGCAGCTCTTTTATTTCTGGTACACTTCGCAACATCTTATTTGACCGCCCCAAAAGAATTCTAAGTCCCGAAACCGTAAACTTAGCAACATTGCACTTCAGCTCCAGGTGAGAGTAGCCAACTTTGAGTAGGTCCTTCCACTAGACGATAAACGCTGCGGTGATAAGTTTTCAATTTAACACTTTCCACGAACTTAGAAACTATAAACCGCTATTATAATACACAATCAAACAGATATAATAAATTGGAAAAAGAACCTTGTATGATATTTACCATTCTGCTTGCTCGACTTGAAATTTTGGGGGTTTGAAACACTGAATAGAGTTTTTCTCCACCTGGAGGAAATTGCCATCAAGTTTGTGCAGAAAGAAGCAAATTTGTGAGGAGTTTATGCGACATTTTATTTACAATACCTTGCATAATATCGAACAGTTCTCAAAAACATATATTTTACACGACTTGAGGAGAAAATGTGCTTGAAACACAGGAAGGTGGGAGTCTTCATAAACGTCAACATGTTTTTAAGGGCATAACGTCATTAAGTTAACGTAGAGCAGTTGGTTAGGCGCTACTATCTTTAATTTTCATCAAGCGTGAAAGGTCGCGGGTTCAAATCCCACGCTCTTTCTTTCTTTATTTTTTTTTTGTTTGCTGAACAGATACCGTTGATATTAGAATATTTAAAAAGTGAATCCGAAGCACATTTGAGGGACGTCCCTTCTGCGCATATTTCCCCTTAGAAGTTGGAGATTTCCAGGATTTAAAGTTAAAACTTATCTTTTTAGTTATTGTTCATATGCTGTGTTAACACACACATCATGATTAATTCACAAATCACATATATGTATTCAGGATGCAAAATGTAATGTTATTTAAATTCTGTATTTTTGTTCTTCACTGACACCTAAAATATTGATTATTTGATTTCGATATACTAAAAAAAGATATACAGTTATGTTAAGTAGTGATGTAGTGCAGTACTGTAACGAAGGAGAGCGTTTAATGAGTTCAAATTGCTAAGATTGGTAATTTTATGTCCGTTCCTTCGTAATGACTGTTGTCAATCCTCTGACCACCATCTTACCATGCGTCTAAAACTAATAGTAAATCGCTTATTAACACAAATAAATTGTTATTGCGACGAAGGCCGATTCGATAAGAAATTACTAATAAGTATTTATATAGTGAGTGACAAACAAAAAATTCATAACCTCATAATGATCGTTAATTCCTCACTGCTTTGTATCTAAAATGTTTGTCTTCTTTGAACAGAAAGTACGTGTATCAGATATAACAAACTTTCCCACTAACTTTGCAATATTCGATACCACCAACACAGACTTAGCTCTACGTAACTTGATTCTGCGCATTCCAAGTGGCATGTGACTTCCTCCTATCATCGAAATAACTTTCTCTTACTATTTCCTTTCCTCTCGTGAAATACAGAGACAAATGTTAACTTCTTAGCACGGTGGATAAACTTTACACCCAACGATATAATCCTGAAAAAAATCCTGCCTAGGTGGAGAATCGATCCTACGACCTCCCTCGTAAGAATCAAGCACTCTACCTCTTCTCCAGGTAGCTCATGTTAAAATTTGCTACCAGTTTGAAGAAACCAATGCACACATAATGTCATATCTATAATTTCCTCATGGCAATTTTCATGAGGAAACGAATTCAGATAAAATCGAGAAACGCTGAAAGGGAAAAATGATGAACATGTCTATTGGCGTTTTGTCATATTTTGAAAATTGTGTAAAAATTCCGTGTTTTAAACAAGCAATCGTTTAGTTACGAAGTATTTTGTTGTTTGTTTAAAGTAGGAACAGGAGAGCGAAAAGGAATCCTTTAAACCAGACTCCGTTTGACAAGAAACTTCAGTTTTTTTCCAAAGACTGTATGAAAAGAGAGAGGAACGTATATGTGTGAAATTAAAACAATGGAAATCTTGAAAGATAATACTAACGAACTTCAAACTATGAAAAACATATTTTCGTGGTAGAAGTCATTTTCAAAATATGAACTTGATTTTTTTATTTATTATGAAGTGGAGATATGGGATGATACGATCCCTCAGCAAGAGAATTTTAAGTAAGCTACCTCCAACTTTTTCAATGGTCATAATTACTAATTAGGGTCCGGAAGTTGATGAAAAATCAACTTTTTTCTGACCCTTAAAAACAATGCTAAACCTGATATCATGTCCGTTTCCCTTCAGTTAGAGCCGGAAAACACTTTCTATTTTACATTTTTGTTTGCATTTTTCAGCCTTTTTTGGCTTTTAGTTTATTTGTCAGTATTTTAAAGTTTATGTTGCATTTTTACTTATTTTTGAGGTTTATTTTTCTCCTCCCTTGTTGTTTCGTGCATTTTAAATGCATTTACTAGTAAAACTTACATATTTAGATGTCTTGACATGGTCCTTTTAGCAAATTCACCATGAATCGAAAATACGGTCAATGGAAAATCATAATATTATTCTTAACTGAAATGTTTGGCAATGGATTAAAATACTTTGTGTGAAGATCTACTTTGAGCTTCTTTTTCTGAACCATATTATCGCTTTAATCTGTAGTTTTAAAGTAAAATTAGTCTCAATATTAAATGCAATTACACTCTGGTATACGCGAAGCAGAACTGTATTTTCGAATGCTGGCCGACTACAGTATCATAGAAGGCCCACTCTGAAAGTAGATGAATTGGTTGATTTGGTGTTTTAAGTCAACTTTATGCATAGTAAGGCTAATCGGGATTGGACCTACAGTTTAAAGTGGAATCCGAACCGAGTGCATAAAATAACGTGAACCATGTGGTGTAGGGGGGTCGTTTGCTTATGGAATGGAAGGTCATGGGTTCAAACGGGAAGTAAACGGTTTTGGACGAGAATGCTTACCTACGTTTCTTGGATATTTCCGTTGATATTTATGCGATTTATGTCCTGCATTTCCGGATGCAGAAAGTTAACATGTAAGTTCTTAATATGTGTTAACTTATAACAGCTGAATGAAAGGAAAAGTATTTCCTAAAATTCTGCCAATCACTGAAAGATTAAAAACATTAGTAGAAGCATTACTTGAGGCATGCACAGAGGCGACGATTTTGGAGTGTGGAGGGGCAGATGACCCAGCACTATGCTAAACATTATCTACCAAGGGAAAGAAACTGTCCTTGCCCTCCCCCTCCCCCCATCTTGCCCCATCAGTTTTGAAACCCAATCGCCCCCACTGAGCATGCATCGCATAAATATTTACAGTAATATATAATATTATATTACGTTATTAGAACACTCCGTACTCGGTAAATAGAAAGGAAAAAATAATAAGGAAAGGATGGGATTTGAACCTACGATGTTTCGATCTTGACGAAAACAGAAAGAAAAGAAAGTGCTGTCATCTAACCAACTACTCCAGGAGATTGGTAACAGAAAGATCAGTAAAACACGTTAATCTCTGTTGAAGCAACATTGTGCCGGAGTTTCGAACCATTTTTCGCCAAGAACCAAGGAAAAGACACACTTTGCAGAATCGTTTGGTGTTGTGCAAGGTATCTTTACTAAACATTTCGCATAAAATCATCATAAATTTGCCTTCTTGCATTCAAATGTGACCGCAATTCTTTCCAGGTGGATGAGAACCTGTTCAGTGTTTCACAATGCACATACATTTTCCTATTTTCAAATTCAGAACGAAGAATCTTGAAATATTTTCAACATTCGTATTTCTACTTAACATTTCTCTTGTCTACTCATATATTTTATTACTGCTTTAGGGTATCTTTACTTTATGGAATGTGAAAGAATGAAAAAAAATCACGAGCGTTTTCATTCGTGAAGAAGAAATGTTGCAAAGTTGGCTACTCTTAGTTGGCTCTGAAGCGCTATGCTGCCAAATTTACGAATTCCGGACTTTGAAATTTTTCAGGGCGGTCAAATAAGAAGTTGCGAAGTGTACATCTGAACCAGCGGCGTAGTCTAGCTGTTTCTTGATAAGAAATGGTGACAAGTCCTTCAATGTAGCTGCTCCATGTTTCTTCGTTGTTGTTCCAGATTCATCATCGGTTTTCTGATTAATACTAATTACAAGATAACGTGGAACGTTACTTGTCTTTTCCACCAATTGAAGCGGGCTCGAAGGCCGCGCTCGTTTTGGGGGGTTCCCCCGTTTGAGTTGTTTTTTTGTACCTATATACAATTTTTTATTATTGTGGAGGATCCATAAATTGTCGTCCCGACATGCCCTCTATGCCGAGGAAGGCCTACCCCCAAAAATGGAGGCTACTCGAGGACCAAACCGAAATCCCTGAGGCCACGTTCGCGACTGCACGTACCCCTACAGCCAACAATGTCCCATCGGCACGTGCCACTTACACCTTGGGATAGGTTTTTTTTATCGAGGTTGTCTCCTCTATCAGGACCCTTAGTTATAGGGAGGTCAACGATATGGAGATGAATGGCGTGATGGAATGGTGAAAACATGAGATATGGACGTGATGAATGGATGAAATGATGAGATGCCCCGTCAAGGCAGTCCTACATGGAGGGGGTTATGAGAGTATCATTTCATTTGTTCGCTTGGGAATATCAAACTTCTAATGGAATAGAAAGAGATATCAACGGGAAGAGGGCAGTTTGAAGAAGTGATTGCCAAGCGGAAAGTCGAAACTTTCATTTCATTAGCCATAACTTGATGTTGAAGTTGATTCCCCATAACGAATTTCAATTTAAAATTTTGGAAGCGTCGGCACTTAGGCTATTTTGCTCCCGTCACATTATACGGGGGCCAGCCCCTTATCATTACAAATAACAACTCTAACGTTGCAGAACTAAAATCATAAAATATTAAAATCTTCTGACTTCTGTTAAAAGCTGAGGCTGTAAATGGGCACTCAGCAGCACACACAAGGATAAAAAACAGGAATTTGAATTTAAAATGTTGGGTGTGTCAGCACTAAGGCTATTTTGCACCCGTCACATTATACGGGGTGCAGCCCCTTATCGTTACAAATCACAACTCTAACGGTGCAGAACTAAAATCATAAAATATTAAAATGTTCTGACTTTCGTTAAAAGCTGAGGCTGCAAAGGGGCACTCAGCACACATAAGGACAAAAGAACAGGACAATACAAACAAAATTATACTGGCCATAGGGCCTGTCGCCAGAGCCTCGTTAGTCTTCAGTCCAGGGTGTACTAACGTGGAAGTGAGGTTGACATTTGGGTGTACTACGAGTAAGGTCACCCCTTACACCCCGATAAAAAACAGGACAACACACACAAAATTATACTGACCATAGTGCCAATCGCCATAGCCTCATTACCCCCATAACGAATACATGGGATTCCGAAAATTCTTATTCATCATATTTTTCAAATGTCGTGTCCACCGTAATAATTAACATAAAAAAAACGATTCCACTTGCAACACGGAGAGAAATCAATACTCTTGATACACCAGGTTTTTTTTCGTTTCTTTAAGTAGCAGTGTCCATTCGGGCGATATTGAAATAACTGCACAATTGGTGTGTAACTACCTCCTCCCCTTAAAGCATCGCGTAGGGTTCGGTATGTACGGACGGATATTAAGTCTATGATATCCAGCCCGTACTTTATCCGGGAGAGTGTTCACTCCAAAACTAAGAATGATAAAAGCTGTTGGAACTAATTCGCCGGACTTTCTGGTCTTTAATCGCTGTACTGCAGTGACATCCTGGTCTGAAAGTTCTTCTAAGATTTCTTCCTCAGTGGCGTTCAACAAATCCCAGTGATGTACGACTACTCTACAGCTGTTTAGTTGACCGGGTTCCGCCTGAACAGCGAAGTCGTCTAAAGTTCTTACATTTAACAAGATTATTTGTCTGGCGATTTTTTTTCGTCCCGACGAGCAGACTGCCGTTACGCAGATTTTTTTATCTCAGGGACATCACTACCAGCGACAGTGTCTTGCGGTTTTTTAATGAGGAAGGGTGAGAGGCCCTCAGTGTAGAGCTTCATTCTTCTTGGTGCTATCTGTGATCTTCAGACATTCTCCTTGCTTGACTTTACTTATAACAAGGTAACGAAGCAAAGATGTGACCGTACTTGTCTTTTCCATCATACTAGGCGCGCTCTGGGGCCTTGCACGGTTTTGAGGTGTCCCTCCGTTTGAAGGTGATTTTGTACCCATATACATATTGATTTATGACGAAGGGTCCATAAATAATCGCCTCGACATGCCCTCTATGCCGATGAAGGCCTACTCCCAAAATTGAAGACTACTCAAAGACCAAGCCTAAATCCCTGAAGCCACGTTCGCGACTGAACCTACCCCTGCAGCATGCGCGTGCACTCCGGTACAGAAAGGCCAGCAGTGGTGGCACACAGCATAACTGGTACAAATCAATTTTTTAACTTTTGGTTTTTCATTATGTCTTCCGGGTTCCTCAACAGAATATCAACCTGGAAGCCTCCATGGTTCGTCCTTTTTCAATATGGGGCCATCAACACCCTCTCGCTGCGTGTTGACAAAACATTGCGAACAATCACCCTAGCCATCCTGTAGCCTGCAATGCCACCACTGGCCCGAGAAATCCACCGTCGACCTTGAAGGATACAATGGGAGGGTAGGTTGTGTGGAGGCAAATTTTGACTTCCAACCGGTAAGGTTGGATGAAAGCCAGGGTACCATTGCTTCAGTCTACTGATGTCGTCAGTGTTGCGAACTGCACGATTAAAGTGTCCAAGTGTACCGTATACTGTCAGCGATGTAGCATATCAACCAAGCTAGTTAAAATTTATATTCATAAATAAACTATAAAGTTTCAAAACAGGAGAAACACAAACATTTGATTGCTGACATACGGATGACATATTCAATGTGAAAATAAACGTTTCCGATCATACGGTCTATTAATACAGCTAACATGTCCATGGACACATCCGCCAATTTGAATTTGAATTTGAATTTAAAATTTTGGGAGCGTCAGCACTTAGGCTATTTTGCTCCCGTCACAATATACGGGGACCAGCCCCTTATCGTTACAAATAGCAACTCTATCGTTGCAGAACTAAAATCATAAAATATTAAAATGTTCTGACTTTCGTTAAAAGCTGAGGCTGTACAGGGGCACTCAGCACACATAAGGACAAAACAACAGGACAACACAAACAAAATTATACTGGCCATGGGGCCAGTCACCAGAGCCTCGTTAGTCTTCATTCCAGGGTGTACTAACGTGGAAGTGAGGTTGACATTTTGGTGTACTACGTGGAAGGTCACCCCTTACACCCCATTAAATACGTTTGACAACAGACCAAACTGAAATTTGATAAAAAGAACAACTGCGCCAGGACATTCATATTTGCCTTAGAGATGTTATGGAAAGAGTATCAGAGTCCTCATTTTTTTTAGTATAACGTACCATGTAGAAGCAATCAATTCTTGGTTTTCTTGATTGATTGATTGAGTTAAAATTTATGGGTGCGTCGGCACTTAAGGCCATTTCGCACCCTTCTGTATATACGGGGAAATGTCCCCTTATCTAAAATTCTGACAGATTTAAAAAAGGGGGTGTAGATAGCCCTTTGGGAAAGAACTAAAAGTGCAAGGTTGTAAAGAGACCTGCACGAGACAAACACGACACATTAAAAAGTCAGAACAAACTAAAAACCTCCTTATAGACGGTGGAAGAGTCCAGCTCTTCGCAAAAAACTAAAAACACGTGATAAAATACTGCTGTCATCACCCAAGAGGGATGACAAACAGCCGGAAAGGTTAAAAGTCTGCCGGAGGTAAGCAAGATCGACACATTCAACGAGAATGTGTCGAATGCTTAATAGAACATTACAAGCACGACACAACGGTGGGTCCAGCCCTTGAAGTAGGTGACCATGCGTGAGACGGCTGTGTCCTATACGCATGCGGGTAAGAATAACTTCTTCTCGCCGAGAGGGACGAGACGAGGAACGCCAAGCACCTATGGTTGGCCAAACAGCGTGAAGCTTGTTCCCCGTTTCCGTATCCCACTCGGCCTGCCAAGTGTCAAGAAGGCGACAACGGAACACGTTCTGCAGGTCGCTAGCTGGCAAAAGGTGGACGAGAACGTCGCCATCTGCATGAGCAAACTTGGCGGCAGCATCAGGTGCTTCGTTCCCCTGGATGCCCACGTGGCTAGGGACCCAACAGAAGTGTACATCCGCACTGGCAGATAAGGACACAAGCCGTCTGAATATGCGTTGCGCTACCGGATGCCGGGAATACGGCGAATCCAGAGACTGCAACACGCTGGTCGAATCGCAGCACACAAGGACTTTCTTCAGCCCATTGACGTCTGCAAAGTCCAGTGCCTTTAGAATGGCGTACAACTCTGCCGTAAAGATGGAACAGGCAGGATGTAGCGAGAAACTGAAACTTTGAGAGTCTAGGACGAAAGCGCAGCCAACTGATTCGACTATCTTGGACCGTGTAAAACACATTAAAATTGGGGTGCTTCGCACGAAGCTCTAAAAACCGTTGCTGGTATACAACCATTGGTGTTTCTGCCTTTGGAAGGGCAGTCAGGGAAAATCGATAGAAGGTGCAGGAAACTCCCAGGTAGGAAGAGGCGGAATGAGTGGAGAGACGCCAGGAAGATCACTGTCAACACCAAGTGCTGACAGGATCTCGTCTGCACGAACACCAAATGGTCTAGTGACACTAGGGTGGAGCCGATACCTTGCCAACCTACCCTCGTCTGAGATGGTGTGGAATGAAGGATGTAAAGGCATCGAGCGAAGATGGAGGAAGTAGTTAACTACCAGCCGCTGTCTTCGCAGAGACAGCGACGGCTCAGATGCCTCTACATACAAACTGGCGACTGGACTGGTCCGAAAGGCACCAGTGCACACACGTATACCAGCATGGTGGACGGTGTCTAGGATGCGAAGTCTAGATGGGCGGGTAGAAGAATACACAACACATCCATAATCCAGCTTCGACCTGATGAGTGCACGGTATAGGCGAAGCAATACCGTCCTATCAGCACCCCAAGAAGTATGAGATAAAACGCGTAGAAGGTTGAGAACTCGAAGACAAGAGAATTTTAACTGGCGAAGGTGAGGGAGCCATGTTAATTTCTTATCGAAAATGAGGCCCAGGAAGCGGACCTCATTCACGAAGCACAGGGGAGATTTCCCCATGTACAGGTCAGGATCGAAATGACATGTACGCTGACGACAAAAGTGAACACACACGGATTTCTCGGATGAGAAGGTGAAACCTGTTTGGGAGGACAACTCAACCAAACGGTTTATCGTCAGTTGGAGTTGACGAGAAGCTGACGCGAGATTCCGTGAGCGACAAAAGATCGTGAGGTCATCTACATACAGTAGACCATGTACAGGGGCAACAATGCTTGACATAACGCTGTTCACTGCTATGGCAAACAGAGTCACACTTAATACGCTTTCCTGCGGAACACCGTTCTCTTGTTCGTGAAGATCCGAAAAGGAGTTCCCAACACGTACGCGGAAAAAACGATCGGATAAAAAGTTTTTAATAAAGTACGCCATATGGCCACGCACGCCCCAAGAATGGAGCTGTTTTATGATGCCAAAGCGCCACGTTGTGTCATATGCTTTTTGGAGGTCAAAGAAAACTGCAACTAAATGTTCCTTGTTGAGAAATGCATCCTGAATGTGTGTTTCCAGCTGAACCAGATGGTCCAGTGTGGAACGGTTGGAGCGAAAACCACATTGAAAATTACTTATCAATGAGTTTTCCTCCAAAAACCAGGTGAGACGCTTGTTGATCATGCGTTCCATCAACTTGCACACACAGCTGGTTAAGGCAATAGGCCTGTAACTCGAGGCTGCGGTGCGTTGTTTACCTGGTTTCAGGATGGGAACAATAATAGCTTCTTTCCAGGAAGTGGGGAAAGAGTCCTCCAACCAAAGCCTGTTGAATACCGCCAGAAGGAAATTTCTTGCTCCAATGGGCAGATGACGAAGCATCTCATAGTGGATCTTGTCCACTCCAGGAGCTGTATTCTTTGAATCTCGAAGCGCCTGATCGAACTCCCGTTCAGTGAATCGAGAGTTGTATGGCTCGTTGTTATGACTTCGAAAAACTAGAGGGCGTCGTTCTTCACGGTCCTTCTCACGGCGGAAACGTGGTTCATAATTTTCAGAGCTAGACGCATCAGAAAACTGCGTAAAAAGAAAGTGCTCCCCTGTGCTTAGCAACACGCCATGAAGGCGTATAGGAGGTGTGGGGGTAACGCCCCACACTTTCTTGATCCGGTCACGAGTTGGGGTGATGTGATCAGCATCACGCCCCTGACCGCCTTTACCCCCCAGGGTTTCCCCCAGGTACCCATGTTATTCGACACTGGGTGGGCGCCGGGGCCGCTTCCAACGTTAGAAAAGTTCCCGGATTTGAACCGCCCGGGGATCGAACCCGGGACCTTGAGCATGGTAGTCAGACGCGTTACCGACTGAGCCACCGCGGCCACAAAACTGCGTGCCCAAGATATTAGCTATGTCTCCAGAATCGGTGTGCAACGTCCCGTCGTGCTCCAGAGCGCTCAGAGGAGTAGATGCACCCCCCTGGTTGCGACGTACTTTGGTCCAAACGGCTTTCGACGAAGCCTGTTTCGACAGGGAAGACACGTATTGGACCCAGCACGCCTTCTTACTGGCTCGAATGAGCCGACGGGCACGGGCACGCTTAATGCGGAACTGCTCTAGGTTTGCGGCAGTGTGGTGCCTATTAAATCGATCGAGAGCATGATTGCGGTCCTTGATGGCTGCACTGATCTCCGCAGTCCACCATGGGACTGGTCGTCGCCTCGCAGGTCCACAGGGATGTGGAATGGAGGCGCGTGCAGCATCATGCACTCGTGACACAAAGACATCTAAGGCGTCGATTGGTGGTAGAGTCGACGCAAGATCGATTTCAAGGTCCACTGCACGCTCGAAGGCATCCCAGTCGGCCCGACTGAGATGCCAGTGAGGGTGTTGTTCACGTGAGTGCTGAAGATGTTCGAAGGTAAGAATGAGAGGGAAGTGATCACTCCCACAGAGATCAGGGTGAACGCTCCAAGATGTGGTAGGAGCAAGGCTGGGACTGCAGAAGGACAAGTCCAAAGCAGAGTGTGTGCCTGAGGAAGGACTGAAATATGTGGGAGTCCCATCATTCAGCAACGTTAAAGCTGATGCCTCACGGAATTGATCTACAATTTGACCCCGGGGCTCTGTACGAACGGAGCCCCACAAACGATGGTAGGAATTAAAATCGCCCAAAAGAACTACAGGAGACGGAAGTTGGTCGAAAATAGAAAGGAGGTCGTCAAGAGAGAATCGCTCCTCCCTTGTGATGTAGACACAGCACACAGATATTGGCTGTGGTAGATGGACCCGCACAGCGACCGCTTGGAGGGGGGTGGTGAGAAAGATTGGCGTTGAGTGGATGTTATCTCGAACACCGATTGCAACACCACCGTGTGCACGACGACCCTCAGGAAGCTTGTCGGTGCGGTAAAGTGTGTATCCGTTGAGAATCACTGATTCATTTGGACGAAAATGTGTCTCTTGGAGACATATGATGGCAGGGTCAAATTCAGATATTAAGATTTGCAGTTCCTCGAGATGCATACGGAAACCGTTAAGGTTCCATTGGAGACAATAAGCCATAGCGGGAGGTATTATAGTTACCTTTTGAGGCGTACTCTGTTTCTAGGCCCTGTCACCTTGATAAATTCTTCATCCGCGGCTTCGTCTTGTATCATGTCCTCAGGTAAGGACACAGAGGGCGAAGGGGATGAAGAAGGGGGAGTGGGGGCGGGTGCTTTGAGCGCCCGCCGGGCAGCTTTGAGCTGCGCCTTAAGTTTCAGGGTGGTGGCTGCCACCCTGACTGGAGAGCTACTGGTCTTGAGGAAGTATTCTTTACTATGTACCTGCTTGAACTTTTTCTCCGTGGAGCGAGGAGTGGTTGCTGATTTCCTCGAAGCAGGACGAGCTACTACAGGAAGCGTTGTTGTTTGAGTGGACACGTCGCTGGTTTGTACACCTACACTGCGACGGCTAAGAGCAGCTGCAGCAACTGTAGCGAATGGCACAGGTAAACTAGTGCGTATGCTGTCACGGAGACGTTGTTTTGCTTCACCAGCAGAGATTTTCTCTGTGACGACCAACTCTCTGATTTTCTTCTCTTGTTGGAAAGAGGGGCAGTCACGATGCCAGACTGGGTGCTCGCCTTGGCAGTTAATGCATTTGGGACCTGAAGAACAAGGTTCGGTCCCATGATCAGGCTTACTACACTTACCACAAAGGGCGGTAGTGGCCTTGCAGGAAGGCTGAGTGTGCCCAAAGTGCTGGCATTTGAAACACCGCATCGGGTTAGGGATGTACGGACGGACTTTGAGTCTCAAATATCCTGCCCGTACAATATCTGGGAGAGTGGTCGTTTGAAACGTCACTATGAGTGAAGCAGTTGGTACTAGTTCTCCGGACTTACGCGTCTTTATTCGCTGCACTGCGGTGACATGTTGGTCTGAGAGTGCTTCAAGAATCTCTTCCTCCTCAGCATTTAGCAGATCCCAGTGGCGAATCACACCTCTACTACTGTTAAGTTGACGGTGAGGTTCAACATTAACAGGGAAGTCGCCCAAAGATCTTAGCTTTAAAAGGTTGTTGGTCTGGCGATCTGTGCTGGTCTGGATCAGTAGACTCCCGTTTCGCAGCTTTTTTATTTCTGGTACATCTGAACCAGCGGCGTAGTCTAGCTGCTTCTTGATCAGAAATGGTGACAAGTCCTTTAATGTAGCTGCTGGATGTTTCTTGGTTCTTGCACATTCATCGTTACTATCGGTCTTCTGCACTATACTAATTACAAGATAACGTGGCACGTTACTTGTCTTTTCCATTACCTGAAGCGGGCTCGAAGGCCGCGCTCGTTTTGGGGGTTTCCCCCCGTTTGAGTTGTTTTTTGTACCCATATACAAATAATATTTTAAGTGGAGGGTCCATAAAATGTCGCCTCGACATGCCCTCTATGCCGAGGAAGGCCTACCCCCAAAAATGGAGGCTACTCGAGGACCAAACCGAAATCCCCGAGGCCACGTTCGCGACTGCACCTACCCCTGCAGCCAACACTGTCCCATCGGCACGTGCAACTCACACCTTGGGATAGGGGTTTTTTATCGAGGTTGTCTCCTCTAGCAGGACCCTTAGTTATAGGGAGGTCAAAGATATGGAGATGAATGACGTGATGAAATGGTGAAAACGTGAGATATGGATGTGAAGAATGAGTGAAATGATGAGATGAAAATGACCTCCCTATCTTAGTTTCTTAGAGGGAGGTCAAAGATATGGAGATGAATGACGTGATGGGATGGTGAAAACGTGAGATATGGATGTGAAGAATGGGTGAAATTATTAGATGAAATTGGCCTCCCTACTAAGCCCCCTCGCCCCGTCAAGGCAGTCCTACATGGAGGGGGTCTTGGTTTTCTAAATTTTTCGGGATCTGACACCTCAACGGAAAATGTCAGCGCACGCGACTGGCCTGCAGCCTGGAAACGTTGAAAGATTAGGTAAACAGATGTGTTATTTCGTGGCTTTAACATATACAAATCACTATTTGACAAGTCCTCGATTCATGGAAGAGGAGAAATTGGAACTGATGTGATAGTTACTTATGACAGCGCTGCAGAGAGAAACAGTTTACATGGAGTATTTCCCAGTGCGAACATTCTGCTTTGTATATTTCATGTCTTGCAGGCCTTGTGGAAATACCTCTGTGAAAGTAAAAGTGAAAAGTATGTTCCCGAGCATCAAGAGGGGACACGTTTTGGACATTATTAAAAAGAGAATGGGACAAGAAATTATAGGAGAAGGGGGATAGTGAGAGGGTAGTGAAGTTGCTGGAAACCATTTGGAATAACGGTTACAGTATAATGGGAGATAAAATAATGTTAATGAGTGAAGGATTGAATATAGGTTCTAGCCTAAGCCCAGCATTGGCTGAATTGGATATGAATGAATGGGTAGAGAAAGTGATAGAAAAAGGAGGTGACAAAATAATTCTGTTTTGCAGATGTGTGGACGATTGTTTTGGCATATGGAAGGGATCTAAGAGCCAGCTCGAGATATT
This sequence comes from Lepisma saccharinum, assembly GCF_977018435.1. Taxonomy (NCBI): domain Eukaryota; kingdom Metazoa; phylum Arthropoda; class Insecta; order Zygentoma; family Lepismatidae; genus Lepisma; species Lepisma saccharinum. Next base: position 4,868,874 of record NW_028142891.1, read on the forward strand.
TGCCAAACAAATAAAAGATGAAGGAAAAGGTATATTATTGGAACTCGAAATAGAAGACATGATTAGCTATATTGATGAAAAGGAAGAGAGGACACGAAATTGAAATCGCTTGGCATCAGAAAAAGTGTGCAGCAGGGGTATTATGCCACAAAAGAAGTGATGTAAGTGAGGGTACAAAAATAAATTTTATAAAGAATGTGGAGGACAGAATCAAGAAAATATGCCCAAAAGAATGTGAAAAAGGCAAAATAAATAGCCTATGGAAACAGCTGGAAAAGAATGGCTATGAGAAGGAGGATAGACTGGATATAAACAGAAGAAGGAAAAAAAGTGACAGGAGAGAATTGGAAGAAAAGAAAAAAAGGAGATTTCGAATAAGGAGTATGGGGAAGACCACAGAAGAGATATGCAAAGTGCTTAGAAAAGCGGGCATTAAAACTTACAGGAAAGGAGGGAGAAACATCTGAAGAATAGCGAAGAATGCAAACAACAAAAAGGAAAACAGAGAAGAGGAAGGGATTATCTAAGAAGTGAAATGTAAAGAATGTCAGTGTGTGTACATAGGAGAAACGAAAAAGAGGCTGAAAGACAAGCTGCAACAACATAGGGATGATGTACGACTTAAGAGAGAAATGCGATATTTAAACATATGAGAGAAACAGTACATGACAGAGTGGGATGAGGCTAAGCAGATAGGAAGAAGAAAATACTAGTGAGAAAGGAAGGAGTCCAAGGAAATAGGGAAGAAAGGTGAAGAAGACACAATGAACTGGAATGGGGGACCGAAGTTAAACAAAGAATGGGAGAAGGTGTTAAAAAGAGTGGAAAGAACAAGAGAAAAAGGAGAGAAGAAGGAAGAAGAATGAAGGAAATAGAGCGTGAGATAAAGTGTCCAGCGACATTCTCTTTCAGGTGAAAGTACAGTTGACAAGGGCAAGCCACCTGCTAGTTTGTTCCAGAACTACTTTCTAATAGTCTGGAGGGGAGTATTTTTGTGTATATGAGTGTCACTATTTATATTTTGAGCCTAACAATGAAAAACAGGAATTTGGCATTGAAAACTGATTTATTGTTTTTCGAAGTATTATCTTTTATGGTCAATACACTTTTGCATTCGTTCGAACCATTTGTCAAAGCAGTTTTTCCACTCTTCTTGAGACACCTCCATAATATGGTTTTTGAACGCATCAACGGCGTCTTCCGCCGACGAAAATCGTTGTCCACGCAATTTATTCTTGACATTCGGGAACAAGAAGAAGTCATTGGGTGCCAAATCAGGACTGTACGGCGGATGACCCATCAATTCGATTTTTTGACTGTTCATAAAGTCGGTTGTTAGACGAGATTTGTGACAGGTAGCATTGTCTTGATGAAGAATGATCCGACGGCGTTAGTTTGTTTTCCGTATTTGACCGAAGACCTCTGGCAAACAAATTGTTGTGTACCATTCAGAGTTGACCGTTCTACGTTCCTCTAAAGGCACAGTTGTATGGCAATAATTAAAAATAAAAAGGGGGCGTTTAGGGGTTCGAACCTAGGTTACGTTACTTATTAGGCATGGATGTTTAAATGGAGAAAATTTAAATATGACACGGAATTATTCATCGTGTGTACGGTCCAAAGTTCGGCCGATGGAAAAAGACGATGAAGTTCCTTTTTCATCGGTCTTCGTTTACAAGCCAAATGTTGTTTTTACATGTAGGAATCAAAAATTGAAAAATCAGAAATCAGAACACTGAAACATCTTACGACATAATATTTTAATACATCACTGTAGAAATACTTACAAACTCTGGTCGCTCACCTACGCTTGAAATTATCTTGACGTGAGCCAGAGTTAGATGAATTTGTACGGGACAGATATGGGAGTTTATTGCCGGACACACTGTTTCCTTCACCTTGGAGTAGTGGTGGTGATATATGCGGGGCTTCATGGGAAAGAACGCTGGTTTCTCGAGGCAGCTGGGTCTCTTCTCAGAGAGCAGAAAAATGAAACCTTGGGGGAAAGCGTAGAAAGACCGATGGAGATTGGAAGTTGTAATTGGCACATCGGTTATAGTTGCCACATGACCAGTTTTCCCGAAAAAACAGGAGACCATTTGTTTCGATGTGCTTCGAGCGCGAAGAACTTTTGTTGGATTGGGTTCATCTTGAAACACCCATACAGTCGACTGCTGTTTACGTTCCGGCTCATATGCATATATCCATAATTCGTCACCTGTTACAATCTTATATACGTCTTTTGAAGCACCACGATTGTATTTATTGAGCATTTGTTTGCACCAATTGACGCGAACGTCTTCTTGAATTTTTTGTCAAATTGTGTGGGATCCAACGAGAACATACCTTTCTCACAGCTAAATGATCATGTAATATTTTATATATGCTAGTGGAACTAATGCCTATGGTTGCCTCAATCTCACAGTATGTCACATGACGATCTTGCAGTATTAGGGTTTGCACAGCATCAATGTTTTCTTGAACAACAACTGATTTTGGACGACCTTCGCGAATCTCGTCGGTGAACGAATGGCGGCCACGATTAAATTCGTTATACCAGCGTTTCACAGTGGCAAAGGATGAGGCTTCATCGCCAAATGTGGAAGTAAGTTGATCGATGCACTCTTGTCTTCATAATCCTCGTCGAAAATCGTAAAAAACCATCGCACGAAAATGTTCAAGAGTTAATTCCATTTTTTTGTTGTCGCGCAATCTCCAAGGCAACATAAACAACACAAATGAGGCTATTGACAAAACATTTGAAGTACGTTATGGTCAATAATGCCAGACGATTCCGTGCAAACGTCAAATCGCGCCTAACTTCAATCAGTGTTGCCAAGGCTCAAAATATAAAAAGTGACCCTCGTGTATATATATATATATATATATATATATATATATATATATATATATATCGTCCTGTTGTGTACCTGGTTACATTTGTACTTGGTACGTTGAAACGTTAAGTTTAGCTTGTTTTAAAATAAAATAAATTTCTGCCTTCGTCAGCATATTTAGTTTCTATATCATCGAAACAAGGCTTAATGGTGTTATAAATACAAATGTACCGTCAGTCATCCAGCTGTCATCTCCAGGTCAAAATTGATGACCCATATTGCCAAACTGTATGAAGGAAGGAAAGAATGGGCAGTGTGTTTGAGAAAAGAACTCTTGACTCGAAGACAGAGCACAAAAACCTCTGTGAGGCAGCCATTCGAGTATTAAAAGACAAAATTCTTCACTGTAACAAAGCATACTATGTTGTTTAGATATTTTGTTTCATTACACTTGACCTATCCAACTTTTACAGCAGGAAACTAATAGATGTAGCTTCCAATCGAGCTGAACCATATTTAAAACAGCGATTTGGTCAAGACAAAAAATAGCACTTGGAAGCAAACAGATAACTCCAACATTTCTTGTGAAAAACAACTGCAATGGATGTAGGAGTATGTTCATATTTTATTGGAGTGACAGGTAAGACCATGCAAGCACCAGTTTTTTGTGGGGGGAAAGTACAATTTGTTTGTGAAAATGTATCTACCAATGGTGGAAAGAACAAAAAATTTGTTACATTACATTGCCACAGGGCCATCAAACTTTGGCACTGAATGGTTTGATTGATTGAATTAAAAGCTTTGGGTGCGTCGGCACATCAGGCTATTTTGCACCCTTTAATGAATGCGGTCAAGATCCAAATCCAAGCTCCAAATCCTGCAAAACAATGCAGGTTGTAAACAGACTAGCATCGGACAAACACAACCCATTAAAAACGTAAGGAAAGCTGAAAACTACCCCAGAAACAGTGAAAGAGACCTGCTCTTATCAAAAACCTAAAAACGTTGCGTAAAGTACTGACATCGTCACCCAAAAGGTTAAAACTCTGTCTGTCTGAGCTTGTTAAAATCGGCACATTCAAGAAGAATGTGTCGAACACTTAAAACAACGTCACAACTACTGCACAACAGAGGGTCCAGTCCTTGTAGCAAATGGCGATGCGTTAGACGGATACGGATATGTCCAATTCGGAGTTACGTTAGGATTACTTCTTCCCGGCGCGATCGACGAGACGAGAAACCCCAAGCAGCAGCGACGGGCTTAATAGTTCGAAGCTTGTTCTCCCTTTTCTCATCCCACTGGACTTGCCATGTTTCAAGAATGCAACGATAAAAATACAGTTCTGGAACAGAAAGTGGCGGTTTTTTTACAACCTTAACGGAAAATATCGTAAGGCAAACGCGAAAGTGGCGCGCTCGTGTACTTTTCTTAGTCTAACTTAACCTAAAGCAAAAAGCTGGAAACCTTGCTTTAGGTTTGCCTTATGTAGTTCCAGTGCATAAAGCAATGTTAGCAACCTACTGGGCTCTTGCCATAGCCTTTTACGATAGGGGTTTCTAGAAAAAAAATTGGAGTTGGCCCACCCCTTTGACTTAGGACCACCAAACTTGGTATAAATTCGACAAAGGTAGCAATACCCTTTAGGGCATTACTATTTTTATTTATCTATAACCGTTCTCGAGATATGGCACACTGACGAAATTTCGGGGGTGGGCCATATTGGTATGCGTATTCTCTATCATAAAATGCTTCTTCGAAGTCAAAATCGCAGTCTGTTTTGCTCTATCTCTTACCGTTTTCGAGATATGGACAACCTCCTGAAATTTTGGGGGTGGGCCAACATGGTTCCCAGACAACACCTATTGAAAACATCATATACAGGTAGCTTATACCATGTACTTCTCGTTAAGCTTTTCCGATTTTTAATCGTTTTTGCTCTATCTCTAACCGTTCTCGAGATATGGTCCACCCCTGAAATTTAGGGGGTGGGCCATATTAATCATAGCGAGCTCAAACTTCGTATGCGTATTCTCAACTATCATAAAATGCTTCTTCGAAGTCAAAATCGCAGTCTGTTTTGCTCTATCTCTTACCGTTTTCGAGATATTAAGTTTTTTTTATTGAGGAAAACTAGGGGGGGGGGTAAATTTGGTTCTATGACGACCTATACCAATTTTGGTAGAGGAAGACAGAGGACACCGAGACGATGTTAACGCAAGAAACCCCACGTCTCTGCGACCATCCGTTCGAAAGTTACGAAGTCTAGAAAAAATGGAAATTTTTGGCCCACCCCTTGATTTAGGACCACCGAACTTGCTATACGTAATCTACATTACCTAAATCGACAACGGGCCATTTTTGCTCTATCTCTTACCGTTTTCGAGATATTTGACATTTTAAGTTTTTTATTGAAAATTTTCGGAGGACAGTGGGCGCCATCTGTTAGTAAACAAAGGAACTATCTCGAGTTGGGTGGCGCCGTCAGCACCATCTATGAGGAAACAAAAAAACTAGGTGTTTTGGTGGGTATAAAAGGACAAATAGGATCTTTTGAATTTTGAATTTGATTTTAAAATTGTGGGAGCGTCAGCACTTAGGCTATTTTGCTCCCGTCACATTATACGGGGGCCAGCCCCTTATCATTACAAAGAACAACTCTAAAGTTGCAGAATTAAAAATCTTAAAATGTTCTGACTTCTGTTAAAAGCTGAGGCTGTAAACGGGCACTCAGCACACATAAGGACCAAAGAACAGGACAATACAAACAAAATTATACTGGCCGTGGGGCCAGTCGCCAGACCCTCGTTAGTCTTCAGTCCAGGGTGTACTAACGTGGAAGTGAGGTTGACATTTGGGTGTACTATGTGGAAGGTCACCCCTTACACCCCACAAATAGGATCTTGCCTGGTATGTTGATTGTGTGTTAGGGAATATTGTAAGTGGTATTGTCTTATATTAGAGCGCTCTTTTTATAATTAACTGATAACTGCACACATGCTGCCGTAATTAACATAAAATATCCCGCCCCTGTTTCTTCTAGCTTGTGCAATGTCAGTTTGGGTAGGATCATAGGGTGAAATGTGATTCTCCTATGATAATATCTGGCTGACTAGCATATGCGATTACGAAGAATACATGGCTGCACATGTGACTTCTATGATCAAGCCTATGAAATTGGGATCCTAGTAAGTTGAAGCAAATGGCGGGATATTTTGCAAAAATTTTCCTTAAAAAGTTAACATTTTTTATTTCAGACATTAGATGGATTTTTTATAAATATATTAGTAACAGTTTTTGATTATGATTTTAAAATTTTGGGTGCGGCAGCACTGAGGCTATTTTGCACCCGTCACATTATACGGGGTCCAGCCCCTTACCTTTACGAAGAACAACTCTAACGTTGCATAAGTAAAATCTTAAAAGCTTAAAATGTTGTGACTTTCGTTAAAAGTTGAGGCTGTAAAGGGGCACTCAGCACACACAAGGACAAAAGAACAGGACAATACAAACAAAATTATACTGGTCATGGGGCCAGTCGCCAGAGCCTCGTTAGTCTTCAGTCCAGGGTGTACTAACGTGGAAGTGAGGTTGTCATTTGGGTGTACTATGTGGAAGGTCACCCCTTACACCCCTAACAGTTTTTGGTTCATCTTACTGTCGAGTATAAAATAAAATAACCATGCCTTTGAATTTGTTTGGATTCAAAAAGCAGACTGTCATGGAAGCACCGAGTCAGGCTGCAACGCCAAGCTTCGACCTGTTGCCGTCCATGCTATCCAAACTGAGTGGCTTGCTGATTATTCACCTGAACAGCATTTGGACGAAATACGACGAGGACGTTGGCAAAACATTTTACGTCTTCAACAATAATTTAATTTCTACAATTCCCAATCAGCGGTAAACTTAAGCAAACTGTCAATCCAGAGAATGTAGGTGAAGTCAAGGTTTCTTTCGGCAAGAATATTTATCGCCTGAAGCACGATAGGATGAACAATGTCACCATGTACGTTGTATCTGCCGACGATTGCTTGTATGTGGAGTTGCTGGCTGATTACGACAAACTCATCCCGCTTTTTGTGGAGCTTCAAATAACCTATCCTATAATAAATAAATAACCATAGTAGCAGCAATGCCTAACGACATTTTCGGTCACACCAAACGCGACGACCACGGCGACGAGCTTCTCACGCTCGACGTCAGGGTCAAGAAGCTGAGAAGCGACCTGCAGGCCCTGCAGTCCACGCTCAACTCCAGCCTCCAGTCCGAGATAGCCAGCCTGCAGTCTCAGTGCCTGGAACCTGTACTCAAGATCGTTGCAGAACTCAAATCGCTGTTTCAAAAATACACCGACATCGCGTCGATAGACAACCTCGAGAACCTGGCGCTGAGTGTATGCAAGCTCCAAAACGAACTTCTGAAGCTGCAGCAAACGCAGACCTCCGACGTGGAACAGCTGAAGCAACACTTGCAGGACCTAACTTCCACCATCCAAACCGAGCTGCAAAACATCATCCAGAGCATCAAAACACAAGATGACTACGATCGCGTCAATGCCTGCATTGCTAAATTGCGCGAACAGTTTCAATCTTTCAAAATCCCTACGTTGGAAAGTATCAAGGCAAAGCTTCAAACGGATGCTTTGCACGCAGCCATCACCGACGCTCAAACTAAACTACAAACGCTGGAAGACTTCATCAACAATCTACCTTCGTCCAGCGAACTGAATGCTATTGCACGCAGCGTTGCCAACATCAAGCTCCAGGGGGTGTAAGGGGTACCTTCCATGTAGGCACCCAAAAGTCAACCTCACTTCCACGTAGTGCACCCTGGACTAACGACTAACGAGGCTCTGGCGACTGGCACTATGGTCAGTATAATTTTGTGTGTGTTTTTTTTGTCCTTGTGTGTGCTGAGTGCCCATTTACAGCCTCAGCTTTTAACATAAGTCAGAACATTTTAAGCTTTTTAGTTATGCAACGCTAGAGTTGTTATTTGTAATGATAAGGGGCTGACCCCCGTATAATGTGACGGGAGCAAAATAGCCTAAGTGCTGACGCTCCCAAAATTTTTAATTCAAATTCAAATCAAGCTCCAGCTCGAGACCTACGAGGACTTTGGGAAACTGCAAGGTACCATAGCTCACATCGAGGATGCACTTACCGTCATCAAAAATGATCTAGCTGTCACGAACCCTGACTCGAACCATAGACTTCCAAGTCTACCACTGGGTACCCTCAGAGTCCGTGGGACATATGTTTGCCGGGGCTCACCAGGGATCTCACAGCCACTGCGCTCACCTGACACAGAACTAGGTTCTTGGGCTGTACACTCTTTTCTCATCTGTACTCCCGGCAGAAGAGTACAAGATACAAAGAGAAAAGGGCAATTATGGGGGTTCCACCACTTAACTTCTAATCGTTAAGAAATCAACGTAATTAGGCATTCACCATCGCTATTTAATAAAGATTAGACACTATATCTATAGCTATGACGTCTATGACTATTGGAAAGGTACTCGTATGCATTACCTTCTGAAATCAAGATGAATAAAAGAGAAACACAAAGATAAACTTAATAAACATATATTCTTTGGTTAGTATAGATTACAATATGATCGTATACATGCACGCTGAATATATCTTCAAGCGTGTTTCTTGACAATATCTTATAGACATCTTTAAGAGAATCTTCCTTCTCTTCCTTTTTAAAGAAAGTGAATCTTTCGGTTACATGGGCTCTTTTGGCCTACTGTTACATAGAAATATACAAAAGCACATACATTACCTCTGCAGCTATACTTCTAGTGAAGTTGGCTTCATAACTCAAGCGTCAAGCTTGAATTCGAACTAAGAACTCTTTCTCTGACTCTAAGAACTATACTGTACTATACTCTAAGAGCTGAGAACTCACTCACTGTCATTTGAGGTAAAAACCTAAGCTTTTATACAACTACAAAAGGCTTGTCACTGGGTGGGGTCGTTTATTAGCGCCCTCTGGCTGACGTATTATTCTTTGAACTCTGACTTATGTTAAATCCTAAGAAATAGCAATTTTCTAAAGAATGGGGAAAGTTCCTATTACCATATATGAAAGGTTAATAAGTTTGGCTTTTCGGGTTTGGAAGGTGGATGAGGAAATTATGGAAATCAATCATTCTGTCCGACATATGAATGGTGTAACCTTATCAACTCTGCAAACAAACAGGAAGCTCTATCTGCGGCTGGGCTGGGATAACCCTTGACAGCGTGTGTTTTCCCTCCGGAAGACAAACAATGCCAATCACCAACCACAGCGGGCAGACCTCTGACATATGCGGTAAACTTATATCCTGTTATGGCTTTGTGCCAAGTTGATAAGCAAGTTTTTTCCTTGTCGAAGCAACTCTTCTAAGCCTCTTAAAAACTTACCATTGCCGGCTGAGCAATGCAAAATATAAAGGAAAGATATGGTTAAAGGGATATGGTAGTCGGAATAAAGTATTGAGTTCGATTCTGGTGGGTGACTAAAATTCTGGGTGTGACAATACCCTCTACCTGAGATTGAAATATCTCCTGATGTTTCATTTTCTCGGGGTTTATGTGTTAACGTTTGGCTAAGGAATAATGTCTCGTTGACGTTTACAAGGCTTTATGCATAACCAAATGGGTGCCTAAAGTCATTACTTATGCAGGTTGTATTGGATAATATTGGGTACCGTTCACAGACTTAAACCAACTATTGGATTCATAAAAGCGAAACCAACCTCACTGGGAGCTTACAAATCAAGTGCTGCATAATTAAGAGTATGAATAATTATGATTAAAACCTGAACAAAAAAATTTTGATTAAAATATTACATAGTCAAACCAACTTATAGGTTGGCATAACATGATTATACATATACAAATATAATTTGTTTTACCATTTAAACCTTGAATCAACAATATATAACAAATGATACCAAAGAATGAGATTAAGAAAAAAAAATGCTAGATATTAAAAAGTAGTTATATTCAGGAATATAACCTGACCAAAAAGCTAAGTGATACTAATTTCATAGCATCATACATGTTTTTCCTTGAATGAAAAGGATCAAAAGGATCTAATGAGATCCTTACACTATTGTCTGTAAGAAGAGCTCTAAGCAAACTAGGCTTAGGTTCTGTTTCCGATACATGAGAATAGGCTATCAATGTAGGGAAGGGTTTTTCTTCCGTACATAACAAAGTAAAAGTGTTAAACACACTAGATTCTTTTGTTACAAGAATTTCATGATACTCTTCTATTACTCTGAATATACATTTAAGAACATGTCGATATAACAGGGTCTGTTCTCTTAGCCTTTTACATTTACTTAAGGCGAAGCACACGAACTCTTTTAAATTTGTCGTACAAGGTTGACAGATTGGTTCGATTTCTCCATATCTATAGAACATATTGGCTTTATCGTAGGCATATTTAATGAATTGGTCCAATATGAAAGTTGGATGTTGTATAGTGTATGCTGTGAACAATTTGTGTTCTCTTTGATTCTTAGCGTTTCTTACTAGTTTATTGATATGCCACTTGACATATGGATCATTTTCAGCTAACATGAGCTGTATAAGAGCCTGAGAATCTATGCCTGGAATACTCATATTTTCGTTATTCAATGAGAAATAACGATCATTACTCTACCTTACCAATTGCACAATTGCGAAAATCTGAATAGAAACATAAAGTAGTTAAACTCTATCAAAAAAAAAAATAACATACTTGTTAATAAAAAAATTAATATATATATATAATACAACACAAATAGTAGATGAATATGTAGTTAAGTGATTATACTGATTACATTGAATATGTAAGTATGTATATATGTCTTTTGATAAATTGCATAATTATAATACGTAGGATATTCGTAACATTATTTTCATATGAGTTCATGTGTACACTATTTTCTTTCTTTACAACACAGTTCATGTTTCATCATTGCTTTCACTATAAGTTCACTTATGTCTGTAGTTAATACCTTGATAAAGTGTTTGTGTTAGGACGATTAAATCGTAGCACTACACTGCAAATAAACTGTGCAGAGTCCGCATGAAATTTCACTAGTTACTTAGTATAGGGACATGTTCCATTCCTATACAAAGGAATATACACACAACATATTAATATATATATATTTCTATAACTGTATAACATAGTATTATAATATTACACACTTGACAATATAATGTCTTTAGGAATTACACGTTATGTAACCTATTGGCTTGTTCAACAGTGATGTACTCAGGTTCGTTTGAATCGGCGGGATGTACTACATGAATTGGCTCTTCATAGTTTCTGTCAGCTTCATAACGAATGACAGGTGGGGAAGGTACTGGTCTTGAAATATTCATACTTCGTACTCTTAACCTTCTATTATAAGACCGTGGTCTCTTACACTCACACGTGTTTATATATACTTTCCATATTATGTAGAATATGAGAAAATATGTCTGTATAGTTAATATTGTTAACCATAACATAATAGATATTTCATATTTTGTACGTTTTAAGCTTATATGACATTCTTCTTTACGACATAAGTAAGGTATAGTTATGTTCTTGTTCTTCATGTCTATCCACGTCAGTGGAATTAAATGACTTATACTCGCGGTAGTATCTGTAGGTAATATACAAGGGAAAGTACTTCGTATATGAAGTCTTTCATCATACTTAATGTAACATAAACAACCTAAATGAATTAAGGTAACACCATATTTAAATTCTACTTGAAAATTGATCTCTATATCTTTACATACAATACGTAAAGTACGATTATACTCTTTATTTCCAACAAAAGCTTGGGTAGAAACCTTAAATTTATAGAACTCTAGATCATTGTTATTCGTAGTGCATGTCATATTGCAATAGTTATACACCTCAGGCACATTCTTGGTTATAGTAGCTATTATACATCTCTCAAAATTACTCAAAAATCCATGTTTCGGGTGAACGAAACATAAAATGTCTTTAACAATATCACATTCAGTTGTTAATAGATTTTTAGAATTATCATCGTATGCTATGTTCATATCTTCATTATAAACACTACAAATTTCTGTTTGTTTTCTGAAGTAGATTTGTTTTACAGAGAAACTACGTAAATGTCTTTGGTTTGAAATAATGGGAACTTTTATAGCAAACAGGATTTTGCTTTTTGATATTACACATTCAACTAAAGGTACATTATAGAATTGTCCTAAATTCGTAATGTCTATACTAATAGAATGATTAGTCTTTACAAACTTTTGTCGTACATTTAACAAATCTTGCTGAAGTTTAGCAAATGATATCAATTTTGGATTTATGACTTTCTGTTGCCAAGAATTTATTAATAACATCAAATTTTCAGTCGTACATACTGATAAGTTTTCAAAGTTTAGCCATGATAAGGCTGGTGAATCATAAATTTTACTCCTTATAATATCATAACCTTTTCTATCTACAAAAAGTGTTTTAACATGCACTTTTTCAATTCTAAAATATTGCCAACCATATGTAAGAGGATCAGCGTTAAAGGTATGATTACCAACGCGTGAAATTATATTCTCCCAATCAATTACATGTGGTTGTGGTATTCAAACTGTTATTTCATATATAATAGGCAAAGATGTTTCATAATATATAGGAGAGCTTAACTCTTCTATGTGCAGTCCTGAACTTATATAAGTAGGTATTTGTAAAGCTGACAATAATGAAACATTTATAAGAAGTACAAATATAGATAGTCAAGATGAAGGTGTTCTAGTTAATGTAGCATATTGTGGTTCCTTAGTAGGATCGGCACTAGTTTCAAATGATACACAACTAGGCCTCCCTTCAAAATTTGGACTATGAAATTTTATTCTTGTTTCATCAAGGCTTGATCTTACATTTGCTCTTCTTAATGCACTATCTCTAAATTCTCGAATTTCTTTACAAGTTGTCATCCATATCAAATAAACTGTAACTACTATGACTAAAAATGCAATTACTACACATATGTAAACAGCAATCTCTTCGATGGTGGTTAATTCACAAGCATGAGCTTCTACTTGACTTATTGGTATAGCACTCATAGGCATAACAACATTTTGTACTAATCGATTTGTGCGGTTTAATTTAAAAATACACCATAATAATAGAATGCTAATTATTCCATTCCAAAGATAAAATGCTAAATTATCTGTAGTATCGGAAGGTATTAATTCACTTCCTATATCTGTAACCATATTTTCAACTTCATCTAACAATTCTTTTCTATCGTTAACAGATTGATTTTCAGTTGTGGGTTTAATATAGATATGAGGTAGTTTCTGTGTCCAATTACTATCTAAACAATCTTGGAATGATTTGAACTCTAACATTTCTTGTTTGGTTTTCATGTCTGTGACCTCTAATGTAGGTATGTGAGACCAACTGGCAGGGATAACACTAGATATCTGAAAGTTCGTTTCAGCATTGTCTGAACAGGGAAAAGTTTGAGGGATGAATACATCATCACTAATTTTAGCATAACATGTGCAAGGTAAACTTAATTCACTAGCTCCTGGCTGATTACCATGAGTAGGAAATTTACGCTTGTTTCCATTACAGTCTACTTCAATTTCATCTAAAGCGTTTGTGATTACATATTTGTCTGGCAATATTTCAGTGATAACTATAGGATTTCCCTGAGTACATTGAAATGTACAAACTTTTGCTAACTCTTCTATAGTAGCTCCTTCTCTAATTTTCTGTGGGCAACCGGTGCCTATTACAGCATCGTGTCCATAGCGTGGTAAGTAACATAATTTATCTGTGTGAGGATTACATGTTGAAAGGAAGGTTCCTGACAACATTCTAACACTCGTACTTGTAGTGGCAGCGTAACTTGTGGAATGTAATAATATACATGTCGAATTATGCCATCTAAATGGTACTGTCTGAAATCGTTCTAATAACACTCTTTCTCCTATCCTGATTATAGGGATTTTAATATGAAAAACTACGTTCGTATCTGAGAAAATACACTGCGTTATTGGTAAACTATAATATTGACTTAATTTATTCAGTGAAATGGCTAATGTAAAGCCTTTCTTAGAAATTTTCTCGACTATGCTCAGTAAGTCATCTCTTAAAGTTGGTGGTCTAATAGAAGTCATGGGCAAAGTATTATGAAAACATGCATTCTGAATTTCTCTATATTCCTGTTCTATTACCTGATTTAACATTATCTTATGGAATACCATGTTTCGCATTTGTTCCAGTAATCCTTTATACTTTAAATTCTGGGATGCGTTCATTAATTCAGCAAAATGAAAGTTCTCTAACGATTGGATTCGTTCAAATTTTCCTTCCACTGCATCGAGTGATTTGTTTATCTGTTTAGCCATATCTTTTAATCCATACTTAATGGTGATTATATCTCTATCAAAATGTTTTAGACTTCTAGTGATCCTTACAATTGCTTGATTTAATTTACGATTTTCTACCTTAGAACTTTGAACTTCTTTATCGGTTGCTACTGAGCAACACCATCCAAGAAAATCTCCTAAAAATGGCAGAAGTCCTCTTTTCTTTCTAGCTGATTCATACTCAAAATATTCCTCTGTCGGAAATTCTAATCATGATTTATTCAAATGTGCAAGAAAAGCTTCTTGTAATTGTCCTATGGCTTCATCTATAAAACAAAATAGTGAATCGGTTTCCTCATGTTCATTGCATAAATGACTTCTCTCTGAATTTGATATTTTCCATAAACTGGGTTCTATAACTGGAGGTTTGACTAATACATTTTCATATACTAATGGGATTGTGGCCTCATACATTGTTAGTCCACTAATGATACTCCAGTATCCTCCTGATACTAAACGTATTGGTGGTAATGGATTTCCATAAACCTGAAAAGAGATAGTTACCAGTATACCGAAGTAGATTTCCAACAACAATAGGCGAGTCATCTTCTGGCTCGGTCTCGTCTGGATCTATCCGGTTGATTGGTATTTCCAAAAACGTACTGAGATTTCTGAAACTGGTTAGAAAACTAAAAATACAATTTAGTGGTTATTACGAATTTTAAAAATTTTGTACATCATGTATGAAATTCAGTTATTCTTAAAAATTTTCACTGGACACCTTGAATAGGATGTGGTTCTATAGGTAGGCTAACAAGTCTTAGCTTAGCTATAGTTGGATCAAAATGGCAACTAAATTTCCACTGATCACCATACATCCATATGCTACGTTGTATACAGGGTGGTGCAAAATTCCGTTTACAACGCTTGGGAGGTGATTCGACAAGTAAAAACAAGGAAAAAATACCATGTGAAAAAAATGTCGAAATCGGCACCGTTTTCGAGTGACAGGCGTGCGAAAATCGCCTCACACCATGTTTATAGCACAATAACTCAAGAAGGAAGAAAGATATCAATGTCGGAATAAAATAATACAAACAAAATCGTACCTGACGAATACAATGGTGCAGCAATATAGGCCCAGTGTAAATTGCGCAAGGGGACTCTCAAAGAAAGTGGGGAATCCCCTGATGGAAAATGCAGGAAATTTACTACTATTTTCTACATAATATTGAGATCGGAATGTAGGCAGTAAAAAATTACGACGTATGTCCACATGTCCAACTACTGCTGGGACACCGTCCCACACTCGGGAAATAGGAAAATAACTGCAAATTTCCTGTTGTACACGGTTCACATTGCGGTACGAAGAAGAAAAGAAACCAATTTGTCGCATGTCCCACTACTGCTGGGACACAATTCCAAATGGAAAAAATACGAGAAAACACCAAAAAAACGTTTTCAATCCCTTAATGTTGACACACTACTTTGCAGTACAAAAAACAAAAGTTAAACAATGGCCACATGTCGTCAGGCTGTACATACTACAAGAGAGCTCCAGAAAGAAAGTGGGTAATCCTCGAAGGAATGAAGAAGGAGAATGGCGAGAAAACGCACACAATGGCATGTAACATTTCCGGACACAGCACATCTTGAAGGGATTCCACTGAGAAGCGCACAACCTCCGCACATGCAAATCGATGGTATGAAGTACAGCGATCTCCAGCATCTTCACTCGCACCTTTCACTAAAGGACACTATGCTATGC
The DNA here is from genome assembly GCF_977018435.1 of Lepisma saccharinum. Lineage (NCBI taxonomy): Eukaryota > Metazoa > Arthropoda > Insecta > Zygentoma > Lepismatidae > Lepisma > Lepisma saccharinum. Next base: position 4,884,807 of record NW_028142891.1, read on the forward strand.
TGTTAGGGGCTCACAAAGACCGGTATACTCAGAGACTTTGTTGAAAAAGTCCGCCATTGACTTGAAGACAAAGATGGCATCGGCGAAGCACTGATTGTCTGGTAAGCGAAAATACCTTTGGCCTGTCAACAATTGTCCCAGCAGCGGCACTTACACGAGCAACGAGATCCTCAGCACTTTCCACATGGGTTCCATACACGAGCCTTTTCATTTCTCCCCACACAGAGAAATCCAGTGGTGTGAGGTCGGGGGAACGAGGTGGCCACGGTAAAGGTCCACCCTTGCCAATCCAACGATCGCCGTAAATATCGTTGAGTAAGGCCCTGGCTCCCCGGTCGAATTGTGCGGGGGCGCCGCGGGGTGAAACCAGATACGTTGTCTGCCTGCCAGTGGCACGTTTACCAAAAGTTCAGGTAATACGTCATGTAGAAACACCCGATTATTCCCAACACACAAAGTAGAGGGCAAAATGTACGGGCCTATCAAGTGGTCACCTACTAAGCAACACCACACATTCACTGCGAACCTATGTTGATGATGGCGCACAATGATTGCATTCGGATTGTCCATATCCCAGACGTGGCTGTTGTGGCTATTGAACATGCCGTCTCTGGTGAACATTGCGTCATCGGTCCACAAAACTCTTGTTGGGAAATCTGTAATGGCAAGAGTTTGTTGCACGTACCATTGGCAGAAATCCATGCGTAGGGGAAAGTCCGTGGGCAGTATGTAGTGCACCTTATGCAATTGGTATGGGTGCAATCCCTCCTCCTGAATAACGCGGAACATATTGCTATGGTGGGATTGTTGCGTACGAGCAATGACACGTGTGCTGGTGTCAGGACGGTCTCGTATCGCGTCCAACACGTCCTCTTCAAATTGCACAGTGCGCACAGTGCGGGGTCTTCCACAATCCCACCTACGGGGTAGTAGAGATCCAGTTTCACGCAGTCGAGCATCAAATCTTTGAAAGAGTGCATATGCTGGTAACCGCCTATTGGGAAAACGTTCGTGATACGAACGCCATGCTTCATATTCCTTGGAGCAATTCAACCACACACACACGCCAGACTAAACCCTACGCTGCGACACGCAGAACAGACAGGAAGAACAACGGTCGACTACACTCTCTACGTAGTATCCACCAACACTAATACGTAACAGGTGACCTACACTCCCACAGCGCCTCTAGTGGGGCTTTCTGTATCAATTAGCTGAAATCAATCTCAGCGTAATCTGACGGCATAGCGTCATTTTCGGTTGAATTTCCTATTTCCCGAGTGTGGGACGGTGTCCCAGCAGTAGTAGGACATGTGGACATACGTCGTCATTTTTACTGCCTACATTCCGATCTCAACATTATGTAGAAAATAGTAGTAAATTTCCTGTATTTTCCATCAGGGGATTCCCTACTTTCTTTGAAAGTCTCCTTGCGCAATTTACACTGGGCCTCAATTGCTGCACCATTGTATTCATCAGGCACGACTTTCTTTGTATTCTCTTAATCCGACATTGATATCTTTCTTCCTTCTTGAGTTATTGTGCTATAAACATGGTGTGAGGCGATTTTCGCACGCCTGTCACTCGAAAACGGTGCCGATTTCGACATTTTTTCACATGGCATTTTTTCCTTGTTTTTACTTGTCGAATCACCTCCCAAGCGTTGTAAACGGAATTTTGCACCACCCTGTATAAGCATCTAATTGATAGGCATTTTGCTTAAGCCATATCTCTCTATCTACTTTATTTGGTCTCAAACTTAAACCAAAACGAATATAATTCGTATAATGTTTTTCAATTGTAGATTTTCCTTGAATTGGAGTAGGTGTTACTAAAGGTAAAACATTGGTTCCATACGGAACGTGTTTATTTTCTTTGGCTATAAAACATTTCTTAAAAGAACCTTTCATAAACTTATGCGCAAGGCTAGCTATTTCTAGCATATCTGTCATTTTTATGGTTTGGGCTGTTGATAACTTTGGGCTTTCTACTATTTTTGAGGTTACGTTATTTCCACTTGTACTTGCGCCTTCATTTACCTTTTCAACATTCTCCGTACTCTTTTTACTTTCTAATTGGGTTTGTCTTAGTTCAATTGAACTGTGGGTTCTCTCTAGGTCAAAATAATCAGAAAGTGTGCTGATGGACATGGTCGAACCTCTAGACGTGACGTCGACAATATCACTTTCTTCTTCAGAAGAAATTGCAATTGTCTCTTTGGAAGAAGGGTCATCACTGCTTATAGTGATAGTCCCTCTCCTTAACGATTTTTCAATGCATGAAGCGTCCAAAATCTCTAGAGTAGTATCATGATCGGACCTCGTTACTATTACCTTACTTACAAGCGTCTTTGGGCTGGAAGCTGCTAATGGTGAATTCTTTTCAAACATACTATAAGTAACACTAAAGGGTAAAGTTTCATTAACTGTAATACTTTCGTCAGAACCTGAACTAGAATCACTAAGAGTTATAGTGTCTGGGTTTAATTTCTCTAATTCTTTCAGGGCGTACTGTTTCAATAGTTGTTCGATGGAATCATCCTTACTACTTTCAGCCATTTTTTTTTGTATAATTCTACAATACTATGCTTACTTTGAAGTTGCAATGTTCTTCTCTGGGTTGATATAAGCGATCAACTTGATAGTATTTGTTTCTCTATCAAAGGCAGACGTGAATAACCATTTACTACCGTATTTCTGGAAATTTTCTAGTACAAACTTCTTTGTATCCCTTGCAACTTTCTGAAGAAAAACATTTATGTCCATATTATGTGCAAGGGCAAATTCTACGTTGGTATCTAAAAATTGTTTCCATTCAAACAATGTCCCTTCTTTGATCATATAATTTCCTCGAAATAGTAAATGTTGTACGTCAAACAAAGAGTATACATTCTTTAGAATCCAAGTCCATAAGTCGGGTCTGGTAAGATCCAAAGCCATCAAAATCTTGTGGGTTCCTTGGTTTGTGTCTTGGGAGGAAGAAAGTATAACATTACCTGGTATACTTAAGTTCTCCATTTATTTTGCTAAAAGGAAAAAGTTTTACTCTTGGGATTCTATCATTATAGTCTCTTATGAACAAACAAATATCATCAACATGGTTATCGGGTTGGTGCAATACCAATGTAGGATGTTGTTCAAATAAAACATCATTGACAAGGTCCTTAAAGCATTGGACTACATGAATTTCGTCCTCATGTTGTACGTTTCGCAATTCATAAACATACAATGATTTATGTGGGTTTTCTCCATATTCTTGTATGACCTTTGTGGCTCTAATGAGATGTTCATAAGGGAAGGTGAAATGTCGTCTCGTCGTATAAATTATTGACTGATGGGTCGGTGGATAACAGAAATATGGTAGAGAAAATCTACCTACATGTGTTACTAATAGGCTACACTTATTGTTCCAATATCCAGCGGGTATTATGTTTCTCATAGCTTCAATCATATCACTGGGCACGGAATCCATCATTTTTCAAAAACACAAGGTCTTTCTTCATAAAACCGTAAGCAAGTCGTATGTTGCTGAACACTTTTATAACTGAACTCTTTACAAAATTTACAAAAATAGCTTCTGGGTAGTCTTAAGGTGTAGGGTGCTTTAAACAAATATTCCTTTTCTTGTCTTATAACATACTGTCGATAATATCGGCAAAGCATGTTGATGCAATATAGTCGATTATGTCCGAAATCATGGAATGCGGCTAATTCTTGTCTCTCACAATGAGGACAATATGTCTTACTTCTATCGTGTACAATAGCTAACGGTTGAAGATTCATTGATTTAACTTCCTCTTTTTAAATGGTTTCGCCAAAGTATCTAATAGGTTTGTTCCCTGTACTGTTTGTATAGTTACTAACGGCGGTGGACCGTATGGCGCACACAATTCAAACAATCTTCTTATTAAGACGTAATACACGTCGGCGAAGTTTACTGCGGTAACCTTGGCAAGTATATCATTTAACACATACTCAAATCTGGCTATGCTCTGGTTTGCTAAAACTTGATCTACTGTATACCGTTTGGTATCAAAGAAATAGAGCAAAAATTCTCTATACTTAACCTTTCTATCTTCCAATTCCAATGGAATATGAGGATATTTCTTTATATAATGTAATGACATTGACTCTCAATGACCTGATCTTCTCTTAGTAGGGTTTGGTATGCGTGCAAGTTTTATATGTCCTGTTGAATCGGTGGTAACCTTTAGTGACCAGTTCAATCCGTATTTCTTTCTCCACTCTGAGAAAACTATTACTGTGTTTTTCTTTACATTAAATAATAATCTGCTCCACTCTAAATATGGGATCTCCTGAACTCCTCCGCTAATCTCGGGATTTATTTGATAATTTGCAAATGGGACGTAATATGAACAAAGGCTCTGTGCAAAGAAAACAAGAGCGCTTGGTCCTATACTCTTCTTGACTTCAATCAAAGAGCAACCAATGAATGTTTCAATTAAAATCTCATCTATCGTTTCCTGTACTCGTCTTCTGACGGCGTTGGGTACTAATAACACTTCAAAAATATCTAATGCGGGTAATTCCCTTTCAGATTCAGACATTAAATCACAAAAACACTTTTGGACAAATAAAATGAGGTTATGTTAACTCTCTATTCCTTGTGATATAACTCAAAAGATTTCTGAACTCACCTAACGGCTAACTGCTCTTCTCGCGGAGAACAAGCGGTTGATTCTATTCTTAACTGAAGATATCCCTTACGTCAATCTTTCAATCTTTAAGTAGAACCTGTTAAAGATAAATCCTGATATAGGAATTTTTTCGCTATATAAATAGACGAAGTAATAAATGAAAAAGATGATACCGAAATGATTGTCTTTTAAATGAATGGCCAGTTCACTCAATTGACGAGAAGATGATAATGATAATGAAATACATATTGAAAGAAAATGTATATACATTTTTCTTTTATATATATAACTAAAATATTAGTTTCTTGGATTATCTTTTCTTTTAAACACTAGTTCGATCCTTCTTTAAACAAAGGAGCAAAAGTACGTGTGATTTAGGATGAGTTTCTTTTCTTTCCGGGTTATTTGTGATTTTAGTCTTTACTGATTTACATTTCAAAAACAAAAAATATTATTACCATTGATTCGGCGAATAATATCTCTTCAAACGTCTGACATTGACGTTCATTTGCTTTTGTCCCACTAACCTTTTTACATGAAAACGTTATTTCCCAAATAGTTTATGATTTCCCATGGTCCATTCCATTTTCGTCTTAACTTTTCTGTTAACCCAATTTTATGTGCAGGTTGGTATACTAAAACCAAATCTCCTGCAACAAATTGTACGTCATTTACTTTTTCATCATGTCTCTTCTTATCATATACCTGTCTTTGTTCATGTATTTTTCTTGCTATTTGGCGTATGTCTCCCAAATGTTGAGATAGGTGCGTCGTATGCACGGTGGGCTCTTGTGTCTTAAGTGATTCAATTCCCATTGTTTCCAAAGGGAATACCGGCTTTCTACCGTACACTAATTCAAAAGGCGAGAAACCAATCTGATCTACCTTTGAACAATTGTACGCAAAAACACACAATCTCAAATAATCACTCCAATCTTTTTGATGATGTTCTACGTATTTACTTAGCATTTGGGCTAACGTAGCGTTGAATCTCTCTACCTTACCATTCGTCTGAGGGTGGTAAGCTGTGATACATACATGTTTCACCTTCATAAGTTCCAATAATTCTTCTGTTACCTTTGCCATATATACAGATCCTCTATCGGAGAGTATCTCTCGAGGACATCCATGTCTACATATTACATCTTCTAGAAGAAATTTGGCTACTGTTTTCGCTGTTGTTGTTCTCAGACATCTTGCTTCTATCCAATTTGTAAGATAGCATGTTGCAGTAATGACATACTGAAATCCTTTAGAATTTGGCAATGGTCCTAATATATCCGTGGATACACGAGCGAATGGTTCTCGAATAGGTATCGGGTGTAATAAACCTTGAGGTTTACCAACATTACGGTTTCTTTGCTGGCAAGTCGGGCATCCTTGGACATATGAAATAATTTCCTTTTTCATATTAGGACAGTAATAACGTTCCGTGATTTTTCCACGAGTTTTACTTATTCCTAAATGTGCTCCGGTGAGAGGAGAATCGTGAGCTTCTCTCAAAATTTCCCCTTTCAATTTTTCTGGTACTACTAACACGTATTGGTCTCCAAACTTTCGACACAATATGCCATCTTTCATCTCAAAATATCGTACATTTAGTTGATCTGGGTCGGTTTCTTTATCTGCTATTAATTGTGTTACCACTGGATCTTCTCTCTGCATTTGTCTGATATCCTTGATTTCTTTCTCCGTGTTATCTACCTCTTTATGAACCTGGGCAACGGCGACGATGGCTCCTTCTTCTATGACCTTTCTTTCGCTGATAATGAAGTAGATGGAATACGGCTAAGACAATCTGGTGCGCAATGCAACTTTCCTGATTTGTGAACAATGTCGTAGCTATATTCTTGCAATCTTATCGCCCATCGAGCTAATCTTCCTACAAGATCTTTACATCGCTTTAACCAACATAAAGCATGACTGTCAGTCACTACTTTGAACTTTTGATCTATTAAGTACGTTCGGAAGTGTGTGATTCCAAACACTACAGCTAAAGCTTCTTTTTCCGCAATAGAGTAATTTTTCTCTGGCCCGTTCATGGTCCTACTAGTATAAGCTATCGGATTTACAATCCTCTTCTTTGATAACGGGTCCTTTGGATTTGGTCTACTCTGACATAGTACGACACCTATGCCGGATTCTGAAGCGTCGGTATGCAATTCTATAGGAATACCTGGTTCAAAATGTCGTAATACAGGAGCATTCATCAAACATTCTTTTAGCCTCTCAAACGATTTTCTTTGCTCTTCTCCAAAAATAAATTCTTGATCTTTTCTCGTAAGCTTTGTAAGCGGTTGTGCAAGTTGACTAAAGTATTTGACGAATCGTCGGTAGTATCCGCACATTCCTAGAAATCTACGAATCTCCGTGACATTCCGAGGTTCCGGAATTTCTCTGATTGCTTGTACTTTCTTGGGGTCGGTTTTAACTCCATCTCTTCCTATAATAAATCCTAATACTTCCGTTTCAAAGTATCCAAAATGGCATTTTGTTGGCGATAGTCGTAAATTAGCACTTCTTAGTCTTTTTAACACTTCTGACAAGCGATATACCATTGTTTTCCAGTCTTCTGCGAAGACTATTAAATCATCTAGGTAAACTGCAAGGCTGTTCCACTTCATAGAAGCAAAAATTTGGTCCATGCATCGCTGATACGCTGCTGGAGCTCTGTGTAAACCAAATGGCATTCTTTTTCAATGGAAAAGTCCGTCTCCCGTGATAAACGCGGTTTTTGGGCGATCTTCCTTCTTGATCGGTATTGACCAATATCCTGAACGACAATCTAATGATGTTATATACTTGATGTTTCCCAAAAAGTGTATGATATCATCTATACGAGGTAAAGGATAACAATCTTCTTTTGCAATGGCGTTTAATTTTCGATAATCTACGCAAAAACGTATCTCGTTATTCTTCTCCGGTACTAACACTACAGGTGAAGCATAAGGTGATTTACTAGGTTCTATGACTCCTATGTCAAGCATCTGTTGAACTTCTTGTTTTATAAACTCACGCTGCTTCGGACTCGTCCTATAAGGCGGTTGACTTACAGGAGTTTCCGTCTTCAATGGCAGGGTAAATTCATAAACGTCTGTTTCTCCTAGCTGATCGGCAGTCCATGCTAAACAGTCTTTATAACTTGTCACTAAATCTAGAACCTCGTTCCTTTGAGCTGGTGTCAATTCGGGATTGATGTCTAACTCTTTTGCCAGGTCATGTTCATCTTCTTTCCCTGGAGTGGTTCCACTGTGTAACACATCTAAATCCACAGCATAACAAGATTTCACTTGGGGTTGCGTTAGTGGTGAAAGACATTCCAATTTTCCTATCACTGTTCCGGATGGAATATTAATACTGGTATAACCCATATTAATTATCGGCACAGCTTTTAGATCGTAAGGTTTCACTAGCATTCGTGGCACTAAACACCTAAACTGATTGTATAGACCATCAGAAGGTTCCAATAAATATTCATTATCACTGTCCTTTAAAGTTGTACAAGGATAAGTTACGGCGATTTGCGTATACTGACGTGAGGGAAGAAATGTATTGACCATTACTTTGAACATTTTCTTTTCCTTTCGCCTTTTTCTTTTCTCTTTTCTGGCTTCTAAACTGGTTTCAAAATTATCATCAAAACCTGAACATTTCAAAGAAGTTATATTTACCTGATCATCTGGTAAGGAAGTTGGATAATTCAAAATCTCTGTAGCTGGTGGCTTTCCAATAGGTGCTGGATCCCAATCACAACGTAAAGACTCACTAAGTTCAGACTCACTGCTGATTTGTGTTGATGTACTCGAAGCTTTATGTTCGGTGCTATCTTGCGTTCCTATTTGCGTACACACTTGGGTGCGGTCGGCGTTCCTTGAGATAGCTTCTGGTTGGCTGACTTGATCATGTGTTCCGTTGCCAAGAGGGAAACGTGAGGGCGTCATATGCGCGCGCAACTGGGTGTGGTCGCAAGACTCGACGGTGTTCCCTGAGTGGTTAAGTCCTGATTGCTGATGTGGCGTCAATGCGTTGCTACCGGACGTTATCACGTGTTTGCTGCCTAGTGGCGTGATATTTTGGCGTCGCTTCGACATCACGTGGGCATCAAAAGTTGGCGTTAGGACGCTTTGGTTGATAAGAAAAGCGTTGGCTTGCTTCAGCTTCTTGATAATATTAATGAGCTTAGTTAAGATTATCTGACTGGGCCTTTCTTTATTTTGAAAGTCACTATCCCTCCTCAGTAGGGATCCGCACTCCTTATCTACACAGGGCGATTCTTGATTAAAACCTATTTCTTGTCTTTCTTTTACTTGGGAATGAAAATTGACAACTTTTATAAGACCAGAGTATGAAGGAATATTACCATTACTGTCCATTTTTACCAACGGAATTATTCTTTCCATTTGCTGGAATTCTCCTGGGCGTTTTAAGCATATTTCCTTTGGACTGATCCATTGCACATACTTATTAAAGAAATCACTACCAAGTAATACAGGGGAGAACCTCTCTCCTCTTTTTGGTTCCATCAAAACGAAGTTTATCCACATTTTTAAGCCGTTTGCTCTCAAATATACCCTATGGACTGGATATAAATCTGAATCTGTGTCAAGCAAGGTTCGAATACTCACTAAACCTATCCTTTTACTGTTGCTGACGAATTTCTCTGGCAATAATGCAGGATTAATGATACTAATTTCCGATCCTGTATCTAACAAAGCTAATTCCTTTTTACCAAATAAATGTACATATAGGTGTGGTCTCGGATAACGGTGAGACTCATATATCACAGATTTTAACGGGTTCTCTAATGGTTTTTGGGGTCTTACATAATTCGCCTGATTTACGAAGCGATCCCCACCTCGCTCCGTCCTTACTCGTTTGGGGTTCGAACGGTATGAGCAAGTGCGTCATTACCCTCCGTCAAACGTATTTTTCCAAGCAGTTCGGACACTAACATCTCGGCTAACATTTCATTGACTTGATGTTCTACTGGTTTCTGTACTAATTCTTGTACACCTTTTTGATTTCTAAAGGAAGCTTGATTACCTGATGGTGTTCGGTTATCGAAGTCGGACCTTCTTCTTTGTGGGCATTCTCTTGCATAATGACCGAAATTTCGACAAGAGAAGCACTGTATGTTACTCTTATCGCTATTTCTATTCTGGTTAAAATTGATACCCCTTTCATTCCGATTATGCTGATTAAAAGTACCCCGGTAAATGTTACCTCTATAATTATGTCCTCTAAAATCACTGCCTCTATACTCGTTTCTAGGTGGTCTGGCTACTTCTGCTGAAAAAGTACGCTTGGGAAAATCATTTCTAGGTGGATTCCTGAATGTCCTACCTATTCCTCGCTGATATTGATTTTCTTGTCTTTCTGGTCTAGGCCTAAGATTATACCTGGTTTGAAAGAACTTATTCTGTGGTACCTGTTGGTTCTTATGGGGGTTCCACCACTTAACTTCTAAGCGTTAAGAAATCAACGTAATTAGGCATTCACCATCGCTATTTAATAAAGATTAGACACTATATCTATAGCTATGACGTCTATGACTATTGGAAAGGTACTCGTATGCATTACCTTCTGAAATCAAGATGAATAAAAGAGAAACACAAAGATAAACTTAATAAACATATATTCTTTGGTTAGTATAGATTACAATATGATCGTATACATGCACGCTGAATATATCTTCAAGCGTGTTTCTTGACAATATCTTATAGACATCATTAAGAGAATCTTCCTTCTCTTCCTTTTTAAAGAAAGTGAATCTTTCGGTTACATGGGCTCTTTTGGCCTACTGTTACATAGAAATATACAAAAGCACATACATTACCTCTGCAGCTATACTTCTAGTGAAGTTGGCTTCATAACTCAAGCGTCAAGCTTGAATTCGAACTAAGAACTCTTTCTCTGACTCTAAGAACTATACTGTACTATACTCTAAGAGCTGAGAACTCACTCACTGTCATTTGAGGTAAAAACCTAAGCTTTTATACAACTACAAAAGGCTTGTCACTGGGTGGGGTCGTTTATTAGCGCCCTCTGGCTGACGTATTATTCTTTGAACTCTGACTTATGTTAAATCCTAAGAAATAGCAATTTTCTAAAGAATGGGGAAAGTTCCTATTACCATATATGAAAGGTTAATAAGTTTGGCTTTTCGGGTTTGGAAGGTGGATGAGGAAATTATGGAAATCAATCATTCTGTCCGACATATGAATGGTGTAACCTTATCAACTCTGCAAACAAACAGGAAGCTCTTTCTTTCTATCTGCGGCTGGGCTGGGATAACCCTTGACAGCGTGTGTTTTCCCTCCGGAAGACAAACAATGCCAATCACCAACCACAGCGGGCAGACCTCTGACATATGCGGTAAACTTATATCCTGTTATGGCTTTGTGCCAAGTTGATAAGCAAGTGTTTTCCTTGTCGAAGCAACTCTTCTAAGCCTCTTAAAAACTTACCATTGCCGGCTGAGCAATGCAAAATATAAAGGAAAGATATGGTTAAAGGGATATGGTAGTCGGAATAAAGTATTGAGTTCGATTCTGGTGGGTGACTAAAATTCTGGGTGTGACATAGCGAATGTTCACGAGGCACTTGAATCCATACTGCCAGGTATCAGGGACACTTTGGCGAGTGTTCAACAACAAATTACCAAGCTGGAAAATCTAAACACCGAATCAGAGTTGTCGCATTTTCATCACTTCATTGACGACATACAGACTAAGCTGGAAACACTTCAAAAATCCACTCCCACCCAGGACGACATAACACAACTGCAGGAAGGTATAAGCGCAGCTGCGAATGCATCGGAGTTGGATGCTGTGAAGAAAGCTCTGGAATTGCTTCAGAACACGGTGGCCACCCTGCCTACTTCGCAGGAACTGAAAAGCGTGAAGAGGACCCTGAACCGAATACTCAAATCGGACGACATTAAAAACATCCAAACCGAAATTGCAACGCTTCGGGATGCTGTTGCCACCTTGCCTACCAACCAGAACGTCGGCGAGCTAAATGTCTTGTTTCCAGAAATTAGGACCCAGGTCCACGACCTTGCAGCTCAAAACTCCAAGTTGCCAAACTCTACATGTTGACTCCTGTCAAAGCCTATCACCAGTTTTTCCTTGCAGGCACACTTCAGTTCGTCAAGGTTTCATACTGGTCTTTGCCTCACGCAACCCACTACCCAACCATGACCGTGACGAACATCAGTGACGAGCCTAAAATAAGAGGAGTGGAGTTGGCCGATTTCACCCACCCCGTAACTCACGAGACTGCCTATTCCGAAGATGCCACTCAAATTATCGACATAGAAATAGGTGATAAGCTGTACATAGAAAACCCGGCATTGTCTGCAGCCAGAAATCCCATCCAAGCTATATTCTTATTTTCGCGCAATGTCTAGGCAGGGTATTGTGAACGAGCTGCACAAACCTGCACGGCGAAACTACAAACGACTGGCGGTAGTGACTAAAGGCATAGACGACTTGTGGGGAGCTGACCTTGTGGAAATGAGCAGTGGCAACTTAAAAAATGTACATAAAATCAACAAGGGGTACAAGTATCTTCTCACTGTTTCAAAATTTGCGTGGGCTTTACCCCTCAAGACAAAAACAGGAACCTGTGTAGTGGAAGCATTCAAAACTATTTTCGATAAAAGTGGTAGGCGACCTCGATTTCTTCAAACAGACAACGGAAAATAATTCTACAACTCTGTCTTTCAGCAATTTATTCGAAAACAAAATATTCAACATTACTCCATCTTTAGTCACATCAAAGCCAGCATAGTGGAACGTTTCAACCGAACTCTCAAAACACGCATGTGGAAACAGTTCACGCTTCAGGGGAATTACAAGTGGCTCGACATGCTTCCGGAACTCGTTAACAGCTATAATCAGTTTGCATCGCACGATAAACATGAAACCAGCTGACGTCAACAAATCTGACGAGCAGCGTTTAATTTCCACGGTTTATTGTCCAAAGTACAAATTTACAAGCAAGAAACCGAAATACAAAATTGGAGATCAGGTGAGAATCAGTAAAGTTAAGCGTGCTTTCGAAAAAGGCTTCACAAAAAATTGGAGTACGGAACTTTTCACCGTAGTTCGAGTCTTACCCGAAAAACCGTCACACGTATATAATAAAAGATAATCGCGACGAAATTCTGAAAGGAAGATTTTACGAAGAGGAACTTTCTAAAAGAAAATACCCCGACACGTATCTTATTGAAAAAGTATTACGTAGAAAAGGTAACAAACTGTTGGTGAAATGGCTGGGACTCGAGGAAGAAAAGTTGGATAGACGCAAATGAGGTGATTGTGTAACGGGCTCTTGGGATGTGGTACAGCGACTGCCAGATTTTTCATCGGAACGTCAGGATAGGAAAAATGGCGAGCTTCTACCAGACAACATTCGCTGCCTCATTGTTGGACCTTCTGGATGTGGAAAAACAACGTTACTTATTGATAATTTTCTTCTTGCATCCAACTGGTTAAACTGGAAGAACAGGCACCTGTATGTTTTCTCCAAAAATTTGGAGCAATCGAAGTATCGCCAGCTGTCGAAACTGTACGAGGGACTAGACATAGCTATATTTGCTTCTGAACTGATACCACTAGACTGCTGTCTCGACAATTCTGTGGTGGTTTTTGACGATGTGATCCTGGAGAACCAGAACGAAATTCGCAATTTTTCTACTCAGGGTCGGCACAGAGGCATGGACTGCTTCTACCTTGCTCAGACTTTTTCCAAAATCACCAAGAAGCTACTCCGAGACAATGCTAATTTCATTTGTTTGTTTCGTCAAGACTACACCAATTTAAAACACGCTTACGATGATTATGTAGGTGGGGACATAAACTACAATCAGTTTTCCAAATTTTGCTCTTCATGCTGGAACCAAGATGATTTCGGATTTGTCACAATAGACATGACGAGGAAACCCAATAACGGAAAATACAGAAACAAAATTAATAATTTTCTAAACGTTGCAACGTTACAAGAAACGCCTTGACCTATTATAAATAACTACATACAAAAAAAATGAAACGCAAACTTGCAGACGACTACCTGAAGCTGCGTAGCTACCTGGCAAAACGGTTTATGGGTTGGAAATCCGAGAATCGTGGAATTTACGAAGAGAAAAAGCGTCAGGACCAACCTATCATCGATGCCATCAGTGGACTTGGTAAAGAAATCAAAGATGTCACCGAGCAAAACAAAGAGTTAATCAACGAGCTTGTGCCACTCACTGCTCGAAATTATACCATACCCACACCAATATCCAGCATTCACACTACTCCGTTCGAACTTGTTCCGGCTCCGAGACGTCAGCCCCTAGGCAGTACCTGTTCGGACAAGCTAGTCGAGCTGGGTCCGTTGGCGAGGGATTACCTAAGCACCAGGAAATTCGAAAAGGACGAGGTGTTCGGATTGTACCCGACCATGGAACATAACGAGGGTGTGGTTTGGAAAATTGGAAAATCGAAAGTCACGTTCGAGGGTGACGACGTAAAAGTTAATTTGGGCGAGGAGAACAGCTGGACTAGGTATCCCGGCACGGTGGGACTGTGGGAACTTATCACTAAGAAGCAACCTAAAGATTATACAGACGAGGATTACCAAAGTTACACAGAAATTTTGATCATGACAGACGCCCTGTACCAAAATAACGATGCAACACAGAATCGCGTGAAATCTAGCAGTGGAGAAAAGTAAAGCATCGCCATGAAGCCAATATGGACCCAGCTCAAGACTGGCAGCTGTGTCAAACTCTACAATACCCTACCAAAAGAGTTTGTTTGGGTAGACGACGTAAGGAAGCTTGTGGACCGTTTGCTGGTTATCGCAGGCGAAGAAAATGCAGGCAATCGCAACTTCCACAACGAGAAGGTGGGCATCATGGACATGATTAGCACCAAGCTTAGCAACTTCATTGTCAACGACAGCAAAGGTATAGGGTACCTCATCAAAATCATCAACACCCTCCTCCCAAATTCTGGAATGTAGCCGAGGGTCGAGGTTTGGTGAACGATATTATCAACAAGCTACCCTTCGAGATGCACCTGCCAGGTTACCAGTACTGCGGTCCGGGTACCAAACTCGAACAGCGACTGGAGAGAGGAGACAAGGGAGTGAATCCACTGGACGCAGCATGCAAGGATCACGACATTGCCTACAATACTCACACAGATCTCGACGCACGTCATGATGCCGACAGGAAGTTGGAGTATGCAGCTTTCGGGAGACTCGTCAGCAGAGATGTTTCGCTAGGTGAACGGGTTGCCGCATTGGGTACGACCATCGCCATGAACACAAAACAAAAATTGGGGTGGGGATTGTAACTAAATAACCCTTGTAAAAAAAGCAACTTTGTATAACCAACCTATTAGGGGGCAAAGCCTTACCCTTTCACGATATATATAAATAACATACTATCACCATGAAGCCCAAAGGTGTCGTTTACCAAATACCCTACGCAAACCTCAAGTCTCTCGGAGCTTTTGGTGGATTGCTTACCAAAAGGCAGCGCGAGAAGAAACATTCCTGCTTGGCAAAAGGTCATGGAATGAAATTGCTGCTTAGCATTCCTCAGTTGAGGTTACAAGGTTCGCGAAAGCAGCAGAAGACTGGAGGTTTCATATTCAGCATCCCGGCTATCTTGGCAGCATTGGGTTCTGTAGGCAGCTTGGCAGGAGGCAGTGCCGCCATTGCCAAGACCGTCATCGATGCAAAAAAGAATAAGGCCGAGTTGCAAGAGCAGAAACGCCACAACCTGGCTATGGAGAAGAAGGGGAAAGGTGTGACAAAACAACCTCGAAGCTTTGAAAAGTTTAAAAAAAGAAGAGCCCCTGTCCAACTTCGTTATTGAATCGCTGATCGAATTGTTGGGGGTCAAGCACTTCAGGGGCGTTTTCATGTCTGATTCTCTACCTTCTGTTGTGAAGAAAAAAGAGTGTGGCGTGGTTAACCTGGACAGCTACCAAAATCCAGGTACACATTGGATATGCTACCTCAAAGCCAACAACAACAAAGCATTTGCTTTCGATTCATTCGGAGGCATGCCACCTGCTGGGTTGGTAAAGTATCTCAGTGTTGCCAACCTCTGTAACGTTTGTCTTACTTTTGTATTTACAAACCTTACACATTCAAAAAAAAGTGAAGAAAAGCGACGTTCATTTTTTTTTTAGCCATCGGAGGGCGTTCTCCCTCACGATGACTTCTGGTGCTGCCTCTAGCGGCGATTTCTGCCGCACAGGTTTGCTCGTAAAATACGCTGCACCGGGCAGCCAGTTCGTCTCTCGCTCTCCACCTCGTAGACCCGCTGGGAACGGCACATGCCTGTTCTTGTGCACGACATCTAGTCATCGTCGGCAAGAGATAGTACTCCACCACCGTTTGTTGAAGTGAAGCCTGCCATACCAACCGTTAACAAGGAGAAGCTAGTTAAATGAGTATTGTGGAAGGATGGCGTTGCATTTTTGTGTGCATTGAACATTAGTGGTGAGGTACGTACAAAACTAACTCTTTGACCGTGATATGGGAATTTGATTACATCTTTCAATCTCGCCGTTCGCTGCTAAAATTCGATTACTAGCTTTTCACTTTTATGGAACTTTGAATAACGAATTCTACGAGAAAAACAATAGTTTCTCTTCCAGTTGTTCCCCCCCCCCCCCTTTGCCTTTTGTTTTTCACGGTGAACATTTTTTGACAAGTGTCTGAAACCAATGCACATGTTGGTGAGTGCGCGTTAATAAAAGGGGCAAAAGAAAGAAAGGGCGTGTATGCACGCGTGAAATTATACAATATTGCGAACGTGGTTTTATAAACTGGTATTTGTAAATCCTACACAAAGCGTGACCAGCTGCATAATTGAACTATTTGTTAAACATTATCTGCGCAGGCAGTGCATTAAACTTGACAGTGAAACATATCATTCTCGATCGCTCAAGACTTGTTTCAGCGACGTTAAATGTACGCACGTTCGTACTTGATAATAAGGCCAGTAGAAAATCACGATTCCTGCCGTTTTGCCCCAGTTTACTTTCTCGTAGTTTAATAGCCAACCCGTCCATATTTTGGTAGCACTAGCGATGCAATAAGAAACAGGGTAAAAATAAACACAGCAGGTGCAGCTTAAGTAAAAGAGAGGTATTTTCTTGGTTAAGTAAAAAGAGAGGCATTTTCTTGATTAAGCAAAAGAGATGCATTTTCTTGATTAAGTAAAAGAGAGGCATTTTCTTGGTTAAGTAAAAGAGAGGCATTTTCTTGATTAAGCAAAAGAGAGGCATTTTCTTGATTAAGTAAAAGAAAAAAAGAGAGGCAGTCCTTGATTAAATAAAGATAGCGGTGAGCATTCTTGCAAAACTGTACGTTCACGGTATTTTAGAGATAGGAATCTGTGCATGCATATTATTCTATTGTCTCATCCAGTAGAGAAATAAAGTTGTTGTTAAACTGATTAGTATATTTATGCTTGCTCGCTGTTTGTTAAAAATGAAATGAAAATTTATGCGAGAAGGTTAAAATACCGCGCGGGTCGCG
Organism: Lepisma saccharinum; assembly: GCF_977018435.1. Classification (NCBI taxonomy): domain Eukaryota; kingdom Metazoa; phylum Arthropoda; class Insecta; order Zygentoma; family Lepismatidae; genus Lepisma; species Lepisma saccharinum. The sequence goes on from NW_028142891.1 coordinate 4,902,016, forward strand.
CGGACTGTTATTAATACTACATTGTTCGTTAAAATTGCTCCCAAGTCTTGCCTTTTTGGGATTGTCTGTACTCGTAAAGTGTATTAAATTGGAACCTTGAATATATATATATATTTGTTAATTGAATTGTGGGGATCATTTAATTTGTATTGGTTATACGCTCTAGACAGTAAGACCCATATAACAGAAAAAATTGGTTGAAAGCCAAAATTGAAGTTAACGTAAAAAGGCAGCTATTGAGGACATACGTTTTGTGAAATTTGGGGGAGGAGAAAGGATATTACGTTGGGAGAACATCATCATTAAACCTTGGTTACAGTGGAGAAGGCATGTATTGCTATCCGTTGTCGGACCCTTCGAAACTATTGCGCATATACGCGTAATTAACAAGTTTCTTTATTTCAGGGCTTTTTTTTTGTCTCGTGCTTCTTGTGCGTGCCGCCCGTAAACTCTCGCAGCACGGTGCAGGAAGTACGACAAAAGAAAGAAAATATAACTTGTAACGTGAGGTGTGTGCATTAAATTTTTCCCTTTTTGCATATGTGATCGCCGCCCGGCCGTTTCCAATTAATTACTTGGTGCGATCACGTTTTGACCACACTGTAACGTTACAAAATTGGTACCAGAGCATCGTTTTATTTGATTCATTGTAGCAACATTACTGTTGTTACTATATAACCTCACAATTTTTTTTCCCTCCCAATTGTTTTATGACCTCCCCCCTTTTTTTTAGGTAATCGAT